>NC_046620.1:3322362-4048190 GCF_900324465.2 Anabas testudineus
AGAGAGGAGAGCGAGGGAGAGAGGAGAGGAGAGGAGAGGCCTTTACACCTTACCTGGAAACACTTTACTGGATCTTCAACCTTCACATGCTGTGTAATTCATCACCACTCACCAACTTTCTCTCCCTTCAGCGAGTCCCAGATGTGGCAGTTGAAGTCATCGTAGCCGGCAAAGATAAGGCGTCCGGAGTTGGACAGAGCCACAGATGTGACGCCGGCAGCCAGGCTGCTGTCCTGATAGGTGATCACCTCCTGGTCGGAGCGCAGGTCGTACATCTTGCAGGAGCAGTCGTCAGAGCCTGTGATGACTGCGTGTCCATTTTGGATGAACTGAGGTAGAGAGAACATAAAATGTGTTAGATGCTATTTCCTTTTTGAGCCTTTTGCCATTTTAAGATGATCCAGTTTAAGGTCACATGACTTTTTAAATCTAAAACCCAATGCAAACATTCACTTCACATCTACGACTTCAATAAAGAAGTCCATAAGGAGTTCAGGAGATTCTTCTGCTCCCAGTTGTAAGTGTTACTCTCATTTCTAATTTGTGATGATTTGTTGGATCCTCACAGCAATGGCATTGATGTCGCTAGTGTGTCCACTGAAGGTCTGCTTGCAGGACCCTTCCCTCAGGTCCCACAGCTTGGCCAGAGAGTCGCAGGCTCCAGAGATGAAGGTCTTCTCGTCGGGAGAGAGAGCCAGCGACATGCAGTCTCCAATGTGGTTGGTGAACACGACCTTCTGCTTTCCAGTTTCCAGGTCCCACAAACAGCTGCAGAGGGGAGAGGAGGAGACAGATGGAGGCAAAGAGAGAAAAGAAAGAACAGAAAGATTGAATCTGATCATGTTTGGGTCTATTTGTGGATTTGACTAGATGAAGTTTCTGTTTCCAAAAATGGGCTGCTCGTGGCGGCTGCAGCTCCGCTTCTAGCTGTTGTTCCATGCTAGTTATATCTCTGCACTAAATGGGATTAAATTCACATCAGTCTTCTCATCGAAATCCTGGAGAGACAGCCAGCAAAATGTTTTTTGGATAAACTACACTTGTAAGTCACTTTAGGTTAAAGCTTCAAATAACTGAATGTTTTACATATGAATGTCTTTAGAGTCAGTTCAGCTTTCTGAGCTTTTTGTCTTCTAATTCATCAAAAATGAAATGTACTGACAACACTCACCAGGTGGTGTCACCAGAGGCAGTCAGGATCTCAGTGTCACTAAGGAAACGGCAACAGGACAGGTAACCTGTGTTGAGACAAACAGCCAAGGACTCGGTCACCGTCTGCATCAGTTCATGCCTCAGTTTGCTCCAGTTTGATTTTGTTCTCACCTGTGTGTGCGTCCAGCTCCCTGAGGGTCTTGGGGCTGGTGCTCTTGATGTTGTAGACTGTGCAGATGTTGTCCAGACCACCACTGGCCACCAGGTTACCAGAGGGTGCGAAGGCGACACTCATCACCCAGGCTGATTTTAGTGGGACAGCAACCAGCTGGGAAGTGCAAATTTAGTTCAGCTGATTTCCGACCTGCTGCAGTCAGTATTCATTCATTAGCATTAAGTCTTTTCTGTGCTTCACACAGTCCAATCCTGTCGTATCTACACTGTAAACCTCACAGTGAACTATGGTCTTTTGCAAATTAAATTAAATTATTTCCTTAGTGAGATTTCATTATGAAACGTGTGTGTGCATCAACATAACAAACACACACTCTATCTATTGTAATATCTGACCTTGTTCCCTGTGAAGGTGTCCCAGATGAGCAGCTTGCCATCCTGTGATGCACTGACCATTTGCCTGTAGTGGAGGTGAAAGAGTTACTGCATGTATGTATAAAGAGCAGCAATAATACTTCCTGGGTCTGCTCATTTCATCCCATGTTGATATATATATTGATACCTGATACCGTTTTGAGACTGAGGGTTTTGACAATATCTTTGGAGCCAGTTCTACTAAGCTTTGATCTATATTTGATAGTCGCCCCACTGAGCTTCCATCCTAAAACCTAAACCGTTAGAGTTATTTCTAACAACATGTTATTAAAGTCTTTCTATTATTCTGTAATGTAATAAAACATGATGTAAATTAGAGAATGGTGACTGAAAAACATTTCTCTTGCTGTGAAGATGCTGTGAAGTCTGTCAGAGAAACAGCATCTGATTAAAACTGTGCAGTGGTTAATGTTACTAGTGCTAATGACTTAATATCAGTGTGAAATGAGGTGAAAAGACTCCTGTGCAGCTGTTCGTCCTCACCTGGAGTCAGCTGACCAGTGCATGGAATAGATTTTGGCCAGATGACCCTTGAGGTTCTTCCTGAGCTTCAGCTGGATTCGGCCCAGAGAGGCGACGCCTCCTGATGCTGCTGTCATGCTGCCATCATTCACAGCCTTACGGGCCGTCTGGAAGTCACAATATTACAAAAATGATCTTATGATGCGTTCACAGATTGTTCTAATCTTCAACTTGAAGTACCGTACGTTTCACCTTACCTCAATCTGTGCACGGAGCGTATCGCACTCCTTTTTCAGTTTATCCATTTCAGCTTTCTCAGCTGCCATGGCGACAGTTGCAAGAGGATGTCACGGACGGAAAATGAAACTGTCAGTCTGAAGAAGGAAAAGGAAACAAAGAGAGGTGGGAATAAGAAGAAGGACAAGAATGAGTTCATTCTGAATGTTGGGAATTGTACGTCAAAGTAACTGTAGCTCAGAGCTTGTCGTGCTTGGATCAGGATTATTTGCATAAACAGCAGATGAGACGTGTCTTGAGCTTGTTCCTGCACCATGTTAATTATGTAAAGCACAAAACAGTCAACACAACATCTCCTGGAGGACTTTTCTTCCTTCTGTGAAAAATGTGGTTTGAATTTTGGTGACAAACGTGTTTCATCCTAGTGAAGAGGAAGTTCCTCACTCAGTGACCCTGATACCCTCATCTACTGTGAAATCATCACGTCTAGAGCACAGATTAGACACAGACCTGACAGGTGTAATCCCCCACCCTGAACCAAAGCTGTGATACAGTCAGCTCTCATACTGGTGCATGTACAGTATGATGTGTGAAGCAAAGGAAACATGAGGAGAAAAAACAAAAAATATCATCCTTTATAGTAACGACAGAAGGAAAAGGAAAGACTGGACGGATGGGGGATAGAGTTAAAGTAAGGAAGAGCCACGAGGGATCGTAAAATTAGGACAAGAACAGACAGTAAGGTTGATAAAAGGTGAATTGAGGAGCTAATGAAAGCCAAAGAAAAGCCTACATCGTCAGGATTCAGTATGTAAATAACAAATCTCCTCTCTCAGTTCAGTTTAAGTAACAGTGTGCGAATATAATAAACCTCAAGGTTTCAGTCTTCCGAAGGATCAACATACTGTAATTTTCATGGCAGTCCTGCGTGCAGTAATGCAGCGTATGCGCCTAATACTCTGTAATAGGATACTGACGTCCAACTAACGTAATGCTAATGACCTTGGTGCGCACTTCTGATCACTGGAGCTCTTTCAGAACCTGAACTCTGCACAATTTATGTGACACAATCCAAAAACGACATCTGTATTTAACAGATACATACACTCTGCCTCTTGTTTGCTTGTGCAACAGTAAATACGTGATGCAGCACGACTGACTGGACGGACAGAGGAAAAATACAACTTTAACAGAACAGAACATGGTGAAATCATTAGAAAATGAGCAATAATCAGCAACAGTTTAACTGTTCCAATGTGAGGATTGACCGGTTTCTCAATCTGAAACTATTGCAAATGTTTGTTTTGTGGACTCTTGATCAGAGAACAGATGCCGATCTAACTCATCAGGCTCAAGTGTTACAGACACTTCCACTATTTTTGATATTTCAAAGACTAACTGCTTCATGGATTAGTTGAAAAAAGTCTCTAGCTGCTGTCCTATGTACGTCTTTCACATTAAGGTCAAAAGATCCATTAAACATCAGAGGTAAATGTTCAGGACGCTGCAGGGCCTTAAATCCAGGCAGGAGATCTTAAAGGAAGCTTTACTGGTCAAATCTCATCGTCATCCGATTACTGACTGCTCTTTACCTCAACATCAGTGGGAGAGCTGAAAGCTTCGATCACTGAAGATGTTTCTGCTAAAAAAATCCCAAACCTTTGTAAAAGCAACTCTACAAGAACGAACTCTGCAGCGGAATCATCTGCAGACAGAGGAGCTGGACGAGGTTCGACTTGTCCGTCAGCTCCCTGTTGCTGCACCTGAGGAACTGATCCTCTTTGGCAGCGTCGCTACGATCCAGAGATCACCTTCAGAGGGTTTAAGGAATCATTACCTTGGATCTGATCTTACACGGGGATGATGCATTCTTCTATTTCTCACCAAGATGAAAAGTAGTAGGAGCTAAACTCGCATAACTTAAACAAAAATGGTTCTATTTAATGTCTCCATACATGCTGACTTGCTGAAGTTTAAATTCAGGAAATGAATTTTTATTTTAAAAATCCACTTTCTTCTTTAAAATTTAAATCTTTAAACACTCACCAACAGCAGAGTGAACTAATAAATGCATAAAAGAAGAAACTCACCTTTCCACACAGAGTCGTCCCTTCTCGTCTTCTGCACCGGTGCAGACGCCTCGGGCCCCTTTTTTTTTGAATCCACAATCCCAGGGTGTACAACCTGCTCGCTGGTCCTCCGACGCTCTCCCCCAACAGACTGCTAGTATGTCACTTGTGAGAAAACTCTCTCTTTCTCTCTCTCTCTTCCTCCACAGTGAAGAACAGATGAGGATTGGTGGGGATGAAGGAGATAAGGGATGAAGGGATAAAGCTCAAAGATGAAAATAGAGAGAGAAGAGAGAGGGGCAGCGAGAGAGAGAGAGAGAGAGAGCGAGAGCATGGTGAGAGGCGGCAGGTAAACCGACTGGAGGGAGAGAATCAGGTTATGAGGTCAAAAGACAAGAACGAGGCGGAAAGAGAAAGGGAACAGGTGGAGATGAAATGTGAGAATATGAGAGGAAAGAAAAAAGATTGTGGATGTTGCAGAGAGAGTACCTGTTGCATAAAGGACACACACACACACACACACACACACACACACAAGTCATGCACGTGAATAAATAAGGAAGAATATGCTCTTGCTTTGTGTCAGGTGGAAACTAAAAGGCTGCACAAGGTCAAGTCTTATTCCAACTGTTAGGAATCATATAACCATATTATCTTATTTACACACTGGTTTTATTCCTTGTTTTTCTTTCAGGAGACACACACAGATCCAGCAGTGGCCTAGACAGGTGACATTGCAGTGCATGTTTCTGTCAGCATGCAGGTTTGTAGCAATGGGGCAACAGGGGTGAATTGATTTGCCAGAGCTAATAAGCTGAGCCCAGTTAATCAGGGACTAATGGGATATCCGGGGGCGGCCAATCTTATTAGGGAATCAGAGCGGGTCAGGCTAAATGTGCGTCACACGACACACAGCGAGAGCGGCTACGAAAAGTGGATCAAGAGTCAAACGTAGAGTTTTTCCTCAAAATGAGAAGCTTGAGAAACTCTGAAGCTGCTCTTTGAACCAGCAGCTCGCACTGAAAAGACACGGAGAGAGGTCATTTTTCAAACTGGTCGTGATGGATGGGCGCACCGGGACATAAAGCAAATGTAGAGATGTAGACGCAAATGCAGGAGGTCATTTATATTTGGATGGCGACAGAGAGAGAGGAAGGGACGGGAAGAGGGGAAGGCATTGGTCCTCGATGAGAGGTGATCTTCTTTGGTCCGCCCCTTGACATCCAGTAATCTGACCTGTGGCATAAAAGGAGATTTCCACCTTTTGTTTGTCTTCTAGGAGGTGGTGGGAGCTCCACATGGGTAATATCAGTCATACTGTCCTTTTAATTAGATCTTCAAAGGGATACTTTAATTTTCCACATTCAACAGGAAGGTCAGAGGTCACAGAGGGATCCTGGAACTGTGCTAATGATTAAAGTCTAAGTTCTGTATCTGTGCATCTGTCTGAAACACCAAACAAGACAGTGGGACACATCAGGACAAAAAGTAGAAGCCGCACAAATGTCGCTTGTTCTCAGTCACGTTCTAAACCTGGTTTGAATTGAAGCTTAAAAAAAAACAGTAAAATAAAACAAAATAAAATAAAACAAACTAAAACCCTCAGAGTTACCTTCAAATGGTGTCAGGGAATTTGTGTTTCTGTACAGTATCACCTGAGGTTTGTTTACTTTAGTTTCATCTTTTTATCGTGATGATTCACGTTCCTGTTTGTAGCAACATGTAGTTTTGGTCCTGAACTACTGTGTATTCTCAGATTTAACTGAAATGTGTGTGTAATAGGATAATTAACAACATTAACATCAGTTTTTTATTTCACTGGACTGTGGGTGCAGACACTGACTGACGGCAACGTGAAGTTAAGGAAGTCATTTTTCCTAACCTTAACCATGTTTATTTGTTGCCTAAACCTACAATGACAATCGACTTTGTGCCTAATCCCAACCAAATCCTTTTGTTTTCACATTTTTGACTGGTGAGGTTAAAATAGGCACTCCGCCCTGATGGGTTGGGACAATCATCAAACGAGGACCTGAAGAAAAGGTCGGATGTGAACATGACATAAGAGCAGTTTTGCATTATTAGTTCATCAACAAACACTTTACAGTTTGCAGTGATGCAGCTGAATATCAGCAGGGTTCGAAGCCTTGAAGTGAGGACGGACTTGTGTCAAACAAACTAAACCGACGCTGTTAGATAACCGTCTCTTATTGACAGTTGGCTGTTCAAGACGTTACAACACTCGGGAAATGTTTACCTGTGCGCTCAGGCTCAGGTGATGTAGCCTAGTTACTGCCCTGCTGCTCTAGGTCAGCTCTCGTCCTTATTGGATGAATATTGCGTTAATCCACTGTTTGCCCTCATGCATCATGGGTGCACGCTGAGAGCATCAGGGCTGTTTGATGGACTCCTCTAATAGGGACATTTAGACTAAGACTCGCCTTAGACCATTCTCAGTAATCGATTCAACAGGTTTTGGCTCCGGACCGATGACATCGCACAGTGACATCAGTGACACACAATCCTGATTGGTCGGGTGATTTAAACATGAAGTCACATTAGGTTATTGTCCAGAGGGTCTATCATGAATCATATGTTCTATTAACATGTTTAATTAAAGATATATGCAGCATTTGAATACTGTATATCACATATTACATACAGAATTAGTCGTCTGAAGTAATGTAAGACTCATGTAGACGTCACAGGGGAGAGTTTTGTGTAAGTGTGTCATCGTGGTGGCTTTTGTCTGTTCAGCATACAGATAAATCAGTTCTCTACTGTTCTTCCTGAGGTTTCATCTGTTGTGGTTTGGTAACATTTCTTTTTTTAGAGATCTTGAATTCTGTTCTGTGCTTCTACACCTGATCTATGTGAAAGTAAGGACGCACTGTCTGTTCCACTTATCCATGAAATATCAGGTACACGAGCTGCTGGGAATGTAAAACAAATATAAACCCAATATGTTAATATAATAACGCAATGAGGAGATTTAATACTGAAAATACTGTAACTTATATAATACTGACTCTGTCTTAGTCAGACTGATGAAGAAGAGCAGACGTTGAGCCTCTCACTTATATCAACATATCAAAACAGACAGAGATTTACTAAACTGTGGTGGTTGTTTTTTTATTTCTGTACACAATTTGAACTTGAACCAACCTTTAAAATCCTGAATTAACCGAGAGGAAACTTGTACTGCTCTGAGACAAAGCTCTGAATCTCATTCTCATTCAGTTGAGCTTTTATTTCGTCTGATATGTTTCTTACCGTCGACACAGGAGTCATCATATTAGAATAGAATTTGAATTTTGTCTCAGAGCTGAAGAAGAACAGTAAAGGTTTATTCTAAAGGTTCACATTTCGTGCTCTTTAACAAACATTTAGCTGGAGACAAAATGTTGTATCTGATCAGTAAATACTCTGAGTATTCATGAGTTTCTCTCTCCACAGTTTCAGGTCATTAACTGTCTCCGTCCAGTGTTTTACACTGTTCTTAAAATTAAAAAAGTAAACGTGCTGTCTCGTGATTTGTTGATGGCACCGTGTTATTCAGTGTTTCAGTAAAGATCCTGGGTGTTTCTCTGGCCCTCTCCCTCTCTCAGTAAGTCTCAGCCTGTAATCCGGGCTAATGAAGTGCGACAGATGAGGGCTCGCTGACTTCCTGATAACTCCCTCCTGGTAACAAGCTCAGGAGAGAAGCAGGAGTACAAACCATGCACTCAACGAGCCACGGAGGCTTTCTTCTTCATTCAGTGATGGTCTAAGCCAACTTTCCAGGAAATGGATTGGATGACACTGAAGACTGAATGTAGGTGTCTTAGCTCAGAGAAGAAGACGGAGGTCAGGTGCCGATCTGACAATCGTCACGTGATTTATTACTTTAAAAAACTGAACGCAGCTACAAATAAAGGAGAAACAAATAAAACAACCAAAGGATCAAAGATAGTGAAAGTTAAAGATGGATGGTTTGTGTTCCTGTTATACAGTTAATTGAATTATTTAAATTAGATTTGTTTGATTGATGTTTTAATTAAAATAACAAACATTTCCTACATTGGTTTTCAAAGTAGATTTATTTATTTATTATGTTATCTTCAGTTGTAAATTAGTTGATTCCTGCAGTAGATTAAATGTAAAATTTGTGTTCTTACACACTTAAATGTATTTTTTTCACCATAAATTAAAATCAGTAATATTTAAGTCTGGTTTATCTGTGTGTGTGTGTGTGTGTGTGTGTGTGTGTGTGTGTGGTAGAGGTTGAACGTTTTACTTTTATAGAGCTAAACTAAAACCTCCTAGTTTAAAACAGCAGCAGAAGAGAATAACACACATAAACTCAACAGGAAGAATTAAGTTCAATTTCTTTGTGGGTTTCTGTGACCTGAACTCTCAAATTAGTGCTGCCACCTGCTGGGCAACAACAACAACAACAACAACAGAAACAACAACAACGCTGAGAGGACAAGTTACAGAAGATGAAGCATCAGGTTTTACGAGAATGTTTGTGATGAGTCATTTTTGGATTCGTCATTCATGTTTGTAAACAAAACACATCGAGGCGGTTTCAGTGCTTCATCCTCCTCATGTCATCCCAGACTGACCCATCTGTTGTTGCTCCGTTTCGTCTCTAAATGACTCCTTTAAGACTCTTTATGACTCTGACTGTTAAATGAATAAATGTGAGACCAGTCTGGTCCCTCACTGATGGAGCTGTATGATGGAGAAGAATCTAAACATTTAAATTGCCTATGTCTATGTTTTGCACAGCTCTGTAAAGAATTTTATTTTTAAAGCACGTTCATCAGTGTTTAGGACAAATTCAGAGTCAGTCCTGTACCTGCAGGGTACTGCAGATATTTTCGTGTGTAATATAAAGCCAATATTTAAAGATCAAGTTCATAAATATGTCCTTTCTTTACTTTACTCCCAGTCACAGTAAATCTCTAGTAGCAGGTTCTGGTTTTAACCAGTGAGATTTACTTCATTTACTGGTTAAAACAATAAAGATCACCGGTGGATTCAGCTGTTACTAATGAATATTAATCATCTGTATGTAGATGATTCTCTGAGGGAAGTTACCTGTACTCCACTCTTTGACACCACTGTTCAACTCAACAAAGTGATTATTATTCTGTTATTCATTTAATATGAATAATTGAAACTAATGCATACTGTTTTATGGGGTGTGTCTGATTAAGTAGGATACAGCTGTTATTTCAGTGTCAGATACACTTTTAATGAACATTTCACATTGGACGTCTGATGACAGAATGACTTCTCACTTACACATCAGTAACACCAACACGTTATCATTTGGAGAATGGGTGTTTCAATTCACCTGAAAAAATATAGGTTTAACAGTCTCTCTGTTTGAGCTATGTTTTGGTCTCCACCAGCTGTAGGGCCAAACAGTGATCTAAAAGATGCTAGATGAGTAAACATTCACAGTGAGTGAATATCTGAGTGAATTGTATTTGAGGCGGTAATAATTGGACTCTTCTAAACTCCAGGTTTAAAGTGTTAAAACCAGACAGACTACGGGCTGGTTAAACCTCTTTAACCAGCCGGTTTTTATTTTCTTCACGTGGTCCGAGCGGTGTTGACGACTCAGTGTGCTGTGGGGGTGATGGTGCTCGTGTTCATCTCCTTCTCACAGATGAAGGGCCAGTACATCGAGCAGGGGGCGTCGTACCAGCTCCGAATAGCAACGCGCTCCAACACGCGTGTTTTCACGATGTAGCCGCAGTCCTCGTTGATGTGGTTGTTGGGCTCGCCAACCTCCCAAAAACTACACAGAGACAAAAGTCTTAGTTCATGATGTTTTCAAAGTCATACACAAAAAGAGAGGCAGGAAACAAGTGTGTGAACTCAAGCAATCTCAAGCAAGAGTTGAAGACGATGAAATAGAGGAACAGTGAAAAGAGGCTTAAATATTCCCATGAAAATTAAATTGGCAGAAAACATGTGAGTCAAAACCACAGGATGGAAAAACACAGAACATTCAGAGGAAGGGAAGTAATGAGGACACAAAAGAGGAATGACAAAAGGTTAGTCATCAACACATATTTATAATTGAGGAAGAGAAATCAGATGGTTATGAAAACATCTGTTGAGTTGGTTCATGGCTGCAAAGACTTAAATCATGTGTGTGTTTGTTTAGCTTCCTTCACGATGATGCAGAGGATGTGGCTCGTGTACTGATGGATCATTTTCTTGACGTGTAGAACCTATATTGTTGTCTTTCTGATTGTCAGTATTGTAAATCTAAGTACTCTGTTCTGTACACATCTACACAACAACCTGATAAAGGACTAAATAAATAAATAACTAATAAAAACACATCAAACACGGAGTTTCAATAATAGCTAAAGACAAAGTAAAAAATCAGCATATTTTACACAACCAAAGCAGAAGTGATGCTTCAGCAATTCCCTATTTGCCTCTGACACATTTGTTTTTCACCAGAGGTCAGAGGTCAAGGTCACCTGCAGTGCAGTGCCCCGCAGCAGCCTGACAGTTGTCACATAACACAGTTCAGAGCTGCTGTTTGCAGTGAGAGCAGTCAGACGTGTTATCTCCCGTCAGAACTTTAACTATTTCATGATTATTCTGTGAGGAACATGTAGCATGTTGGAATATGACAAGTGGAACATGGAGGTTTGTACAAAATCCAACAGTTGTTGATATTTTAATATGGACCAGTGGGTGACTGTCTTCCACTGGCTAAAATTAAAGGTTTGTTACAAGCCCAAAATATTTTTTTAAATATACTTTTCCAGAAAGGAACCTTTTAGTTTCTGTCCGAATTTCCAGAGAAAAGGAAGTACTGGGTTGAAATTTGCTATTTAAATAGCTTCGTCTCCTTTAATGCCCCATTTTCCCCAAACAGGCCGACGACTGTCACAGTGCAACTCACAGGCCAAAACCGTGGGCCAAAGTCCATAGCTGTGTGAGATGTCAGTGTCCAACAGAGGTAAAAGTCTGTGTGTGTGTGTGTGTGTGTTTGTCTACTGTATGTGTGATTCATTCTGCCGCCTGGAGCCAGAGGAGCAAAGTCACAGTCTGAAAATAACTAACTTAGATCTTATTAAAAGCCTCTGACTGAATTTGACAAGCTGGAGCCTTATAAAATAAAAATCTGAATTAAACTGGTTTAGATTAAGTTTTCAAGTGGCCTGGGGTCATATTACAGAAATTTCGTATCTTAATTACACATAAAAAATTTGCTACGGTGAGTTCTTCTTATCTTGGAAACTGTGAACAAGGTGAAGCCCGCTCAGTTGAACTGTGTGTCATGTGGGTCGAGGTACTTCTGCTATTAAACATCTCTGCAATATCGTAGGTAGGGAAGTTGTAAATGAGGTGAACCTACCCTCCGACCAGTGGAGTGCCATCCACCCATTTCCACTTATCCTCTGTGTGTTCGTCAGTGATCCCAAACCAGTAAGCGTTCCAGTGGCCTCTAGGAAGAAGATTCCACAGAAATGTCTGAAAACACAGAAACAAAGAACAAATAATTTAGTCGGATCAAGAAAGACATTCATCACTGGTGGTGCCGGTGGGTGTGAATGTGAGACCTGAATAACATTCCTACTTCATCACCACAGAAGATGTTGATATTGGTCAATAGGGCATCCTACTATAATACCAGCAGCTATCTGTGTGTAAGCAGATTGCCTACAGTCAGAGCCACAAATCGCTACCAATTTGATAAATCACATTGGAAGTATGTGAATTTTCTTCCCCCTCTATTTTGTGCACTCAGGTAAAAATGCCCACAACACACACAGAGTCCACAGCATGTGCTTTGCACTGCCGTTTTTTCTTTAGGTGATATCACATCTTTGTGGGATTTAGTGTGATCTACAGACAAATCTTTTGTAATTCAGCCCTTTATGCGCTGACAGGTGGTTATTCCGTATTAATAATGCTGTTGCTTCGGACTTGGCAGCAGTGTAATTGACACACTGCAGCGTGCAGCTTGTTGTTCTGTACCTGCTCCTCGGCCGTGTGGATGATAGCCAGGTGAGCCCCGTGGGTCTGGCAGAAATCCTGGCCCTCCTGCCAGCTCCTTGAGACTGTGGAAATGAAATAACAGCTGCTACCGAAGAGTTTCCAGTTCATGGGACAGGTGACTGGTGCTTGTGCTGGTGCTGGTGCTGGTTTCACATGCACACAAAAGTAAAAAAGAGAAACTGATTAATACACAAAGCACAATTGGGTATTTTTGAAGGAATCAAATCAAATGCCCCATTTATTTTATTATTATATTAAATTACAGTGGAGCTGCAGGTATTATATATCATATGACATATACATATATGGTGCCATCTACCTTTAGTGGCAGCCAGTTTGGCCTGCAGCTCCGCCTTTTCTTTCTGCAGCTCCGCCTTTTCTTTCTGCAGCTGGCTTTTCTCCTGCTGCAGTTTGTTGATGGTGGCACTCAGCACCGTCACGTTTGCATCCTGCGTCTGCTTCTGCAGCGCTGAGGTTGCTTCACCACCCGACCGAGGTTTGTTTGTATCTGTAGAACACGATGGACTAGTGAGCAGCACACTTTTTAAATTAATAATATAAGTTAACAGAAACTTAACAAAGCATATTCACCAGCACATACCAGCTGATGTGTGATGTAAAAGGAAGTTACTGATCATTTCTAAACAATATCCCCATTATTTAATATTATAAACAAATCTAAGGGATCTGAATCGAGATTGTTAATTTACATTTTATATATAAACAAGTACAATTCCCTACTCATATATATATATATATATATATATATATATATAAACTTGCATTTTAGAACGCTGTTCCCATTTAGCTTTGAACCACAGCGTATTCGATGATCTTTTTTTACTTTATCACTTCTGCATTCATTCATCTACAGAACAATTATCACATTTAAACATTATTAAAGTCTGTGCCACTTGTTGGGTCACTCTGACTCAGCAGGCAGCAGTTTAACAAGCTCATTAAAAACAGAATCACAGCATCCTGACTGGGCAGCTGTCGCAACATAATGAGCACACAGACACATGAACATTTACTGTACTGGCAGTATATAAATCACAGATGATGTTGGCAAATACGCATGAATATTTTATGTTGCAAAACTCAAATCACTGGATCCTCTTTTCCACCCTGAAACTGTCCATTCAGCAATTTAGTTTCAATACTTGTACAAATTCTTTATCTTGTGTTGTAAAGCAGATTAGAAGCTTTTCACATTCTGAATGGAGCTGAGAGTTGTTTCATCTGTAGCTGGTGCGATGATACTCACAGTGCGCAGCCACAGCTATGATGGAGATCAGCAGAACGCCGCACAGTGTAGCCAGGCAGACGGTGGCCAGGCGGTAGAGCCCGGGGCCGCTCGGTCTCACGGGCAGTCTGACTGGGGAGCCGGGATGAGCTGGAGGCGGGCATTTAAAATACAATTCTTTAATTTAAAGGTTGATGTAAGTGTGTCCAACAAAATGATGATAAGCTACTGAAATTGTTAGTGAGAGGAAACAACAAGACAAATATTTGAGGAACCCTCCAGTCAGCTGATATAATATATGATTAATATCACTGTCCAGCTGTGTAATTACATTTAAGGAACTGAAACTGTCGTATTATACAGAAAACCTGCATGCTTATAATTTTTTTCTATTTCATAATCTCTACACCTCAGTATAATCTGTCGACACCTTCTGATGACTTGTATTTTTACTCAAGCAGAGTGTTTTATCCACAAAGCTTGTCGACGACTTGTCTCTGTGTCAAAGGAGTTTCTAGGATGTGGTAAATCTAAATGTTCTGTAATCGCACCACAAAGTTTAATTAGTTTGGATGTGAGGCAGCAATCATCAGGATGTGACGTCTATCCATTTATTAGCACACAGATTCAGGATTTGTCGCACTTCTTGTTAACAGTAAAAACTGTTGTTGCTGCTTTAAGAATCATCAGTTGACGTCCATGAAAGTTGGAGCAGGTCAACCAACCTTTCCCCAGCGTATGTGGAAACTGTATGCACGTGTACATGTACAAAGCTGTGTGTGTGGTGGACCCTGGGAGAACTTTAAACCAGTGCTAACAGGATCCTAATAAAGAAAGAAAGCCTAAATACATGAAACATTTTGCTCAATACACTTGTTCTTTAGTCTGTGTTAAACTAAGTTAACCAGCTGCTGACTGGAGCTTCACATCTGTATTTTCTTCACTATTGTGCACAAAGGTCATTTTGTAATTATATGATTAAATGAATGAATCAAAAGTAACTGATGAAATTCCTCTAGTCTGTATTTATAACCATAATAATTTAAAAAAACGCGTTGTTATAATTAGAAAATCTAATCAAACCACATGTGTAACTGTATTTTCAGCTTGAACACTGAGTTTTTATTAGTAAAGTGAATCAGTTCTAATTAAAAGTATAAAATCAACATGAGGTTAAATAAACAGCTCAAACGTGTCAGTTTCTCACCGTTTGGCCTGAACTCGTCAAACGCGCCCTCGTCGTCTATCAGCTTGGAGTACATCCCCTCTGTGGCTGGGGGGCTCCCGGGGGTCGACATCTGAGCAGGGGGGGAGAAAATCAGGACTAAAAGGAAACGTTTGCAGAAAGTGTGAGAGTGGATGATAAAGTTCAGGTGAAGCTCTGGATTAATGCTCCCCCTGGTTCAGCTATTTATAAACTGTCCGCCCCCCCCCACGAGTCAAGCCCCGACGGCTGTTACTCACGTCAAAATAAAAGCATAAGACCTAATCACAAACAGGTACACAGACATTAAACAGACTATAACCCAGGTGAGGATGTAGAAACAATTTACTGATGTGAAAAACATATAAAAACAAAATGGGATTGATGGTTTCTGCAGATTTAACTGAACTACTTTCATGATTTGTGGATTTATTTGCTCTGCGTGTATTAAAACGAGTTGGTTTCAGGAAATTAAATACATTAAATACGTTTTTATGAACAACTGCTGGAAAAACATCACAATAGCATGGGAACGCGAACAATGAGGGGCTTTTATTTTGAAGGGCACTTCGGATGATTTGTGGTCCTTGTAGTTCACACAGCTCTCTGACGTGTTCTGTACCCTGCAGAGTCTCTGCCAGGTCTTGTCCAAACAACTCAGTGTCTCCTGAATGGGTCAATTTATGATCTGCCAGCTCCACCTGAAGAAACTGAGAAGAAGGAGATTTAACTGTAAATCAGTCTGCGTTATGTTTAATCTGTTCTTTTACAGGTTATTTAAAAATAATCTTACCAATATGTATAAACATTTGTGCTGCTCATGCATGAACACCTCTCCAGATTCAACTTTATTAGTAATGGGGAGAAACTGAGTGCCTTTACCTTTCTCACACCAAACTCCATGCAGGAAACATCAGATTTTAAACTTCACCCTTTCCCACACACTTTCTTGGCTGATTTGAAGTGTCTCGTTTCCAGAATTCCCAGGATTGTCTTTCATCACAACACACCCAAAGTGGGCGGTGTAAAGCCACTGTGAAAGTTAATATTTTATTGTGATCTCCTTGGTGAATCATCTCCCACTGAATGATCTCTGCTAATCACTCGTGTGGTTACGTTTCTTGGGTGTGACCCGCTAAAAGAAGCAGTTTGAGGTGCAGGGCACAAATCATGCACGGTGGATCTGCACATGATGAAGGCTTTTCTGGTTCTCCTCTCCATAATCGGTAAAATAACACTTTTATAAATATGTTTTTACAGCTGTTTGATGCAAAGTTATAAAACAGCTTTTGCTTTGTAGAATTCTGTAATTTGTGATTGTAATTATAAACTTATATAAAATACGGTAAAATATATTTTGTGGAAATTACAAATGTTCTGAAAGACTTTAACGTCACAAAAAAACAAAAAACATACAAAAAAACGAAATAGCAGAATGAGATACTGCACCATGTATGTCAAAAATAACAGAACAGTTTTATTCTGTAAAATTCTCAGGACACTGTGCAGGACAGGATCTTCTGCCAGATGGTCCAGTGGAGGCGATTGTCAAGAAGAATGTCACTTTAGAAACCTTGGTTGATCTCACGGAGAACTTCACTAAGTTTGCCTGGTCGTTCCACCGCGGCAGTGAGCTGGTACCCATCATCACCATAACCCCGACCGGGGACACTGTGGCTCAAAGTTACCAGGGAAGAGTGCTGGTGAACCGGACCAATGGTTTCCTGACCCTGATAAAAGTGGAGGCGAGGGACAGGGGGTATTATTATGCTACCATGCAAACCTCTGAATTAGTGAAGACAGGAGAAACCATGCTGAGAGTCCTGGGTGAGTCCTTAGAAGAGACTGTTGATAAACTGGCACGTGAATTCATATTATAATGAAAGGAACACTACATCTCAGTTTACTTTAATTTGTTATTTTATTATTACATTTAAAGTGGTTTCAGATTTGGAAATAATAGCTAAGTTGCAATTCAGCACCAATTAGCATTTTAAAAGTCTCATTTTCTATATTTTAGTATGTTCAACAATTCCCATTCAGACTCTAACATTAATAATAAACCGCCTCTGCTCAGCACCTGCTGATCTTGAAACTGGTTTAGCTTATTTGTCTCTGTCATTGTTCTAAAACAAGTAAAAACACATCTGTGCCGGGTGCTGTGGTATGTGTCTATATATGTTTTTTTTGTTTTGGAGCTTAGGAGATTAAAAAAAAGGATGTTCATACTAACCCCTTGTAGCACCTTAAAGAAACGTCACATTTTCCATATTGAGGATTGTTGAAATTGTAGGAATATAGAAAAGGATTCAACTTAACCTGCAGATATTTCCCTCCTAAGTTAGAAAACAAACCAGAGTTAGAACGACAGTGAATACTGGACACAATACGGACAGAAAACCACAGTATTTGATTTTCACACATTAAAAATGAGATTACTGCGACTGGAAACAGTAGATTTCTGCACTAAAAAACGAGAATCAATAAAAACAGAACAATAAACACTGGAGTTTGTCTTATTTTACCTGTGCCACTAGAGCGTGGATCTGAAAGCTGGTGCTTTTATTTTAGGAAGCCGGGAATGGTATGGACTTCCTGAGGGTCCAGTGGACGCAGTCTCTGGGAACTATGTGACTTTCCAAACCCTGATAGCTCCAGAGGACAAGCTCAGCGCCATCGCCTGGTTCTTCAACAATGGGAGTGAGCTGATTCGTGTTGTGGCTGCGAACGAACAGCGGGAGAACTTCGTGTCTGAGGGTTACTGGGGAAGAGTGACGATCAACCACACCAACGGCTTCTTGACCCTGGGACCTCTGTCAGCGAAAGACAACGGGGAATACTTCGTCAACATCTGGACTGCCAAGGGGCTGATGACCGGAGACACAACGCTCCAAGTTCTGGGTGAATTATTGTGTGTGACCTCTGTCTTCAGCAGCTGGTTAATAACACGGCAAAGAGGGAGATTAGACAGAAACAGGCAGATTGACTAAGAGCATCAGGTTAGTAACAAAGCAGACAGAATCACATTAGCAGGCAGACACGACAGGTAACAGGTAGAGTATGTAAGAAAATACTAAATTGTATGTTGTATGAGTAGTTACCAGAAGCGTGGAGAGGGCCACTTAACTTAATCTGGGTTAAGTGAGTGAGTGACTGAGAAGAAGACAAGAACTGCAGGCTGTAGGAGGTGACACTGGTGATCCTCCCTCTCCATCTTTAGCACACAGCAGCCACAAACTAACCATTAACCAGCCACTAATACTATGAACCCAGTTCACTTTTCTGTTCAACTTTCTCCTCACCTGCAGAGCCGATCTCAAACGTGACCGTCAGGACCAACGTGTCTGAGACGAGCGCTGTGGTTCTCACCTGCTCTGCTAACGGTTCTTTCCTCAAATTCTCCTGGACCAACGGCACCACACCCATCACGGCCGATAACACATGGCTCACCATTAAAGATGTGAGATTTGAACTGGACCTCACTGAAAACCATATTTAATTAAATATTTTTGACTATTTTTGTCTAATAATTTATTAATTATCTTACCTTTTATAAAGAGTTGTCTTCTGTTCATTACTTTTACTTTTTAATGACAGGAATCCACTTTCAGCACACTCACCATCAGTGGTATTCAGGCCTCAGATCTGACGGGTCAGATCTACTGCACAGCTGGCAACAAGCTGGAGGTGGAGAAAAGCAGCCCGTTCAACCTCTCCGTCATCGGTGAGTACTGCAGGGATTGAACATAGAAATGTTTTAAATAAGGTCTTGAAGTCCAGATCGTGACTCATGACTTGCATAAATGATTAATTTTGTCATTCAACAAAAACAAAGTAAAAAACAGATGTTTAAAACGTACGAGCATTGAAACACAGCTGGACTTCATATTGCACCCTCATGGCATGTTCCAACTTTCTGCAGGAAAGCCGAGAGCCGCCTGGTCAGTTACTTTTGAAAATCGGGATACCTGCGCTCTGAAGGGCTCCTCGGTACAGTTCAGGTGCTCGTACGACTACCCAGACGGGGAAACCGTCCACAAGACTGAATGGTTCAAAGGGCAAAACAAAGTCGGTGGATGGAAGCGCGCTGCACTCTCAAGTCTGTCTTCATATAAAAATCGTGTGAAATACATCGGAGACCAGGAGCACAACTGTAGTTTGGAGATTAAAGATCTCCAGGACAGTGATGCTGGATATTACTACTTCAGGTTTGACACACAGACGTATGGGTGGCGCAGTAAAGGATCAGTACATTTGTCTCTAACAGGTACAGTTCACTCATACTGATGTTAATTCTGCTTTGTAAAATGGATTTTTATTTCCAGTAGATTTGCTGTGTCTTCATCACAGGTCTGACTGCCAGGCTGCGACCTTACAGGGTGAAGGAAGGACAAAATGTGACTCTGAAGTGTGACGTTTCCTGCACACTGTCTGGACCAACTCGGATTGTCTGGTTCAGAAATGGACATCCAGTGAACAAGCCGCTGCTGTTCCAGGCCAGTGCAGAGGATGCTGGGAATTATACGTGTGCTGTTGAAGGCCGGGAGTCAGTGAGGAGCGATCCTGTGTTTCTGCACGTTCAGTGTAAGCGTAATGAAGAAGAGATGCTTTGTGTGTTAATTCAAATACATTCTCACGCAGAGCACCACACATTGAAAATGTATATATATGTATATATATTTAAATAATAATGTTTATTTCTGTTGCATTTTTTAAATCAGCGTCTCCACCTGCACCTGTAATAACCGTTCTCAGTGACTCACCATTCACGCCAGGTAGGTTAAAAACACCTTTTTGATATAATGTAATGTACATCACAGTTTCTACTGATGTGTTAATGACATTATGACATTTTGCTATCGTCACAGAAGCAGAAGAGGGTGAATTAAGTACAGTGTCGTCACATGCCACCACATCTGCTTACACCCTTACATCTTCACCTGCGACCACGTCCTCACATACAAGCACATCTTCAGATACCAGGTACGGAGACACGAGGCTGAACTGTCAGAACGTCTTAGACATTCAAAGTACCTGGTTTGAAAAGCTGCAGACGGAGCTGAAAGAGATGCAGCTGAGCTTTGAGAGGAGCCTCCGTCAGATGGAGAGCCGTACACATTCCCTTCTGTGGTCCGTGAGCAGGAGGTTGGAGCGAGTGACGGAGGCAAGGGGCCGCAACTCAGGCCCCTCTGACCCCTCTGACCCCTCTGACCCCTCTGACCCCTCTGACCAGGCTAAAACCTTCATATCCCTACGCAGCCTTCTACCCAGAAGTGTTTCAGCGGTGACCCCTTCAAGCAAACCTCCAGGCCATCGCTCTGTGAATCTGCACGTTAGAAGTCAGCATGTTCGGAGAGGCAATCACTCCTGAAAAGGAAGAGCTGCGTTAGTCCTTTGTTTTCTTGTGTTAAATAAAAATGGGTGTCATGGGCTTATTTTTTAGCTTAGGTGTTTCAGGGAGTGGGGAGAAATGCAGCATAAGTGAGATATTAAAATATTTCTAATCTCCTGTTGGTACATAGATACAGTTTCTATTATTTTTCCTGTTCTAAGTAAAAGTGTAAAATCACTTTCAGTTACATTCCAGATTGTCTTCATTTGATTATAAAAGAGGATTTTTAACAACAGGGGAGAGTGGAGAGTGGAGGAACATGCACTTCAGGCTATGATTCCCATCACTCCACCTGGACGCATCAAATATCCACAGAGTCTCTGTTTCTGTCACTATTTATGAAGAGCCTCCTTCAAAAGGGTCAAGTTTCTGTAAAATAAGGAAAATTAAAAATAGATTTTGGTAAACTGATCTGTTTTTTCTTGTTGTTGTGTAAGGATGTGCACATTTCAACAAGTCAGACACAGAAAGCAGTATTAGTAATAGTATAGTAAACAATTAAGTAATTAATAGGAGAGTAAATATAAAATGGGCTTGACTATTATTTATTGATATGTGGAAAACACATATTTTACATGTCCCAAATTTTCCAAATAATTTCCTGGAAATTTTCCTCATACATTTTTGAAAATAAAATGACTCAATGTGAAACACTTTGTGTCTGATTCTGTATCTGACTGAATTATTCTGAGTCTTGAATATTGAGTTAACAGTAAATATGACTTTAACCAGCTAAAATGGAGACAAAAGAAACAGTATTTTTAAGTCTTTGTTTAAAGAATTAATAAAATCTTTAGATATTCTGTGACAAAAACCCCAGAAGGCATCTTTGAGTCCTGGTTGTTTATTTATCAGTTTATTACACCACGAACAATGTTCCTTCATGCGCCAACACGCTCTGTTTACTGAATCTGGATCCAAGTGTAAACTCAGAGTAGGGCTTGATGGAAACTTGGGGTTTATTCGCTCATTTAGCTCTTTTTAGATGATCTTAATCCAAAACTGAGGCGCATTATAATAAACTTTAATTTAGCGGCGCAGAGAAGCGTAACTTTGGCTACGTCACCGACGTTAATGAAGCTTTAGCTGCTGCGTAAATTGCGCACAGGTTTGAAAGGAAATGTATTTTTACATGATGCTAAAGAGCAAAACGAAACCTTTGATGTGGTTAAAATAAACGAAAACGTCTCAAACCTCACCTGACTTCACGGTTGCTAGGTTACGTTTCCGCTTGTGGGCCCTGTGACGTCGCCGTGACGTCAGATTCCAACATGCCTTTGATGAGACAAACTCTCAAAGCAAAGAGGAGAGTGGTTCTCTTCACATTGTAATTGCTGCAGTGAACCGATAAACACACTCGTTGGTGAAAACGAAACCTTCAGAACTACAGAACTTCAAGAACAAAGAAACAACCATGAGACAAGCAAGAACCTCGTCTCCAGGCCAGGTTGGAGTGGTTAATGTCCGTCCACTCATTGAAGCCTTTATAACAAGGGTGAGGCCAGAACAGTGGAAGGCGATAAGCTCCGGTAAGCCCGATGAGGCCACGAAAATTATATTGGCAGAGCTACTTTTGGACTTCATATCATGCATTTCAGAAGGATCTCTGATGGCTCTTAAGAACCTCAAAGTGGGGTCAGAGCAGCGTGTTCAGGTCAGTTTAGGGGTTACACTCTCTCAAGCCTTTTCTGAAGTTATGTACATCAAGGATCCATGTGCAAACTCAGATGAACTGACAGAGATGATTGTTGAGGAGGTTACGGAAAATATCAACTCAGCCCTCTCCAGTCGTGTCGGCTCGGAGGAGCCTCAGATAAGTCGAAGAACTCCTCCCTGCAGACTCAGTGTTATGGTCAGGCATGCCTGCAACATGCTGAGAGCATTTACAGCCAAGGTGAAAATTTTGTGCACTCTACCACACACCACCAGACGGAGAAGCCAGCCCCTCATCTTAGAGGATGTGGACACAGAAGACGAGTTTGAGGAAGAGGAATTCTCAGTACCTGCATTAAGTCGAACCATCCAGGACATCTTTTACAGAGCGCTGAGTGAAGTCACCGATCCTCTTTTGGACAATATATCCGGACTCGAGTACAACATGGTAAGATCTGAATTTTCTCTAGAGATAATGATGTTTGCAGACGACATGGCGAACCTAATTGTTGAAGAGGTGAAGAAGTTGAAAGGTGAAGTTGCTCCAAGTGCATCCACCTCAGCAAAGTGCATACTGTCTATGATCAGAGTGGTGGGAAAGATGAAGAACTTCTTCGCAAAGCAGTTTGCAAAAGCATCCATACATCGCATAGGGGCACAATTAATGGCCCGGTTTTCTCAAGAATCCATGGAGGAAAGTAAAGCGTGGATGCAGTCACTCATGAACAGTGTTGACATTCTGCTTCTGCAACAGACCGACGGCAAAGAAGATGATGAAGCTGGCTTGTTTAGGAAACTGAAGAACATTTTCAGTGGCGACATTCCAGCATTTAACCGAGCCCTTATTGACCTCCTCTACAGTCACATCCAAAGAACAGGAACATCAGACGGAACAAGTGAGTCAGAGGCCACCATGTACACCGTCACTAAAGAGAAAGTCCTGCGTTGCCTGGCACTGATGAGCTGGTGGCTCAACGAAGAATTCAATCTCCTCATAGAAAAGGTGACAGCTGCCTTATTGAGAGTTAAACCACTGTCAACAGAACTGGTGCCAAAGACCGTCCTGGAGAAGTTGGAACCTTTGACATCTGGTGCAGGACCTAACTCAGTACATGTGGCGACACGTGCTGAATCCGTGCAGGATACAACAGAACAACGCAAAATGTGGGTCAAGATACTTGTGGATATGTTCCTCAACAGGACAATGATGAAATCAAAGGTGAACCCGGTCACTGGCGAGCCCAGGGACCTCATTAACAGCATGTTTGATCAAATATGGGCTGAAGTTAAGGACGTTGATTTTGACATCTCCAAAATCTGCTGTAAAGCCATCAGCAAGAAAATCTTCAAGGAGCTGTGTAAAACTCGTGGCTGTGCGGAGATGTTGTTTATAGACATGACATTACAAAAGCCAATAATTGAGGAGTGTGTTGCCTCCTATCTGAAACACCACCTCACACAGCCCAAACAGCCCAGCACCATCTCCAGGTTCTTCTCCTCTGTGGGCAGAACCATCTCCAACGTCTTCAGACGGAGAAACAGAGTTGGTGTTTAGGTGAAACGTCACACTCGTCTTGAAGGAGAAATCAAGTTTGTCTTGTTTTTTCCTTCAAGACGAGTGCGACACAGAGTTCACGCCCTGCCCCAGATCGCCTCCTGCTCCACGGGTCTCTGTCCTTTAAGGATCTTGAGGGACAGGGACCAGTGGACATGAGGTTCTGGGGCAGGACGTGAGCTCTCTGGGACACCACAGCAGTCAACACTAAGACCTCACAGTGTTGGCGGCTGTGGTGTCGTGGGTTTACTCCAGGTACTCTGGTTTCCTCCCACATCTTTTTATTGGTCACTCTAAATTTACATATAAACAATAAACAATTGGTCACTTTACATTTAAATTAATAATGATGTGTTGAATTAGTTCTGTTCATATTTTATTAAGCATCTCTGGATAAACTCACTTTGAATTCTTCCATAAAGACAACAGGAGGGTTGGACCAGCAGATGGAAGCATTTCCCCATTAAAGACTTGTTAAAGCACTGTTGGTTCACTACAGCACAATTTACCAGAAATACAAACAACAAAAACATGGTGGATAACATTATATATAGGTAGATATATTTACTATATATTTACCTTTTAATGTACACTTATATATTTAAGATATTATTTTGTGAAATTAAGGGATAAGTGCATTTTGTTTGGAAAACTGAGGTCAAAGGTCATGACCAAGCCTTGCCATATACTGCCCCAGTTTGGCTTCTGTGGAACAAATTTTGAACGAAAGACATGGGACTTGAATAAGATAGGAGAGCATGGTGAGTAGATGTGTTGAAGAAACAAGGGTGACATGTTCAGGGCACTTTCTGTAACAGTTTGTGTGTGTGTGTGTGTGTGTGTGTGTGTGTCCTCAGTGAACTGTATCAGTAGCTTCCAGCTGCAGCAGTCAGTTCAGTTTCTGTTCAGTCTGACTGAGGGAGGTTTTTGTACGACCACTTTTCACTGTGTGAACACTCGCTGACTGTTGATGTAATGAAAACTCTGACAGTAATAAACTGCTGCATCTTCAGTCTGGACTCCACTGATGGTCAGAGTGAAATCAGAGTTTGACCCACTGCCTGAAAAACGACCTGGAATCCCTGATGCTCGAGTGGCAGCATTGTAAATAAGGAGTTTAGGAATTTCTCCATCTTTCTGTTGGTACCAGGCTAAAAGATGATTGTTATTCCAAAAGTTAACATTGGGACTGACCCTACACCTGATGCTGACGGTTCCTCCCAGAGTAGAACTCAATGCTCCAGGCTGAGTCACTGTGACCTGACCTCTGGACTCTGAGGATACAGAGACAACAACATAAAGCAGCAGCATCATGGTTTTGTGGGCTTCATTTCAGAGGGACACATGTTGATAGAGGAGAGGAGTTGGATTCTCTGGACTTTACCTGTGAAGCAGCAGCAGAGGAGAGTCCAGATGAGGACGGAGATCAGAGTCATGTTTTGGATGAGGAGGATTTCTGTGTCTTCTGTTGTCATGAAGGACAGCTGTCAGTCATCCAGGGTTCAAGTCTCAGGACTATAAACTCTCCCAGAGCACTGGAGCATGGTGCTGCTGATGCAAAGTGGCTCTATGGAAATGCTCTGACCCACTCCAACAGGGACTTGGATCAATACCATGATAATGATGATGATGTTTTTTTAATGAAGGATTCAGTTTTTGAAGATTATTAAATAGGAATTTTTAGAAACATATTTTACAGGATTTAGTTTTTTTTTTCTTCACACTAATTATCAGATCAATAAACAAATACAAACACCATTAAAGTAAATTTTAATAATAAATTCTAAATGAGTTGTTGTCAATTTTTTCACTAAAACAAAATCACAAACACAAGTTTGTTTGTTTCAGAGTCACAGAGCAGCTAAACTGATGATTGACGTTGTTCTGATTTGCATGAAAAGGGAAGTGAAACAATGTGTGAGTGACTGGAGCAGCACCCTGAGGCTCCCTGCAGGCCGGTGGAGGAAGCTGGACTCTGTGAGACCACCCAGGACCAGTGTTTCCAGTCAGCACCTGTTACACTGTGACTCTGTTACTGGTTTTCTTCTTCTCCTGTGTTCAGTCTAAACTCAGCACTTTGTCTCTTTTACATATTTACATTTTACTTAGTTTGTTGTGTTGTTGATGTTTTTTAAAGTTGAAGACATTAAAGATTCAGTTTCCACGTGGTTTCATTTTTAGGACTGAGATGTCTTTGTAACTTTCCTCTGTGATAAATTGTCCATTTCATATTTCAGCTGTTTATTACACACTGAAGCTTATGTCACAGTAAATAAAGTGTTTTCTCCAGGTTTCTGAAGGAACCAGCTGAAACAGTAACTTGTATTTGGACAAACTTTCCATGTGATAGAGACAGTCTGTCCTGAAGAAACTGATTCAGATCCAGGAGACTGAGTCAGGACTTTTTCCCCTGATGAGTCTGTAAAACATGAAACAGAGGTGAAGGGTTAATGAGACAGGACACAGGACAAGTTATTAGAGACAACAAGAGTGATGCAGGTTTGACAAGTTCAAGTATTTTTAAACATGAGATTTTAGCAAGTAAAGCTGTGAAAATGTGAGTGGATGCTGAGGCTGAGGATGGAAAATACCTGAATGATGTTTGTGACACGTGAAGAGTCAGAAAACTTGGAAATCATCAGTTTGATTCTGATTCATATCAAGTTTTTCTTTGATAATGTAATAATTCTACTGTAACGTCTTGTAAAATGGTGTAATAAAGACGACGTCTTGAGGTTTTAAATGAAATGTTTCAGCTGGGTCTTCATTGATCATATATAATTTTGATGCTTTTTTCTGTTTTTATATCATATGAACACAAGGTCAAAGCTTCTTTAGATTAACTTGTAAGAAACTCCTCTTCAGGACTTCAGGACCTGGAAGTATAGTGGGACATAAATGGGTGGTCAAAATATTAAATTGAAAAGTAATTTCAATTACTTTATTAAAATAAATTATCATTTAAACATTTATGTGTTGTGAAAGCAGAAAATGTAAAATGTTAAATCCACTCACTGTGTGTGTGTGAACTGTATCAGTAGCTTCCAGCTGCAGCAGTCAGTTCAGTTTCTGTTCAGTCTGACTGAGGGAGGTTTTTGTACGACCACTTTTCACTGTGTGAACACACTCTGAAAGTTGATATAATGAAAACTCTGACAGTAATAAACTGCTGCATCTTCAGTCTGGACTCCACTGATGGTCAGAGTGAAGTCAGAGTTTGATCCACTGCCTGAAAAACGACCTGGAATCCCTGATTTTCGAGTGGCAGCATCGTAAAAGAGGAGTTTAGGAGTTTCTCCATCTTTCTGTTGGTACCAGTTTAAACGGTGATCACTGCCAGCAACATAAACATTCTGACTGGTTTTACATTTGATGTTGACGGTTCCCTCCAGAGTAGAACTCAATGCTCCAGGCTGAGTCACTGTGACCTGACCTCTGGACTCTGAGGATACAGAGACAACAACATAAAGCAGAAGCATCATGGTTTTGTGGGCTTCATTTCAGAGGGACACATGTTGATAGAGGAGAGGAGTTGGATTCTCTGGACTTTACCTGTGAAGCAGCAGCAGAGGAGAGTCCAGATGAGGACGGAGATCAGAGTCATGTTTTGGATGAGGAGGATTTCTGTGTCTTCTGTTGTCATGAAGGACAGCTGTCAGTCATCCAGGGTTCAAGTCTCAGGACTATAAACTCTCCCAGAGCACTGGAGCATGGTGCTGCTGATGCAAAGTGGCTCTATGGAAATGCTCTGACCCACTCCAACAGGGACTTGGATCAATACCATGATGATGATGATGTTTATCAATGATTAATCAGTTCATCAGAGTATTAATTAGGAATGAGTCGTCACTGATGGACCACCTGAATATTGTGTGACCTCCCTTAATTCCCTAATTCAGTACCACAATTCAATTTAATTCAATTCAATTTTATTCTTTGGCTCCAAATGACAACAGAAGTCGTCTCAAGCACTTTACAGTGTTTAAGATTTAAGACCTTACAGAGTATAATTGTATAGAAAATTAAATAGAAAGCCCAACAATCCCATTTGAGCAGCTTTAGACAACAGTGAGAGGACAAACTCCTTTTAGAGGAAGAAACCTCCAGCAGAACCAGGCTGGTTCAATCAGTCACTATGATACAAATTAGAACAATATAACTGTCTTTTAATATTAAAATGGACAATAAATCAGCAACTGTGCTAAATATTTACAGAATGAATTAGAAAGTGTTTGGACATGATTTCGGTTAAATTTTCCTGTTGAGAATTTTTATAATTTTAGATGTTATACAAATAAATGTTAAATACATTTGTTCTGATGCTGAATCAGTTTTTATCACTTTATACATTTGTTATATAATCTGGATAAACGAAGATTTGATTGTGTTGTTTGTTTCAGAGTCAGAGAGCCGTGTCTCTCTACAGTCAGAGGTTTTTGTACGACGACTTCATCAGTCTGTATCACTGTGGTGGACTTTTGGTGGAGGAACCAGACTGGATGTTGACTGTAAGTACATTTTACTCTTTTAGTAACACAAATAGTACATGTATTTAATTTAAATTTCATAATTATAGACATTAATGTAACGTGTTGGCTTTTCATTGTTATTTCGCACTAAATTGTTATTGTCCTTCCATTCAGTCAAGAAATATCTTTTGTCAACATTTAATCTTAGTGAAAGAAATAAAGTATCTGATATTTAAAGTGTCTGAATTTTTGTACATATTTTTGTTAATGTATTTGTCTGATTTTGAGAGTTTTTTTTATTTATAATTTAAGTTCACAAACTCTCAGGTTTCAGTTTCTCAGGTCTAAATTCAACCTTTCTCCAGATTTACACTCTTTATACATCATGAATGCTACAGAATGAGTGGGACTGATTAGATTTTCTTAATTAGTTACATAACGAACGACAGTAAAAACACATCGTTGTGTGTTTTCTCTTTTAAACATTTGTAAAATACTATAAAATGTTTTAAATCTTTCACGTTTCCTGTTGTGTTAACTAAAAACGATAACAGCTACTTTTACAGTTTTATCTTTAGTTCTGAAACTTGTCTGTTGTCATGGTTCAGCAGTGATGCCTGTCTGTTGCCATGGTTACTGAGTTCAGAGAGAGAAGTGAAACACTGAGGACCAGTTTAATAAAATCTGATGAAGACCAGCAGAACCAGCACCATCCTCTGCTGCACCCAACAACAGGAAGTTTACTTCCCCCCATAGTAACTTTATTAATCTCTGTCTCTGCAGTGGGTCGAGTCCAACCCACCCTGACGGTGCTGCCCCCCTCCAAAGAGCTGGATCAGGGGAAGGCCACGCTTGTGTGTCTGGCCAACAAGGGGTACCCCTCAGACTGGACTCTGTCCTGGAAGGTGGACGGCAGCAGCAGCAGCATCAGCTGGGAGGAGAACAGGAGTCCTGGGGTGCTGGGGAAGGACGGACGCTACAGCTGGAGCAGCACCCTGAGGATCCCTGCAGACCAGTGGACCAAGGTGGACTCTGTGACCTGTGAGGCCTCCCAGGGCTCCCAGACCTCACTCAAAACAACTCTGAGGGCAGACCAGTGTTCCCAGTCCTGAGCTGACTCACTGGGACTCTGATTTTCCTCTGCTACTGGTCTCAGTCTCTCTCTCTCATCATGTTTCTTATTAAACTGTTTCACAGCTGAAAACAATAAAGATTTCATCAAGTACATCACGAACACGTCACTTCTTCTTTTCTTTGATATAAACACTTTATATTAAACATCAGTTCAGTTATTAAACCAGTGAAAATGGTACCGAGTCCGTTTTTACCACAGTTGTGTCTTGTATAGAAAAAGGACTTTGACATTTCTAATTCTAAAAGAGAAGTTTAAATGCCGTCTGAATCCAGGGACACCACAGTGCAGAGTCCAGGTCCAACAGGACCAGGCAGGACTTAGAAAGGGATCCTAAAGGGCAGGTACAGAACGGAGGTGGTGATGTTGGTCTGAGCTCATCACAGCCTGAATGAAGCAAAGTAACAATAGCTGAGAAGAAGAAGCTGGTTGAAGAGGCTGATGGATGTGTAAAGACAGTCTGTCAAGTCCAACAGGACCAGAGGAGGCGGTTGGAAAGAGTAGAAAAGAAGACGCTGAGATAAAAGACCTGCAAGACAACGGACGTGAAAAAGATCAGACTGTTGTCTGGAACAACTTTTAATGTGTTACAGTCTTAAATGGAAGGATTAGAGGACCCAGCACGTCCTCTGTGTTCAGGTGTAGCTTCAATCAGGACGTAGCTTCAGGGTTAAAACAAACCTGCTGCTGTTCTCTAACTGGTTTATCTAACTGGTTTGACTGGTCTGTTTGATATGAAGTGTTGAGCTGAGTGTGTAGGTTCTGGTAAAGAGAAGTAAATACAAACAATCCCTCGTTTGTTCCTTTCACTTAAATACACAGACGATGAGGCTCAATTCAGAGTCCGGAGCGTCTTGTTGGTCGTTATAATCAGTAGTTGGTGAATGTGTCTCTCTCTGTCTTTTACTCAAATAATCTATGTGCTACATCATTGAATACAACATTCAGCAGCATTTAGCAGAATATTTCCATGATTACTTTGTGTGTTTTACTGAGTTTTGTGTTTGGTTGTTTTCTCTTCTTGCAGCTTTGTTTCCTCAATGAGACGCTTCTGTTAGAAGTTGAAGTTGTTTTATCAGTGTACACGTGTTTTGTTAAGTTGCTGTGCACTGAGCTCTCAGGGCCACCGTACTTTAATACTGAAACGTGTCTGTTGTCATGGTTCAGCAGTGATGACCGACTGTTGCCATGGTTACTGAACTCAGAGACAGAAGTGATGCACAAGACCAGTTTGATTCCAAACTCCCAGTTTCTCTACAGGTCGTTCTTTCTTTCTCTGGGACGAGTCAAACTCCATCCTGACGAAACCCTGAAGCTCCCTGCAGACCAGTTCCAGAAAATATATTTAAATTTAAACGTCTGTCGTCACTCAAGCCAAAATTTGATGAAACTGGTTTAATCTGCTCCTACAAATTCTCTAAAACCCTAAAAACAACATGTGGAATATCTAATTTGGGACAAAGAATATTTATAGAAACATCTAAAGTGTGTGTGTGTGTGTGTGTGTGTGTGTCCTCAGTGAACTGTATCAGTAGCTTCCAGCTGCAGCAGTCAGTTCAGTTTCTGTTCAGTCTGACTGAGGGAGGTTTTTGTACGATGCTTTTTCACTGTGTGAACGAATACTGACTGTTGATATTATGACGACCTTTACAGTAATAAACTGCTGCATCTTCAGTCTGGACTCCACTGATGGTCAGAGTGAAGTCAGAGTTTGATCCACTGCCTGAAAAACGACCTGGAATCCCTGATGCTCGTCGGTTAGCCCAGTAAATGAGGAGTTTGGGAGATCCCTCTTGTTTCTGCTGATACCATTCCACAGAGTCAGAATTAATAACTGTCTGACTGGTTTTACATCTGATGTTGACGGTTCCTCCCAGATCAGTTCTCACTGCTCCAGGCTGAGTCACTGTGACCTGACCTCTGGACTCTGAGGATACAGAGACAACAACATAAAGCAGCAGCATCATGGTTTTGTGGGCTTGATTTCAGAGGGACACATGTTGATAGAGGAGAGGAGTTGGATTCTCTGGACTTTACCTGTGAAGCAGCAGCAGAGGAGAGTCCAGATGAGGACGGAGATCAGAGTCATGTTTTGGATGAGGAGGATTTCTGTGTCTTCTGTTGTCGTGAAGGACAGCTGTCAGTCATCCAGGGTTCAAGTCTCAGGACTATAAACTCTCCCAGAGCACTGGAGCATGGTGCTGCTGATGCAAAGTGGCTCTATGGAAATGCTCTGACCCACTGCAACAGGGACTTGGATCAATACCATGATGATGATGATGTTTATCAATGATTAATCAGTTCATCAGAGTATTAATTAGGAATGAGTCGTCACTGATGGACCACCTGAATATTGTGTGAACTCCCTTAATCCCCTAAGTCAGTACCACAATTCAATTTAATTCAATTCAGTTTTTTTTGAATAGAACCAAATGACAACAGAAGTCGTCTCAAGGCACTTTACAGTGTTTATGGTTTAAGACCTTACAGAGTATAATTGTATAGAAAATTAAATAGAAAAGCCAACAATCCCATTTGAGCAGCTTTAGACAACAGTGAGAGGACAAACTCCTTTTAGAGGAAGAAACTTCCAGCACAACCAGGCTGGTTCAATCAGTCACTATGATACAAATTAGAACAATATAACTGTCTTTTAATATTAAAATGAACAATAAATCAGCAACTGTGCTAAATATTTACAGAATGAATTAGAAAGTGTTTGGACATGATTTCAGTTTAATTTTCCTGTTGAGAATTTTTATCATTTTAGATGTTATACAAATAAATGTTAAATACATTTTTCCGATGCTGAATCAGTTTTTATCACTTTATACATTTGTTATATAATCTGGATAAATGAAGATTTGATTGTGTTGTTTGTTTCAGAGTCAGAGAGCCGTGTCTCTCTACAGTCAGAGGTTTTTGTACGACGACTCACTGACTTTGTTTCACTGTGGTGGACTTTTGGTGGAGGAACCAGACTGGATGTTGACTGTAAGTACATTTTACTCATTTAGTAACACAAATAGTACATGTATTTAATTTAAATTTCATAATTATAGACATTATTGTAACGTGTTGGCTTTTCATTGTTATTTCGCACTAAATCGTTCGCACTAATATCTTTTTATTTATAATTTAAGTTCACAAACTCTCAGGTTTCAGTTTCTCAGGTCTAAATTCAACCTTTCTCCAGATTTACACTCTATATACATCATGACTGCTACAGAATGAGTGGGACTGATTAGATTTTCTTAATTAGTTACATAACGAACGACAGTAAAAACACATCGTTGTGTGTTTTCTCTTTTAAACATTTGTAAAATACTATAAAATGTTTTAAATCTTTCACGTTTCCTGTTGTGTTAACTAAAAACGATAACAGCTACTTTTACAGTTTTATCTTTAGTTCTGAAACTTGTCTGTTGTCATGGTTCAGCAGTGATGCCTGTCTGTTGCCATGGTTACTGAGTTCAGAGAGAGAAGTGAAACACTGAGGACCAGTTTAATAAAATCTGATGAAGACCAGCAGAACCAGCACCATCCTCTGCTGCACCCAACAACAGGAAGTTTACTTCCCCTCACAGTAACTTTATTAATCTCTGTCTCTGCAGTGGGTCGAGTCGAACCCACCCTGACGGTGCTGCCCCCCTCCAAAGAGCTGGATCAGGGGAAGGCCACGCTGGTGTGTCTGGCCAACAAGGGGTACCCCTCAGACTGGACTCTGTCCTGGAAGGTGGACGGCAGCAGCAGCAGCATCAGCTGGGAGGAGAACAGGAGTCCTGGGGTGCTGGGGAAGGACGGACGCTACAGCTGGAGCAGCACCCTGAGGATCCCTGCAGACCAGTGGACCAAGGTGAACTCTGTGACCTGTGAGGCCTCCCAGGGCTCCCAGACCTCACTCAAAACAACTCTGAGGGCAGACCAGTGTTCCCAGTCCTGAGCGGACTCACTGGGACTCTGGCTTTCCTCTGCTACTGGTCTCAGTCTGTCTCTCTCATCATGTTTCTTATTAAACTGTTTCACAGCTGAAAACAATAAAGATTTCATCAAGTACATCACGAACACGTCACTTCTTCTTTTCTTTGATATAAACACTTTATATTAAACATCAGTTCAGTTATTAAACCAGTGAAAATGGTACCGAGTCCGTTTTTACCACAGTTGTGTCTTGTATAGAAAAAGGACTTTTTCTTTCTAATTCTAAAAGAGAAGTTTAAATGCTGTCTGAATCCAGGGACACCACAGTGCAGAGTGCAGGTCCAACAGGATCTGGCAGGACTTAGACAGGGATCCTAAAGGGCAGGTACAGAACGGAGGTGGTGATGTTGGTCTGAGCTCATCACAGCCTCAATGGAGCAAAGTAACAATAGCTGAGAAGAAGAAGCTGGTTGAAGAGGCTGATGGATGTGTAAAGACAGTCTGTCAAGTACAACAGGACCAGAGGAGGCGGTGGGAAAGAGTAGAAAAGAAGACGCTGAGATAAAAGACCTGCAAGACAACGGACGTGAAAAAGATCAGACTGTTGTCTGGAACAACTTTTAATGTGTTACAGTCTTAAATGGAAGGATTAGAGGACCCAGCACATCCTCTGTGTTCAGGTGTAGCTTCAATCAGGACGTAGCTTCAGGGTTAAAACAAACCTGCTGCTGTTCTGTCTAACTGGTTTATCTAACTGGTTTGACTGGTCTGTTTGATATGAAGTGTGGAGCTGAGTGTGTTGTTGCATTCAGCAGCATTTAGCAGAATATTCTTTCTTTCTCTGGGACGAGTCAAACTCCATCCTGATGAAACCCTGAAGCTCCCTGCAGACAAGTTCCAGAAAATATATTTAAATTTAAACGTCTGTCATCACTCAAGCCGAAATTTGATGAAACTGGTTTAATCTGCAGCTACAAATTCTCTAAAACTCTAAAAACCACATGTGGAAAATCTAATTTGGGACAAAGTATATTTATAGAAACGTCTAAAGAGCTGTTAAATATGTTCTTATATACAAGACAAATCACATCTAAAAGCTCTATCAGCACAGCCTGACACTTTCTTCAGTCTGGACTCCACTGATGGTCAGAGTGAAGTCAGAGTTTGATCCACTGCCTGAAAAATGACCTGGAATCCCTGATTGTCGAGTGGCAGCATAGTAAATAAGGCGTTTAGGAGTTTCTCCATCTTTCTGTTGGTACCAGGCTAAACAGTGATTGTTGTTATAAACATACACATCCTGACTGGTTCTACATCTGATGTTGACGGTTCCTCCCAGATCAGTTCTCACTGCTCCAGGCTGAGCCACTGTGACCTGACCTCTGGACTCTGAGGATACAGAGACAACAACATAAAGCAGCAGCATCATGGTTTTGTGGGCTTCATTTCAGAGGGACACATGTTGATAGAGGAGAGGAGTTGGATTCTCTGGACTTTACCTGTGAAGCAGCAGCAGAGGAGAGTCCAGATGAGGACGGAGATCAGAGTCATGTTTTGGATGAGGAGGATTTCTGTGTCTTCTGTTGTCATGAAGGACAGCTGTCAGTCATCCAGGGTTCAAGTCTCAGGACTATAAACTCTCCCAGAGCACTGGAGCATGGTGCTGCTGATGCAAAGTGGCTCTATGGAAATGTTCTGACCCACTCCAACAGGAAGTCATTTTGTGGAAAGAAGTTGTATTTTTTGTTAAAATGTATATATGTATACACTACCTAAATACTGTGCAGCACATAGTTTTCTCATTTGTCTTCATATTTCAGGTAAAACAGTTGATTCTGTCTGTGGTGATTTGTTAGAGATGTTTCTTTAAAGACAAAATAAACCATGTGTGACTGTTGGAGCAGAGAAAACAGCAGCTACAGCTTCAGCACCCTGAGGTTTCCAAATTCTCTGAACTGTGAAGCTATGAGAGCAAACCAAACCAACAGATGAAAGAAAATGTAAGAACACTTAATAACACTTAATAAAAGCTCTGTAAAACTTTATCATCAGAGTTCTGTCAACATGAAACTTGTTCAGCTTTCGTAGACCAAAAATATTTTGTTGACTTTTCTTTTGCAGCATCTTTGTTTTTTGGTCAAATGAGTTTATTGTCAATTGTGGTGCCAGTTAATTAAAGGACTCGACTGCTCTGGCCATTAATTGAAGTGCTGAAAAAACCTGGTGCATTACATCTATATTCAATACACATGTCTCTATTTATAGTTACAATAAAGTCAAGGAAGGATTCAGAGCAGCATTTAATAAATTCATCCACCACAGGACCATGAGACAACTGATCATTGTTCAGCAGGCTGGCTGTCACTGTGTTTTTTGAAAACTTTAATATACAACGCTTGTCAAAGCTTCTGATACAGTTGTTGTGTATAAGATGTATAAGAGAGGAGAGAAAACACAGCCCTGTGGTGAACCAGCTGATCCTGTGATCTGGTCTGAGAAGTATCTATTCACTCTTACTCTTTGAGTCCTGCAGGTTAAAAAGACTAAGACCCAGCCAACAACATTTCCGTCCAAACCAAACTGTTCACTGAGTTTCCTCACCATCAGGTGGAGCTGGATGGTGTTAAATGCTGATGAGAAATCCAAAGTTACAGTCTAGCAGGATTTCCACTGCCCTCCAGGTGTTTATAGATGTGGTTAAGCAGTGTTATGATGGCATCTTGCACCCACCTATTGGTTCTATAGGCAAACTGCAAAGGGTTCCAAAAAGAGACCTGTGCGGCTCAATATGACCTTTCTAATTAATTTGTCAAATCATTTCATAACCCGTGAGGTTAGTGCTACAGATCTATAATCAGTCAGTGACCTGTGGTGGGAGGGCTTAACAATAGGGACTACGGTCGATCACTTCCACAGAGTAGGCACCGTTTGCTGGTTGAGGGACAGATAAAAAATGTGTTCCATTTGTATTTAAACACCAAAACAGAACCACTGACAAGTTCTTATTTAATTGTTGTTGTTTTTAAGATTTATAATATTTGTCAAAAATAAAGTATTTACTTACAAAATACATAATCTATATCCCTAACCATCATAAAAATGTTCAACACGTACTGTTTTATAGAATATTTTCTCACCATATACCTGGATAAGACTACAGATGTGTTACTGCATTTCATTCTGTTTAACAGCTTCTTTATTGTTAATGAGTTTAGATTAGTTTGATTTATTAGATATTCGTACTGGATCATTTTGATATAAAATTATAAGATTGAATTATACATTAGAATTACTTCTTTGTTTGTTTTTTCCTCCATTAACCAGTGATGTTATAGTTTACAGACATGTTTGTCCAGACTCATATTCTTTATTTAGTTTATTCATGAGTCCAAGCAGCTGTTTGTTTCAGACTTCATGAAATTCCTTTCAGGTCTTTGTGAGATACAGTATTGATGAGAATTGAACGTACATGAGGTCATAGTGACCTTTGACCTTTGGCCACCAAAATCTAATCAGTTCATCTTTGAATCCAAGTTGACAGTGTTTTATAAATGTTGAGTTCACAGGTACTGTGCAGACACATGGACAGACTGACAACTCAAGGACTCATTGTCTCCGGCCCTCACTGTTCTTGAAAAGGAGACATAAAATCTTTCATGATCTTGAAAAATATGGAAATTTTTGAACAAATCAGTTTTTTATTTTGTGTCACTGTTTCCTGTTGAGTCATATATATTTCAGGTTAAAGTAATGATGTTGTCTGAAGGACATATTACATTTAAATGGGACCATATCTACTGAAGTTGTTTGTTTTTTAATCCTGGTAAAAAATACCCGTGACCGATTAAGATGGCAGATAAGATTAAGAGGCAGAGGTCAAAAGTAATGACCTTTATACAGTCAAATCTAGTTGATTCTTATTTATGGACTGTTAAAACAGCAACAATGAAATGTTAAATGCATTTAATGAAGTTGTCTGTGTACAGTACTCTGTGTGTGTGTGTGTGTGTCCTCAGTGAACTGTATCAGTAGCTTCCAGCTGCAGCAGTGAGTTCAGTTTCTGTTCAGTCTGACTGAGGGAGGTTTTTGTACGACCACTTTTCACTGTGTCAACACAGCTTGACTGTTGATATTATGACGACTCTCACAGTAATAAACTGCTGCATCTTCAGTCTGGACTCCACTGATGGTCAGAGTGAAATCAGAGTTTGATCCACTGCCTGAAAAACGACCTGGAATCCCTGTTTGTCGAGTGGCAGCATAGTAAATGAGGAGTTTAGGAGTTTCTCCATCTTTCTGTTGGTACCAGGCTAAAAGATGATTGTTGCTTGAAACAAGAACATTCTGACTGGTTCTACAGTTGATGTTGACGGTTCCTCCCAGATCAGTTGTCACTGCTCCAGGCTGAGTCACTGTGACCTGACCTCTGGACTCTGAGGATACAGAGACAACAACATGAAGCAGCAGCATCATGGTTTTGTGGGCTTCATTTCAGAGGGACACATGTTGATAGAGGAGAGGAGTTGGATTCTCTGGACTTTACCTGTGAAGCAGCAGCAGAGGAGAGTCCAGATGAGGACGGAGATCAGAGTCATGTTTTGGATGAGGAGGATTTCTGTGTCTTCTGTTGTCATGAAGGACAGCTGTCAGTCATCCAGGGTTCAAGTCTCAGGACTATAAACTCTCCCAGAGCACTGGAGCATGGTGCTGCTGATGCAAAGTGGCTCTATGGAAATGCTCTGACCCACTCCAACAGGGACTTGGATGAATATAATGATCATGATGATGATTTTTATCAATGGAGGATTTAATGTTTTTGGAATATTAATCAGGGATGTTGGAAGTAAATTTCTACACACTACATTAAATATTGTAAAATAAGATTTTTAAGTGTACTTTTTAAAGTATTCAGCAGATAAAGTACTGTTTTAATACTACACTCATGTTACAGTGTTTATGTTTATATTTGTTTGTTAAACTCTTTGCTACACGTTTCTTTACAAAATCCTGACATGTTAAAACCTTTCATTTTTAATTTAATTTAATCAAATTGTTAAAAAGGGTTTGTTTTTAGTTTTTAATGCTCAGTTTTCCAGATATGTATTGAGGTTACTTTCTTATTTTCATACCACGCTAACTGTTGTTAGGATGAATTCAAATTAAAGTTTGTAGTAAAAATGAGCAGAATGAGGATAAATAAGAACATTTCTGAATGGACACAAGTCCTGATTTGTTTTTGTCAGATTTTGTCTGAAATTTAGTTTGAAGTAGTTTAAAATTTAAAGAGGAAACTAGAAAAGTAACGGACAACAATAAAATCATCATTTAGATTTAAATCCTGATCTGACAAATTGTTGAATGAACTCAAAGTTTAGAGTATTTCAGTTTGAAAGTTTTATCTCAGGTGCAGTTTGATGTTAAACTGTGTGATGTTTGTCTCTGTGCTGATTTCCATGAGAGGTTTCTTACAGGAAGTGAAACAATGTGTGAGTCAGTGACTGGTGGAGCAGAAAAACCATCTGACAGAAACTCCTTAAAGGAGAAAATCAACTGTCACACAGTAAAGGTGTCCAAGTATCTGCTGTTTGATGGACAGCTGAGTGCTCTATGTCCTCTAAGCTGATCGGTGTCTCCTACTGTAGGTGATGCTCGTCCCACCCTGACGGTGCTGCCCCCCTCCAGTGAGGATCTGGTGAAGGGGAAGGCCACGCTCATGTGTCTGGCCAACAAGGGGCTCCCCTCAGACTGGACTCTGTCCTGGAAGGTGGACGGCAGCAGCAGCAGCATCAGCGGCAGCAGCAGCTGGGAGGAGACCAAGAGTCTCGGGGTGCTGGAGAAGGACGGACGCTACAGCTGGAGCAGCACCCTGAGGATCCCTGCAGACCAGTGGTGGAAGGTGAACTCTGTGACCTGTGAGGCCTCCCAGGGGTCTCACACTCCGGTCACAGAGACACTGAAGAGAGACCTGTGTCCCCAGTTCTGACCTGTCTCACTCGTATTCTGGTTCTGGTTTTCCTCTGCTCTGTCTCTCCATCTGTACTCTGCGACACACTCTGCATTTTCAGAATAAAACATTTCAAAACGGATCTTTTCCTGCTCAGAATAACTCTGTTATGATCTTCAGATAATAAAATAAATCCTTCAAATATTTATTTCAACTGGTTTTTCGGTTCAAATTCTACAATTAAGTACATGATGCTGTAGTATAATCTAGACCAGGCTCCATTTGTTAGACATCAAATATTTTAAGACATCTGAAATTGTTATTGCTCAGCGCTCAACTCCTATCAGACCTACTCACTGAAAAAGAAACAAGAAATAATAATAAAATAATATCTGCATTTTAATTTACATCCCAAAGAACCAATAAACTGACTATATATAACTGATAAATTCTTGTAGTAACAATTCTGAGTGGTAAAATGAGTTTTCATGAGGTTTTCAAGCTAAAATTCAAGAACTTATTATTTATGTTGGAACAAAAACTTTCTGCTTTAGTATTAAAACATTCTCAGGTGAATTGTTTTCTGCCGGTAATTAAATTTAATAATGATGTTTACTGTACGTCTCTATGTATTAGTTTCGATTTTTAAGTTGCAGGTCAGAGTTGTGTAATAGCAAATGTTTTGGTAGTTAAAACTACCTTTATAAAGTTTTTTCACTTGTAGATAATACTGCCGCCTCACTCTGAACAATACTCAATACTGTTGCCCCTCTAAAAACAAAGCAGTGGATCAGAGAAATCCATCTCTATGGTAAAATTCACAAATCCGTAGCTTAAAGCAGACATCACGTAAGATGGAAAGGAGGTGGCGTTGTAGTAATTTAGATGAATCTTGCCCAACCTGCAAAGACAGTTTAACAATTTATGAAAAACATCTCTTGGTAATGCTAGAACTACATATTATTAATTCAATAAGAACAACTCCAGGCTTCTTTTCAGCATTTAGCCACGCTAACAAAGAGACTTGGCTCTGCTGAGCCTAGTATTCCCTTATCTCTTAGTAATAATGACTTCATTTCTTTAGAAATACAAACTTAACTAATAGAGAAAAAAATGATCAGATCTTCTTTGTAACTGGCATGTATGGATTTGCATGCACAACAGCTCCATATTCATCTGTCAGACCTCACTGGTACTTAGACTGCTTCTTCCCCATAGATCATGCTGAGTTAATTTCAACTAATTCATCTAAACCATCAACATGTCTCTCAGACCCCATACCGACTAGACTGCTCAAAGCTGTGTTACCATTGATCAGCATGTCCATTTGAGATCAGACCTATCTTTACTAACAGGCTACGTACTACAGGCTTTTAAGGTTGCTGTAGTCAAACCTCTACTCAAAAAGCCCACTCTGGACTCAGGTGTTTTAGAAAATTAGAAACTAATATCCAATCTGCCCTTTTTCAAAAAGTAGTTTTGAAGCAATTATGCGAGCACCTGTGCAAGAATAACCTGTATGAATATTTACAGTCAGGATTTAGAGTTCATCATAGTACAGAAACAGCACTGGCATAGGTCACTAAACATCTTCTCTCAGTGACAGCCAACGAATATCTCTATACTCATCAATTAACATATTAGTGCTGCATTCAACACTATAGATCACAACATTTTATTACATAGACTGGAACATGTCATTGAGAACCAGGTTGGTTTAAATTCTATTTATCAGATAGATTCCAGTTTGTGCACATTAATGATGAGTCTTCCACTGAGCTCCTCTCCTTTCTCCTTTCCTCTATCTATTCAAATGCTACCATTGCATGTCATTAAGTGTGTGTTTTCTCTCTCTCGTAGATGTGCTCCCTCCTCTCTATACCTTTCTGCAGGTAACCCCAGCCATAGAGGTGCATATCTCCAGAGTCCAGTTACTTGTCCTACCAGCGTGCCCAGTGTTTTTGCTGCTTCTTGTTGTTTTTTGTTGTCTGCTGTTTTTTTTCTCTCCTCTTTCCACTCATGACAACCAGTCGAGGCAGCTGGCCGCCCACCATGATCTTATGATCGTATACTTTATTGATTCCCTTGGGGAAATTGTGGTTGGACAGCTGCCAGGAAATGTTAGGTTTTCTATATTAATTCTGTATACAGGTATGTTTTGTAAGGTCTTAAACTTCAAACACTGTTTTCTTTTTTGTGTGTGTGTGTGTGTGTGTGTCCTCAGTGAACTGTATCAGTAGCTTCCAGCTGCAGCAGTCAGTTCAGTTTCTGTTCAGTCTGACTGAGGGAGGTTTTTGTACGACCACTTTTCACTTTGTGAACACAAACTGACTGTTGATAACATGAAAACTCTGACAGTAATAAACTGCTGCATCTTCAGCCTGGACTCCACTGATGGTCAGAGTGAAGTCAGAGTTTGATCCACTGCCTGAAAAACGATCTGGAATCCCTGATGCTCGAGTGTTAGTTAAGTAAATGAGGCGTTTAGGAGTTTCCCCATTTTTCTGTTGGTACCAGGCTACCTCATGGTAGCTGCTATAATGAACATTCTGACTGGTTCTACAGTTGATGTTGACGGTTCCTCCCAGATCAGTTGTCACTGCTCCAGGCTGAGTCACTGTGACCTGACCTCTGGACTCTGAGGATACAGAGACAACAACATAAAGCAGCAGCATCATGGTTTTGTGGGCTTCATTTCAGAGGGACACATGTTGATAGAGGAGAGGAGTTGGATTCTCTGGACTTTACCTGTGAAGCAGCAGCAGAGGAGAGTCCAGATGAGGAGGGAGATCAGAGTCATGTTTTGGATGAGGAGGATTTCTGTGTCTTCTGTTGTCATGAAGGACAGCTGTCAGTCATCCAGGGTTCAAGTCTCAGGACTATAAACTCTCCCAGAGCACTGGAGCATGGTGCTGCTGATGCAAAGTGGCTCTATGGAAATGCTCTGACCCACTCCAACAGGAAGTCGTTATGTGGAAGGAAGTTATATTTTTTGTTAAAATGTATATATGTATACACTACCTAAATACTGTGCAGCACATAGTTTTCTCATTTGTATTCATATTTCAGGTAAAACAGTTGATTCTGTCTGTGGTGATTTGTTAGAGATGTTTCTTTAAAGACAAAATAAACCATGTGTGACTGTTGGAGCAGAGAAAACAGCAGCTACAGCTTCAGCACCCTGAGGTTTCCAAATTCTCTGAACTGTGAAGCTATGAGAGCAAACCAAACAAACAGATGAAAGAAAATGTAAGATCACTTAATAACACTTAATAAAAGCTCTGTAAAACTTTATCATCAGAGTTCTGTCAACATGAAACTTGTTCAGCTTTCGTAGACCAAAAATATTTTGTTGACTTTTCTTTTGCAGCATCTTTGTTTTTTGGTCAATTGAGTTTATTGTCAATTGTGGTGCCAGTTAATTAAAGGACTCGACTGCTCTGGCCATTAATTGAAGTGCTGAAAAAACCTGGTGCATTACATCTATATTCAATACACATGTCTCTATTTATAGTTACAATAAAGTCAAGGAAGGATTCAGAGCAGCATTTAATAAATTCATCCACCACAGGACCATGAGACAACTGGTCATTGTTCAGCAGGCTGGCTGTCACTGTGTTTTTTGAAAACTTTAATATACAACGCTTGTCAAAGCTTCTGATACAGTTGTTGTGTATAAGATGTATAAGAGAGGAGAGAAAACACAGCCCTGTGGTGAACCAGCTGATCCTGTGATCTGGTCTGAGAAGTATCTATTCACTCTTACTCTTTGAGTCCTGCAGGTTAAAAAGACTAAGACCCAGCCAACAACATTTCCGTCCAAACCAAACTGTTCACTGAGTTTCCTCACCATCAGGTGGAGCTGGATGGTGTTAAATGCTGTTGAGAAATCCAAAGTTACAGTCTAGCAGGATTTCCACTCCCCTCCAGGTGTTTATAGATGTAGTTAAGCAGTGTTATGATGGCATCTTGCACCCACCTATTGGTTCTATAGGCAAACTGCAAAGGGTTCCAAAAAGAAACCTGTGCGGCTCAATATGACCTTTCTAATTAATTTGTCAAATCATATCATAACCCGTGAGGTTAGTGCTACAGATCTATAATCAGTCAGTGACCTGTGGTGGGAGGGCTTAACAATAGGTACTACAGTCGATCACTTCCACAGAGTAGGCACCGTTTGCTAGCTGAGGGACAGATAAAAAATGTGTTCCATTTGTATTTAAACACCAAAACAGAACCACTGACAAGTTCTTATTTAAGAGTTGTTGTTTTTAAGATTTATAATGTTTGTCAAAAATAAAGTATTTACTTACAAAATACATAATCTATATCCCTAACCATCATAAAAATGTTCAACACGTACTGTTTTATAGAATATTTTCTCACCATATACCTGATAAGACTACAGATGTGTTACTGCATTTCATTCTGTTTAACAGCTTCTTTAATGTTAATGAGTTTAGATTAGTTTGATTTATTAGATATTCGTACTGGATCATTTTGATATAAAATTATAAGATTGAATTATACATTAGAATTACTTCTTTGTTTGTTTTTTCCTCCATTAACCAGTGATGTTATAGTTTACAGACATGTTTGTCCAGACTCATATTCTTTATTTAGTTTATTCATGAGTCCAAGCAGCTGTTTGTTTCAGACATCATGAAATTCCTTTCAGGTCTTTGTGAGATACAGCATTGATGAGAAGTGAACATACATGAGGTCTTAGTGAACTTTGACCTTTGGCCACCAAAATTTAATCAGTTTATCTTTGAATCCAAGTTGACAGTGTTTTATAAATGTTGAGTTCACAGGTACTGTGCAGACACATGGAGACACCGACAACTCAAGGACTCATTGTCTCCGGCCCTCACGGTTCTTGAAAAGGAGAAATACAATCTTTCATGATCTTGAAAAATATGGAAATTTTTGAACAAATCAGTTTTTTATTTTGTGTCACTGTTTCCTGTTGAGTCATATATATTTCAGGTTAAAGTAATGATGTTGTCTGAAGGACATATTACATTTAAATGGGACCATATCTACTGAAGTTGTTTGTTTTTTAATCCTGGTAAAAAATACCCGTGACCGATTAAGATGGCAGATAAGATTAAGAGGCAGAGGTCAAAAGTAATGACCTTTATACAGTCAAATCTAGTTGATTCTTATTTATGGACTGTTAAAACAGCAACAGTGAAATGTTAAATGCATTTAATGAAGTTGTCTGTGTACAGTACTCTGTGTGTGTGTGTGTGTGTGTGTGTGTGTGTGTGTGTGTGTGTCCTCAGTGAACTGTATCAGTAGCTTCCAGCTGCAGCAGTCAGTTCAGTTTCTGTTCAGTCTGACTGAGGGAGGTTTTTGTACGACCACTTTTCACTGTGTGAACAACCACTGACTGTTGATGTTATGAAGACTCTGACAGTAATAAACTGCTGCATCTTCAATCTGGACTCCACTGATGGTCAGAGTGAAGTCAGAGTTTGATCCACTGCCTGAAAAACGACCTGGAATCCCTGATGCTCGAGTGTTAGTTAAGTAAATGAGGCGTTTAGGAGTTTCTCCATCTTTCTGTTGGTACCAGGCTAAACGGTGTTTGTTGTCATGAACATACACATTCTGACTGGTTTTACATCTGATGTTGACGGTTCCTCCCAGATCAGTTCTCACTGCTCCAGGCTGAGTCACTGTGACCTGACCTCTGGACTCTGAGGATACAGAGACAACAACATAAAGCAGCAGCATCATGGTTTTGTGGGCTTCATTTCAGAGGGACACATGTTGATAGAGGAGAGGAGTTGGATTCTCTGGACTTTACCTGTGAAGCAGCAGCAGAGGAGAGTCCAGATGAGGACGGAGATCAGAGTCATGTTTTGGATGAGGAGGATTTCTGTGTCTTCTGTTGTCATGAAGGACAGCTGTCAGTCATCCAGGGTTCAAGTCTCAGGACTATAAACTCTCCCAGAGCACTGGAGCATGGTGCTGCTGATGCAAAGTGGCTCTATGGAAATGCTCTGACCCACTCCAACAGGAAGTCATTTTGTGGAAGGAAGTTATATTTTTTGTTAAAATGTATATATGTATACACTACCTAAATACTGTGCAGCACATAGTTTTCTCATTTGTCTTCATATTTCAGGTAAAAGAGTTGATTCTGTCTGTGTTGAATTGTTAGAAATGTTTCTTTAAAGACAAAATAAACCATGTGTGACTGTTGGAGCAGAGAAAACAGCAGCTACAGCTTCAGCACCCTGAAGTTTCCAAATTCTCTGAACTGTGAAGCTATGAGAGCAAACCAAACCAACAGATGAAAGAAAATGTAACAACACTCAAGTCAAGGAAGGATTCAGAGCAGCATTTAATAAATTCATCCACCACAGGACCATGAGACGGCTGATCATTGTTCAGCAAGCTGGCTGTGTTTTCTGAACACTTCAAGATATAACAATTGTCAAAGCTTCTGATACAGTCGTTTACATTACATTTTAGTCATTTAGCAGACGCTTTTATCCAAAGCAACTTACAAGTCAGTACAAGTTACAATAGTAGGTAGGGCAGCGTGAGGAGGTCCTCCAAACCAAATTATTCACTAAGTTTCCTCACCTTCAGGTGGAGCTGGATGGTGTTAAATGCTGATGAGAAATGCAAAGTTACAGTCTAGCAAGATTTCCACTCCGCTCCAGCTGTTTGTGGATGTAGTTAAGCAGTGTTATTTGTCAAATGATTTCATAACCAGTGAGGTTAGTGCTACAATATGACCTTTCTAATTAATTTGTCAAATCATTTCATAATCAGTGAAGATCTATAATCAGTCAGTGACCTGTGGTGGGAGGGCTTAACAATAGGGACTACAGTCGATCACTTCCACAGAGTAGGCACCCTTTGCTGGCTGAGGGACAGATAAAAAATGTGTTTAATTTGTATTTAAACACCAAAACAGAACCACTGACAAGTTCTTTTTTAAGAGCTGTATTATTGTTGTTTTTAAGATTTAAAATCTTCTTCTTCTTCTTTCGGCTTTTCCCATCAGGGGTCGCCACAGCGAATCATCCTTTTCCACCTAACTCTATCATGAACATCTTCTACCCTAACACTAGCCAACCTCATGTCCTCTGTTATAACATCCATATATCTCCTCTTTGGTCGTCCTCTTGTCCTCCTGCCTGGCAGCTCCATCTCCAACATCCTTCTACCAATATACTCACTATCCCTCCTCTGAACATGTCCAAACCACCTCAGTCTGGCCTCTCTGACTTTGTCGCTAACACAGGCAACGTGAGCCGTCCCTCTGATGTACTCGTTCCTTATTCTGTCTAACCTGGTCACTCCTAAGGAGAACCTCAACATCTTCATCTCTGCTACCTCCATCTCAGCCTCTTGTCTCTTTCTCACTGCTACCGTCTCTAACCCATAGAGCAGAGCTGGTCTCACCACTGTCTTGTACACCTTTCCTTTGAGTCTTGCTGACACTCTTCTGTCACACAACATTTTAAGATTTAAAATGTTGGTTAAAAATAAAGTATTTAGTTACAAAATACATAATCTATAGCTCATAAAAATGTTCAACACCTATAGTTCTTTGGTAGAATATTTTCTCAGCATATACCTGATAAGACTACAGATGTGTTACTGCATTTCATTCTGTTTAACAGCTTCTTTACTGTTAATGAGTTTAGATTAGTTTGATTTATTAGATATTCGTAATGTGTCATTTTGATATTAAATTATAAAATTAAATTATACATTAGAATTACTTCTTTGTGTGTTTTTTCTTCCATTAACCAGTGATGTTATAGTTTACAGACATGTTTGTCCAGACTCATATTCTTTATTTAGTTTATTCATGAGTCCAAGCAGCTGTTTGTTTCAGACATCATGAAATTTCTTTCAGGTGTTTGTGAGATACAACATTGATGAGAATTAAACATACACGAGGTCCTTTGACCTTTGGTCACCAAAATCTAATCAGTTCATCTTTGAATCCAAGTTGACAGTGCTCAACTCTCAGGACTATAAACTCTCCCAGAGCACTGGAGCATGGTGCTGCTGATGCAAAGTGGCTCTATGGAAATGCTCTGACCGACTCCAACAGGAACTTGGATCAATATGATCATGATGATGTTTATCAATGGACGATTTAATGTTTTTGGAATATTAATCAGGGACTTTCCATCATGATTTATGCATTTTATTTCTAAAAATATTGTCTTTGTCATTATGTTTTTTTTTTGTTTGTATTTTATACAGACAATATATATTTTCTTTAATTTAAAATTAAACAGTCTACATTCTGGATAATTAAAGTTAGTGTAAATATTTTCATGTGTATATGATGTTTCTCCTTTATTAAAAAATTAAATTGACAGTTTTAGTTGAGTTTGTTTTTTTCAGAGTCAGAGAGCCGTGTTTCTCTACAGTCAGAGGTTTTTGTACGACGACTCAACCAGTTTGTTTCACTGTGGTGGACTTTTGGTGGAGGAACCAGACTGGATGTTGGAAGTAAGTGAAAAGTTTTAAAAACCTTTTGAGAACTATGTTTTCTTTTAGTTTTTTTATGTTCAATGTGTCAGGTAAAGTACTTTTTCACCATTAATTTAGTTTCTCTTGAGATAGTTTGTGCTACAAATCTTATGTCTGCTTTAGCAACAGAATTTTTAAATGTAATTATGCATAAAAATTAAATTAAGTTGCAGCAATTACTAATTATTTGTAGCTTTTATAGTAAAATTGAATCTGGTCAGTTTGCTGGTTTAGTTCAGTCTGACAGAGTCAGAGAGCCGTGTCTCTCTGCAGTCAGAGGTTTTTGTACGACGACTCAGTGACTTTGTTTCACTGTGGTACACGTTCGGTGGAGGAACCAGACTGGATGTTGGAAGTAAGTTTCTGCACAAATACTAAATTAAATATTGTAAAGTTATGTTTTAAATGTAGTTTTTAAAGTGTTCAGCAGATAAAGTACTGTTGTTTTTATCTTACACTCATGTTGAAGTGTTCATGTTTATATTTGTCTGTTAAACTCTTTGCTACACGTCTCTTTACACAATCCTGACATGTTAAAACTTTTAATTTTAAATTTAATTTAATCAAAGTGTTAAAAAGGGTTTGTTTTTAGTTTTTAGGTTACTTTTCCTACCACACTGTAATTGTTGTTACGATGAATTCAAATTAAAGTCTGTAGTGAAAATGAGCAGAATGAGGATAAATAAGAACATTTCTAAATAGAAACAAGTGCTGATTTATTTTTGTCATATTTTGTCTGAAATTTAGTTTGAAATTATTTGAACAATTTTTCAGATCAGGATTTAAATCTAAATGATAATTTGATGGTTGTCATTTAATTTTCTAGTGTCCTCTTTATATTTTAAACTTGTTTAAAGTTTAGAGTATTTCAGTTCAAAAGTTTTATCTCAGGTGCAGTTTGATGTTAAACTGTGTGATGTTTGTCTCTGTGCTGATTTCCATGAGAGGTTTCTTACAGGAAGTGAAACAATGTGTGAGTCAGTGACTGGTGGAGCAGAAAAACCATCTGACAGAAACTCCTTAAAGGAGAAAATCAACTGTCACACAGTAAAGGTGTCCAAGTATCTGCTGTTTGATGGACAGCTGAGTGCTCTATGTCCTCTAAGCTGATTGGTGTCTCCTACTGTAGGTGATGCTCGTCCCACCCTGACGGTGCTGCCCCCCTCCAGTGAGGATCTGGTGAAGGGGAAGGCCACGCTCATGTGTCTGGCCAACAAGGGGCTCCCCTCAGACTGGACTCTGTCCTGGAAGGTGGACGGCAGCAGCAGCAGCAGCTGGGAGGAGATCAGGAGTCTCGGGGTGCTGGAGAAGGACGGACGCTACAGCTGGAGCAGCACCCTGAGGATCCCTGCAGACCAGTGGTGGAAGGTGAAGTCTGTGACCTGTGAGGCCTCCCAGGGGTCTCACACTCCGGTCACAGAGACACTGAAGAGAGACCTGTGTCCCCAGTTCTGACCCGTCTCACTCATATTCTGGTTCTGGTTTTCCTCTGCTCTGTCTCTCCATCTGTACTCTGCAACACACTCTGCATTTTCAGAATAAAACATTTCAAAACGGATCTTTTCCTGCTCAGAATAACTCTGTTATGATCTTCAGATAATAAAATAAATCCTTCAAATATTTATTTCAACTGGTTTTCGGTTCAAATTCTACAATTAAGTACATGATGCTGTTGTATAATCTAGACCAGGCTCCATTTGTTAGACATCAAATATTTTAAGACATCTGAAATTATTATTGCTCAGCGCTCAACTCCGATCAGACCTACTCACTGAAAAAGAAACAAGAAATAATAATAAAATATTATCTGCAGGTATTTTAATTTACATCCCAAAGAACCAATAAACTGACTATATATAACTGATAAATTCTTGTAGTAACAATTCTGAGTGGTAAAATGAGTTTTCAGAAGGTTTTCAAGCTAAAATTCAAGAACTTATTGTTTATGTTGAAACAAAAACTTTCTGCTTTAGTATCAAAACATTATCAGGTGAATTGTTTTCTGCCGGTAATTAAATTTAATAATGATGTTTACTGTATGTCTCAATGTATTAGTGTTTTGGTAGTTAAAACTACCTTTATAAAATTTTTTCACTTGTAGATAATACTGCCGCCTCACTCTGAACAATACTCAATACTGTTGCCCCTCTAAAAACAAAGCAGTGGATCAGAGAAATCCATCTCTATGGTAAAATTCACAAATCCGTAGCTTAAAGCAGACATCACGTAAGATGGAAAGGAGGTGGCGTTGTAGTAATTTAGATGAATCTTGCCCAACCTGGAAAGACAGTTTAACAATTTATGAAAAACATCTCTTGGTAATGCTAGAACTACATATTATTAATTCAATAAGAACAACTCCAGGCTTCTTTTCAGCATTTAGCCACGCTAACAAAGAGACTTGGCTCTGCTGAGCCTAGTATTCCCTTATCTCTTAGTAATAATGACTTCATTTCTTTAGAAATAAAAACTTAATAGAGAAAAAAATGATCAGATCTTCCCTGTAACTGGCATGTATGGATTTGCATGCACAACAGCTCCATATTCATTTGTCAGACCTCACTGGTACTTAGACTGCTTCTTCCCCATAGATCATGCTGAGTTAATTTCAACTAATTCATCTAAACCATCAACATGTCTCTCAGACCCCATACCGACTAGACTGCTCAAAGCTGTGTTACCATTGATCAGCATGTCCATTTGAGATCAGACCTATCTTTACTAACAGGCTACGTACTACAGGCTTTTAAGGTTGCTGTAGTCAAACCTCTACTCAAAAAGCCCACTCTGGACTCAGGTGTTTTAGAAAATTAGAAACTAATATCCAATCTGCCCTTTTTCAAAAAGTAGTTTTGAAGCAATTATGTGAGCACCTGTGCAAGAATAACCTGTATGAATATTTACAGTCAGGATTTAGAGTTCATCATAGTACAGAAACAGCACTGGCATAGGTCACTAAAGATCTTCTCTCAGTGACAGCCAACGAATATCTCTATACTCATCAATTAACATATTAGTGCTGCATTCAACACTATAGATCACAACATTTTATTACATAGACTGGAACATGTCATTGAGAACCAGGTTGGTTTAAATTCTATTTATCAGATAGATTCCAGTTTGTGCACATTAATGATGAGTCTTCCATGCAATAACCAGCTATACTTATCTAAACCAGAAACCACATCAAGATGCATTTGTTGCCTCTAGACTGGACTATCAATTACTATTAAGCAGAGCTCTCCATTCTCAGGCTGCAGGTTTACTTGTGGTTCCTAGACTTTCCAAATGTAAAATGGGAGGCAGAGCCTTGAATTATCAAGTTTCTCTCCTGTGGAACCAGCTCCCAGTTCAGGTTGTGGAGGCAGACACCCTCTCTACATTTAAGACTAGACTTAAAACTTTCCTTTTCTTATGAAGCTTATAGTTAAAGATGGATCTGAACCATTTTTTAGATTTGCTGCTGTATGTTAGTCTGCTGGAGGACCTCTACTGATACACTGAGCTCCTCTCCTTTCTCCTTTCCTCTATCTATTTAAATGCTACCATTGCATGTCATTAAGTGTGTGTTTTCTCTCTCTCGTAGATGTGCTCCCTCCTCTCTATACCTTTCTGCAGGTAACCCCAGCCATAGAGCTGCATATCTCCAGAGTCCAGTTACTTGTCCTACCAGCGTGCCCAGTGTTTTTGCTGCTTCTTGTTGTTTTTTGTTGTTTGCTGTTTTTTTTCTCTCCTCTTTCCACTCATGACAACCAGTCGAGGCAGCTGGCCGCCCACCATGATCTTATGATCGTATACTTTATTGATTCCCTTGGGGAAATTGTGGTTGGACAGCTGCCAGGAAATGTTAGGTTTTTTATATAATTCTATATACAGGTATGTTTTGTAAGGTCTTAAACTTCAAACACTGTTTGTGTGTGTGTGTGTGTGTGTGTGTGTGTGTGTGTGTGTGTGTTCAGTGAACTGTATCAGTAGCCTCCAGCTGCAGCAGTCAGTTCAGTTTCTGTTCAGTCTGACTGAGGGAGGTTTTTGTACGACCACTTTTCACTGTGTGAACAACCACTGACTGTTGATGTTATGAACACTCTGGCAGTAATAAACTGCTGCATCTTCAGTCTGGACTCCACTGATGGTCAGAGTGAAGTCAGAGTTTGATCCACTGCCTGAAAAACGACCTGGAATCCCTGATGCTCGAGTGTTAGTTAAGTAAATGAGGCGTTTAGGAGTTTCCCCATTTTTCTGTTGGTACCAGGCTACCTCATGGTAGCTGCTGTAATGAACATTCTGACTGGTTCTACAGTTGATGTTGACGGTTCCTCCCAGATCAGTTCTCACTGCTCCAGGCTGAGTCACTGTGACCTGACCTCTGGACTCTGAGGATACAGAGACAACAACATAAAGCAGCAGCATCTTGGTTTTGTGGGCTTCATTTCAGAGGGACACATGTTGATAGAGGAGAGGAGTTGGATTCTCTGGACTTTACCTGTGAAGCAGCAGCAGAGGAGAGTCCAGATGAGGACGGAGATCAGAGTCATGTTTTGGATGAGGAGGATTTCTGTGTCTTCTGTTGTCATGAAGGACAGCTGTCAGTCATCCAGGGTTCAAGTCTCAGGACTATAAACTCTCCCAGAGCACTGGAGCATGGTGCTGCTGATGCAAAGTGGCTCTATGGAAATGTTCTGACCCACTCCAACAGGAAGTCGTTATGTGGAAGGAAGTTGTATTTTTTGTTAAAATGTATATATGTATACACTACCTAAATACTGTGCAGCACATAGTTTTCTCATTTGTCTTCATATTTCAGGTAAAACAGTTGATTCTGTCTGTGTTGAATTGTTAGAGATGTTTCTTTAAAGACAAAATAAACCATGTGTGACTGTTGGAGCAGAGAAAACAGCAGCTACAGCTTCAGCACCCTGAGGTTTCCAAATTCTCTGAACTGTGAAGCTATGAGAGCAAACCAAACAAACAGATGAAAGAAAATGTAAGATCACTTAATAACACTTAATAAAAGCTCTGTAAAACTTTATCATCAGAGTTCTGTCAACATGAAACTTGTTCAGCCTTCGTAGACCAAAACTATTTTGTTGACTTTTCTTTTGCAGCATCTTTGTTTTTTGGAATATTTTCTCAGCATATACCTCATAAGACTACAGATGTGTTACTGCATTTCATTCTGTTTAACAGCTTCTTTACTGTTAATGAGTTTAGATTAGTTTGATTTATTAGATATTCGTACTGGATCATTTTGATATTAAATTATAAAATTAAATTATACATTAGAATTACTTCTTTGTTTGTTTTTTCCTCCATTAACCAGTGATGTTATAGTTTACAGACATGTTTGTCCAGACTCATATTCTTTATTTAGTTTATTCATGAGTCCAAGCAGCTGTTTGTTTCAGACATCATGAAATTTCTTTCAGGTGTTTGTGAGATACAACATTGATGAGAATTAAACATACACGAGGTCCTTTGACCTTTTAGATTAGTTTGATTTATTAGATATTCGTACTGGATCATTTTGATATTAAATTATAAAATTAAATTATACATTAGAATTACTTCTTTGTTTGTTTTTTCCTCCATTAACCAGTGATGTTATAGTTTACAGACATGTTTGTCCAGACTCATATTCTTTATTTAGTTTATTCATGAGTCCAAGCAGCTGTTTGTTTCAAACTTCATGAAATTCCTTTCAGGTCTTTGTGAGATACAGTATGGATGAAAAGTGAACATACATGAGGTCTTAGTGACCTTTGACCTTTGGCCACCAAAATCTAATCAGTTCATCTTAGAATCCAAGTTGACAGTGTTTTATAAATGTTGAGTTCACAGGTACTGTGCAGCCACATGGAGAGACTGACAACTCAAGGGCTCATTGTCTCCGGCCCTCACTGTTCCTGAAAAGGAGACATAAAATCTTTCATGATCTTGAAAAATATGGAAATTTTTGAACAAATCAGTTTTTTATTTTGTGTCACTGTTTCCTGTTGAGTCATATATATTTCAGGTTAAAGTAATGATGTTGTCTGAAGGACATATTACATTTAACTGGGACCATATCTACTGAAGTTGTTTGTTTTTTAATCCTGGTAAAAAATACCGGTGACCGATTAAGATGGCAGATAAGATTAAGAGGCAGAGGTCAAAAGTAATGACCTTTATACAGTCAAATCTAGTTGATTCTTATTTATGGACTGTTAAAACAGCAACAGTGAAATGTTAAATGCATGTAATGAAGTTGTCTGTGTACAGTACTCTGTGTGTGTGTGTGTGTGTGTGTGTGTGTGTCCTCAGTGAACTGTATCAGTAGCTTCCAGCTGCAGCAGTCAGTTCAGTTTCTGTTCAGTCTGACTGAGGGAGGTTTTTGTACGACCACTTTTCACTGTGTGAACACATGCTGACTGTTGATGTAATGTTCACTCTGACAGTAATAAACTGCTGCATCTTCAGTCTGGACTCCACTGATGGTCAGAGTGAAGTCAGAGTGTGATCCACTGCCTGAAAAACGACCTGGAATCCCTGATTGTCGAGTGGCAGCAAAGTAAATGAGGAGTTTAGGAGTTTCTCCATCTTTCTGTTGGTACCAGGCTAAAAGATGATAGTTGCTCCAAACATGAACATTCTGACTGGTTCTACATCTGATGTTGACGGTTCCTCCCAGATCAGTTCTCACTGCTCCAGGCTGAGTCACTGTGACCTGACCTCTGGACTCTGAGGATACAGAGACAACAACATAAAGCAGCAGCATCATGGTTTTGTGGGCTTGATTTCAGAGGGACACATGTTGATAGAGGAGAGGAGTTGGATTCTCTGGACTTTACCTGTGAAGCAGCAGCAGAGGAGAGTCCAGATGAGGACGGAGATCAGAGTCATGTTTTGGATGAGGAGGATTTCCGTGTCTTCTGTTGTCATGAAGGACAGCTGTCAGTCATCCAGGGTTCAACTGTCAGGACTATAAACTCTCCCAGAGCACTGGAGCATGGTGCTGCTGATGCAAAGTGGCTCTATGGAAATGCTCTGACCCACTCCAACAGGGACTTGGATCAATACAATATTGATGATGATGTTTATCAATGATTAATCAGTTCATCAGAGTATTAATTAGGAATGAGTCGTCACTGATGGACCACCAGAATATTGTGTGACCTCCCTTAATTCCCTAATTCAGTACCACAATTCAATTTAATTCAATTCAATTTTATTCTTTGGCTCCAAATGACAACAGAAGTCGTCTGAAGCACTTTACAGTGTTTAAGATTTAAGAACTTGCCGAGTATAATTGTATAGAAAATTAAATTGAAAAGCCAACAATCCCATTTGAGCAGCTTTAGACAACAGTGAGAGGACAAACTCCTTTTAGAGGAAGAAACCTCCAGCAGAACCAGGCTGGTTCAATCAGTCACTATGAGACAAATTAGAACAATATAATTGTCTTTTAAAATTAAAATGAACAATAAATCAGCAACTGTGCTAAATGTTTACAGAATGAATTAGAAAGTGTTTGGATATGATTTCGGTTAAATTTTCCTGTTGAGAATTTTTATAATTTTAGATGTTATACAAATAAATGTTAAATACATTTTTCTGATGCTGAATCAGTTTTTATCACTTTATACATTTGTTATATAATCTGGATAAACGAAGATTTGATTGTGTTGTTTGTTTCAGAGTCAGAGAGCCGTGTCTCTCTACAGTCAGAGGTTTTTGTACGACGACTTCATCAGTCTGTATCACTGTGGTGGACTTTTGGTGGAGGAACCAGACTGGATGTTGACTGTAAGTACATTTTACTCTTTTAGTAACACAAATAGGACATGTATTTAATTTAAATTTCATAATTATAGACATTAATGTAACGTGTTGGCTTTTCATTGTTATTTCGCACTAAATTGTTATTGTCCTTCCATTCAGTCAAGAAATATCTTTTGTCAACATTTAATCTTAGTGAAAGAAATAAAGTATCTGATATTTAAAGTATCTGAATTTTTGTACATATTTTTGTTAATGTATTTGTCTGATTTTGAGAGTTTTTATTTTATTATTTATAATTTAAGTTCACAAACTCTCAGGTTTCAGTTTCTCAGGTCTAAATTCAACCTTTCTCCAGATTTACACTCTTTATACATCATGAATACTGCAGTATGAGTGGGACTGATTAGATTTTCTTAATTAGTTACATAACGAACGACAGTAAAAACATATTGATGTGTGTTTTCTCTTTTAAACATTTGTAAAATACTGTAAAATGTTTTAAATCTTTCACGTTTCCTGTTGTGTTAAATAAAAACGATAACAGCTACTTTGACAGTTTTATCTTTAGTTCTGAAACTTGTCTGTTGTCATGGTTCAGCAGTGATGCCTGTCTGTTGCCATGGTTACTGAGTTCAGAGAGAGAAGTGAAACACTGAGGACCAGTTTAATAAAATCTGATGAAGACCAGCAGAACCAGCACCATCCTCTGCTGCACCCAACAACAGGAAGTTTACTTCCCCTCATAGTAACTTTATTGATCTCTGTCTCTGCAGTGGGTCGAGTCCAACCCACCCTGACGGTGCTGCCCCCCTCCAAAGAGCTGGATCAGGGGAAGGCCACGCTGGTGTGTCTGGCCAACAAGGGGTACCCCTCAGACTGGACTCTGTCCTGGAAGGTGGACGGCAGCAGCAGCAGCATCAGCTGGGAGGAGAACAGGAGTCCCGGGGTGCTGGGGAAGGACGGACGCTACAGCTGGAGCAGCACCCTGAGGATCCCTGCAGACCAGTGGACCAAGGTGGACTCTGTGACCTGTGAGGCCTCCCAGGGCTCCCAGACCTCACTCAAAACAACTCTGAGGGCAGACCAGTGTTCCCAGTCCTGAGCGGACTCACTGGGACTCTGGCTTTCCTCTGCTACTGGTCTCAGTCTGTCTCTCTCATCATGTTTCTTATTAAACTGTTTCACAGCTGAAAACAATAAAGATTTCATCAAGTACATCACGAACACGTCACTTCTTCTTTTCTTTGATATAAACACTTTATATTAAACATCAGTTCAGTTATTAAACCAGTGAAAATGGTACCGAGTCCGTTTTTACCACAGTTGTGTCTTGTATAGAAAAAGGACTTTTTCTTTCTAATTCTAAAAGAGAAGTTTAAATGCTGTCTGAATCCAGGGACACCACAGTGCAGAGTCCAGGTCCAACAGGACCAGGCAGGACTTAGACAGGGATCCTAAAGGGCAGGTACAGAACGGAGGTGGTGATGTTGGTCTGAGCTCATCACAGCCTGAATGAAGCAAAGTAACAATAGCTGAGAAGAAGAAGCTGGTTGAAGAGGCTGATGGATGTGTAAAGACAGTCTGTCAAGTACAACAGGACCAGAGGAGGAGGTGGGAAAGAGTAGAAAAGAAGACGTTGAGATAAAAGACCTGCAAGACAACGGACGTGAAAAAGATCAGACTGATGTCTGGAACAACTTTTAATGTGTTACAGTCTTGAATAGAAGGATTAGAGGACCCAGCACATCCTCTGTGTTCAGGTGTAGCTTCAATCAGGACGTAGCTTCAGGGTTAAAACAAGCCTGCTGCTGTTCTCTAACTGGTTTATCTAACTGGTTTGACTGGTCTGTTTGATATGAAGTGTTGAGCTGAGTGTGTAGGTTCTGGTAAAGAGAAGTAAATACAAACAATCCCTCGTTTGTTCCTTTCACTTAAATACACAGACGATGAGGCTCAATTCAGAGTCCGGAGCGTCTTGTTGGTCGTTATAATCAGTAGTTGGTGAATGTGTCTCTCTCTGTCTTTTACTCAAATAATCTATGTGCTACATCATTGAATACAACATTCAGCAGCATTTAGCAGAATATTTCCATGATTACTTTGTGTGTTTTACTGAGTTTTGTGTTTGGTTGTTTTCTCTTCTTGCAGCTTTGTTTCCTCAATGAGACGCTTCTGTTAGAAGTTGAAGTTGTTTTATCAGTGTACACGTGTTTTGTTAAGTTGCTGTGCACTGAGCTCTCAGGGCCACCGTACTTTAATACTGAAACGTGTCTGTTGTCATGGTTCAGCAGTGATGACTGACTGTTGCCATGGTTACTGAACTCAGAGACAGAAGTGATGCACAAGACCAGTTTGAATTCCAAACTCCCAGTTTCTCTACAGGTCGTTCTTTCTTTCTCTGGGACGAGTCAAACTCCATCCTGACGAAACCCTGAAGCTCCCTGCAGACCAGTTCCAGAAAATATATTTAAATGTAAACGTCTGTCATCACTCAAGCCGAAATTTGATGAAACTGGTTTAATCTACTCCTACAAATTCTCTAAAACCCTAAAAACAACATGTGGAAAATCTAAGTATATTTATAGAAACGTCTAAAGAGCTGTTAAATATGTTCTTATATACCTGACAAATCACATCTAACAGCTCTATCAGCACAGCCTGACACTTTCAAAATATGTGTTTTTTTCTGTAATAGATGATAAGTTAATTTGTTTATACAGATTGTATGTGTGTGTGTGTGTGTGTGTGTGTGTGTGTGTCCTCAGTGAACTGTATCAGTAGCTTCCAGCTGCAGCAGTCAGTTTAGTTTCTGTTCAGTCTGACTGAGGGAGGTTTTTGTACGACCACTTTTCACTGTGTGAACACACTCTGACTGTTCAACCAGTGATAACTCTGACAGTAATAAACTGCTGCATCTTCAGTCTGGACTCCACTGATGGAGTTTGGATGAGTTTGATCCACTGCCTGAAAAATGACGTGGAATCCCTGATTGTCGAGTGGCAGCATAGTAAATGAGGAGTTTAGGAGTTTCTCCATCTTTCTGTTGATACCAGGCTAAACAGTGATTGTTGTCATGAACATAAACATTCTGACTGGTTCTACATCTGATGTTGACGGTTCCTCCCAGATCAGTTGTCACTGCTCCAGGCTGAGTCACTGTGACCTGACCTCTGGACTCTGAGGATACAGAGACAACAACATAAAGCAGCAGCATCATGGCTTTGTGGGCTTCATTTCAGAGGGACACATGTTGATAGAGGAGAGGAGTTGGATTCTCTGGACTTTACCTGTGATGCAGCAGCAGAGGAGAGTCCAGATGAGGACGGAGATCAGAGTCATGTTTTGGATGAGGAGGATTTCTGTGTCTTCTGTTGTCATGAAGGACAGCTGTCAGTCATCCAGGGTTCAAGTCTCAGGACTATAAACTCTCCCAGAGCACTGGAGCATGGTGCTGCTGATGCAAAGTGGCTCTATGGAAATGCTCTGACCCACTCTAACAGCTTGACTTGATAATGATGTTTTTTAATGAAGGATTCAGTTTTTGAAGATTATTAAATAGGAATTTTTAGAAAGATATTTTACAGGATTTTTGTTTAAATATCAGATCAATAAATAAAAGCACACACTAATAAAGTAAAATGAAATAGTGAATTCTGAATATTTTAAGCTCTTGTTACTTATTTTACTTTTCATATGAGCTGAAACTAAATCACAAAGACACGTTTACTTGTTTCAGAGTCACAGAGCAGCTAAACTGATGATTGACGTTGTTCTGATTTGCATGAAAAGGGAAGTTAAACAATGTGTGAGTGACTGGAGCAGCACCCTGAGGCTCCCTGCAGGCCGGTGGAGGAAGCTGGACTCTGTGAGGCCACCCAGGACCAGTGTTTCCAGTCAGCACCTGTTACACTGTGACTCTGCGCACGTTAATGATGAGTTTTCCATGCACACAAAAGTTAGTTCCGGATTACCACAGGGTTATATGCTTGAACTGATTCTTTTTACCCCATATGTGCCTTTTACTTTATGCCCCCCTTAGCCAACATTACTAGGAAACTCTCTATAAATTTCCATTGTTATGCAGATGATATCCAGCTATATTTATCTATGAAACCAGATAAACATATTAATTAGTCAAACCTAAAGCATGCTTAAAAGCTGGAGGTCCTCTAAATTTCTACTCCTCAATGCAGACAAGACAGAGGTTATTATTGTTACCTTAGACGACATAGCACTGGCCTCAAGTAACACTGTGAGGAATCTCTGAGATATCTCTGAGCAGGATAACTCCTTTACTTCATATAAATAAGAACAATCTCTAGACTGTCTTTTTGCACCTGAGGAATATTGCTAAAATTAGGAGCATCCGCTCCCAAAGTGATGCTGAAAATCTAGTCCATGCATTTGTTACTTCCAGACTGGACTATTGTAATTCACTACCTATATGTAGTTTGTCCCAATAACTCCCTGAAAAGCCTCCAGTTAATCCAAAATGCTGCAGCCAGAGTTCTGATTGAAATTAGCAAGAGAGATTATACATCTCCTACATTAGCTTTTCTCCATTGGCTCCTTGTAAAATCCAGAATAGAGTTCAAAACATTTCTCCTCATATATAAAGCACTTCACAATCAGGCTCCATCTCTTCTTAAAGACCTCATAGTTCCATATCTTCCAAGCAGAACTCTCTGTTCTCAGACTGCAGGTTTACTTGTGATTCCTGAGTTTCCAGAAGTAGAATAGGAGGCAGAGCCTTTAGCTATCAAGCCCCTCTCCTGTGGAACCAGCTCCCAGTTCAGGTTTGGGAGGCAGACACCCTCTCTACATTCAAGACTAGACTTAAAACTTTCCTTTTTATAAAGCTTATAGTTAGAGATGGATCAGGTGACTCTGAACCATCTCTTAGTTATGCTGCTAGTGATACACTGAACTCTTCTCCTCTCTCCATTCAATTGCCACCACTGCATGTGATTAGGTTTCTGTCCTCTCTTGCTCGTAGTTGTGCTTCATCCTCTCTATCTCCCTCAATTTTTACTTTTCTGCAGGTTTCCTCAGCCTTCGAGCTGTATATATCTCCAGAGACCAGTTACTGGTCGTACCAACCTGCCCAGTGTTTTTGCTGCTTCATCTTTTTTTTGTTGCCTGCTGTTTTTTCTCTCTCCTCTCTCCACTCAGATGGGCTCCCAGCCTGATATTTTGTAATGTCTAAATCTTAAAAACTGTAAACTGCCTTCAGATGACTTCTGTTGTGATTTGGTCCTTTAGAAATAAAACTGAACTGAATTGAATTAAAAAACCTTTTTATGTATTTGAGACACATAATTTTTAAGTGATAGTTTATGAATCAACAATCATGTGATCTTCAGTGCTCTAGATTAAATTGTCTTTGTACAGTACTGTGTGTGTGTGTGTGTCCTCAGTGAACTGTATCAGTAGCTTCCAGCTGCAGCAGTCAGTTCAGTTTCTGTTCAGTCTGACTGAGGGAGGTTTTTGTACGACCACTTTTCACTGTGTGAACACATGCTGACTGTTGATATAATGTTGACTCTGACAGTAATAAACTGCTGCATCTTCAGTCTGGACTCCACTGATGGTCAGAGTGAAGTCAGAGTTTGATCCTCTGCCTGAAAAACGACCTGGAATCCCTGATTGCCGAGTGGCAGCATGGTAAATGAGGAGTTTAGGAGTTTCTCCATCTTTCTGTTGGAACCAGGATAAAATATGATTGTTGCTCCAAACATAAACATCCTGACTGGTTCTACATCTGATGTTGACGGTTCCTCCCAGATCAGTTCTCACTGCTCCAGGCTGAGTCACTGTGACCTGACCTCTGGACTCTGAGGATACAGAGACAACAACATAAAGCAGCAGCATCATGGTTTTGTGGGCTTCATTTCAGAGGGACACATGTTGATAGAGGAGAGGAGTTGGATTCTCTAGACTTTACCTGTGAAGCAGCAGCAGAGGAGAGTCCAGATGAGGACGGAGATCAGAGTCATGTTTTGGATGAGGAGGATTTCTGTGTCTTCTGTTGTCATGAAGGACAGCTGTCAGTCATCCAGGGTTCAAGTCTCAGGACTATAAACTCTCCCAGAGCACTGGAGCATGGTGCTGCTGATGCAAAGTGGCTCTATGGAAATGCTCTGACCCACTCCAACAGGAAGTCATTATGTGGAAGGAAGTTATATTTTTTGTTAAAATGTATATATGTATACACTACCTAAATACTGTGCAGCACATAGTTTTCTCATTTGTATTCATATTTCAGATAAAACAGTTGATTCTGTCTGTGGTGATTTGTTAGAGATGTTTCTTTAAAGACAAAATAAACCATGTGTGACTGTTGGAGCAGAGAAAACAGCAGCTACAGCTTCAGCACCCTGAGGTTTCCAAATTCTCTGAACTGTGAAGCTATGAGAGCAAACCAAACCAACAGATAAAAGAAAATGTAAGGACACTTTGAATAAAAGCTCTGTAAAACTTTGTCATCAGAGTTTTGTTAACATAAAACATGTTCAACCTTCGTAGACCGAAACTATTATGTTAACTTTTCTTGCACAGCATCTTTGTTTTTTGGTTAAATGAGTTTATTGTCAATTATGGTGCCAGTTAATTAAAGGACTCGACTGCTCTGGCCATTAATTGAAGTGCTGACAAAACCTGGTGCATTACATCTATATTCAATACACATGTCTCTAGTTATAGTTACAATAAACTCAAGGAAGGATTCAGAGCAGCATTTAATAAATTCATCCACCACAGGACCATGAGACGACTGATCATTGTTCAGTAGGCTGTCACTGTGTTTTCTGAAAACTTCAAGATACAACAATTGTCAAAGCTTCTGATACAGTCGTTTGTGTAAAAGAAAGGAGAGAGGACACAGCCCTGTGATGAACCAGCTGTTCCTGTGATCTGGTCTGAGAAGTATCTATTCACTCTTACTCTCTGAGTCCTGCAGGTTAAAAAGTCTAAAACCCAGCCAACAACATTTTCCTCCAAACCAAACTGTTCACTGAGTTTCTTCATCATCAGGTGGAGCTGGATGGTGTTAAATGCTGATGAGAAATCTAAAGTTACAGTCTAGCAGGATTTCCACTCTGCTCCAGCTGTTTATAGATGTAGTTAAGCAGTGTTATTTGTCAAATGATTTCATAACCAGTGATGTTAGTGCTACAGATCTATAATCAGTCTGTGACCTGTGGTGGGAGAGCTTAACAATAGGAACTACAGTCGATCACTTCCACAGAGTAGGCATCGTTTAGATTTGTCTGATTAATTATATATTCGTACTGGGTTGTTTTGATATAAAATTATAAAATATAATGATTCATTAAAATTACTTCTTTGTTTGTTTTTTCTTCCATTAACCAGTGATGTTATAGTTTACAGACATGTTTGCTCGGACTCATATTCTTTATTTAATTTATTCATGGGTCCATGCAGATGTTTGTTTCAGACATCATGAAATTCTTTTCAGGTGTTTGTGAGATACAGCATTGATGAGAATTGAACATACATGAGGTCGTAGTGACCTTTGACCACCAAATTCTAATCAGTTCATCTTAGAATCCAAATTGACAGTGTTTTATAAATGTTGAGTTCACAGGTACTGTGCAGCCACATGGACAGACTGACAACTCAAGGACTCATTGTCTCCGGCCCTCACTGTTCCTGAAAACGAGACATAAAATCTTTCATGATCTTGAAAAATATGGATTCAACTGGAGCTGTCATCATTAACCACATATGTTCTGATAGTAGTGTTTAGTGAAGTGAATAAAAACAATGATCGAACACAAGTAAATGCTGAATAGAGGAATCTCAAATATCTACATTAAACCTTCAACCAGATGATTTGAAACAGAATTAAAAAACATAAAAGTCTTGATCAGCTACAGTTGGATGTTTACTGTTTGTCTCAATGTATTAGTTTCAGTTTTTCAGGTTTAGCTCAGAGATGTGTTATTGACATTTCTTATGGTAGTTAAATGTTACTTTTATATTTTATATTTAAGTTTTTTCACTGAGGGCAGATTTTTTTAAATGTATTTGAGAGTCATGATGAACATTTATGGAGTAACAACTGTAAAACGTTCAGAGCACTTGATCCAGTTTTGTGTGACAGAACTCAGTTTGTGTGTCCTCAGTTAACAAGTTATTTGGAGGGTTTTCAGGGTTAAAACTAAATTTAGGAGTTGGATTGTGGTTAGGGTTAGGATTACAGTGTAGTTAGATATGAAGATGTAATGGTTAGGAGAAAGAGAATGAATTATGTCATCTCTTTGTTGGTACCAGGCTAATTGGTGATCATTGCCTGCAACATAAACATTCTGACTGGTTCTACATCTGATGTTGACGGTTCCTCCCAGATCAGTTGTCACTGCTCCAGGCTGAGTCACTGTGACCTGACCTCTGGACTCTGAGGATACAGAGACAACAACATAAAGCAGCAGCATCATGGTTTTGTGGGCTTCATTTCAGAGGGACACATGTTGATAGAGGAGAGGAGTTGGATTCTCTAGACTTTACCTGTGAAGCAGCAGCAGAGGAGAGTCCAGATGAGGACGGAGATCAGAGTCATGTTTTGGATGAGGAGGATTTCTGTGTCTTCTGTTGTCATGAAGGACAGCTGTCAGTCATCCAGGGTTCAAGTCTCAGGACTATAAACTCTCCCAGAGCACTGGAGCATGGTGCTGCTGATGCAAAGTGGCTCTAGAAGCTAGTGTATTAGAGGAAGTTAGCTCCATGGTACATTTCTCAAATCCGTAGCTTATAACAGACATCACATAAGCTGGTAAGGAGGTGGCGTTCCATTAATTTAGATGAATATACTAAACAAAGCCCTCCGTAAAACAAGAACCACATATTACTCCTCATTAATACAGGCAAAAAAGAACAACATCAGGTTTCTTTTCAGCATTGCAGCAAGGTTGACATAGAGTCATAGCTCTGTCGAATATCCCCTTAAACCTCAGCAGCAATGACTTTATGAATTTCTTTCCTAATAAAATCATAACTATTAGATAAAAAATAGATCAGATCCATCCTACAAACAACATGGATGGACTCATATGTAAAAGAGCTCTAGATTCATTTGTAAGACATCATGTCTCTTAGACCCCATCCTGACTAGACTGCTCAAAGATGTCTGACCTTTGATCAGTCGTATCAGATCAGATCAGATCAATCTATTCTTACTAACAGGCTACTCTGTACTAGACCAATATCCGCTTTGTTTTTTTATCTCTAAAATTGTTGAAAAGGTAGTTTCAACGCAATTATGTGACCACCTACACATGAAGAACTTGTAAGATTTCCAGATTTAGAGAACATCATAGTACAGAAACAGCACTAACAGTGTTCTATTAGCATCAGATAATGGACTACCCTCTATACATGTCTTGTTAGATCTAAGTGCTGCATTCGACACTATAGATACCAACATTTTATTACACAGAGTGGAACATGTCATAGGGGCTAAAGGAAATAGCACTAGGCAGGTTAAAATCTTTTTAGATAGATTTCAGTTTGTACACGTTAATGATGAGTTTTCCTTGAACACAAAAGGTAGTTCTGGAGGTCCACAGGGTTCTGTGCTTGGACCGATTCTTTTTACTCTAGTTTCTCTAATTCTTTACCACTCAATGCAGACAAGACAGAGGTTATTTTGTTTGGTCCTAAAAACCTCAGAGACACGATGTCTAATCATATTGTTACCTTAGATGACATAGTACTGGCCTCAAGTAATACTGTGTGGAATCTTGGCGATATCTTTGACCAGGATGTCTCCTTTACTTCATACATATAAGAACAATCTCTAGAACTGCCTTTTTGCACTTGAGGGATATTGCTAAAATTAGGTGCATCATATTTCAACGTGATGCTAAAAAACTAGTCCTACTACTAACTACTTACACTGGACTATTGTAATTCACTATTAATAGGATGTCCCAATGACTGCTTAAATGTCTCCAGTTAATACAAAAACATGTCTTAAAGGCCTCATAGTTCCATATTTTCTAAGCAGAACACTCTTTTCCCAGAGTACAGGTCTACTTGTGGTTACTAGAGTTTCCAAATGTAGGTATTCTAGGCCTTCGAGCTGTATATCTCCAGAATCCAGTTAACCTGCCCAATGTTGTTGCTGTTTTTTGTTTTTTGTTGTCTGCTGTTCTTTTGTCTCTCCACTTTCACTTTCCCAACTGGTTGAGGTTGAGTTTGGTGAGGCAGATGGCCTCCCACGATGAGGCTGGATCTACTGGAGGTTTATTCCATTAATATTAATGATATTATTAATCCCCTTGGGAAAATTGTGGTTGGACAGCTGCTCGGGATTGTTGGGCTTTTTATATAATTCTGAATACAGGTATATTGTGTAAGGTCTAAAACTTTAAACACTGAAGTAACATAATGTAATCTTCAATGCTATAGATGAAATAGGGTTTGCACAGTAGTCTGTGTGTGTGTCTGTGTGTGTGTGTGTGTCCTCAGTGAACTGTATCAGTAGCTTCCAGCTGCAGCAGTCAGTTCAGTTTCTGTTCAGTCTGACTGAGGGAGGTTTTTGTACGACCACTTTTCACTGTGTGAACACATCCTGACTGTTGATGCTATGATAACTCTGACAGTAATAAACTGCTGCATCTTCAGTCTGGACTCCACTGATGGTCAGAGTGAAGTCAGAGTTTGATCCACTGCCTGAAAAATGACCTGGAATCCCTGATTGTCGAGTGGCAGCATAGTAAATAAGGCGTTTAGGAGTTTCTCCATCTTTCTGTTGGTACCAGGCTAAACAGTGATTGTTGTTATAAACATACACATCCTGACTGATTCTACATCTGATGTTGACGGTTCCTCCCAGATCAGTTCTCACTGCTCCAGGCTGAGTCACTGTGACCTGACCTCTGGACTCTGAGGATACAGAGACAACAACATAAAGCAGCAGCATCCTGGTTTTGTGGGCTTGATTTCAGAGGGACACATGTTGATAGAGGAGAGGAGTTGGATTCTCTGGACTTTACCTGTGAAGCAGCAGCAGAGGAGAGTCCAGATGAGGACGGAGATCAGAGTCATGTTTTGGTTGAGGAGGATTTCTGTGTCTTCTGTTGTCATGAAGGACAGCTGTCAGTCATCCAGGGTTTAACTGTCAGGACTATAAACTCTCCCAGAGCACTGGAGCATGGTGCTGCTGATGCAAAGTGGCTCTATGGAAATGTTCTGACCGACTCCAACAGGAAGTCATTTTGTGGAAGGAAGTTATATTTTCTGTTAAAATGTATATAAGTATACACTACCTAAATACTGTGCAGCACATAGTTTTCTCATTTGTCTTCATATTTCAGATAAAACAGTTGATTCTGTCTGTGTTGAATTGTTAGAGATGTTTCTTTAAAGACAAAATAAACCATGTGTGACTGTTGGAGCAGAGAAAACAGCAGCTACAGCTTCAGCACCCTGAAGTTTCCAAATTCTCTGAACCTTGAAGCCACCAGAGCAAACCAAACCAACAGATGAAAGAAAATGTAACAACACTAAAGTCAAGGAAGGATTCAGAGCAGCATTTAATAAATTCATCCACCACAGGACCATGAGACGGCTGATCATTGTTCAGCAAGCTGGCTGTCACTGTGTTTTCTGAACACTTCAAGATATAACGATTGTCAAAGCTTCTGATACAGTCGTTTACATTACATTTTAGTCATTTAGCAGACGCTTTTATCCAAAGCAACTTACAAGTCAGTACAAGTTACAATAGTAGGCAGGGCAGCGTGAGGAGGTCCTCACCTTCAGGTGGAGCTGGATGGTGTTAAATGCTGATGAGAAATGCAAAGTTACAGTCTAGCAGGATTTCCACTCCGCCCCAGGTGTTTGTGGATGTAGTTAAGCAGTGTTATTTGTCAAATGATTTCATAACCAGTGAGGTTAGTGCTACAGATCTATAATCAGTCAGTGACCTGTGGTGGGAGGGCTTAACAACAGGGACTACAGTCGATCACTTCCACAGAGTAGGCACCCTTTGCTGGCTGAGGGACAGATAAAAAATGTGTTTAATTTGTATTTAAACACCAAAACAGAACCACTGACAAGTTCTTTTTTAAGAGCTGTATTATTGTTGTTTTTAAGATTTAAAATCTTCTTCTTCTTCTTCTTTCGGCTTTTCCCATCAGGGGTCGCCACAGCGAATCATCCTTTTCCACCTAGTTCTTTGGTAGAATATTTTCTCAGCATATACCTGATAAGACTACAGATGTGTTGTTGTATTTAATTCTTCTTAACAGCTTCTTCAATGTTAATTATTTTAGATTTGTCTCATTTATTAGATATTCGTAATGTGTCATTTTGATATTAAATTATAAAATTAAATTATACATTAGAATTACTTTTTTGTTTGTTTTTTCTTCCATTAACCAGTGATGTTATAGTTTACAGACATGTTTGTCCAGACTCATATTCTTTATTTAGTTTATTCATGAGTCCAAGCAGCTGTTTGTTTCAGACATCATGAAATTTCTTTCAGGTGTTTGTGAGATACAACATTGATGAGAATTAAACATACACGAGGTCCTTTGACCTTTGGTCACCAAAATCTAATCAGTTCATCTTTGAATCCAAGTTGACAGTGCTCAACTCTCAGGACTATAAACTCTCCCAGAGCACTGGAGCATGGTGCTGCTGATGCAAAGTGGCTCTATGGAAATGCTCTGACCCACTCCAACAGGAACTTGGATCAATATGATCATGATGATCTTTATCAATGGAGGATTTAATGTTTTTGGAATATTAATCAGGGACTTTCCATCATGATTTATGCATTTCTAAAAATATTGTTATTGTCATAATGTCTTTTTTTTGTTTGTATTTTATACAGACAATATATATTTTCTTTAATTTTAAATTAAACAGTCTACATTCTGGATAATTAAAGTTAGTGTAAATATTTTCATGTGTATATGATGTTTCTCCTTTATTAAAAAATTAAATTGACAGTTTTAGTTGAGTTTGTTTGTTTCAGAGTCAGAGAGCCGTGTTTCTCTACAGTCAGAGGTTTTTGTACGACGACTCAACCAGTTTGTTTCACTGTGGTGGACTTTTGGTGGAGGAACCAGACTGGATGTTGGAAGTAAGTGAAAAGTTTTAAAAACCTTTTGAGAACTATGTTTTGTTTTAGTTTTTTTATGTTCAATGTCTCAGGTAAAGTACTTTTTCACCATTAATTTAGTTTCTCTTGAGATAGTTTGTGCTACAAATCTTATGTCTGCTTTAGCAACAGAATTTTTAAATGAAATTATGCATAAAAATTTAATTAAGTTGCAGCAATTACTAATTATTTGTAGCTTTTATAGTAAAATTGAATCTGGTCAGTTTGCTGGTTTAGTTCAGGCTGACAGAGTCAGAGAGCCGTGTCTCTCTGCAGTCAGAGGTTTTTGTACGACGACTCAGTGACTTTGTTTCACTGTGGAACACGTTCGGTGGAGGAACCAGACTGGATGTTGGAAGTAAGTTTCTACACAAACACTAAATTAAATATTGTAAAGTTATGTTTTAAATGTAGTTTTTAAAGTGTTCAGCAGATAAAGTGCTGTTGTTTTTATCTTACACTCATGTTAAAGTGTTCATGTTTATATTTGTCTGTTAAACTCTTTGCTACACGTTTCTTTACACAATCCTGACATGTTAAAACTTTTAATTTAATTTAATCAAAGTGTTAAAAAGGGTTTGTTTTTAGTTTTTAGGTTACTTTTTTATTTTCCTACCACACTGTTATTGTTGTTACGATGAATTCAAATTAAAGTCTGTAGTGAAAATGAGCAGAATGAGGATAAATAACAACATTTCTAAATAGAAACAAGTGCTGATTTATTTTTGTCATATTTTGTCTGAAATTTAGTTTGAAATTATTTGAACAATTTTTCAGATCAGGATTTAAATCAAAATGATAATTTGATGGTTGTCATTTTATTTTCTAGTTTCCTCTTTATATTTTAAACTTGTTTAAAGTTTAGAGTATTTCAGTTTAAAACCTTTATCTCCGGTGCAGTTTGATGTTTAACTGTGTGATGTTTGTCTCTGTGCTGATTTCCATGAGAGGTTTCTTACAGGAAGTGAAACAATGTGTGAGTCAGTGACTGGTGGAGCAGAAAAACCATCTGACAGAAACTCCTTAAAGGAGAAAATCAACTGTCACACAGTAAAGGTGTCCAAGTATCTGCTGTTTGATGGACAGCTGAGTGCTCTATGTCCTCTAAGCTGATTGGTGTCTCCTACTGTAGGTGATGCTCGTCCCACCCTGACGGTGCTGCCCCCCTCAAGTGAGGATCTGGTGAAGGGGAAGGCCACGCTCATGTGTCTGGCCAACAAGGGGCTCCCCTCAGACTGGACTCTGTCCTGGAAGGTGGACGGCAGCAGCGGCAGCAGCATCAGCGGCAGCAGCAGCTGGGAGGAGATCAGGAGTCTCGGGGTGCTGGAGAAGGACGGACGCTACAGCTGGAGCAGCACCCTGAGGATCCCTGCAGACCAGTGGTGGAAGGTGAAGTCTGTGACCTGTGAGGCCTCCCAGGGGTCTCACACTCCGGTCACAGAGACACTGAAGAGAGACCTGTGTCCCCAGTTCTGACCCGTCTCACTCGTATTCTGGTTCTGGTTTTCCTCTGCTCTGTCTCTCCATCTGTACTCTGCAACACACTCTGCATTTTCAGAATAAAACATTTCAAAACTGATCTTTTCCTGCTCAGAATAACTCTGTTATGATCTTCAGATAATAAAATAAATCCTTCAAATATTTATTTCAACTGGTTTTCGGTTCAAATTCTACAATTAGGTACATGATGCTGTAGTATAATCTAGACCAGGCTCCATTTGTTAGACATCAAATATTTTAAGACATCTGAAATTATTATTGCTCAGCGCTGAACTCCTATCAGACCTACTCACTGAAAAAGAAACAAGAAATAATAATAAAATATTATCTGCAGGTATTTTAATTTACACCCCAAAGAACCAATAAACTGACTATATATAACTGATTAATTCTTGTAGTAACAATTCTGAGTGGTAAAATGAGTTTTCAGAAGGTTTTCAAGCTAAAATTCAAGAACTTATTGTTTATGTTGAAACAAAAACTTTCTGCTTCAGTATCAAAACATTCTCAGGTGAATTGTTTTCTGCCGGTAATTAAATTTAATAATGATGTTTACTGTATGTCTCAATGTATTAGTTTCGATTTTTAAGTTGGAGGTCAGAGTTGTGTAATAGCAAATGTTTTGGTAGTTAAAACTACCTTTATAAAATTTTTTCACTTGTAGATAATACTGCCGCCTCACTCTGAACAATAGTCAATACTGTTGCCCCTCTAAAAACAAAGCAGTTGATCAGAGAAATCCATCTCTATGGTAAAATTCACAAATCCGTAGCTTAAAGCAGACATCACGTAAGATGGAAAGGAGGTGGCGTTGTAGTAATTTAGATGAATCTTGCCCAACCTGGAAAGACAGTTTAACAATTTATGAAAAACATCTCTTGGTAATGCTAGAACTACATATTATTAATTCAATAAGAACAACTCCAGGCTTCTTTTCAGCATTTAGCCACGCTAACAAAGAGACTTGGCTCTGCTGAGCCTAGTATTCCCTTATCTCTTAGTAATAATGACTTCATTTCTTTAGAAATAAAAACTTAACTAATAGAGAAAAAAATGATCAGATCTTCCCTGTAACTGGCATGTATGGATTTGCATGCACAACAGCTCCATATTCATCTGTCAGACCTCACTGGTACTTAGACTGCTTCTTCCCCATAGATCATGCTGAGTTAATTTCAACTAATTCATCTAAACCATCAACATGTCTCTCAGACCCCATACCGACTAGACTGCTCAAAGCTGTGTTACCATTGATCAGCATGTCCATTTGAGATCAGACCTATCTTTACTAACAGGCTACGTACTACAGGCTTTTAAGGTTGCTGTAGTCAAACCTCTACTCAAAAAGCCCACTCTGGACTCAGGTGTTTTAGAAAATTAGAAACTAATATCCAATCTGCCCTTTTTCAAAAAGTAGTTTTGAAGCAATTATGTGAGCACCTGTGCAAGAATAACCTGTATGAATATTTACAGTCAGGATTTAGAGTTCATCATAGTACAGAAACAGCACTGGCATAGGTCACTAAACATCTTCTCTCAGTGACAGCCAACGAATATCTCTATACTCATCAATTAACATATTAGTGCTGCATTCAACACTATAGATCACAACATTTTATTACATAGACTGGAACATGTCATTGAAAACCAGGTTGGTTTAAATTCTATTTATCAGATAGATTCCAGTTTGTGCACATTAATGATGAGTCTTCCATGCAATAACCAGCTATACTTATCTATGAAACCAGAAACCACATCAAGATGCATTTGTTGCTTCTAGACTGGACTATCAATTATTATTAAGCAGAACTCTCCATTCTCAGACTGCAGGTTTACTTGTGGTTTCTAGAGTTTCCAAATGTAAAATGGGAGGCAGAGCCTTGAATTATCAAGTTTCTCTCCTGTGGAACCAGCTCCCAGTTCAGGTTGTGGAGGCAGACACCCTCTCTACATTTAAGACTAGACTTAAAACTTTCCTTTTCTTATGAAGCTTATAGTTAAAGATGGATCTGAACCATTTTTTAGATTTGCTGCTGTATGTTAGTCTGCTGGAGGACCTCTACTGATACACTGAGCTCCTCTCCTTTCTCCTTTCCTCTATCTATTCAAATGCTACCATTGCATGTCATTAAGTGTGTGTTTTCTCTCTCTCGTAGATATGCTCCCTCCTCTCTATACCTTTCTGCAGGTAACCCCAGCCATAGAGGTGCATATCTCCAGAGTCCAGTTACTTGTCCTACCAGCGTGCCCAGTGTTTTTGCTGCTTCTTGTTGTTTTTTGTTGTCTGCTGTTTTTTTTCTCTCCTCTTTCCACTCATGACAACCAGTCGAGGCAGCTGGCCGCCCACCATGATCTTATGATCGTATACTTTATTGATTCCCTTGGGGAAATTGTGGTTGGACAGCTGCCAGGAAATGTTAGGTTTTCTATATAATTCTATATCCAGGTATGTTTTGTAAGGTCTTAAACTTCAAACACTGTTTGTGTGTGTGTGTGTGTGTGTGTGTGTGTGTGTGTGTGTGTGTGTGTGTGTGTGTGTGTGTGTGTGTGTGTGTGTTCAGTGAACTGTATCAGTAGCCTCCAGCTGCAGCAGTCAGTTCAGTTTCTGTTCAGTCTGACTGAGGGAGGTTTTTGTACGACGCTTTTTCACTGTGTGAACAACCACTGACTGTTGATATCATGAACACTCTGACAGTAATAAACTGCTGCATCTTCAGTCTGGACTCCACTGATGGTCAGAGTGAAGTCAGAGTTTGATCCACTGCCTGAAAAACGACCTGGAATCCCTGATGCTCGAGTGTTAGTTAAGTAAATGAGGCGTTTAGGAGTTTCCCCATTTTTCTGTTGGTACCAGGCTACCTCATGGTAGCTGCTATAATGAACATCCTGACTGGTTCTACATCTGATGTTGACGGTTCCTCCCAGATCAGTTCTCACTGCTCCAGGCTGAGTCACTGTGACCTGACCTCTGGACTCTGAGGATACAGAGACAACAACATAAAGCAGCAGCATCATGGTTTTGTGGGCTTCATTTCAGAGGGACACATGTTGATAGAGGAGAGGAGTTGGATTCTCTGGACTTTACCTGTGAAGCAGCAGCAGAGGAGAGTCCAGATGAGGACGGAGATCAGAGTCATGTTTTGGATGAGGAGGATTTCTGTGTCTTCTGTTGTCATGAAGGACAGCTGTCAGTCATCCAGGGTTCAACTGTCAGGACTATAAACTCTCCCAGAGCACTGGAGCATGGTGCTGCTGATGCAAAGTGGCTCTATGGAAATGCTCTGACCCACTCCAACAGGAAGTCGTTATGTGGAAGGAAGTTATATTTTCTGTTAAAATGTATATATGTATACACTACCTAAATACTGTGCAGCACATAGTTTTCTCATTTGTATTCATATTTCAGGTAAAACAGTTGATTCTGTCTGTGGTGAATTGTTAGAGATGTTTCTTTAAAGACAAAATAAACCATGTGTGACTGTTGGAGCAGAGAAAACAGCAGCTACAGCTTCAGCACCCTGAGGTTTCCAAATTCTCTGAACTGTGAAGCTATGAGAGCAAACCAAACAAACAGATGAAAGAAAATGTAAGAACACTTAATAACACTTAATAAAAGCTCTGTAAAACTTTATCATCAGAGTTCTGTCAACATGAAACTTGTTCAGCCTTCGTAGACCAAAACGATTTTGTTGACTTTTCTTTTGCAGCATCTTTGTTTTTTGGTCAATTGAGTTTATTGTCAATTGTGGTGCCAGTTAATTAAAGGACTCGACTGCTCTGGCCATTAATTGAAGTGCTGAAAAACCTGGTGCATTACATCTATATTCAATACACATGTCTCTAGTTATAGTTACAATAAACTCAAGGAAGGATTCAGAGCAGCATTTAATAAATTCATCCACCACAGGACCATGAGACAACTGGTCATTGTTCAGCAGGCTGGCTATCACTGTGTTTTTTGAAAGCTTTAATATACAACGCTTGTCAAAGCTTCTGATACAGTCGTTTGTGTATAAGATGTATAAGAGAGGAGAGAAAACACAGCCCTGTGGTGAACCAGCTGTTCCTGTGATCTGGTCTGAGAAGTGTCTATTTACTCTTACTCTCTGAGTCCTGCAGGTTAAAAAGACTAAAACCCAGCCAACAACATTTTCCTCCAAACCAAACTGTTCACTAAGTTTCTTCACCATCAGGTGGAGCTGGATGGTGTTAAATGCTGATGAGAAATCCAAAGTTACAGTCTAGCAGGATTTCCACTGCCCTCCAGGTGTTTATAGATGTAGTTAAGCAGTGTTATGATGGCATCTTGCACCCACCTATTGTTCTATAGGCAAACTGCAAAGGGTTCCAAAAAGAGACCTGTGCGGCTCAATATGACCTTTCTAATTAATTTGTCAAATCATTTAATAATCAGTGAGGTTAGTGCTACAGATCTATAATCAGTCAGTGACCTGTGGTGGGAGGGCTTAACAATAGGGACTACGGTCGATCACTTCCACAGAGTAGGCACCCTTTGCTGGCTGAGGGACAGATAAAAAATGTGTTCCATTTGTATTTAAACACCAAAACAGAACCACTGACAAGTTCTTATTTAATTGTTGTTGTTTTTAAGATTTATAATGTTTGTCAAAAATAAAGTATTTACTTAAAAAATACATAATCTATATCCCTAACCCTCATAAAAATGTTCAACACGTACTGTTTTATAGAATATTTTCTCACCATATACCTGATAAGACTACAGATGTGTTACTGCATTTCATTCTGTTTAACAGCTTCTTTAATGTTAATGAGTTTAGATTAGTTTGATTTATTAGATATTCGTACTGGATCATTTTGATATAAAATTATAAGATTGAATTATACATTAGAATTACTTCTTTGTTTGTTTTTTCCTCCATTAACCAGTGATGTTATAGTTTACAGACATGTTTGTCCAGACTCATATTCTTTATTTAGTTTATTCATGAGTCCAAGCAGCTGTTTGTTTCAGACTTCATGAAATTCCTTTCAGGTCTTTGTGAGATACAGTATGGATGAAAAGTGAACATACATGAGGTCTTAGTGACCTTTGACCTTTGGCCACCAAAATCTAATCAGTTCATCTTTGAATCCAAGTTGACAGTGTTTTATAAATGTTGAGTTCACAGGTACTGTGCAGACACATGGACAGACTGACAACTCAAGGACTCATTGTCTCCGGCCCTCACTGTTCTTGAAAAGGAGACATAAAATCTTTCATGATCTTGAAAAATATGGAAATTGTTGAACAAATCAGTTTTTTATTTTGTGTCACTGTTTCCTGTTGAGTCATAAATATTTCAGGTTAAAGTAATGATGTTGTCTGAAGGACATATTACATTTAAATGGGACCATATCTACTGAAGTTGTTTGTTTTTTAATCCTGGTAAAAAATACCCGTGACGGATTAAGATGGCAGATAAGATTAAGAGGCAGAGGTCAAAAGTAATGACCTTTATAAAGTCAAATCTAGTTGATTCTTATTTATGGACTGTTAAAACAGCAACAGTGAAATGTTAAATGCATTTAATGAAGTTGTCTGTGTACAGTACTCTGTGTGTGTGTGTGTGTGTGTGTGTGTGTGTGTGTGTGTGTGTGTGTGTGTGTGTGTCCTCAGTGAACTGTATCAGTAGCTTCCAGCTGCAGCAGTCAGTTCAGTTTCTGTTCAGTCTGACTGAGGGAGGTTTTTGTACGACCACTTTTCACTGTGTGAACAACCACTGACTGTTGATAACATGAAAACTCTGACAGTAATAAACTGCTGCATCTTCAGTCTGGACTCCACTGATGGTCAGAGTGAAGTCAGAGTTTGATCCACTGCCTGAAAAATGACCTGGTATCCCTGATTGTCGAGTGGCAGCATAGTAAATGAGGAGTTTAGGAGTTTCTCCATCTTTCTGTTGGAACCAGGATAAAATATGATTGTTGCTCCAAACATGAACATTCTGACTGGTTCTACATCTGATGTTGACGGTTCCTCCCAGATCAGTTCTCACTGCTCCAGGCTGAGTCACTGTGACCTGACCTCTGGACTCTGAGGATACAGAGACAACAACATAAAGCAGCAGCATCATGGTTTTGTGGGCTTGATTTCAGAGGGACACATGTTGATAGAGGAGAGGAGTTGGATTCTCTGGACTTTACCTGTGAAGCAGCAGCAGAGGAGAGTCCAGATGAGGACGGAGATCAGAGTCATGTTTTGGATGAGGAGGATTTCTGTGTCTTCTGTTGTCATGAAGGACAGCTGTCAGTCATCCAGGGTTCAAGTCTCAGGACTATAAACTCTCCCAGAGCACTGGAGCATGGTGCTGCTGATGCAAAGTGGCTCTATGGAAATGTTCTGACCCACTCCAACAGGGACTTGGTTCAATATCTTGATGATGATGTTTTTTAATGAAGGATTCAGTTTTTGAAGATTATTGAATAGGAATTTTTAGAAACATATTTTACAGGATTTTTGTTTAAATATTAGATCAATAAATAAAAGCACACACTAATAAAGTAAAATGAAATAGTGAATTCTGAATATTTTAAGCTCTTGTTACTTATTTTACTTTTCATATGAGCTGAAACTAAATCACAAAGACACGTTTACTTGTTTCAGAGTCACAGAGCAGCTAAACTGATGATTGACGTTGTTCTGATTTGCATGAAAAGGGAAGTTAAACAATATGTGAGTGACTGGAGCAGCACCCTGAGGCTCCCTGCAGGCCGGTGGAGGAAGCTGGACTCTGTGAGGCCACCCAGGACCAGTGTTTCCATTCAGCACCTGTTACACTGTGACTCTGCGCACGTTAATGATGAGTTTTCCATGCACACAAAAGTTAGTTCCGGATTACCACAGGGTTATATGCTTGAACTGATTCTTTTTACCCTATATGTGCCTTTTACTTTATGCCCCCCTTAGCCAACATTACTAGGAAACTCTCTATAAATTTCCATTGTTATGCAGATGATATCCAGCTATATTTATCTATGAAACCAGATAAACATATTAATTAGTCAAACCTAAAGCATGCTTAAAAGCTGGAGGTCCTCTAAATTTCTACTCCTCAATGCAGACAAGATAGAGGTTATTATTGTTACCTTAGATGACATAGCACTGGCCTCAAGTAACACTGTGAGGAATCTCTGAGATATCTTTGAGCAGGATAACTCCTTTACTTCATATAAATAAGAACAATCTCTAGACTGTCTTTTTGCACCTGAGGAACATTGCTAAAATTAGGAGCATCCGGTCCCAAAGTGATGCTGAAAATCTAGTCCATGCATTTGTTACTTCCAGACTGGACTATTGTAATTCACTACCTATATGTAGTTTGTCCCAATAACTCCCTGAAAAGCCTCCAGTTAATCCAAAATGCTGCAGCCAGAGTTCTGATTGAAATTAGCAAGAGAGATTATACATCTCCTACATTAGCTTTTCTCCATTGGCTCCTTGTAAAATCCAGAATAGAGTTCAAAACATTTCTCCTCATATATAAAGCACTTCATAATCAGGCTCCATCTTTTCTTAAAGACCTCATAGTTCCATATTTTCCCAGCAGAACTCTCCGTTCTCAGACTGCAGGTTTACTTGTGGTTCCTGAGTTTCCAGAAGTAGAATAGGAGGCAGAGCCTTTAGCTACCAAGCCCCTCTCCTGTGGAACCAGCTCCCAGTTCAGGTTTGGGAGGCAGACACCGTCTCTACATTCAAGACTAGACTTAAAACTTTCCTTTTTATAAAGCTTATAGTTAGAGATGGATCAGGTGACTCTGAACCATCTCTTAGTTATGCTGCTAGTGATACACTGAACTCTTCTCTCTCCATTGAATTGCCACCACTGCATGTGATTAGGTTTCTGTCCTCTCTTGCTCGTAGTTGTGCTTCATCCTCTCTATCTCCCTCAATTTTTACTTTTCTGCAGGTTTCCTCAGCCTTCGAGCTGTATATATCTCCAGAGACCAGTGACTGGTCGTACCAGCGTGCCCAGTGTTTTTGCTGCTTCATCTTTTTTTTTTGCCTGCTGTTTTTTCTCTCTCCTCTCTCCACTCAGATGGGCTCCCAGCCTGATATTTTGTAATGTCTAAATCTTAAACACTGTAAACTGCCTTCAGATGACTTCTGTTGTGATTTGGTCCTTTAGAAATAAAACTGAACTGAATTGAATTAAAACACCTTTATATATATTTGAGACACATAATTTTTAAGTGATAGTTTATGAATCAACAATAATGTGATCTTCAGTGCTCTAGATGAAATTGTCTTTGTACAGTACTGTGTGTGTGTGTGTGTCCTCAGTGAACTGTATCAGTAGCTTCCAGCTGCAGCAGTCAGTTCAGTTTCTGTTCAGTCTGACTGAGGGAGGTTTTTGTACGACCACTTTTCACTGTGTGAACACATGCTGACTGTTGATATAATGTTGACTCTGACAGTAATAAACTGCTGCATCTTCAGTCTGGACTCCACTGATGGTCAGAGTGAAGTCAGAGTTTGATCCTCTGCCTGAAAAACGACCTGGAATCCCTGATTGCCGAGTGGCAGCATAGTAAATGAGGAGTTTAGGAGTTTCTCCATCTTTCTGTTGGTACCAGGCTAAAAGATGATAGTTGCTCCAAACATGAACATTCTGACTGATTCTACATCTGATGTTGACGGTTCCTCCCAGATCAGTTCTCACTGCTTCAGACTGAGTCACTGTGACCTGACCTCTGGACTCTGAGGATACAGAGACAACAACATAAAGCAGCAGCATCATGGTTTTGTGGGCTTGATTTCAGAGGGACACATGTTGATAGAGGAGAGGAGTTGGATTCTCTGGACTTTACCTGTGAAGCAGCAGCAGAGGAGAGTCCAGATGAGGACGGAGATCAGAGTCATGTTTTGGATGAGGAGGATTTCTGTGTCTTCTGTTGTCATGAAGGACAGCTGTCAGTCATCCAGGGTTCAAGTCTCAGGACTATAAACTCTCCCAGAGCACTGGAGCATGGTGCTGCTGATGCAAAGTGGCTCTATGGAAATGCTCTGACCCACTCCAACAGGGACTTGGATCAATACCATGATGATGATTTTTATCAATGGAGGATTTAATGTTTTTGGAATATTAATCAGGGACTTTCCATCATGATTTATTTATATTATTTATATTTTATTTCTAGAAATATTGTCTTTGTCATTATGTTTTTTTTTTTTTATTGTTGTATTTTATACAGACAATATATATTTTCTTTAATTTTAAATTAAACAGTCTACATTCTGGATAATTAAAGTTAGTGTAAATATTGTCATGTGTATATGATGTTTCTCCTTTACTGAAAAATTAAATGGACAGTTTTAGTTGAGTTTGTTTGTTTCAGAGTCAGAGAGCCGTGTCTCTCTACAGTCAGAGGTTTTTGTACGACGACTCAACCAGTTTGTTTCACTGTGGTGGACTTTTGGTGGAGGAACCAGACTGGATGTTGGAAGTAAGTGAAAAGTTTTAAAAACCTTTTGAGAACTATGATTTCTTTTTAGTTCTTTTATGTTCAATGTCTCAGAAAAAGTACTTTTTCACCATTAATTTAGTTTCTCTTGAGATAGTTTGTGCTACAAATCTTATGTCTGCTTTAGCAACAGAATTTTAAAATGTTATTATGATTAAAAATTTAATTAAGTTGCAGCAATTACTAATTATTTGTAGCTTTTATAGTAAAATTGAATCTGGTCAGTTTGCTGGTTTAGTTCAGTCTGACAGAGTCAGAGAGCCGTGTCTCTCTGCAGTCAGAGGTGTTTGTACGACGACTCAGTGACTTTGTTTCACTGTGGTACACGTTCGGTGGAGGAACCAGACTGGATGTTGGAAGTAAGTTTCTGCACAAATACTAAATTAAATATTGTAAAGTTATGTTTTAAATTCATAGTTTTTAAAGTGTTCAGCAGATAAAGTGCTGTTGTTTTTATCTTACACTCATGTTAAAGTGTTCATGTTTATGTTTGTCTGTTAAACTCTTTGCTACACGTTTCTTTACACAATCCTGACATGTTAAAACTTTTAATTTTTAATTTAATTTTAAGTTTTAAAAAGAGTTAGTTTTTAGTTTTTAGGTTACTTTTTTATTTTCCTACCTCACTGTAATTGTTGTTACGATGAATTCAAATTAAAGTCTGTAGTGAAAATGAGAAGAATGAGGATAAATAAGAACATTTTTAAATAGAAACAAGTGCTGATTTATTTTTGTCATATTTTGTCTGAAATTTAGTTTGAAATTATTTGAACAATTTGTCAGATCAGGATTTAAATCAAAATGATGATTTGATGGTTGTCAGTTCATTTTCTAGTTTCCTCTTTATATTTTAAACTTGTTTAAAGTTTAGAGTATTTCAGTTTAAAAGCTTTATCTCAGGTGCAGTTTGATGTTAAACTGTGTGATGTTTGTCTCTGTGCTGATTTCCATGAGAGGTTTCTTACAGGAAGTGAAACAATGTGTGAGTCAGTGACTGGTGGAGCAGAAAAACCATCTGACAGAAACTCCTTAAAGGAGAAAATCAACTGTCACACATTAAAGGTGTCCAAGTATCTGCTGTTTGATGGACAGCTGAGTGCTCTGTGTCCTCTAAGCTGATTGGTGTCTCCTACTGTAGGTGATGCTCGTCCCACCCTGACGGTGCTGCCCCCCTCCAGTGAGGATCTGGTGAAGGGGAAGGCCACGCTCATGTGTCTGGCCAACAAGGGGCTCCCCTCAGACTGGACTCTGTCCTGGAAGGTGGACGGCAGCAGCGGCAGCAGCATCAGCGGCAGCAGCAGCTGGGAGGAGATCAGGAGTCTCGGGGTGCTGGAGAAGGACGGACGCTACAGCTGGAGCAGCACCCTGAGGATCCCTGCAGACCAGTGGTGGAAGGTGAAGTCTGTGACCTGTGAGGCCTCCCAGGGGTCTCACACTCCGGTCACAGAGACACTGAAGAGAGACCTGTGTCCCCAGTTCTGACCTGTCTCACTCGTATTCTGGTTCTGGTTTTCCTCTGCTATGTCTCTCCATCTGTACTCTGCAACACACTCTGCATTTTCAGAATAAAACATTTCAAAAGTGATCTTTTCCTGCTCAGAATAACTCAGTTATGATCTTCAGATAATAAAATAAATCCTTCGAATATTTATTTCAACTGTTTTTTCTGTTCAAATTCTACAATTAAGTACATGATGCTGTAGTATAATCTAGACCAGGCTCCATTTGTTAGACATCAAATATTAACTTAACCTTCCTCTCGTGTTAGGGTCGGTACCGACCCATTTTCAGTTTTAAAAGCATAAAAGTACCAAAAAAAATTTGTTTATTGCTTCAAGGCTTTTTGACTTTGTCAGTAACCTTTAACTCAACAAAATAAAAAAATAAAATAAAATCTAACCAAATTATAAAATCTTCCTATTGAAATTATAGCGTTTGTGTTGTTAGGGTCGGTTTTGACCCGCTACTAAAGTGTAAGATTTTAAATGAATAAAAAAGTCAAAACTAATAACTTATAAGTTCAATTTCAGCCCAAACACTAACAGCCAGCTCTTCTTCCAATCATGTGCTGTGTTTACCTGCACAAAAACAAACAAACAAATCTGAAGGTTTTTTTTTGTTGGCTAACAATGTCACTTCAGATGTTCCAAATGATATCAAGAGTCATCAGATTTGAAAACAGAGATACTACAGCAAGATGTGATCTTGCAGGTGAAGAATAGGGCTTCACTTTGCCTGTACAGACACTACCACTGTTGAAGTATGATACTTATGTCTACTCTTCGCAAAGATGTAGCTGTATCAGCAAGAAGTGACAAAAAAACGGCAATTATTCTTGACTATAACAAAAAAAAAAAGGAGGAGTGGATAACCTGGACAAGCTGACTGCCACCTATACTTGCCAGTGCAGGATTAGGAGATGGCCAACGGTTGTGTTTTACAACCTCCTTGACGTGTCTGCATATAATGCATTTGTATTGTGGACCCACATCCACCAAAGGTGGAATGCAACAAAAAAACAAAACAAGGGGAGAATGTTTCTTGAGGAGCTGGGAATCTCCCTTGTCAAGTCGCACACTGCGCGAAGGGAAAGGGTCCCCCATGATAGATGCTGCAGCCTAGGTCAGATAGCACTATGTCCACCACATCAGTACCACAAAAAGCACCTTCATCGTCATCCTCAGCTAGCCATGCATCAACACCAACCAGACCAGCCAGAGATACAATTCCACTCAGGCCACCTGATTCTAAAAGAAAAAGGTGTCAGATCTGCCCAAATAGTAAGGACAAAAAGACAAATGTGCTGTATATCAACTGCAAGAAATATCTTTGCAAAGAACACACTAAGAGTGACACTTTTTGCCACACATGCATCTAAACACAGAGACTAGATTTGTCTGTTTGCTTGCAAATCTATATTTGTTGTTCTGACTTGTTCTGCTTTTCATTTGTATTTATATTTAAGTTTTGTAACTGATAGAAAAAATTCATTTTTTCTCCTTTTCTTGAAGCTAATGTCTACGGGTCGAAACTGACCCCAACACCATAAGTGCTACGATTGGTAATAATATTAATAAATAAATTAATTAAACAAAATTAAATTTAAAAATAATTAAAGAGGTGTGTTGTAATGTCCCCCAATGATAGTAAAGTAACAAAACAACCTTTTATTTATTAATGTGATTTTTTTGAGGTACATTTTACCATTTTTCAAAAATCGAAATTGAGGAGTATACTGAAAAAAAAGGTAAAAAAGCCCAGACCAAAAACATTGAAACTAATAATTTCATGGATGAGGAAGCCTAACAATATAACCAAGAGATCCAAAAATGTTTGAATGATAAATAATGTTTTTTGTGTATTTTATAGCTGATTTAAGATGCGGGTCAAAACCGACCCGTTAGCATAAGGCATGGTAACAGAAAGCTAACATAAGAGGAAGGTTAAGTACAGTGATGCAGTATAATTAGACTGAAATCTTTGTTCTTGTTCGGGCTTTGTCATGATTCATGCTCATGCTTTGAAGAGAACCAAAGTGTAATTGGAGCAGAACATAGTGTGACGTTCCCTCATGGAGCTCCATCAACTGGAGTCAACTGGAGCTGTCATCATTACCACATATGTTCTGATAATAGTGATTAGTGAAGTAAAGAGAAGCAATGATCGAACATGAGTAAATGCTGAGTAGAGGAATCTCAAATATCTACATAAAATCTCCAACCAGATGATTTGAACAAGAATAAAAAACCATAAAAGTCTTCATCAGCTACAGTTGGATGTTTCCTGTATGTCTCAATGTATTAGTTTCATTTTTTCAGTTTTAGCTTAGAAATGTGTTACTGCAAATTATTTAGTAGTTAAATGTTACTTTTATAACTTTTTTCACTTAGGGATTTCTAAATAATGAACGTTTAGGAAGTAACAACAGTAAAATGTCCAGAGCACTTGATGCAGTTTTGTGTGTACAGTACTGAGTGTGTGTTTTGTGATTTGGAGGGTTTTCAGGGTTAATACTGAATTTAAGATGGATTGTGGTTAGGGTTAGGATTACAGTGTAGTTAGATATGAAGATGTAATGGTTAGGAGAAAGATAATTATGTCAATAACTAATATGATCCTCATATAAGTGAGGGAAGACAAATGTGTGTCCTCAGTGAACTGTATCAGTGGCTTCCAGCTGCAGCAGTCAGTTCAGTTTCTGTTCAGTCTGACTGAGGGAGGTTTTTGTACGACCACTTTTCACTGTGTGAACAAACTCTGACTGTTGATATCATGACGACTCTGACAGTAATAAACTGCTGCATCTTCAGTCTGGACTCCACTGATGGTCAGAGTGAAGTCAGAGTTTGATCCACTGCCTGAAAAACGACCTGGAATCCCTGATTGTCGAGTGGCAGCAAAGTAAATGAGGAGTTTAGGAGTTTCTCCATCTTTCTGTTGGTACCAGGATAAAAGATGATAGTTGCTTGCAAAAAGAACATTCTGACTGGTTCTACATCTGATGTTGACGGTTCCTCCCAGATCAGTTCTCACTGCTCCAGGCTGAGTCACTGTGACCTGACCTCTGGACTCTGAGGATACAGAGACAACAACATAGAGCAGCAGCATCATGGTTTTGTGGGCTTCATTTCAGAGGGACACATGTTGATAGAGGAGAGGAGTTGGATTCTCTGGACTTTACCTGTGAAGCAGCAGCAGAGGAGAGTCCAGATGAGGACGGAGATCAGAGTCATGTTTTGGATGAGGAGGATTTCTGTGTCTTCTGTTGTCATGAAGGACAGCTGTCAGTCATCCAGGGTTCAAGTCTCAGGACTATAAACTCTCCCAGAGCACTGGAGCATGGCGCTGTTGATGCAAAGTGGCTCTATGGAAATGCTCTGACCCACTCCAACAGGGACCTGGATCAATACCATGATGATGATGATGTTTATCAATGGACATTTCATGTTTTTGGAATATTAATCAGGGACTTTCCATCATGATTCATGCATTTTATTTCTAGAAATATTGTCTTTGTCATAATGTCTTTTTTTATTGTTGTATTTTATACAGACAATATATATTTTCTTTAATTTCAAATTAAACAGTCTACAATCTGAATAATTAAAGTTAGTGTAAATAATTTCACGTTTATATGATGTTTCTCCTTTACTGAAAAAATAAATTAACAGTTTTAGTTGAGTTTGTTTGTTTCAGAGTCAGAGAGCCGTGTCTCTCTACAGTCTTTTTTACAGGTTTTTGTACAACGACTCAACTAGTTTGTTTCACTGTGGTACACGTTCGGTGGAGGAACCAGACTGGATGTTAGAAGTAAGTTTCTGCACAAATACTAAATTAAATATTGTAAAGTTATGTTTTAAATGTAGTTTTTAAAGTTTTCAGCAGATAAAGTGCTGTTGTTTTTATCTTACACTCATGTTAAAGTGTTCATGTTTATATTTGTCTGTTGAACTCTTTGCTACACGTTTCTTTACAAAATCCTGACATGTTAAAACTTCTAATTTTTAATTTAATTTAATCAAAGTGTAGAAAAGAGTTAGTTTTTAGTTTTTAATGCTCAGTTTTCCAGATATGTATTGAGGTTACTTTCTTATTTTCATACCACATTAACTGTTGTTACCATGAATTTAAATTAAAGTCAGTAGTGAAAATGAGCAGAATGAGGATAAATAAGAACATTTCTGAATGGAAACAAGTGCTGATTTGTTTTTGTCATATTTTGTCTGAAATTTAGTTTGAACTAGTTTAAAATATAAAGAGGAAACTAGAAAAGTAACGGACAAGCATCAAATCATCATTTAGATTTAAATCCTGATCTGAAATATTGTTGAAATGATTTCAAAGTTTAGAGTATTTCAGTTCAAAAGTTTTATCTCAGGTGCAGTTTGATGTTAAACTGTGTGATGTTTGTCTCTGTGCTGATTTCCATGAGAGGTTTCTTACAGGAAGTGAAACAATGTGTGAGTCAGTGACTGGTGGAGCAGAAAAACCATCTGACAGAAACTCCTTAAAGGAGAAAATCAACTGTCACACAGTAAAGGTGTCCAAGTATCTGCTGTTTGATGGACAGCTGAGTGCTCTGTGTCCTCTAAGCTGATTGGTGTCTCCTACTGTAGGTGATGCTCGTCCCACCCTGACGGTGCTGCCCTCCTCCAGTGAGGATCTGGTGAAGGGGAAGGCCACGCTCATGTGTCTGGCCAACAAGGGGCTCCCCTCAGACTGGACTCTGTCCTGGAAGGTGGACGGCAGCAGCGGCAGCAGCATCAGCGGCAGCAGCAGCTGGGAGGAGATCAGGAGTCTCGGGGTGCTGGAGAAGGACGGACGCTACAGCTGGAGCAGCACCCTGAGGATCCCTGCAGACCAGTGGTGGAAGGTGAAGTCTGTGACCTGTGAGGCCTCCCAGGGGTCTCACACTCCGGTCACAGAGACACTGAAGAGAGACCTGTGTCCCCAGTTCTGACCTGTCTCACTCGTATTCTGGTTCTGGTTTTCCTCTGCTCTGTCTCTCCATCTGTACTCTGCAACACACTCTGCATTTTCAGAATAAAACATTTTAAAAACTGATCTTTTCCCGCTCAGAATAACTCTGTTATGATCTTCAGATAATAAAATAAATCCTTCGAATATTTATTTCAACTGTTTTTTCGGTTCAAATTCTACAATTAGGTACATGATGCTGTAGTATAATCTAGACCAGGCTCCATTTGTTAGACATCAAATATTAACTTAAGTACAGTGATGCAGTATAATTAGACTGAAATCTTTGTTCTTGGTCGGGCTTTGTCATGATTCATGCTCATGCTTTGAAGAGAACCAAAGTGTAATTGGAGCAGAACATATTGTGACGTTCCCTCATGGAGCTTCATCAACTGGAGTCAACTGGAGCTGTCATCATTACCACATATGTTCTGATAATAGTGATTAATGAAATGAAGAAAAACAGTGATAGAACATGAGTAAATGCTGAGTAGAGGAATCTCAAATATCTACATAAAATCTCCAACCAGATGATTTGAACAAGAATAAAAAACCATAAAAGTCTTGATCAGCTACAGTTGGATGTTTCCTGTATGTCTCAATGTATTATTTTCATTTTTTCAGTTTTAGCTTAGAAATGTGTTACTGCAAATTATTTAGTAGTTAAATGTTACTTTTATAACTTTTTTCACTTAGGGATTTCTAAATAATGAACGTTTAGGAAGTAACAACAGTAAAATGTCCAGAGCACTTGATGCAGTTTTGTGTGTACAGTACTGAGTGTGTGTTTTGTGATTTGGAGGGTTTTCAGGGTTAATACTGAATTTAGGATGGATTGTGGTTAGGGTTAGGATTACAGTGTAGTTAGATATGAAGATGTAATGGTTAGGAGAAAGATAATTATGTCAATAACTAATATGATCCTCATATAAGTGAGGGAAGACTGTGTCCTCAGTGAACTGTATCAGTAGCTTCCAGCTGCAGCAGTCAGTTCAGTTTCTGTTCAGTCTGACTGAGGGAGGTTTTTGTACAACGCTTTTTCACTGTGTGAACACAGCTTGACTGTTGATAACATGTTCACTCTGACAGTAATAAACTGCTGCATCTTCAGTCTGGACTCCACTGATGGTCAGAGTGAAGTCAGAGTTTGATCCTCTGCCTGATAAATGACCTGGAATCCCTGATTGTCGAGTGGCAGCATTATAAATTAGCAGCTTAGGAGTATCTCCGTGTCTTAGTTGGTACCAGGCTAAACGGTGATCATTGCCTGCAACATAAACATCCTGACTGGTTCTACAGTTGATCTTGACGGTTCTTCCCAGATCAGTTCTCACTGCTCCAGACTGAGTCACTGTGACCTGACCTCTGGACTCTGAGGATACAGAGACAACAACATAAAGCAGCAGCATCATGGTTTTGTGGGCTTGATTTCAGAGGGACACATGTTGATAGAGGAGAGGAGTTGGATTCTCTGGACTTTACCTGTGAAGCAGCAGCAGAGGAGAGTCCAGATGAGGACGGAGATCAGAGTCATGTTTTGGATGAGGAGGATTTCTGTGTCTTCTGTTGTCATGAAGGACAGCTGTCAGTCATCCAGGGTTCAAGTCTCAGGACTATAAACTCTCCCAGAGCACTGGAGCATGGTGCTGCTGATGCAAAGTGGCTCTATGGAAATGCTCTGACCCACTCCAACAGGAAGTCATTATGTGGAAGGAAGTTATATTTTTTGTTAAAATGTATATATGTATACACTACCTAAATACTGTACAGCACATAGTTTTCTCATTTGTATTCATATTTCAGATAAAACAGTTGATTCTGTCTGTGTTGAATTGTTAGAGATGTTTCTTTAAAGACAAAATAAACCATGTGTGACTGTTGGAGCAGAGAAAACAGCAGCTACAGCTTCAGCACCCTGAGGTTTCCAAATTCTCTGAACTGTGAAGCTATGAGAGCAAACCAAACCAACAGATAAAAGAAAATGTAAGGACACTTTGAATAAAAGCTCTGTAAAACTTTGTCATCAGAGTTTTGTTAACATAAAACATGTTCAACCTTCATAGACCGAAACTATTATGTTAACTTTTCTTGCACAGCATCTTTGTTTTTTGGTTAAATGAGTTTATTGTCAATTATGGTGCCAGTTAATTAAAGGACTCGACTGCTCTGGCCATTAATTGAAGTGCTGACAAAACCTGGTGCATTACATCTATATTCAATACACATTTCTTTAGTTATAGTTACAATAAAGTCAAGGAAGGATTCAGAGCAGCATTTAATAAATTCATTCACCACAGGACCATGAGACGACTGATCATTGTTCAGTAGGCTGTCACTGTGTTTTCTGAAAACTTCAAGATACAACAATTGTCAAAGCTTCTGATACAGTCGTTTGTGTATAAGAAAGGAGAGAGGACACAGCCCTGTGGTGAACCAGCTGATCCTGTGATCTGGTCTGAGAAGTATCTATTCACTCTTACTCTCTGAGTCCTGCAGGTTAAAAAGTCTAAAACCCAGCCAACAACATTTTCCTCCAAACCAAACTGTTCACTGAGTTTCTTCATCATCAGGTGGAGCTGGATGGTGTTAAATGCTGATGAGAAATCTAAAGTTACAGTCTAGCAGGATTTCCACTCTGCTCCAGCTGTTTATAGATGTAGTTAAGCAGTGTTATTTGTCAAATGATTTCATAACCAGTGAGGTTAGTGCTACAGATCTATAATCAGTCTGTGACCTGTGGTGGGAGAGCTTAACAATAGGAACTACAGTCGATCACTTCCACAGAGTAGGCATCGTTTAGATTTGTCTGATTAATTATATATTCGTACTGGGTTGTTTTGATATAAAATTATAAAATATAATGATTCATTAAAATTACTTCTTTGTTTGTTTTTTCTTCCATTAACCAGTGATGTTATAGTTTACAGACATGTTTGTCCAGACTCATATTCTTTATTTAATTTATTCATGGGTCCATGCAGATGTTTGTTTCAGACATCATGAAATTCTTTTCAGGTGTTTGTGAGATACAGCATTGATGAGAATTGAACATACATGAGGTCGTAGTGACCTTTGACCTTTGACCACCAAATTCTAATCAGTTCATCTTAGAATCCAAGTTGACAGTGTTTTATAAATGTTGAGTTCACAGGTACTGTGCAGCCACATGGAGAGACTGACAATCAAGGACTCATTGTCTCCGGCCCTCACTGTTCCTGAAAACGAGACTTAAAATCTTTCATGATCTTGAAAAATATGGAAAGTTTTGAACAAATCAGTTTTTTTATTTTGTGTCACTGTTTCCTGTTGAGTCATATATATTTCAGGTTAAAGTAATGATGTTGTCTGAAGGACATATTACATTTAACTGGGACCATATCTACTGAAGTTGTTTGTTTTTAATCCTGATCTTTGTCTTAATATTTTATTTTATCTGGATAAGGTTGAAATACCTGTGACCAATTATGAGGCAGAGGTCAAAGGTCATGACCTTTTTACTGTCAAATTTAGTTGATTCTTATTTATTAACTGTTAAAATAGCTACAGTGAAATGTTAAATGCATTTAATGAAGTTGTTTGTGTACGGTACTCTGTGTGTGTGTGTTCAGTGAACTGTATCAGTAGCTTCCAGCTGCAGCAGTCAGTTCAGTTTCTGTTCAGTCTGACTGAGGGAGGTTTTTGTACGACCACTTTTCACTGTGTGAACAACCACTGACTGTTGATGTTATGAAGACTCTGACAGTAATAAACTGCTGCATCTTCAGTCTGGACTCCACTGATGGTTAGAGTGAAGTCAGAGTTTGATCCACTGCCTGAAAAATGACCTGGAATCCCTGATTGTCGAGTGGCAGCAACATAAATGAGAAGTTTAGGAGTTTCTCCATCTTTCTGTTGGTACCAGGCTAAATGGTGGAGGTTGGTTGCAAAATAAACATTCTGACTGATTCTACATCTGATGTTGACGGTTCCTCCCAGATCAGTTCTCACTGCTCCAGGCTGAGTCACTGTGACCTGACCTCTGGACTCTGAGGATACAGAGACAACAACATAAAGCAGCAGCATCATGGTTTTTTGGGCTTGATTTCAGAGGGACACATGTTGATAGAGGAGAGGAGTTGGATTCTCTGGACTTTACCTGTGAAGCAGCAGCAGAGGAGAGTCCAGATGAGGACGGAGATCAGAGTCATGTTTTGGATGAGGAGGATTTCTGTGTCTTCTGTTGTCATGAAGGACAGCTGTCAGTCATCCAGGGTTCAAGTCTCAGGACTATAAACTCTCCCAGAGCACTGGAGCATGGTGCTGCTGATGCAAAGTGGCTCTATGGAAATGCTCTGACCCACTCCAACAGGGACTTGGATGAATACCATGATGATGATTTTTATCAATGGAGGATTTAATGTTTTTGGAATATTAATCAGGGATGTTGGAAGTAAATTTCTACACACTAAATTAAATATTGTAAAATAAGATTTTATTCAGCAGATAAAGTACTGTTTTAATACTACACTCATGTTACAGTGTTCATGTTTATATTTGTCTGTTGAACTCTTTGCTACACGTCTCTTTACACAAGTGTTAAAAAGGGTTAGTTTTTAGTTTTTAATGCTCAGTTTTCCAGATATGTATTGAGGTTACTTTCTTATTTTCATACCACGCTAACTGTTGTTACGATTAATTCAAATTAAAGTCAGTAGTGAAAATGAGCAGAATGAGGATAAATAAGAACATTTCTGAATGGAAACAAGTGCTGATTTGTTTTTGTCATATTTTGTCTGAAATTTAGTTTGAACTAGTTTAAAATTTAAAGAGGAAACTAGAAAAGTAACAGACAACCATCAAATCATCATTTAGATTTAAATCCTGATCTGAAATATTGTTGAAATGATTTTTATTTAGAGTATTTCAGTTCAAAAGTTTTATCTCAGGTGCAGTTTGATGTTAAACTGTGTGATGTTTGTCTCTGTGCTGATTTCCATGAGAGGTTTCTTACAGGAAGTGAAACAATGTGTGAGTCAGTGACTGGTGGAGCAGAAAAACCATCTGACAGAAACTCCTTAAAGGAGAAAATCAACTGTCACACAGTAAAGGTGTCCAAGTATCTGCTGTTTGATGGACAGCTGAGTGCTCTTTGTCCTCTAAGCTGATTGGTGTCTCCTACTGTAGGTGATGCTCGTCCCACCCTGACGGTGCTGCCCCCCTCCAGTGAGGATCTGGTGAAGGGGAAGGCCACGCTCATGTGTCTGGCCAACAAGGGGCTCCCCTCAGACTGGACTCTGTCCTGGAAGGTGGACGGCAGCAGCAGCAGCGGCTGGGAGGAGATCAGGAGTCTCGGGGTGCTGGAGAAGGACGGACGCTACAGCTGGAGCAGCACCCTGAGGATCCCTGCAGACCAGTGGTGGAAGGTGAAGTCTGTGACCTGTGAGGCCTCCCAGGGGTCTCACACTCCGGTCACAGAGACACTGAAGAGAGACCTGTGTCCCCAGTTCTGACCTGTCTCACTCGTATTCTGGTTCTGGTTTTCCTCTGCTCTGTCTCTCCATCTGTACTCTGCAACACACTCTGCATTTTCAGAATAAAACATTTCAAAACTGATCTTTTCCTGCTCAGAATAACTCTGTTATGATCTTCAGATAATAAAATAAATCCTTCAAATATTTCTTTCAACTGGTTTTTCGGTTCAAATTCTACAATTAAGTACATGATGCTGTAGTATAATCTAGACCAGGCTCCATTTGTTAGACATCAAATATTTTAAGACATCTGAAATTATTATTGCTCAGCGCTCAACTCCAATCAGACCTACTCACTCCAATAGAAATAAAATAATATCTGATGTATTTTACCTTTAGTTTACATCCCAAAGAACCAATAAACTCACTATTGTAGACTGAAATCTTTGTTCTTAGTCGGGCTTTGTCATGATTCAGGCTCATGCTTTGAAGAGAACCAAAGTGTAATTGGAGCAGAACATATTGTGACGTTCCCTCATGGAGCTCCATCAACTGGATTCAACTGGAGCTGTCATCATTAACCACATATGTTCTGATAGTAGTGATTAGTGAAGTGAATAAAAACAATGATCGAACACAAGTAAATGCTGAATAGAGGAATCTCAAATAGCTACATTAAACCTTCAACCAGATGATTTGAAACAGAATTAAAAAACATAAAAGTCTTGATCAGCTACAGTTGGATGTTTACTGTTTGTCTCAATGTATTAGTTTCAGTTTTTCAGGTTTAGCTCAGAGATGTGTTATTGACATTTCTTATGGTAGTTAAATGTTACTTTTATATTTTATATTTAAGTTTTTTCACTGAGGGCAGATTTTTTTAAATGTATTTGAGAGTCATGATGAACATTTATGGAGTAACAACTGTAAAACGTTCAGAGCACTTGATCCAGTTTTGTGTGACAGAACTCAGTTTGTGTGTCCTCAGTTAACAAGTTATTTGGAGGGTTTTCAGGGTTAAAACTAAATTTGGGAGTTGGATTGTGGTTAGGGTTAGGATTACAGTGTAGTTAGATATGAAGATGTAATGGTTAGGAGAAAGAGAATGAATTATGTCATCTCTTTGTTGGTACCAGGCTAATTGGTGATCATTGCCTGCAACATAAACATTCTGACTGGTTTTACATCTGATGTTGACGGTTCCTCCCAGATCAGTTCTCACTGCTCCAGGCTGAGTCACTGTGACCTGACCTCTGGACTCTGAGGATACAGAGACAACAACATAAAGCAGCAGCATCATGGTTTTGTGGGCTTCATTTCAGAGGGACACATGTTGATAGAGGAGAGGAGTTGGATTCTCTGGACTTTACCTGTGAAGCAGCAGCAGAGGAGAGTCCAGATGAGGACGGAGATCAGAGTCATGTTTTGGATGAGGAGGATTTCTGTGTCTTCTGTTGTCATGAAGGACAGCTGTCAGTCATCCAGGGTTCAAGTCTCAGGACTATAAACTCTCCCAGAGCACTGGAGCATGGTGCTGCTGATGCAAAGTGGCTCTAGAAGCTAGTGTATTAGAGGAAGTTAGCTCCATGGTACAATTCACAAATCCGTAGCTTATAACAGACATCACGTAAACTGGTAAGGAGGTGGCGTTCCATTAATTTAGATGAATATACTAAACAAAGCCCTCCGTAAAACAAGAACCACATATTACTCCTCATTAATAAAGGCAAAAAAGAACAACATCAGGTTTCTTTTCAGCATTGTACCCAGGTTGACAAAGAGTCATAGCTCTGTTGAATATCCCCTTAAACCTCAGCAGCAATGACTTCATGAATTTATTTCCTAATAAAATCATAACTATTAGATAAAAATAGATCAGATTCTTCCTGCAAACAACATGGATGGACTCATATGTACAACAGCTCTAGATTGATTTGTAAGACATCATGTCTCTTAGACCCCATCCTGACTAGACTGCTCAAAGATGTCTGACCTTTGATCAGTCGTATCAGATCAGATCAGATCAATCTATTCTTACTAACAGGCTACTCTGGACTAGATCAATATCCCATTTGTTTTTTTATCTCTAAAATTCTTGAAAAGGTAGTTTCAACGCAATTATGTGACCACCTACACATGAAGAACTTGTAAGATTTCCAGATTTAGAGAACATCATAGTACAGAAACAGCACTAACAGTGTTCTATTAGCATCAGAGAATGGACTACACTCTCTCTCTATAATCGTTTTGTTAGATCTAAGTGCTGCATTTGACACTATAGATCACAACATTTTATTACATAGACTGGAACATGTCATAGGGGCTAAAGGAACAGCACTGGGCTGGTTAAAATCTTATCACATAGATTTCAGTTTTTACACAATAATGATGAGTTTTTTTACATGCACACAAAAGTTAGTTCTGGATTTCCACAGGGTTCTGTGCTTGGACCGATTCTTTTTACTCTAGTTCTTCTAATTCTTTACTGCTCAATGCAGACAAGACAGAGGTTATTTTGTTTTGTCCTAAAAACCTCAGGGACAAGATGTCTTATCATATTGTTACTGTAAATGACATAGTACTGGCCACAAGTAATACTGTGTGGAATCTCGGAGATATCTTTGACCAGGATGTCTCCTTTACTTCATACATATAAGAACAATCTCTAGAACTGCCTTTTTGCACTTGAGGGATATTGCTAAAATTAGGTGCATCATATTTCAACGTGATGCTAAAAAACTAGTCCTACTACTAACTACTTACACTGGACTATTGTAATTCACTATTAATAGGATGTCCCAATGACTGCTTAAATGTCTCCAGTTAATACAAAAACATGTCTTAAAGGCCTCATAGTTCCATATTTTCTAAGCAGAACACTCTTTTCCCAGAGTACAGGTCTACTTGTGGTTACTAGAGTTTCCAAATGTAGGTATTCTAGGCCTTCGAGCTGTATATCTCCAGAATCCAGTTAACCTGCCCAATGATTTTGCTACTTATTGTTATTTGTTGTCAGCTGTTCTTTTGTCTCTCCACTTTTACTTTCCCAACTGGTTGAGGTTGAGTTTGGTGAGGCAGATGGCCTCCCACGATGAGGCTGGATCTACTGGAGGTTTATTCCATTAATATTAATGATATAATTGATCCCCTTGGGAAAATTGTGGTTGGACAGCTGCTCGGGATTGTTGGGCTTTTTATATAATTCTGAATACAGGTATATTGTGTAAGGTCTAAAACTTTAAACACTGAAGTAACATAATGTAATCTTCAATGCTATAGATGAAATTGGGTTTGCACAGTAGTCTGTGTGTGTGTCTGTGTGTGTGTGTGTCTTCAGTGAACTGTATCAGTGGCTTCCAGCTGCAGCAGTCAGTTCAGTTTCTGTTCAGTCTGACTGAGGGAGGTTTTTGTACGACCACTTTTCACTGTGTCAACACATACTGACTGTTGATGTTATGAAGACTCTGACAGTAATAAACTGCTGCATCTTCAGTCTGGACTCCACTGATGGTCAAAGTGAAGTCAGAGTGTGATCCACTGCCTGAAAAATGACCTGGAATCCCTGATTGTCGAGTGGCAGCATAGTAAATGAGGCGTTTAGGAGTTTCTCCATCTTTCTGTTGGTACCAGGCTAAACAGTGATTGTTGTTATAAACATACACATCCTGACTGGTTCTACAGTTGATGTTGACGGTTCCTCCCAGATCAGTTCTCACTGCTCCAGGCTGAGCCACTGTGACCTGACTTCTGGACTCTGAGGATACAGAGACAACAACATAAAGCAGCAGCATCCTGGTTTTGTGGGCTTGATTTCAGAGGGACACATGTTGATAGAGGAGAGGAGTTGGATTCTCTGGACTTTACCTGTGAAGCAGCAGCAGAGGAGAGTCCAGATGAGGACGGAGATCAGAGTCATGTTTTGGATGAGGAGGATTTCTGTGTCTTCTATTGTCATGAAGGACAGCTGTCAGTCATCCAGGGTTCAAGTCTCAGGACTATAAACTCTCCCAGAGCACTGGAGCATGGTGCTGCTGATGCAAAGTGGCTCTATGGAAATGCTCTGACCCACTCCAACAGGAAGTCATTTTGTGGAAGGAAGTTGTAGTTTTTGTTAAAATGTATATATGTATACACTACCTAAATACTGTGCAGCACATAGTTTTCTCATTTGTATTCATATTTCAGATAAAACAGTTGATTCTGTCTGTGTTGAATTGCTAGAGATGTTTCTTTAAAGACAAAATAAACCATGTGTGACTGTTGAAGCAGAGAAAATAGCAGCTACAGCTGCAGCACCCTGAAGTTTCCAAACTCTCGAAACTGTGAAGCTATGAGAGCAAACCAAACCAACAGATAAAAGAAAATGTAAGGACACTTTGAATAAAAGCTCTGTAAAACTTTGTCATCAGAGTTTTGTTAACATAAAACATGTTCAACCTTCGTAGACCGAAACTATTATGTTAACTTTTCTTGCACAGCATCTTTGTTTTTTGGTTAAATGAGTTTATTGTCAATTATGGTGCCAGTTAATTAAAGGACTCGACTGCTCTGGCCATTAATTGAAGTGCTGACAAAACCTGGTGCATTACATCTATATTCAATACACATTTCTTTAGTTATAGTTACAATAAAGTCAAGGAAGGATTCAGAGCAGCATTTAATAAATTCATTCACCACAGGACCATGAGACGACTGATCATTGTTCAGTAGGCTGTCACTGTGTTTTCTGAAAACTTCAAGATACAACAATTGTCAAAGCTTCTGATACAGTCGTTTGTGTAAAAGAAAGGAGAGAGGACACAGCCCTGTGATGAACCAGCTGTTCCTGTGATCTGGTCTGAGAAGTATCTATTCACTCTTACTCTCTGAGTCCTGCAGGTTAAAAAGTCTAAAACCCAGCCAACAACATTTTCCTCCAAACCAAACTGTTCACTGAGTTTCTTCATCATCAGGTGGAGCTGGATGGTGTTAAATGCTGATGAGAAATCTAAAGTTACAGTCTAGCAGGATTTCCACTCCGCTCCAGCTGTTTATAGATGTAGTTAAGCAGTGTTATTTGTCAAATGATTTCATAACCAGTGAGGTTAGTGCTACAGATCTATAATCAGTCAGTGACCTGTGGTGGGAGGGCTTAACAACAGGGACTACAGTCGATCACTTCCACAGAGTAGGCACCGTTTGCTGGCTGAGGGACAGATAAAAAATGTGTTCCGTTTGTATTTAAACACCAAAACAGAACCACTGACAATTTCTTTTTTAAGAGCTGTATTATTGTTGTTTTTAAGATTTAAAATCTTCTTCTTCTTCTTTCGGCTTTTCCCATCAGGGGTCGCCACAGCGAATCATCCTTTTCCACCTAGTTCTTTAGTAGAATATTTTCTCAGCATATACCTGATAAGACTACAGATGTGTTGTTGTATTTAATTCTTCTTAACAGCTTCTTCAATGTTAATTATTTTAGATTTGTCTCATTTATTAGATATTCGTAATGTGTCATTTTGATATTAAATTATAAAATTAAATTATACATTAGAATTACTTCTTTGACATGTTTGTCCAGACTCATATTCTTTATTTAGTTTATTCATGAGTCCAAGCAGCTGTTTGTTTCAGACATCATGAAATTTCTTTCAGGTGTTTGTGAGATACAACATTGATGAGAATTAAACATACACGAGGTCCTTTGACCTTTGGTCACCAAAATCTAATCAGTTCATCTTTGAATCCAAGTTGACAGTGCTCAAGTCTCAGGACTATAAACTCTCCCAGAGCACTGGAGCATGGTGCTGCTGATGCAAAGTGGCTCTATGGAAATGCTCTGACCCACTCCAACAGGAACTTGGATCAATATGATCATGATGATCTTTATCAATGGAGGATTTAATGTTTTTGGAATATTAATCAGGGACTTTCCATCATGATTTATGCATTTTATCATTTTATTTCTAAAAATATTGTTATTGTCATAATGTCTTTTTTTTTCTTTGTATTTTATACAGACAATATATTTTTAATTTTAAATTAAACAGTCTACATTCTGGATAATTAAAGTTAGTGTAAATATTTTCATGTGTATATGATGTTTCTCCTTTACTGAAAAAATAAAGTAACAGTTTTAGTTGAGTTTGTTTGTTTCAGAGTCAGAGAGCCGTGTCTCTCTACAGTCAGAGGTTTTTGTACGACGACTCAACCAGTTTGTATCACTGTGGTGGACTTTTGGTGGCGGAACCAGACTGGATGTTGGAAGTAAGTGAACTGTTTTAAAAATCTTTTGAGAACTATGTTTTCTTTTTAGTTCTTTTATGTTCAATGTCTCAGAAAAAGTACTTTTTCACCATTAATTTAGTTTCTCTTGAGATAGTTTGTGCTACAAATCTTATGTCTGCTTTAGCAACAGAATTTTAAAATGTTATTATGATTAAAAATTTAATTAAGTTGCAGCAATTACTAATTATTTGTAGCTTTTATAGTAAAATTGAATCTGGTCAGTTTGCTGGTTTAGTTCAGTCTGACAGAGTCAGAGAGCCGTGTCTCTCTGCAGTCAGAGGTTTTTGTACGACGACTCAGTGACTTTGTTTCACTGTGGTACACGTTCGGTGGAGGAACCAGACTGGATGTTGGAAGTAAGTTTCTGCACAAATACTAAATTAAATATTGTAAAGTTATGTTTTAAATGTAGTTTTTAAAGTGTTCAGCAGATAAAGTGCTGTTGTTTTTATCTTACACTCATGTTAAAGTGTTCATGTTTATGTTTGTCTGTTAAACTCTTTGCTACACGTTTCTTTACACAATCCTGACATGTTAAAATTTTTATTTTAAATTTAATTTAATCAAAGTGTTAAAAAGGGTTTGTTTTTAGTTTTTAGGTTACTTTTTTATTTTCCTACCACACTGTTATTGTTGTTACGATGAATTCAAATTAAAGTCTGTAGTGAAAATGAGCAGAATGAGGATAAATAAGAACATTTCTAAATGGAAACAAGGGCTGATTTGTTTTTGTCATATTTTGTCTGAAATTTATTTTGAAATCATTTGAACAATTTGTCAGATCAGGATTTAAATCAAAATAATGATTTGATGGTTGTCATTTAATTTTCTAGTTTCCTCTTTATATTTTAAACTTGTTTAAAGTTTAGAGTATTTCAGTTTAAAACCTTTATCTCAGGTGCAGTTTGATGTTAAACTGTGTGATGTTTGTCTCTGTGCTGATTTCCATGAGAGGTTTCTTACAGGAAATGAAACAATGTGTGAGTCAGTGACTGGTGGAGCAGAAAAAACGTCTGACAGAAACTCCTTAAAGGAGAAAATCAACTGTCACACAGTAAAGGTGTCCAAGTATCTGCTGTTTGATGGACAGCTGAGTGCTCTGTGTCCTCTAAGCTGATTGGTGTCTCCTACTGTAGGTGATGCTCGTCCCACCCTGACGGTGCTGCCCCCCTCCAGTGAGGATCTGGTGAAGGGGAAGGCCACGCTCATGTGTCTGGCCAACAAGGGGCTCCCCTCAGACTGGACTCTGTCCTGGAAGGTGGACGGCAGCAGCAGCAGCAGCATCAGCGGCAGCAGCAGCTGGGAGGAGATCAGGAGTCTCGGGGTGCTGGAGAAGGACGGACGCTACAGCTGGAGCAGCACCCTGAGGATCCCTGCAGACCAGTGGACCAAGGTGAACTCTGTGACCTGTGAGGCCTCCCAGGGGTCTCACACTCCGGTCACAGAGACACTGAAGAGAGACCTGTGTCCCCAGTTCTGACCTGTCTCACTCGTATTCTGGTTCTGGTTTTCCTCTGCTATGTCTCTCCATCTGTACTCTGCAACACACTCTGCATTTTCAGAATAAAACATTTCAAAACGGATCTTTTCCTGCTGAGAATAACTCTGTTATGATCTTCAGATAATAAAATAAATCCTTCAAATATTTATTTCAACTGGTTTTCGGTTCAAATTCTACAATTAAGTACATGATGCTGTAGTATAATCTAGACCAGGCTCCATTTGTTAGACATCAAATATTTTAAGACATCTGAAATTGTTATTGCTCAGCGCTCAACTCCTATCAGACCTACTCACTGAAAAAGAAACAAGAAATAATAATAAAATATTATCTGCAGGTATTTTAATTTACATCCCAAAGAACCAATAAACTGACTATATATAACTGATAAATTCTTGTAGTAACAATTCTGAGTGGTAAAATGAGTTTTCAGAAGGTTTTCAAGCTAAAATTCAAGAACTTATTATTTATGTTGGAACAAAAACTTTCTGCTTTTGTATCAAAACATTCTCAGGTGAATTGTTTTCTGCCGGTAATTAAATTTAATAATATGTTTACTGTACATCTCTATGTATTAGTTTCGATTTTTAAGTTGCAGGTCAGAGTTGTGTAATAGCAAATGTTTTGGTAGTTAAAACTACCTTTATAAAGTTTTTTCACTTGTAGATAATACTGCCGCCTCACTCTGAACAATACTCAATACTGTTGCCCCTCTAAAAACAAAGCAGTTGATCAGAGAAAGACATCTCTATGGTAAAATTCACAAATCCGTAGCTTAAAGCAGACATCACGTAAGATGGAAAGGAGGTGGCGTTGTAGTAATTTAGATGAATCTTGCCCAACCTGCAAAGACAGTTTAACAATTTATTAAAAACATCTCTTGGTAATGCTAGAACTACATATTATTAATTCAATAAGAACAACTCCAGGCTTCTTTTCAGCATTTAGCCACGCTAACAAAGAGACTTGGCTCTGCTGAGCCTAGTATTCCCTTATCTCTTAGTAATAATGACTTCATTTCTTTAGAAATAAAACTTAACTAATAGAGAAAAAAATGATCAGATCTTCCCTGTAACTGGCATGTATGGATTTGCATGCACAACAGCTCCATATTCATCTGTCAGACCTCACTGGTACTTAGACTGCTTCTTCCCCATAGATCATGCTGAGTTAATTTCAACTAATTCATCTAAACCATCAACATGTCTCTCAGACCCCATACCGACTAGACTGCTCAAAGCTGTGTTACCATTGATCAGCATGTCCATTTGAGATCAGACCTATCTTTACTAACAGGCTACGTACTACAGGCTTTTAAGGTTGCTGTAGTCAAACCTCTACTCAAAAAAGCCCACTCTGGACTCAGGTGTTTTAGAAAATTAGAAACTAATATCCAATCTGCCCTTTTTCAAAAAGTAGTTTTGAAGCAATTATGTGAGCACCTGTGCAAGAATAACCTGTATGAATATTTACAGTCAGGATTTAGAGTTCATCATAGTACAGAAACAGCACTGGCATAGGTCACTAAAGATCTTCTCTCAGTGACAGCCAACGAATATCTCTATACTCATCAATTAACATATTAGTGCTGCATTCAACACTATAGATCATCAACACAATCACAACATTGTATTACATAGACTGGAACATGTCATTGAAAACCAGGTTGGTTTAAATTCTATTTATCAGATAGATTCCAGTTTGTGCACATTAATGATGAGTCTTCCACTGAGCTCCTCTCCTTTCTCCTTTCCTCTATCTATTTAAATGCTACCATTGCATGTCATTAAGTGTGTGTTTTCTCTCTCTCGTAGATGTGCTCCCTCCTCTCTATACCTTTCTGCAGGTAACCCCAGCCATAGAACTGCATATCTCCAGAGTCCAGTTACTTGTCCTACCAGCGTGCCCAGTGTTTTTGCTGCTTCTTGTTATTTTTTGTTGTCAGCTGTTTTTTTTCTCTCCTCTTTCCACTCATGACAACCAGTCGAGGCAGCTGGCCGCCCACCATGATCTTATGATCGTATACTTTATTGATTCCCTTGGGGAAATTGTGGTTGGACAGCTATGTTTTGTATGTTTTGTAAGGTCTTAAACTTCAAACACTGTTTGTGTGTGTGTGTGTGTGTGTGTGTCCTCAGTGAACTGTATCAGTAGCTTCCAGCTGCAGCAGTCAGTTCAGTTTCTGTTCAGTCTGACTGAGGGAGGTTTTTGTACAACCACTTTTCACTGTGTGAACACATGCTGACTGTTGATGTAATGATAACTCTGACAGTAATAAACTGCTGCATCTTCAGTCTGGACTCCACTGATGGTCAGAGTGAAGTCAGAGTTTGATCCACTGCCTGAAAAATGACCTGGAATCCCTGATTGTCGAGTGGCAGCATGGTAAATGAGGAGTTTAGGAGTTTCTCCATCTTTCTGTTGGTACCAGGCTAAAAGATGATAGTTGCTCCAAACATGAACATTCTGACTGGTTCTACATCTGATGTTGACGGTTCCTCCCAGATCAGTTCTCACTGCTTCAGACTGAGTCACTGTGACCTGACCTCTGGACTCTGAGGATACAGAGACAACAACATAAAGCAGCAGCATCATGGTTTTGTGGGCTTCATTTCAGAGGGACACATGTTGATAGAGGAGAGGAGTTGGATTCTCTGGACTTTACCTGTGAAGCAGCAGCAGAGGAGAGTCCAGATGAGGACGGAGATCAGAGTCATGTTTTGGATGAGGAGGATTTCCGTGTCTTCTGTTGTCATGAAGGACAGCTGTCAGTCATCCAGGGTTCAAGTCTCAGGACTATAAACTCTCCCAGAGCACTGGAGCATGGTGCTGCTGATGCAAAGTGGCTCTATGGAAATGTTCTGACCCACTCCAACAGTAAGTCATTATGTGGAAGGAAGTTATTTTATATGTTTAAAAAGAAAAAAAAGTATATATATATATATATATATAGTGTTGAAATTGATCATTTAATAGTTTATCCCCAGAACCCCCTTTTATCTGACCACATTTAATAACATTTGAATTTACTGTACTAAACTTTACTTTACCTAAGAAAATATTTCACTACAGTAGATGTTTATGTGACAAATTTAATGAACTGATTCCATCTTTTATTTCAGAGCCATGTACCAACACAGAGGGCAGTCAGCCAAACTTTACTCCAGCACAAGTCGACCATGTTATTTATAATACTGCAGCCTCACTCTGAATAATACTCAGTATTGTTGCCCTTCTGAAAAAGAAGCTAGTGAATCAGAGGAAGTTAGCTCCATGGTACATTTCTCAAATATAACAGACATCACGTAAGCTGGTAAGGAGGTGGCGTTCCACTAATTCAGATGAATATTGCCTAGTCTGGAAAGGTAGTTTAATAATATATTAAACAAAGCCCTCCGTAAAGCTAGAACCACATATTACTCCTCATTAATAGAGCCAAAAAAGAACAACATCAGGTTTCTTTTCAGCATTACAGCAAGGTTGACATAGAGTCATAGCTCTGTCGAATATCCCCTTAAACCTCAGCAGCAATGACTTTATGAATTTCTTTCCTAATAAAATCATAACTATTAGATAAAAATAGATCAGATCTTTTCTGCAAACAACATAGAAGGACTCATATGTACAACAGCTCTAGATTCACTTGTAAGACATCATGTCTCTTAGACCCCATCCCAACTAGACTGCTCAAAGATGACTGACCTTTGATCAGCACGTTCATATCAGATCAGATCAGTCTATCTCTACTAACAGACTATGTACCATGGGTATTTAAGGTTTCTTTAGTCAAACCTCTACTCAAAAAGCCTACTCTGGACTAGATCAATATCCCATTTGTTTTTTTATCTCTAAAATTCTTGAAAAGGTAGTTTCAACCCAATTATGTGACCACATACACATGAAGAACTTGTAAGATTTCCAGATTTAGAGAACATCATAGTACAGATACAGCACTAACAATCTTCTATTAGCATTAGATAATGGACTACACTCTCTCTCTATAATCGTTTTGTTAGATCTAAGTGCTGCATTTGACACTATAGATCACAACATTTTATTACACAGACTGGAACATGTCATAGGGGCTAAAGCAACAGCACTGGGCTGGTTAAAATCTTATCACATAGATTCCAGTTTTTACACAATAATGATGAGTTTTTTTACATGCACACAAAAGTTAGTTCTGGATTTCCACAGGGTTCTGTGCTTGGACCGATTCTTTTTACTCTAGTTCCTCTAATTCTTTACTCCTTAATGCAGACAAGACAGAGGTTATTTTGTTTGGTCCTAAAAACCTCAGAGACAAGATGTCTTATCATATTGTTACTGTAAATGACATAGTACTGGCCTCAAGTAATACTGTGTGGAATCTCGGAGATATCTTTGACCAGGATGTCTCCTTTACTTCACGCATATAAGAACAATCTCTAGAACTGCCTTTTTGCATTTGAAGAATATTGCTAAAATTAGGTGCATCCTGTTTCAACGTGATGCTAAAAAACTAGTCCTACTACTAACTACTTACACTGGACTATTGTAATTCACTATTAATAGGATGTCCCAATGACTGCTTAAATGTCTCCAGTTAATACAAAAACATGTCTTAAAGGCCTCATAGTTCCATATTTTCTAAGGTGAACACTCTCTTCCCAGTTTCGTCCATTAATATTAATGATATAATTGATCCCCTTGGGAAAATTGTGGTTGGACAGCTGCCAGGAATTGTTTTATTTTTCATTTATTATAAAATTCTGTATACAAGTGTATTTTGCAAGGTCTAAAACCATAAACACTGAAGTAACAATAATGTAATCTTCAATGCTATAGATGAAATTGGGTTTGTACAGTACTCTGTGTGTGTGTGTGTGTGTGTGTGTGTGTGTGTGTGTGTGTGTGTGTGTGTGTGTGTGTGTGTGTGTGTGTGTGTGTGTGTGTGTCCTCAGTGAACTGTATCAGTAGCTTCCAGCTGCAGCAGTCAGTTCAGTTTCTGTTCAGTCTGACTGAGGGAGGTTTTTGTACGACCACTTTTCACTGTGTGAACACAGCTTGACTGTTGATGCTATGAAAACTCTGACAGTAATAAACTGCTGCATCTTCAGTCTGGACTTCACTGATGGTCAGAGTGAAGTCAGAGTTTGATCCACTGCCTGAAAAATGACCTGGAATCCCTGATTGTCGTGTGGCAGCAAAGTTAATGAGGAGTTTAGGAGTTTCTCCATCTTTCTGTTGGTACCAGGCTAAACAGTGTTTGTTGTTATAAACATAAACATCCTGACTGACTCTACATCTGATGTTGACGGTTCCTCCCAGATCAGTTCTCACTGCTCCAGGCTGAGTCACTGTGACCTGACCTCTGGACTCTGAGGATACAGAGACAACAACATAAAGCAGCAGCATCATGGTTTTGTGGGCTTCATTTCAGAGGGACACATGTTGATAGAGGAGAGGAGTTGGATTCTCTGGACTTTACCTGTGAAGCAGCAGCAGAGGAGAGTCCAGATGAGGACGGAGATCAGAGTCATGTTTTGGATGAGGAGGATTTCTGTGTCTTCTGTTGTCATGAAGGACAGCTGTCAGTCATCCAGGGTTCAAGTCTCAGGACTATAAACTCTCCCAGAGCACTGGAGCATGGTGCTGCTGATGCAAAGTGGCTCTATGGAAATGTTCTGACCCACTCCAACAGGGACTTGGATCAATACAATGATCATGATGATGTTCATCAATGGACGATTTAATGCTTTTAGAATATTAATCAGGGACTTTCCATCATGATTTATGCATTTTATTTCTAGAAATATTGTCTTTGTCTTTTTTTTTTTTTATTGTTGTATTTTATACAGACAACATATATTTTCTTTAATTTTAAATTAAACAGTCTACATTCTGGATAATTAAAGTTAGTGTAAATATTTTCATGTGTATATGATGTTTCTCCTTTACTGAAAAAATAAATTAACATTTTTTGTTGAGTTTGTTTGTTTCAGAGTCAGAGAGCCGTGTCTCTCTACAGTCTTTTTTACAGGTTTTTGTACGACGACTCAGTGACTTTGTTTCACTGTGGTACACGTTCGGTGGAGGAACCAGACTGGATGTTGGAAGTAAGTTTCTGCACAAATACTAAATTAAATATTGTAAAGTTATGTTTTAAATGTAGTTTTTAAAGTTTTCAGCAGATAAAGTACTGTTGTTTTTATACTACACTCATGTTAAAGTATTCATGTTTATGTTTGTCTGTTGAACTCTTTACATTTCTTTACAAAATCCTGACATGTTAAAACTTTTAATTTTAAATTTAATTTAATCAAAGTGTTAAAAAGAGTTAGTTTTTAGTTTTTAGGTTAGTTTTTTATTTTCCTACCACACTGTAACTGTTGTTACGATGAATTCAAATTAAAGTCAGTAGTAAAAATGAGAAGAATGAGGATAAATAAGAACATTTCTGAATGGACACAAGTGCTGATTTGTTTTTGTCATATTTTGTCTGAAATTTAGTTTGAACTAGTTTAAAATATAAAGAGGAAACTAGAAAAGTAACGGACAACCATCAAATCATCATTTAGATTTAAATCCTGGTCTGAAATATTGTTGAAATGATTTCAAAGTTTAGAGTATTTCAGTTTAAAACCTTTATCTCAGGTGCAGTTTGATGTTAAACTGTGTGATGTTTGTCTCTGTGCTGATTTCCATGAGAGGTTTCTTACAGGAAGTGAAACAATGTGTGAGTCAGTGACTGGTGGAGCAGAAAAACCATCTGACAGAAACTCCTTAAAGGAGAAAATCAACTGTCACACAGTAAAGGTGTCCAAGTATCTGCTGTTTGATGGACAGCTGAGTGCTCTATGTCCTCTAAGCTGATTGGTGTCTCCTACTGTAGGTGATGCTCGTCCCATCCTGACGGTGCTGCCCCCCTCCAGTGAGGATCTGGTGAAGGGGAAGGCCACGCTCATGTGTCTGGCCAACAAGGGGCTCCCCTCAGACTGGACTCTGTCCTGGAAGGTGGACGGCAGCAGCAGCAGCAGCATCAGCGGCAGCAGCAGCTGGGAGGAGATCAGGAGTCTCGGGGTGCTGGAGAAGGACGGACGCTACAGCTGGAGCAGCACCCTGAGGATCCCTGCAGACCAGTGGTGGAAGGTGAAGTCTGTGACCTGTGAGGCCTCCCAGGGGTCTCACACTCCGGTCACAGAGACACTGAAGAGAGACCTGTGTCCCCAGTTCTGACCTGTCTCACTCGTATTCTGGTTCTGGTTTTCCTCTGCTCTGTCTCTCCATCTGTACTCTGCAACACACTCTGCATTTTCAGAATAAAACATTTCAAAACGGATCTTTTCCTGCTGAGAATAACTCTGTTATGATCTTCAGATAATAAAATAAATCCTTCAAACATATGTTTTAAATATTTCTTCATTAAAAACATGATGCTGTAGTATTATTCAGACCAGGCTCCATCTGTTAGACATCAAATGTTTATAGACATCTGAAAAATGACTTGATTTTTAACCAAGTAGAACAGATTTTTTCCACAGGTCATATTTGTGACTGATTCCAACTAATTTTGAGTTCTTTTTCATTTTAGATAAAATAGGCTGACATTTTAAAAATACACCTAATATTTAAGAGATGTGACTAAAAAGGAAAGATTTGTGAAATGTTAAATGCATTTGATGAAGGTGTGTGTGTGTGTGTGTGTGTGTGTGTGTGTGTCCTCAGTGAACTGTATTCTTCTCTGCAGTAGCTTCCAGTGACATATACAGTAGAGATTTGAGATGTTTTTGGTCATAAAGCTTTATTTACAGGGTAGCTGTAAAATTTCAGGTCAGATTGCACTGTCAGCTTTTCTCTGCTGCCGTGAAATATTTCTTAAAGTGAAACAATGTGCGAGTCAGTGTCTGGTGAAGCAGAAAAACACAGTATACAGTATGTGTCTATGTGGTTGCAGTTTCACAGCCCCCCCCCCCGCGGGCTGCATTTCCCGATCTTGCGTCACCTTGTGATGAGCCTGGCAGTTTGAGGAGTTCTGCTTTTCTATACATTAAAGAGAAGGTGTCACATTTTGGTGGGTGGGCATCTGACTGAAAACTGTCCTGTATGTGAAATTAACCAGCTGAGTCACCACCCTTGTCTTTTTGACCTGCTGAAATGAACTGATGAAAAACTCAACTTCTCGTCTCATAATCTCGCTGATGCATTGCTTGGAATAACAAGGATTCCATGGAAATGAGGGGCCACACAGGCCTTTCTGAATGAACTGAAGGATACTTCCTACATTCTGGAAAAAAAAAAATCTAAGGGGCTGAGGATGCAGAGTGGGAGGTCTCCAAAAGAAAACTCTGACCAGTTGGACAGGCCAAGACAGAAAACATGGGCGACTGCCTCACAAGTCTGATCAAAATCACTTGATAACTGTCAGACCTACTAAAGGTTTCTGCATCTAAAGTAAAGGATTTAAAATGGCTAAACTCCCACCTAAAATCGGCAGAAAAGAACAACGTTCGATGTGATCATCATGGCTCTAACCAATAATAACACTACTAATAAAGGGCAGAAACAAGAAGATTTGGGGTTGATGATTCTCACTGGTCAACCTCGCAAGAGACGCCTGGCACATGGCTCCATTTTAAATAAATAAAATGTAGGAGCAACAGCAAGTCAAGGACAAGTCTAAAATTCAAAACGATATTTTTTAAAGAAACATGGCACTCGTACACCGCAAGTCGGTGGTGGTTTTATGATAACTTTCACAAACAGCATCAGAGAGGTGGCATTTTTTGCATATGTTGGGCTAATAAAGTGACGAAGATCACGCTTATTTAAGTGTTTCCTAGCAAATGGAAAAAATACAAACCTAATCACTGAATACTTTACATGCTGAACCAGTTATCACACTAATTGCTGCTAAATGACACTTTGTGTTATCCAATTAATTTAATCTAAAAACTAAAGGAACAAAGGGATGATTCTTGTTTATGTGGGCATCATCTCTACCTGTGCAACATAATCTTTAGAAATCAGCTGTATTTATACTCACCAGAGTCCAGACTGTAGTTTCCTATACTGCTATTTACAATTTGGATTTTAGGTGAAGGTTTTCACATCAAGTCATAGAACCTGAAATAAGGAAAAATAAATAAACACAATGAAACAACCTCACTGAGCCACCAGAGGGCAGCATAAGAAGGAGAATCAGATGAAACACAAACACAGATTTTGTCACATTTTCTTCATGATTATACCGATTTCAATTGATTAGCTTAAAAATGGACATTCCTAACCTTAACTATAACCACACACTCTCAGTTGGCAGTTCTTTATTAGCGAACACCTAAACCAAAATCTGAAGCAACTGTCCTTCACTAAATCATTCATGAAGGTGATAATGTGCAGTTTTGGTTCAAATCATTTGAGCGTTTTGAAGAGACTGTATGAATCATTTACAAAGATGTGCTAGCAGATAGAGGTCCCTTTTCAGGTGTTATTTTGTCCACCCAGTTACGTATATCAATACAATACAGTTCCATAGCAGCACAAACTGCAGCCTCCAGGTGTGGAAACTCAAACTGTCAATGGACAAAAGTACCATTTTACTAAAGTCTGTTTAAAAGAAATGGAAGACTTTGTGATGAAATCTGTTGCGACCTTTTACATCATCAGGAGGTCATGAGCCCACTTCAGAGTGACCCAACTGACTGTGGGGGCAGAGAAAGGAGGAACTGGCTGCACATGGGAGCATTTTACAGAAAAAGAAGAAGAAGAAAAGCCTGGACAGGAGAAGTGAGCAGTAATTCACCGTCAGACATATGCAGTCATTTAAACTAAGTGAGGTTTTCATTACAGCGTGCGTCTGTTTGACTCGCACGGCTGCATTAATGAAGAGAATATTTATAGGGTGAAAAATGTTTGTTTTTTGACCTTTGACTTCACAGGACGGCCTTTTATTTTCTTTGTAAAAATGAGACACTTATGAGCTAAAAAAAGGACCCTGTTTACAGGAAACATCAGCAAACTACTTCAACAACAACAAAATGTAAATACTAACGAACTTCAGTTTAAATCACATTTACTTTGAAACCACTTGTGTGTTTGGTGGAAGTCTGTGAAGCTCTCAAACAGATGACACCGTTTTTATAAACTCATTCTGTTATTTGGACAAGTTCTGCGAAGCAAAGTCAAGGTTGTTGACTCTTTGATAGAATCCAACTGTCCGAGCAAAGTGATAATCTAAACTGATCAACTTGCATCAGTCATGTGTTGTGTGTGTGGGTCACAAGGAGACAGAGTGAGATTGTGAAAAAGAGAAGCAGTCAGACATGCATGACAGAAAACAGGAATAGTCTGCATGTGTGTTGCTTGCATTCCTCCCTGTGTAAACACAGCTGATCTGTGGTCTATCTTGTTTGCCATGCCTTAAAAATCAGCTTTAATAAGATGTACATGTGCAAAACCCCTAAATGAATGTTACATTTCATGGACTGAGCAGGACTCATGTCCTGTACTATGTGACACTCGCTCTCTGGAGGAGTGTCTACACCCGCAGAACAGAACCAGTTCAAGCCTCCAATCTCCAGGGCCCACAGCGGAAGTAAATACTGGATCAGTGGGTTAAGGAATGCACAATCACAAGTGGCTATTTTATGCTGCACCATCACGTTCCAAAGTTTTTAAATATGTTGGAGATCTCCAAGACTAAGAAGTGTAAATGTTGTTAATACATCAGTTTTACACTTTTTAAGAGCTTTTCTTGTTTCCACTGTCTACAAATTATTTAATGTACCGAGTACCTTCTGTGGACAGTGGACTCATTTTCACTGTGGTCTTTTTGTAATTTTTGTCATAACTTCAAAGGGCTGTGTAGGTTAGGACTCAGTTAAGGTCAGCATTAGATTTGAGTTGGGGGTTAGACATTTAGCTGTGATGGATAGGGTTACGCTAAGTGGCCACTAGTGTCGGTGAAAGTGTGCTGACACAACTATTGCACCACTAATGTGTATGTGAGACAGTGAGTGTGAAAGAGGACACACAAACAGCTTCTGGCACTAAAATCACTTGAAGCAACAGTGACAGAACTTCCTTTTGCATGAACACACACACAGAAAGAGAGAGAGAGAGAGAGTTGCATGAACACACACACAGAGAGAGAGAGAGAGAGAGAGAGAGAGAGAGAGAGACTCATGAGGATCCATCTTCACTTATGCATCTGACCACTGAGACTGAATCAGCTAAACTCAGTGCTCATATTGAACGTCTACAGGTAAGGGACCTGGATGTTTTCCGAATCCGATTAGTGCTCGATTTTTCTGCCATCTAATACCGAAAACAGCTGTGCTGTTTGTTTAAACCTAACATCAGTTAACTGAGTAAAGACACTCTGGTTTCTGTTTTTAGTGATAATCTAATGTTTTACATTTGCTATATTACTGTAGTTTTAATTTTGGCCACACTGTGAGCACTAGAGTGGAAACAACGTGCAACATATGATTTTTTTACTGTGTAAAATGTTTAATCTTGCATTAGTTACAAGAGGCTGTTGGAGGAAAACAACTTGAATATGTTGCCAGTGAATGCTTTGCAGAGATGTTCAGCATTTTGCAGGGATAAGCTACATAGCTGGTAACACTGGTTAAGCTCATTCCCTGTTAAAATCAGAACTCCAAACCACAAACATCTGCTGTGATATTGAATTTTTCCACTTCAATACAGCAGGTTCAAACAGTGGAAACCTTTGTTTCTGCAAAAGCTGCAAGCTACTTGATACATAACCTATGGCTGGGTTGATGCTGTGAAGGTTGAGTAGATTAAATCTTTACTGGTCTACAGTTACAGTACATTCAACATTTCCACCGAGCAGCCGTTTTCCTTGTTGTTTAACTTTAACATATTGTAACTGTCTTGCAGCAGTTCAAGGTTTAGTCATTGCAGGGTTTAATCAGATAAGCTTCCATTAGAGTGTAGCTGCATAGATCACAGAACAGCTGGAGGTTTTGTGGTCGAGTCTGACGCAGCAGGCTGTGGTGAACCGTTTATAAATGAAAAAGGTTTTTCATTGTGTGCTGTGGATATGTACTTCCCCTCAATGTGCCTGGTGCACCGGGCATCTTTGGCCAAACAAGAATTCACCTCGGATGCAGTATTGCGAGTTGTGAAGTGTGTCCACCACACAACAAGTGTTGTGCTTTTTTATGACCAATTCAAACAAATCTTTACTGCTGGAAATATCAAATCCAAGCAACAGGGAGAAACATTTCACTATATTTTACCCTTATTAAATGTCAAAATAAGTAATCCTTCTGAAAGTTGATTCTATGAGCTATGAATGTAAGTAGAGTTAATACAGAGCCTCCCTATGTTACTTTAAAATGTAAAAAAAAAAAGTTATATAACTGCACATTTCACACCCACAGACCAAAACAGCAAAAAAAAAAAAAAATATTGGTAACTTTGTTGGCCGAGTTCATCTTCTACATTAAACTACATGTCACAATCTCCAAGTCGTTTTTTTTTTCCAAAATTTTTAATTGTCCCATCATAAAAACTGTACATTTCAGGCATTTTTAACGAATTGGTGGTAAATTCAGCAACTTATCATGATTTGTATGGTGGATAAACTTCCTGTCTTCACACAAATAAAAGCACTGAGCAATGCAGAGTCCCTAAAACAACATGGCAGCTGAGTTACAGTCTGAAGTCTTTAAGCTTGACATGCAGTGGCCCTTGTTTTACACTTACTTCACATATAGTGCATATACACCAATTTGAAGAAATGGTTGCTAAAACCTCACTTTGTTGTGGCTTAGTGCCAGGCAAGTCATATGTCTCAGTACAAGAACCCACCACTGCCTTGTGGAGAACACTAGTGCACAAATCTGTGGCGGCTTTGTGCTTCTCTTAGACAGTGCTGCATAACCAAACAGGAAATAAAGAAGAAAGGGGGGGGGCATAAATTTGGCCTGAGAAAAATGAAACTGGGACGTTGTGTTTTTATGTCTTCACCATCAGGGTGAACATAAAGTTTGACTAGGCCAAATCAAACAAACAAACGAAGTCCACAACTACCGTGTGGTCAGATCGAAAACTGTCTGAGTGGGAGCACTGGGGAGTGGTTTATCATTTCAAAAGTCAATTCAGTGGAAACACACTGACCGCAGATGACATTTATACTCTCCCAGTGTATTGTTCACTGGATGCTATATTAGCTGCATACGATTTTATGTGAAGAGGGACAAAACATTAAACATCCCAGTTGTAATAAAGTAAGAACGTTCAGTCTAGACACAGTGACAAACAGACAAACCAAACCAAACACACTCACGAAGCGTTAGGGAGGTCACGTTTTGTTTAGAAGTACAGTAACTGAAATCCTTGTGTCTCATAAGTTTTCTATTTCCGATGACGGTCTACACAACTTTGACCAAGAGCTTCAGTTTCAAAACCCAGTAACGCTGCAGTCTAGATAACAAACAGGACATATGGCTGAAAACAAATACACTTTCTGGGAACATTTTACTGGAATATTCACTATATGCATACAGCTTCATGAACACTTGGAGAAAATCTCAGGACATGTGGCAAAAAAGTCCAATTGGAATCATCTATAAACTAAAATTTACACTAAATCCACAACTTTGCTTGTTGTATGAGGCATAAAATCACAATGCATTAATACTAATTGATGAATTAAAGAACTACTTTGTCTTGTGAACCCACTAATTTGTGAAAAAAAAAAAAAAACTTTTTAAAAAGTTAGATTCTGCAGAGCGACGCCGTGGTTTGACTTTAATCTACTTTCCTTAGTTGACCCCACATCACCCACCCTACACATGTTTTTGGTGGTTTCCGCAGTTTGAGATTTACAGTTTAGATTGTTTACAACCTCGGATGGCCCGGTTTGCAGGAATATGGGTGATGAATTTTATACCCAACAAGATAATGACCAAAACTGTTCATCTTAAAACACACATTACTGATATGGCTGCATAAAAAAAGCAGACTATAGAAAATGAACACTTATCACTGTACCATTCTGCTGAGCTTGTGCAGCAGTTTAATCAGATTAGCACAAGACCAACTGTGTCTGCACAGAACACCGACACAGTACTCGTGTAAACAGACGTGTGCCACAATGTTCTCTTGATTTTCAGATAACATTATGACACGCATCAATTCTCAATTACATTATTTTAACAAACAGTCACAAGGTGAAGTTGCAAGGAGGCTTTTCGCTATTAAGTCACAGTCATAATAAAACCAATAGTGAAACACAGCTCTGTGGACTGTTAAATAAAGACCTGAAAAGTTTATTTATAATACACACTTCTGAAGAAGTCTTAATTCATCAAAACGGTTTCACTACCCCTCCAAAAAGCTACTTCAGTTTGAAAAAAGTTGGTTAGGCAACCCAAACTTATCCTCCAGTGTGGTTTCATTTCTCACCTTACTTGTTTTCTTAGCAAGTCTGTTCATGTCCGATGAGAAAAGGAAACCACCATGGAAGATAAATGTAGGTTTCCTAACCAACCTTCCTCAAACTGAAGAAGCTACTTGGCTGAGCTGTGGTAACACTGGCAGCGTACAGGTAGGTTCAATGAGAGGGCCATCAGCTAACAGGTGAAGTCAACCGGCCAACAGGAAAGGGAGGCTTGAGGCCTAGTATCTGGCTAAACTAGCTACCAGGATAGAAACCAAAGACCTACTACACTTAACTTTAATGGACAAACAAACTAGAAAGCAGATGTTTGTGGTGGATAACTTGATTTCAGCAAGCGAGCTAGACAACAAACAAGAAAACAGACAAAGGCTCGAGGGTGGCGTAGCATTTTACAGGTGAGCAACATTTTTTCAACCACGAGTCTCTGGTAATAATAACTTCTGGCAGGCAAACAAAGTTCAGTCGTGAATAGACTTACTGGTTTGACGGAACAGGTAAACTCGTCCTAGTTCAGGGAAAACAAAGCAAGAAGCAACAAAGCAATCACAAATCAACACTTGATAAACCACATGGAGGTGATCATGTGTTGGCTGAAAGCTTTTATAATTTCCCTAATGAGCAGGTGAGTGAGCGAGGCCAGGTGGAAATGGAGGGAAAGTAGAACAAAGGAATGGGGAGGGGCTGAAAAGAGCTGCACTATGACCTACAGGTAAAGGAAAATAACAAGCGGTTTTATTTTTATTTGGAGGCTGCAATGGATTCTCACTCTCACTCACTCTTAATCAGTAGATGAAGTTGACAGAGCAGGTGATAAATTGCAGACTCTGTTATTTCTTACAGATCTATAGTCACAGCACATAGATTTACAGCTACTGGAAACTGATCAAATAACTCAACAACTAATATTTATTACCATATTTATCGTTGGCTAAGACAATAGATTGTGTTAACACACTTAAGCTGTGAAGGTGTGTGGTTGTCAGCATGGGTTATCTACTAGTGAGCTGTTATGCAAAAGGTCCCTCAGTTGCAACAGAGGTAACACGCAACATCATAGAAGAAGCAAGATGGTGTGAAATGTCAAAAAAGCCAAGACAAACAGATGCATATGCAGAAACCTTGACGCATTCTCAGACACTGATGGATAATGACTCGGCTCTGTACAGCTGACTCATCCCCATCATGCCTTACGCAGTACACACAAATTCATTCATACAGTCGTCCGATGTCTGACTGTCACTGGAAGCTTAAGTCTTGTGATCAGAAACTTTTAGTTGTTTAACAGACTGTTCTTTTTTAACACTTGTGACTCCATTCTTATTTTCCTTCATCACAACAGTCTGGGTTTTAGTTGTTGCTTCGTTCTGTGTCATATTTAGGTCAAAACATAGTCTGACTTCTTGGTTGGGATATTTTTTACATGAAAGTAAAGGAGGAAGTAACTCGAAGCCACACTGCATTCATGAACCTGTGTGCCAGCTGTTCTAAAATAGGAAGGAAACATGGTGCAGTAAGTTCATTTCGTTGTGTGTAACTCATATAATGTTACATAAACAAGCCTGTGTTAATAGCAGACATGCATTCATGTGGAAAATGAAAGCAAAAACTACAAGAACGTGTGAATTTTGTTCATGCTGTGGGTAAAAGTGATGTAAAAATACCACAATGTTTTTTCTATTGTATGTCTTTTGCCTGTAAGACCATTTTATGTCATCAGACTACATCTTGGCCTCTTTGTCATGCTCCTCAAACCATTCATGAACATTTTGTGCACTGTGGCAGAGCATCACATTGCCTTTGCTAGCTTGCCTTTCTTCCATAGTGCATCCATGCACCAATGCAAACGGCTAGGCACATGTGCACACATTGTGTACCCAACAATGTACATGCACCTGACCGTCAAGGTGTTAAAAGGTGGTAAAAGAAATCATGATTCATCAGACCAGACCATCTTCGTCTATTCACTCAACCATGCATCACCTTTAAGACCAGAATGACACTGAATGTATCACTGAAATTAGTTTTTACTGTAGGACATGGACAAAATAAACGTTTGAATGTTATTACTCCATTCGTGTTACTGGAAGCTTATTTTCCCACCATGCGGTACTGTCTCAACTCACTGTGCTGTGTTTTGTTTTCCATCATGCAAAGTAGTAATTTTGGTATTTCCTTTTTTTAGGTTTCAAGCACTTGAGACAATACCTAAAGATTACGTGAACAGACAACTGATTGGTTAGAGAGAAGCGTTACCACTCGCTCTTTTTTCTTTTTCTCAGCAGTCTTTCTTCCTTCACCCTCTTCTGCAACAAAATCTGTCTCCCAACATAGAAAAACCTTCTGTCAGCTTATTTCAATTCATTGTCTTTCAGAACTAATATGATGGTTTGTGTTCTCTCTTTTAAAGCCACACAATGTCTCCAAATGACTCTCTGTCAGTCCACATCCTCAAGTCCTCCAAGAATGACCAGACGACAGTGGACATTGACGCTATTATGGAATACGTCACCATCGTCCTCTACTCACTGACTGTCGTGCTCGGCATCACAGGGAACTCTGTGGTGATCTGGGTGGCTGGATTTAAGCTCAAGGTGAAATCACTGGGTTTTTGAGATTCTTCTGCATCAAAGTAGTTTATTGACAGTTTTCTTTATGAGCACGTTTGAAAGAGAAACTGCCAATCACTAGTATAGCATGCATTACTTTTATTGTGCTTTTTTGCAAACAGTTAATTATGTAAAAACGGCGATAGATAATATTTAATATAATTAAAAATAATTAATATTCTTTTCCTTTCTACTCCTTTCATTCTTTTTTCTTGTTTCCTCTCTTTTCTACTTCTTTTTCATCTTCTACCTCCTCAGCCGAAGGTGACCAATGTGTGGCTGGTGAATCTGGCGATAGCAGACTTGATCTTCTGCTTCACACGAGTCTTCTCCCTCATTAAGAAGCTCTTCTTTGACCACTGGCCTTTTGGCATCTTCATCTGCAAGTTCAACGGCTTCTTCAAATACGCCAACATGTTCTGCTCCGTCTTTCTTCTAGCTGTGATCAGTTTGGACCGAGCACTCTGTGTCTGGCAGCCCATTGCCACCAAACGACGCCGCACAATGTGGGCTGCGAGGGTGGTGGCTGTCTGTGTTTGGATCACTGCGGCAGCTTTCAGCACTCCCTATTTTGTCTACCGTCAGGTCTATCCAGGAAAGAACAACCTGAGTAAGTGCTCGGTTGATCCAAAGGACGCAGTGGCAGGGGATAGGAGCGGTAAAGAGATTCTCTACTCCATCCGCTTTCTGTGTGGCTTCATGTTGCCATTCATGGTCGTCCTCATCTGTTACATCCTGGCTGGAATTGGAATCAGACGCACCCGCCTGTCAGGAAAATCGCGGCCTCTACGTATACTAGCATCATTAGTTATTGCGTTCTTTGTGTGCTGGGCGCCTTACCACTGCCTCCTGCTGGTAAAGATGGTGGACAACAAGAACAAGGTGGTAAAGATCTGGTCTCCTGTTGCAACAGGCATCGCCTACTTTAACAGCTGTATAAACCCCCTGTTGTACTTCTGCTTGGGGCTGGATGTGAGGGGGCGGTTCAGACAGAGTCTGGCAGGGGTTTACAAGAGAGCTTTAGAGGACGATGTGGATGGACAGACAACCCAGTCCAACGAACGGTCTTTGGACGAGAGTAGCCTGTCAAGAAATATTACTGCTCTGGGAGCAGGAAAGAGTCAGACAGAAGTCAATGTAGCTAAATTCTGAGTTTTCTAAACATGTATTTAAGCTTTAAAGTACCATATATGTAGTTTGTCATGTTTTAATCCATTAAAGCCACAGTGAAATGACAGAGTCTTTATCTTTTTAGTCCCCTCAGAGTAAAACTAAGTAAAAAGTACAATTTCACGAACCTTTACTTCCATACTGTTCTCCTATTGGTTTGAGACTTTAAAGATGTATCTGCTCTCAGATGCATTAATATGACTAAAACTAACATTTTTGGCAAAATGTGATGTGTAATGTCCCTTTACCATTGGGGTAGAGTGGGCTCACGTACCAAGCCAAACCTGGCATGGTACGTGAAACACTGAGACAACTGTTTCTGTTTCAGCCAATAAGAATTAGTCTCAGTTCTCAGAAACTTACTCCATTTTGGGGAAATGTATTCATGCTTTCATTGACCAGAACAGATGATTTGTTGTATATGGCTAAATTTATCTTAAAATTCAAGCTTTTTTACTGTGAATAACCTGATTTGACTAATGTTACAGATTGCAGGTCAGATTTTTTATTGAATTGTGTTTTTATGTATGTGATTAAAGCTGCAGACGAAAAGTGGAACTAAGAACTAAGGAATAGGAAGGAAGGTAAAGAGAAGTGAGACTAATAAAAGGAAAGCCAGTAATAACTTTAGTTATGACTCTGTCTCGTGTGTCTAGGTCAAACTGAAGGTTAGATGAATTGAAACTGAACATTAGTCGCAATGCATTTCCAATAATAGGTTCCTTGGTTTTTATGTATATTTTGATTTTTCTGACATAAACAATATTGCTCTGCTGTGTTTTATACCTGCAGTAACGCACTGAATGACATGGATTTAACCTCGCAGTTGTAGGAAAAGTTGTAGGAAATTAGTAGTGTAAATTACAGTTTTATGTACAATTTTAATTGTAAGTGTATAATTCTTTAAAGGTTTATCGATATATAGTAAAATTTGCAAGACACTTAATTGTTGGTGTGTCAAGAAAATAAAACGAGTGTCACCTGTTGGAGTCTTTTCTGAGTATCCTTAGATATTGTGTTCATATATTGCACAGTTCTGCAGCCATGTGAGAAGTAATGTCCACATATTAAGCAAAGCTGAGGATGTGGTGGAATAAAACACATTTTATTCAAACTTTATTTAACCAAGAAGATCCCACACACACACACACACACACACACACATTAACAACCAGCATTACCAACAGTGTAATCCAACATGAAACACTGCCAACCCCTGCCTAGGCCTCCCTATCTCCACATCTGCTGCACTCCTCCATGCGCTGCACAGCTGTTCAGATATTAGATTCAAAGTAGATTCGATTATCAAAGTACAATAAATATGAAGCAGCAAAACCTACTATTGGGAAGATGTTGAATTATTTTAGTAGAAGGAAGGAGCCTCACTCCACTTTACTTTTAAAAGCACAAATCTCTGACTTCACTGTAGGCTTTGCCAATACCAAAGTCACGTATTGTATCTTAAAGATCATTGGTCTGTGTTTTTCCATAATGTTAGTTTCCAGTCACATCTGATAATTTTTTGGCCTCTGTTCTCAAATTGTTTGCTTATTGTTTTTCCTGGTGATTTGACAAAGAAACATCAACAAACAGTCAGGTGGACACGGAAGCATGTCTCCAAAAGAATAAAAGAGAAAGCTCTGACTCACCTAATGAGGTAGCACTTGATGCAGTAACTCTTAACCAATTCAGTGTTTTCACAAAAAATGGATACTGACATTTCATATTCAGGTTTTATTTAGGGGTATCGACGTACACCCAACCGCACACTAGAATACTTATGTTAGACATATTGAAGGATTGATTAATTTTTTACCAATTTCCAAAGAATTTTTAAGAAGTTCCCTAAAAAAATCCCTACTTCATTTATTATGAAAAATTATTATGGTTTATCTCTACAGGGAAACAAAAGATCGGTCCATTAAATTAGTTCCAAATAAGTGACTAATCCTGTGTCAATTCGTCTGTCTAGGATTTTAGCAAAAGTGTGAAACTTAAACAATTCAATCTATGAAATTAACATTTTACTGTTGTTGTTGTCTTGATGTTTTATATTATGTTTTATTACCTCTAATTGGTTTGTTACAGCAAACTGTATTTAGCAAAAATGTTGCAAAAAACAAAAAATATATTTCTTTCCTGTTTTTTTTATAACACAATAAACCTTAAAATATTAAACCACAATTAAATGCATGTTATATTTTTATTCTAAAAGATTGTTGCACTACAGTGTTCATAAAAGCCATCATTTTAATACATACATCTTTTAAAAACACCATTAAAATAAATGTTTACATCTTACACAACAAAACATAACAATATTAGGTCTGAAATTTTTATCAAGTGTTTTAATTATAGACAGAATAATGGAAAATACAATAATAATGATCTCAGCTTAGCATAAGTATCATCATTACCAAAATTTAAGACAGTATAGAAAAAATATATGTTTTTGTTTACCATTTTAGCTCACCCACAATAATAATAAATTACATAATAGGATTAAAATATAATTTCTTCTAAACACAATCAGTTTTATTAGAAAATGCATCAGCTTATTGTCTTTGTGTTGACCTTTCATAAAGTTATACTTCATCTCCAGATTGAGTTTAATACAGAAACATCATCACATTAAAAATATCACAATAAATACATGTTCATATTAGTCAGATAAAGTGTAATATTAATGGAATAACGTATTATCTTCAGGTAGCTTGTTGTGTTGTGTGGAATCTGTGTCAGCAGCTCTTTGATTTAACTAAAATAATTTCAATAAGAGAAATTGATTAAGGATGATTCTAGATTCTGCATACAGTACATGGTTGTTTTTATTAAGAATATTTTAGTTGCTTGCTGTTTACACTAGAGTTCCCTCATCCTGACTGCTGTCCAGCACACTTGGAAACACAAGATTGTTGCTGTCATCAGCTTCGTCATCTTTGACCTGCAGAGAATTCACAGCATTAGTACATATCAACACTACCACACCCAGAGTAACGATGTTTCACTAGTGACCTGCCAACAAGTTTTTCATTCTCACTGACTCACAACGCTGCCACTGATCTTATCCTTAGTGAGTTTCAGTAACTGACATTAATCAGTCTTTATCTACTAGTAAAATAGAATAAAAATTAACATAACAACATAACAAGAGTCAGACTAAAGGTGACTTTTAACTCCAGCTTCTGTTTATAGAGGCAGCAGTAGCTTCACCATTACAGCAGTAGTACTAGCATTAGTATACCAGTTACCTCTTGGTGATTTTGTTTTTCAGACATAGACTCTGTGTTGAGGAAGGCTGCAAAATGGATCAGGGTGTAGATTCTATAAAAACACACAACAGTGTTGAATTTTAAAAGGAGAACTCATGAACATCAAACATCACAGACAATACTCCTTTAATTTGATCGGAATAGTTACCTGTGGTACAGCATGGCGATGAACTGCATGAGAACCAGAAATGAGAAGGTCAGTGTGAACATGAAGCCCAAAGGGTCAATGTGCAGGTACTCTCCTGTAAAGTGCAGGTGCATGTCGATCTTTGGCAGCTGGATGAAGACGGACGACGCTATCAGCTGAAGAGTGAAAGTCGCTACGAGCCAGAAGGCATTGCAAAGGAAGTAGAAAAACGTCACCTGTGAATGAGAAGTAAAAATAAACATGAAATACAAAATTAAAAACAAGGGAGTTCACAGAGGTGTAATTAGTTTCACCACACTTAGACACAGTTACCTTGTTTCTTAGAGATCTGAGTTTCCCAGACATTATCTTCTGTTTCTCTTTGTTCTCAAGCAGAGGCTCCAGGTATTTGACTATCAGGTCTTTGAAGAACTGCTCCTCATCCTGCACAGACATACAGCAATTTGCTTGATAATGTACTAAACATGCACACTAACTCCACTATTTGTACCCTGAACACATTTGCTGGTGCATGCTGAAGTCCAAACTTTCATTTTTCAAACTTAAGGAACTGTTGACACATTTGTGTTGTTAGAGTAATGTCGGGCTGTGTTCTAAATGCTAAATACTAATTTTATTATGTTCTATTCAAACTTTGGTGTCTTATTTCTTATTTTTCGGTTCCAAATTTGGGTTCCTGTAGAGTCAACAGAACATCTTTAAAAAGTGAAACAGTAGCATTTTGATGTTCAACCTCCTTTTGGTCTCTGCCACCCATATCAAACTACTTTGGCTGATGAGTCGCAATTATACATAACCTTCAAAAGGGGCAGAATCAAAACATATGCACCTTGTCCAGCGTGTCCTCCTGCAGGCGCATGTCATCAGACAAACTCTGCAGCTGTGTGACCCAACCTGGAGGAAACAGTGAAGCAGAACATTTTCACTATGTTGCAGTGTGAGAATCATATGATATTAAAACTGATTTTTTTCATATTGAGACTTACACTGGTGTGCACAGGTAAAGGAAGGCTCCTCTTGTCTAAAACCAAATACAAAATAAATATTGGAAACAAACAAACTTGAGGTACATGTGTAATTTGGATTTACTTTTTTCCGGCTCTTTCTCAACTTTCCTCTTTAATATAATTTGTTTGCTTTGCCTTGAAGTCAGTTATTTATGATTTACCTGTTTTGCACTGGGCCCTGTAGTTACCTTCCTGCCCTGCATTTATCAATATATTCTGCATCTTCTACCATCATGATGAACAAATAAAAATCAAATATTGACTATCTGACTAAACTCCTGATGACTGCTTACTATGAGAAGGCTTCAGCTCTAAACCAGCTAAAGTACCATTTTAGACTTTACCTCTGTTCATTCTCCGGTCTGCTCTCATTCACAATCGTGTTTTGAGGGGGAGGTTGAGGCTCTGATGACTCCACATTCATGTTCTCCTGGTTGTTAATTAGCTTTTCTGCTCTGCCTCTCCGACAGAGCTTCTGACAGCATTTGGCATTTGAGAAGAACCTTCTGAATGTGCTTTTAGCTGCAAAAATGAAATTCATTTCCGTTTAGTTCACATATATAGTAGCATTATAGGACCATTTAATAGTATTTTAAATGAGGAGAGCTTCAGTTAAGATCTTTAGTGCTACCATGTCATTTAATTATTAGTTCATTTTGACAAACTTATCAACAATTTGTTTAGGTCTTAAGAACATTTAAACTCTTCACAAAAATAAATATGAATTCATTTGATAATGTCACAAACAGCTGTATAACAAAGTTTATTTTTAATAAAACTCTAAAATTCCTCAATAACTGTGCGAGTGTTGTTTGACACATAAAATGTTGACATCATAAATATTATTCTTATCATTCTCAAACTATATGCCTGCAAAAGATCTATATCATATGTACATTTTGGTTTATCTAGTTTTTACCTTTCTGGGCTGTACTCTGTGGGGCAGCAGCTATAGGTTTAGCAGCTCCAGGCCCAGGAGCTGCAGGTGCGGTCTCCCTGGTGCCCCAGGACACATTGTTCATGTTGACCATGGAGTAAATAGACAGCAGTAGGTATGCACTGGGGATGCAGATGATGTAAAGAAAGCCATGGACTACCAGGCTAACCTCCTGTGGATGCAGGATTGCAGTGACGAGGTACATCATTGCTATAATGATGACAAAGAGGCTGCTGGGAGACACGATGGTTTGTTCCCGCACCATGGTGCCTGATGGAGGATAAACAGATGAAAAATGAGTTTCAGAAGTGGCTTTAAACAGGCTTTGCTGCTGGTTGACCTGTGTTGAACGTACCGATTATGTTAAATGCTACTATCATCATGAGGACGGCGTACAAGATACTCATGACTGCTGCAATATGAATCTGAGTATCTGACTTGATCTTGAAGCTGATACCAAGAAAGATGGCAGGAGGTATGACAGACAGGACCAGTGCAACATTGGGGTCAATGTTGAACATCAAAGTTAAACCACCTGAAAGGTAGAACACAAATTGAAGAACTGGTTCAACAAACCGAAAATATTGATATAACCTTAATCTAATTTCCTGAAACCACATCCTCATTCAATACCACAAAAACAAGCCTGACCTGCAATCATAAGGACAACGGTAGAAGGTGCCAGGATGGACGAGGCTAAGCTGATGAGCTGGTAGAGCATGAAGAGTTTGGACATGGATGGGTTCCTGCTGGTGATCTCAGTGCTGGAGCCCAGCAAGTCAGCAATGCTGGCCATAGAGGATGGACCCCATCGACGACGCTGAAAAGAAAGTTATCATGAATTATGTGGTAAAATGGTAAAACATTAGACTTGTTGGCCAGATGATTAATGTTGTTAATGTTATCCTCTGCTTGCTATGGGTTCAACTGAGGAACAACCACTCTTATGGGGGAAGAGCCTGTGCTCTGGAAACTGGGGCACCCAGGTTCAAATCCCAGTTGAAGTTAAAGTTTGTCTCTTTTGGGGGCGGATACGGGTCGTCCGCTAACCACAGCAATGTCTCTGGTAGTCTCAACACAGTAAAATATGATAATATGGAGACTAACTTGTCTTATTTCATGTTAGTAAGTAGGCAGGCGGAAAATAATAGGTAAGAGAAGGGACTATGCAGTAAATGCCAACAGATGAAGTCAAAGTTATGTTTCATGTTGCAGTTTCTGAAATAACCTGATGTAAAACATGCAAAGTTGCTCTTTCCACAAAAACAAAACCAACCATGTCATTTCTGTCTCTATAGCCAGTCTTCCTCTGAATATTATCTCTAATTACTGTGACACCAAATTACTTTTGGTGGAAGTTGGGGAAAGTTTTATTATATAACAAATGTAACTTAATTAAAGTCAATTTCTACCACATAGTTTATCTATAGAGAGATTTTTTGAATAAGGGCATATATTTGGGTTATGTAAAACTAGGGCAGTGCTCAAACTTGGATGAGGTCCAAAGGGTGTTGTGAGAATATTATGACATGATCAGTCTTGTCCTTGATGTTTGAACATTTTCAATTGCAGGGGTATGAGTAATCACCTGGTTATAAAATTCTTTGAACTCCTGCGGGGCCTTGGTGTAGGCATCTGAAGCTGCATTGAACTCCACCCTCCATCCCTGCTTCAGCATCAGAGTGCACAGCCAACGATCTTCACCTGTAGGCACGATTAAAGATTTGGACAATACTTCAAACAGACTTTCAGAGTCGCCACCACGAATATAATGGTCCCCAAAGAAATATCTATTTCAATAAGGCGACAAGATTCAGCTGAAACTGAAGCAAACGGATACATTTGAACACAGTGATTTTAACACAGAAAATTATTTTGCGAGAAAAATGCTAATTAATTAAAATTATGATTAAGGGTTTGGTGCCCCTTAATGTTACTCTATTTTTGCTGAAGTGTGTGGCTGAGGATGCCCTTAAGTAACTCTGGGCTTTATTACTGTGTAATTTGGCGATGTCATTTTCCAGTTGCGTTTTGTTTGAATTGATACGTGGTGAACTTCATTCTTGGAAGACTGTTTTTCTTTTTCCACTCCCTCTGCAGGTTTCATGTGAAGCCTGTATTTACAGGCGCTCACTCATCTTTGAATGTTTAGAATCTGTGGCATTTACAAAGAAGATTTAAAGGTCAACTCTAAAAACTCACGGCATCCCGTGACGCATTCTGTTTACATATTGTTTCATGGCAACATGAATGGTGGCAGTATTGTCAAAAGCTCGAGCCTGAATTTGACACACTAAACACCAGTAGATTAATTTCAATCACCAACAAAAGGACCTGTATTATACTGCATTTAAAAGAATTTAAAAGTTGCATCTGAGTATCCGTTTGTTTTTAACTGTGTTTCATGAAAGTTTCAAGCAATTTCCTTCCAGTGACGTGGGACTCACGGCTCACAGCTCTTATCTACAATTGTTCCCACGACCACCCGTGCAACTTTCAAGAAGAAGGATCCTGTTGGCTGCTCTGTCGGTTGCTGAGAGGACATTACTCAATATACTTTATAATTGGACTGCTAATGCCTGTTGTGCAACATTGGGTTACATGTTATGTCTTATCTAATTCAGTTGGTATTTAAGCTTTGTACTAACACTTGATGTGCAGTAACACACCCTTTGGCAGTCGATGTTCTGTTCTGAAGACTTGGCAGCATGAATACTTTATTCAATTCGCAGTTAGTATGAGCTTCTATCTATTGAAATCTAATTTCACCTTGTATGTTGTACTAAAACTAGACACTAATAAAAGCAGCTTACATACAGCTTTAGAGATGGACCATAAGCTGATCTTACCCTGGTCGTACTGGATGTAGTGGTAAGCCTTAGTGGACTTGATGGTATATGTTTTCATGACGTTGTCGTCCATAATCGCCGCCGCTCTGTACAAGCTAAAGCACCCCGGGCTGCAGAGCACGCAGCCAAACACATGCTCTGCTGTTTTTTGAAGCCAGTGACTGACAGCGTATTCAAACTTCTGGTACCAAACCATCGGACCTGTTAGGGACACAAGTGCCAAGTTATCAAACCCACCACTGTGTATCATTTCTGTGAGTGTGTCTGTTCAAGCTTATTGACCAGCTGCAACAAATGGTCTGCCACATCTGTGAGATTAATTGAATTATATTTTTACAGTTTCAGTATATGTTAAGCAGCATAATCATGCATTAATTAACTAGATGCAGGAATTGAGTAGAGTACACTGAAAAATAAACTATTTACCATCCAGTAATCTTCTAAATTACAGCTTGCTAATAACAAAATAATGAATTTATTAAATATAATGACAAAAATATGTGCTAAATAATTGATAAAATAATATAGCAATTTTACATTTTGATATAATTACCAGGTAATTTAGCCACAATTACATTAAAGCATGTGAAACATTTAAATATCATTTCCTGGAATTTGCCTTAGGACAAGACTAAACAGTATCAAAATACTACCTTAAGTAAATTAAACTTCAGAGCTTTTGTTAATTAACAAGCAATTGTATGTGTATTTTCAAGTAATTAAATGAAAAACTCGAACTTGTTTCATACTTATTTGTTGCATTTTAATTAGCAGGCTGTGATGTAGTTGTTGCAGGCACTAGTTCAGCATTTCTTTCTGAATCAAACATTTTAGCTAAAATGAAAAAAAGGACTGAACTATTCCCAGTAGTTAAAATAAATGTATAAATGTAAGATGAAATGTGCTGACAGCATGTCATCATCTAAATGTTTGGTCCTTTATTGTAATTGCTTTTATTGTAGCCCCTCTGTTTTTCATCCCCATTCCCTCACAGTATTACACCAACCTGATCCTGTGGGGTGAATCCTGCCACATGCTGCCCCAACACGTGGGTACACCTTCAGGCGATCAACAAGCAGCATCACAGCAGCGGGTTGAAAGTCTGTGTCCCCGTCTAAAGCTAGCAGGTAGGTATTGTTCTTCTCTTTCTGCAGAATCATACAGTTTGACATTTATCTACTTATCAATTAGAAATACAGTATGTGCTAAAAATGCACTGGTTCATGTATGCGTGCATGTGTCTTCTCTCATCTGACCTCAAACTCTCTTTTTAACTCAGCCTCGTCCTCTCTTTCCCCCAACCTATTGTAATACTTGGCTGCAACTTTCCAGCCCAGGAGGTAGTACATGTACATGACCTGGAAAACATCAAATAATACTTTATTCAGTAATCGTACCTTGACAAAAACACATTATGAGCATCACTGTCTTAAAAAAATAACGATGAACACTATTAATTAGTATTTTAATATTTTAATTACACTTGTCAGACCTTTGACTAACTCTTACTCTGCCAATATAGTAAAAATAATGACCTTAAACTTCACACAGGCTTGTAGCAAAGCTGAACTGTATAATTTTCCCACCTGAGACCATCTCTTTTTGTGGCGGATTAGTTCCTTGTCCTTGAAGTGAACCACCAGAATGTTTCCATGAGGCATGGTGACCACCACTCGACCTCCATATGGTGTCCTCACCAGTTTCTGATCAGGGATCTGCTGCTGCTTCCTAAAGAGGCCTTTATCGATGTTCATGAAGATGCTATCAGAGGATCAAATATACTTAGCTTAAGTTTATAATTCTCAACAATGTTCACCTTTCAGAGATCGTTCTAAATCAATCATTTTACTGCAAATCAGTTTAAACCTTTACCTGTAAACCTCTCTGATAATTTCCACAAGCGTCTCTGCAAATTCATTGACGTGGCGCCCTCTGCTCCCTGGAACATTTCTGAAGGCGTCGTCAAAGTAGATGTGACCTTCAAAAGTTATGTCGCTTGTTTCTCCTTCCTTTCTTGGACTGAACTTGTCCAGTCTGGGGAGTAAAAAGACTTGTTGGTACACTGTGCTTTAGAAAAACATGAACAGGTATTGTTGAAAATCTGTATCCATAATCTAACTCTTCAAAGTATTCTGTGAAACATACCTGAAAAATGAAATGATTAAATTCATCATCTCGTCAGAGGTCTCATGCCACATGGTCGCACAGAGGAACAATTTCACAGGGTCTAATGGTCTGAATCTGGAAATTAAAACATTTGCATTGTAAATGTAAAAACCTGGTTCATGTACATCACTTCTTTTGTTTGGGCTCATACTCATACTGTACTTTGAGTTTTGCACAACCTTTTTAACCTTTTTCTGATTTATATATTTACAGACATGGTGATTCCAGACAGGTTTTCATTGTCTCATCTTGTTGGCAGAAGGCTTACAACTCTTGGTTGAAGATTAAAATCAAATCAGTACTCAGCTTCATTGCCCTACCACTGTGTTTTCTGTATATTTGAAAGAATTTTAAATCTAAAGTACATAACTGAACAATTGCTAAAACATCTGACTTTAAAACTCTAAACTATCACCCATAAATCTTATCTTCAACAAAAACCAACATCCACACTTACTTCTTCTGCCTTACAGTTTTCTGGACATCAAATCGAGTGTTTAAAAGCAGTGACTGCTCTATAAATCCTCCTTCATACAGCCTTCTGGCCAACAGCTCCTGAGTCCTCTGGATGCGGTACAGACTGAGGTACCATAGGTGGATAGTGGCCAACACAAGACCGAGCCACCAGGACACAGATGAACCTACCGGAAAAAAAAAAATCAAAGGCTAATAGTAAAATATCAGACTTAAAGCCGGTTTAACTGTACTGTCGAGGTCTGAGAAAAAAGTGTTTAACATTTATATAGAATAATACTTATATATCTAATAATAATAATAATAATAATAATAATAATAATAATAATAATAATAATAATAATAATAATAATAATAATAATCTAATATCTATCTACCACAAAAACAAAATCTTGTAGGCTTTATTTTAGATGCAAAATCAAGGTGAAAGTGGATGTAACCCCCCCACAAGTTTTATAATGTGTCTTTGTTACCTGTGAGAATTCCAATGTCAGCCACGTTGGACATGTCAAAGAGGCACAGAGTGTGTGTAACATCCAAAACCAGTTGTGGGAACACGCTACCAGTCAGACTTTGGTTTCTTCCATCCACAGCTACGTTGCAGTAGTGTGTAAAGTTTGCCGCCCCATTCAGACTTATTCTGTAGTCCTGATAGTAAACAATGACGGGGATGACGAACAGAGCCATGACAGCTAGAGAGGCCAGGTACAGAGGCAGGATGAAGCACTGTCGCAGGGCGTGCATCTTACAGGCTGCTAATGCAAACCAATGGCAGAGTGCAGAGGAGATCAGCTGGACCCCCACTGTAATGACTATCACCCTTGTCTCAAAGCTTGGGATGGTGGTCACAATGTCCCAATGCATTTTAGACAGGGGAACATAGGCTCCAAGCACACAGGCCGTTACCATGATCCTGAGCAGGCTGGAGAGGATGTGCAGGATGTTCTGGCTTCTTCTCATGTCTATGCACAATTCTTTTAAGAAGGCAGAGCTGCTGTTTTCACTGATGTTTCTGAAGTAGTTCTCCCACCAGTTAAAGGACACCAAGAAAGACCCACCAACGGCCAGACCAACCCACATAGCCATCTTCATGTCAGTAGGATTCTTCTTTATGTATAAGGTGAGAAACAGCACATAACCGAGCACAATGAGGACGAAGGCAGCGATGGATGGTCCCAATGAAGCGGTTTCTTTCCTTGGCAGTACACTGAGCAATCACCTGTAGGAGCGCAGAGAGAAGGGCTACACCATTTAGGATTGTCACATTAGTCACAATGTCCAAATGTGGCATCGCTACGATGGTGAGAATCGCTGCACCCAGAGAGACCAGAAATTCAAGAAACAGAACCTAAAAAAAGGGAGAAAACACATCTTCAATTTCAAAGCAACACCAGTTCCCAAAGGGTATTATTATTATTAATTAATTATTAATATTATTCATTATCTTTCATTTATAATATGAAATCACTCAGCTGGTTTTTGGTTTGCCCCACTACACAGACCATAAGATTTTTCAATTCTATGCTGTGACAAACAGTTAATGTGGTGTATCATAGCATTTTGAGACATAGGGGTTGGTTGAATTGCCGACTGGGCAGTTAAGAAATCTTGTGATGTTTCTCACCATAGATAATGTTTTTTTGGCCGGCAGCTTTGAGGATTTATAGCACGCCTTCCAGATGCTCTTTAGTAAGAGAAGGACGCTGGAGGCGATGAGCGAGCAGCCGATGCACAACAGAGCAACAGGTTTCTGCTCAGCTAGGAGGGTCTTTGTGCCTTCATTCGACAAAGTGATAAGCAGGAGGAAAGATGTCTGCAGCAGAGACAAGAAAGATATTCGTTATATTAGATATTAGATATTAGTGTTTTACTTAAAGAAAAAGAGGATTATTGATACCAGATAAATTTGGACAAAATTGTCTAACTAAAATCCCACTTGGTTAAATTTTGAATAACTAATGCAACACTAATATTTGATCCACAAAATATGAAGCAAACCTTGCTACATAAAGCCAACCCAAACACAAACACAGCGACTACACAGAAAGAGAAGGTCTTTAGTATTTGGATCAGCTTCCAGGGAGTTTGTTCATCTTCAATGACGGGGAGTTCTCGACAGGTATCCCACGGCCTCCTAAAGACAAGACATCAAAACATCAAGCTATGGTGACTGCATGGATAAAATGACTTTGGTAGGACGTTCTGTGGTAACTTTAGGACAAAGCAAGGTAGAAAATACCGTGTATTTGTAAACAGAACCAAACTATGATAACCTGAATTCTGAGACCATGTTGAACCTGTAATACAAGTTCTGTCCTGACAGATTTTCTGCTTGTTATGCAAAGCATCATAAATAGGTGAATGTACTTGGATTGTGGGAGGAAACTCAAGCAACCCCAAGAAAAACATGCCAACCCTACACAGAATAGCCAAAGCCACCCAGCTGGTTCGAACCCTTTACCCTCAAGGCTTAATGCGAGACCCAACATGCTCCCAGCAACAGCTACAAAACCACCTGTTGCTGATTCTTTCTGCCTCGATAAGAATCACTGTGACTGTTCCTTTAATAAACATTAATTAATGAATGAACATGACTTTATCAGTCCTGAAATGTAAATACTCTCACTAACTTTAATTTTAATGTGCCAAAAGCAGAAACCTTTTTAGAAATTAATTTACAATTTGTCCAGTATTTAATTTTACATATTTCTTTTACATTCCTTTCTTTAATATTTAAAATGTTATTACTTAAACAAGTGTAATAGTCATTATTACATTAAATTAAATATTAAATAAAAGTATTATAAAAATGATATTTACGAAATGTCTTACTTGGGCAAGGTCCTGTCTTCATCCATGTTTCAGATTAATTTGTGCACTTTGTTTGTCTGTGGCTGTGGTCCTAAAAATGATGTTTAGATGTTGTCCAAATGCTGTCATCAACAGAGTTGGTAAAAATACGACAATTAAACAGCTACAAGTAGATGCAGCACTCCAATTCTTTATTCAAATACATGTTTTAAAATGTTTAAATTCCATGTTTGTTAGACAAGCATTTAATGATTTTAACAGATTTTCGCCTGTACTGATAGATGGTTAATTAGAAATTAATAACAACATATCATAATTTATTAGTTGACAATATTTAGTTTTAAAGATGTGTATCCAAGTACAATATTTCACTTTAAATTACGTTGAAGTGACCTAAAACAGGAAAAATCCACTGAAATTCATGGACAGCGATTAAGTAAATGTATTACGTGACTTACCACCTTTGATCGTCATATCAACTGAGTCTAAATCATGTTTAGCTCATCACTAAATGACAACACCTTAAACTGTGATGCAGCAGGAGAACAGCCAAACAGAGATTCAGGGCAGAGTGTTGTGACACTGTAGAACCTGTAATACAGGTATTGCCCTACAGTGACACATTTACCATGGAAATTAAACCTGTCAAATCAAACTACCGTAATTAAATAATTTTTCAAATTATGAACAAACCATTATTACAAAATTATTGTCAAAGCAACAAAGAAAAGACATAACATAACTCAAGTGTGGTAATTAAATATTATGGTTGTGATTGTAATTATTATTATTGCTGTTGTAATAATATGTATACTGTCTATACAGTAATTGCTTTACAACAGTTATTCTACAACAACTCTACTTGGTTGTAGATTTGTGTCTCACTTCAAAGTCTGCTCTCACATTGACCTCAGTGTGTTCATGATAATTGTTAAACTCTGCTTAATCTCTGCAATGTGTTTAATCGGTCAGAAATACCCCTTGAATTTGCAAAATTAGCAAAAGCACAGCACATTAAAGGTCACGTTAAAGGTTGCATCCCTAACACTGGGTTGCCACTGAAGCACCTTTGTGGAAGGTAATTTAAAATTCCCTACAAATAGTCGAAATTGGCCACTGTGAAAAGAGTGTTGGAAAACAGCAATTCCATTTTTTAGGCCTACTAATTGTCTCGCAGGCAATCAGAAAAAGAATTTAAATTGTATACATCTTTTAGAGCACAGTTTATCTTTAACTGAACTCTATCATCTTTAAAATATACTGAGCTGAATTAGTTTCCATATGAACAAAATCCAGCAAAAAAAAAAAAAAAAAACCCAAAGTTTATACATGACAACATCAAGTTAAATTCACAAAAATAATCTAATATGTGGCTGGTTAGTGAACACATTTTTAACAGCCAGGAATGTGGACCAAAAACTGAAAGGATGTTCAGTGAAAACGATTAATAGGTCAAAGAAAAATGAAACCTTACTAAGTTATGAAACGAAAGCAAAACCCTGAAACATTCAAAGAACAACGATGCAAAGTTGTTCCTAAGACAGCATGATTTAAGCATTACTGATTGAAGCAGATAAGACTTTTATTTCACCTTCATTTATTTTTACCTTTTTAAAAGTTTTAAATCATTTATAATATTTTGCACTAACATTTCACCAGAAACTGGTTTTGATTTAGATGAGTAGACCTTTTAACCCTAGGTGAATTGATACTCCTTGCAATACAAGATTACTTTAAATGATATGAATAACACTGATAAGTTTTATTGCCAAAATCAACAATCAAAGTGGAAGAGGTGCTACAATAGTTAGGTTGTAGTCATGCATAACAGACTGTCAGTCTTGTGCACATGTGAGAATTAGCTGTTTACATAAAGATTCCTCTAATATGCTCCTTCCTCTCATGATATGATCTGGCCACAAGGCTAAATGCCCAGTGCTGTTCCTAGGGTCTTGGGATGGACTTGTCCAGGAGAGTAGTGGTTGGAGACATGGCATTGTGGCACAAAAGACATTGTTACTCATATAAAAAATAAATAAATGAAAAATTACTTTTAATTTACTTTTAAGGTATCTATTCAGTAGATCCTTGTAAGGTTTGTAAAAAATCAATGAGGAGACTGACCACAGGACTGGTTTAGAAGATGTTTAATAATAATAAACGAGAGAGCTGAGAAGCTAGGGCAGGGCACAGGGTGCATTTGGACATTCGACCTCCTGACCAGTAGGTGGTGCACAGCACTGACAGTTTTCTTTGCTGTAGGGGAAATGCCAGTTTTTAGTTTCCAAAAGTCACTTCCTTTTTTGTCCAACAGCCCTGACACCTAGTGGTAAGGAAAATGCCTTGTTCCTCACTAGTAAGTCGCTTTGGATAAAAGCGTCAAGTGACAAAATTCTAACCAGAAAAAAAGACAACACAAATCAGAGAGGAGTGTCGATGATGGTGTTAATAAAGGGAGAGACAACGATAAAATCAATCAGCTTGTTTATTCAGAGATTAAAAACTTATTCCAAAAGTGTTTTGTTTTAAGTGCATGTTCTAGAAGTGTGTGTGATATTATCATAAGTGCCAGACTCAAAACCATGTCCTCAAAAAACAAAACAAAACAAAACAAAACAGAAAAAATCGTATTGGTAGAAAACACATTCATAATCTCAAAAACTAAATTTAACAAACTCAAAGCAATGAGTAATTTGGTTAGGATGCAAAAGCAAATGTGAATAGTAATTCAGTAACATACCACAAGATGGTGGCAATGAATTAAAAAATGTCACTCTGTTGTCTGCTGCCAATGTGATGGAGTCAGTAAATATGCAAATACACACAGGTACCTACTGTTGAAACATAAGCATGTCTGTTGTTGTTTTTGGTAAAACTTTTACAAAGTAATGAAATTGTGGGTCCAAGACTTCTACAATAGTCTTAGAAATAAAAATGCACTTTGTTGGACACAACAAATGGTTTTGGTAGACACACAATTTGGGGTATTTTTATGCACTTTGTTGGACACAACCTGTTGCATAAATATACCCCAAATTGTGTGTCTACCAAAACCATTATTAAGTTGATGAGCTTGCTGTCAATTTAACAGAACCCTTTTAAAAGGCACAACCTTTAACACTCAAATTCACAAATGTGTACAATAAAACAAATCATAAAAGTAGATATTTGTAAGCTGATAAAACAATAATGATCCATTTAATGAAACAGACTAAGAACAGAGTAAAATCCAATAATAAATCTTAACATGATCACAGGTTGTCATTAGTATAATTAAGACAGTATAGAATTGTATGTATTTGTTTTAACAGTGTAACACACAAACAATAACAGTAAATTACCAAAAAATACAATTAAAAAATTTGATTTTTTCAAAACTAGATCTGTTTTATTGTAAATATCTTCTTTGTGTTGACCTTCATTAACTTATACTTCAATCTGAATATTAAATTTTAATTCAGAAACTTCACATTAAATGAGCCACAATGAAAACATGTTCATATTCGTGAGACAAATTGTATCACCAAATAATGAATGGTAAAGGTCATTATCTTCAAGTAGCTTGTGTTAATTCAGTTGTTAATGTTAAATTTTACTTAATTAAATGCAGTTTGATGCTTTTAAATCCTACACAGGAGCAGTTCTAAACGCTTTTTCGGGGTGCTTATGCCCTCGTCTATTAATTCAGCCTCCCTTAGATGATATGCTATCAAAAATTATTGAAAGTATAATTTTGGCATTTTAAAGCAAAAATAAAATTAATTTAAAATTAAGATATGATGTGGCATTTACTCAGATACCATTGACCTCTGACAAAACTACATCAAGGGAAACAGTAACGGCACATTTACTTTATAGCCATAATATGTGGTAGGTTCATCTGCTTATGAGGTTGTAAAAAGTTTTGTCATTTGTGTTAATAATTGTTTTTAAATTGTATGAAGGTTGTGTTTTGAGGATTTATTTTATGTCCTTCCCAAACGTAAAAGTTTGGAGAGTTTGTTTGTCTTGGTTTGACATAAAATCATTGACAATCATCATCACAATCACAATTAATTACGAATATCGCTCTGTGACTACATTTATATTATAACTGCAGCATGTAATGAGCAGAGATTATGTTAGTTCTTCACATGTGGTTCTGCCATACACAGCCACACCACTAGGTGGCGGTGTCCGCGACACTAGTGAGGGCTAAGCCCTCTTTGAATAAAATCCTAGAACTGCCCCTGATCCTAAATACAGTACATGGTTGTGTTTAATGTGCTAAAACCAGGTTTTGGTTGCTCGTCGTTTACAACAGAGTTTCCTGATCCTGACTGCGGTCGAACACATTTGAAAAAATGAGAATGTCGCCGTTATCAGCTTCATCATCTTCGACCTGCAGAGAATCCAGATAATTAGTAAAACAATACCACACCCAGGGTAAGAATGTTTCACCAGTGACCTGCCAACAAGTTTGCCAAGCTTACTGTAGATTTAGAACCACTGACTCACCACTGATTTTATCTACAGTGCGTATCGATGGCTGATGTTTATTAGTCTTTACGCACTGAAACTCTTCATTCGATTTGTGCTGTACAAATAATTACAGTTAACCTGTTTCGATCCTAAGCTATGGTTTTAATTGAAGGTCCCAAGCAAGAAAACGAGAATAAAATAAGAATAAATCTTCAGACCTTGATTAAAGTTATTGTTCTGTGTAACATTATAAAACATGATCACTGATCCTTGGTGACCAAAGTCTAACTTTTACAATTTCCTCAAAATGACGCTGCAAGAATCACACCAATTAAAATATTTGAAACATGAGAGTGCTTCAGGTGAGTTCATGGCATGTCTCTACATGTGGTTTACACTCACAGGCCACTTTATTAGGTTCACCAGTGCAATCAAATGCATTATGATATAGCAGCTCTATAGCAGCCATGATTTCTACTTCTGCATTTTTATAATTTATTAGATATTGGGTGGGTGATAATTCTGAATCATACTGAGAGGTATTTCTCACGTTTTGGTGACTATATTTACATAGACTGGGTAAAACATTAGGAATAACTCACGTGTGCATAATGAGCAATTAACAAAACTAAACCGAATAAGAGATGGAGTAAGAGTGATGGACATGTCACTCCAGCTTCTGTTAAGTGACAGTAGTAGCTTCAGTAGTACCAACAGTAGTATTAAAGTTACCTCGTGGTGATTTTGTTTTTCAGACATAGACTCTGTGTTGAGAAAGGCTGCAAAATGGATCAGGGTGTAGATTCTATAAAAACACACAACAACAAAGTTGAATTTTAAAATTAGAACTCATAAGCATCAAAGACAGTACTCCTTTAGTTTGATTTGACTGGTTACCTGTGGTACAGCATGGCAATGAACTGCACTAGAAACAGCGAAGCGAAGGTCAGGGTGAACATGAAGCTCATAGGGTTGATCTGCAGGTACTCTCCTGTAAAGTTCAGGTTCATATCGACCTTTGGCAGCTGTATGTAGATGGACGTTGCCATTGTCTGAAGAGTGAAAGTTGCTACGAGCCAGAAGGCATTGCAAAGGGAGTAGAAAAACGTCACCTGTGAATGAGAAGTAAAAATAAACATGAGATACAACATTAAAAACAAGGGAGTTCACAGAGGTGTAATTAGTTTCACCACACTTAGACACAGTTACCTTGTTTCTTAGAGATCTGAGTTTCCCAGACATTATCTTCTGTTTCTCTTTGTTCTCAAGCAGAGGCTCCAGGTATTTGACTATCAGGTCTCTGAAGAACTGCTCCTCATCCTGCACAGACATACAGCAATTTCCTCCATAATGTACTAAACAGTTACACCAACTCCGCTATTTGTACCCTGAACACATTTGCTGGTCCATGCTAAAGTTCCTAAACTTTAGGAACTGTTGACACATTTGTGTTGTTAGTGTGCCATGCTGTGTTCTAAATGCTAAATACTAATTTTATTATGTTATATTGACGTTTATGTGTCTGTTTTTTTTGGGGTTCCAAATGTGGGTACCTGTACAGTGAGAGCATCTTTAAAATGTGAAACAGTAGCATATTGCTGTTTAGCCTCCATTTTGGTCTCTGCCATCCATATCAAACTACTTTGGCTGTTGAGTAATTGAATTTGTTTTGGTTGCAGAAAATTATACATAACTTCAAATAGGGGCAGAATCAAAACATATGCACCTTGTCCAGCGTGTCCTCCTGCAGGCGCATGTCATCAGACAAACTCTGCAGCTGTGTGACCCAACCTAGAGGAACCAGTGAAGCAGAACATTTTCACTCTATGTTGCAGTGTGAAAATCATATGATGGTAAAACAGATTTTTTGTATATTGAGACTTACACTGGTGTGTATAGGTGAAGGAAGGCTCCTTTTGTTGGAAACTAAATACAAAACAATTAGAAACAACGTGGGACGTAAATGTGTAATTTACATTTACTTTTTCTGGCTTTTCTTTTTTTTTTTTACTTTCCTCTTTAATATAATTTGTTTGCTTTGCCTTGAAGTCAGTTATTTATGATTTACCTGTTGTGCACTGGGCCCTGTAGTTACCTTCCTGTCCTGCATTAATCAATTTATTCTAGATCTTCTACCATCATGATGAACAAATGAAAATCAAATATTGACTGACTCCTGAGTGACTGCTTACTATGAGAAGCCAAAGTTCCACTTTAGACCTTACCTCTGTTCATTCTCAGTTCTGCTCTCATTCACAATCGTGTTTTGAGGGGGAGGCTGAGGCTCTGATGACTCCACATTCATGTACTCCTGGTTGTCAATGAGCTTTTCTGCACTGCCTCTCCGACAGAACCTCTGACCACATTTGGCATTTGAGAAGAACCTTCTGAATGTGCTTTTAGCTGCAAAGATGAAATTCATTTCCGTTTAGTTCTCCTATAAAGTAACATTGTAGGATCGTAATAGTATTATAAATGAGAAGAGCTTCAGTTAAGACCTTTAGTATTGACAGTGCAAACTTGAAATTTAATTAGCTAATTTTTAAGAGCTTATCAACCAATTTAAAATTTACGTCTTAACATTTTAACCCTTCACTAAAATAAGGATGAATACATTCGATAGTGTCATAACCAGTTGCATAACAGTTACGAATTTTGAAGTTTGAAGTTTAATAAAAATAAAGCTCCCTTAATAACTGCAGCGTTGCTTGACTTGTAAAATGTCGACACCACATATAATAGGGGTTCTTAGCATTCTCAAACTGTATGCACCAGGGATGTTTCTAGGATTTTATTCAGGGGGGGCTTAGCTGCTGATAACGCAGATAGTAGTAGTAGTAGTAGTAGTAGTAGTAGTAGTAGTAGGCATTGAGAATTATGATTTTAATTGTAGTATTGTGAGAACACACTAATTATATTGTATATTAACCCAAGCCAACCATACTCGGCAGAAACATGCAGTATCTAATCATGAATGAAAGATTTTACTCATCCTCCAGCAACTGTTTACTTGTGGGACAAATAAAATGTTACAATTGCCGTAGTTTGGTCAGAGGTCAGTCATGCAAACAGAGAAGCACAATGTTATCGGAGTAAATGCAAAATCATGTCTTGATGTTACAGGGCAAAGGAATTATGCGCCTGTCAATACAAATACTGCTTTATAACTAACTTTAAATTCTAAAAGTATAGTATAAGTTTAGTATTGTGAATGTTGAGAGATGATTAATTGTTTAAAAGTAAAAATAGCGATCTATGTTTATCTCTGTGGGGAATTCCATTATGTATTATCATCAAGCTATTTTGCTAGTTTTTAGCATCATGGCACGCTTTCATTGTCATTGGGAAATGTGTCATACCATTTTAGAAAGTTAAATATGCTGTTAATGTTGATGTGGTTGATTTATGTTTTCTTTGGGATGTTTCAGTTTTACAGTGTTTTCAATTTAGAGGTAATGAACAGCCTGATCTAGAGAGGGAAACTGTTTACCTATCTGCCAAACGTTTTTGTTTGTTTGTTTGTTTTTAATCGACTGCATGCATAAGTGTTCCACTTTTCTTACCTGAAAAGACAGGGGGCCTAAAGCCACAATAAAAAGGTTCTAGAACTGCATAACATTTATCATCATATATCCACATCTACATCATATTTAGGTTTATTAAGTTTCTACCTTTCTGGGCTGTACTCTGTGGGGCAGCAGCTGCAGGTTTAGCAGCTCCAGGCCCAGGAGATGCTGGTGCAGTCTCCCTGGTGCCCCAGGACACATTGTTCATGTTGACCATGGAGTAAATAGACAGCAGCAGTTGTGCACTGGGGATGCAGAGGACGTAAAGAAGGCCATGGACTACCAGGCCAAATTCCTGTGGATGCAGGATTGCAGTGATGAGGTACATCATGGCTAGAATGATGACCAAGAGGCTGCTGGGAGTCATGATGGTTTGGTCCCTCACCATGGTGCCTGATGGAGGATAAACAGATGAAAAATGTGTTCTAAACATTAGAAGCGGCTTTAAACAGGCTTTGCTGCTGGTTGACTTTGTGTTGAACATACCTATTATGTATAATACTATTATCATCATGATGAAGCCGTACAAGATACTCATGACTGCTGCAATATAAATCTGAGTGTCTGACTTGATCTTGAAGCTGATACCGAGACAGACCGCAGGAGGTATGACAGACAGGACCAGTGCAGCATTGGGGTCAATGTTAAACATCACAGTAAAACCACCTGAAAGGAGGAACACAAACTGAGAAACTGGTTCTACAAACCACAAACACTGACATAACCTTGACCTAATTTTCTAAACCACATCCTCATTCATTGACAATTTATCACTTGAACAATAAATGATGTAACTTCTCTCTGAAATGAAAATGTTATGTTTTGGGTTAGAATGACTTGAACCATCTACCATTGGTAGGTAATTGATGTCCAAGAAAATAGACAAGGTCAGTGCATACGTCATAGAAACTCTCATTTTTGTCCTTGGTCTTGAAGTTTATTTGACTTCATTTGGAAATAAAACAAAACATTTCCCAGGAAGTGGTTTCTTAAATTTAGCATTCGTAGCAACAATCACAAAAACAAGCCTGACCTGCAATCATAAGGACAACAGCGGAAGGTGCCAGGATGGACGAGGCTAAGCAGATGAGCTGGTAGAGCATGAAGAGTTTGGACATGGATGGGTTCCTGCTGGTGATCTCAGTGACGGAGCCCAGCAAGTCAGCAATGCTTACCATAGAGGATGGACCCCATCGACGACGCTGAAAAGAAAGAAGTTATCATAAATAATGTGGTAAAACATTAGACTTGTTGGCCAGATGATTAATGTTGTTGATGTTAACCTCTGTACTTCTAAATCTTGCAATAGGTTCAACTAAAGAACAACTGCTCTTATGGGGGAAGAGCCACTGTCCTGGAAAATGGGGCACCTAGGTTCAAATCCCAGTTGAAGTTAAAGTTTGTCTCTTTTGGAGGTGGATACGGGTTGTCCGCTAACCACAGCACTGCCTCTGATAATCTCAACACAGTAAACTATGATAATATGGAGACTACAATATGGAGGCAGAAAACATGAGAGAGGAGAACGGGGATGTGCACTTTAGGCCAACAGATGAACTCCAACTATGTGGCATTCACTGAATCTATTCAGCTACCAAGGCACTCTAAGAATATATTTATTAGTTTCATGATAATTGTAATAAACATATTTTCTATGTTTTATAGATCCAGTTTCTGAAATAATTTAATAATTTAAAAAAAGCTACGTTGCTCTTTGCACAATAACGAAACCAACCATGTCATTTCTATCTCTTTAGCCAGTCTTTCTCACTTTTCACCATATTGTTTACCTATAGAAAGATTTTTTGAATAAGGGCATACATTTGGGTTATGTAAAACTAGGGCAGTGCTCAAACAAACTTGGATGAGGTCCAAAGGGTGTTGCGAGAACATTCTGATATGATCAGTCTTGTCCTTGATGTTTGAAGATTTTCAATTGCCAGGGTATGAGTAATCACCTGGTTATAAAATTCTTTGAACTCCTGCGGGGCCTTGGTGTAGGCATCTGAAGCTGCATTGAACTCCACCCGCCATCCCTGCTTCAGCATCAGAGTGCACAGCCAACGATCTTCACCTGTAGGCACGATTAAAGATTTGGACAATACTTCAAACAGACTTTCAGAGTCGCCACCACAAATATAATGGTCCTCAGAGAGAGATGTATTTCAACAAGGTGACAAGAGTCAGCTGAAAAAGATAAATTGTGACCAAAGTGATTTTTAAACACAAAATGTATTTTGCGAGAAAAATGCCAATTAATTTAATTAATAATCAAGGGTCTAGTGCCCCTTTAGGTTACTCTATTTTTGCTGAAATGTGTGCTTGAGGATGCTCTTAAGTAACTCTGGTATAAATTACTGAGTAATTTGGCAGTGTCATTTCCTAGTTGTGTTTTGTTTGAGTTGATATGTAGTGAATTTCATTCTTAGAAGACTGTGTTTCTTTTTCTACTCCCTCTGTAGGTTTCATGTGAAGCCTGTCATGGCGGGTCTTCACTCATCTTTGAATGTTTAGAATCTGTAGCATTTAAAAAGAAGATTTAAAGGTCAACTCTAAAAACTCACGGCATCCCGTGACACATCCCACTTGACAAACTAAACACCAGTACAGTATATTAATATTTGTTATCTACAAAAGGACCTGTATTGTACTGTATTTTAAAGACTTTGCAAGTTGCATTTTATGGGTATTCTTCAGTTTTGAACAGTGTTTCATGAAGGTTTTCAACACTTTCATTCCGATGACATGGGACTGCTCTTCAGAGTTGCACGGCTCACAGCTTTTCCATGATTGTTTCTGCGACCCCCAGTGCAACTTTTAAGAAGAAGGATCCTGTTGGCTGCTCTGTCAGTTGCTGAGATGATGGTGGACACTCTTCTTTCTGGGACATTGCTCAACATAGTGTGTTAATGCACTATTAATGCCTGTTGTGCAAAATTGGGTCAGATGTTACTTATGTAATTCCGTTGGTATTTGAGCTTTGTACACTTGATGTGCAGTAACACACCCTTTGGCAGTCGATGTACTGTCCTGAATACTTGGCAACATGATATAATTTGCAATTAGTATAAGCTTCTATCTATTGAAATCTAATTTCACCTTGTATGTTGTACTAAAACTAGACACTAATAAAAGCAGCTTACATACAGCTTTAGAGATGGACCATAAGCTGATCTTACCCTGGTCGTACTGGATGTAGTGGTGAGCCTTAGTGGACTTGATGGTAAATGTTTTCATGACGTTGTCGTCCATAAGCGCCGCTGCTCTGTATAAGCTGAAGCTTCCCGGGCTGCAGAGCACGCAGCCAAAAACATGCTCTGCTGTTTTTTGAAGCCAGTGACTGACAGCGTATTCAAACTTCTGGTACCAAACCATCGGACCTGTTAAGGACAAAAGTGCCTGTTATTAAACCCACTACCGTATCATTTCTCTGTGACAGTGTTTGTCTTTTCAAGCTTATTAGCAAGTTGCAAGAAATGGTCTGCCACATCGGTGAGAGTAATTGAACTATGTTTTAACATCATGCATGACTTAACTGAATTGACTGTAGCAACCTAAATTGATTACAAATAAATTTAAGGCAAATACTGTATAAGTATGATTTTACATTTTCTTATCATTGGCAGCTAAACCATAATTACATTACAGCATATGAAACATTTTAATGTAATTATCTGGAAATATGCACAATATTTTACCCTGTTATGGTGAAAAAATATTCTATGAAGTTGCTAGTATTGAAATACATTTTAGTAAGTAGAGATAATTTGTCACTGTTACAAACGGGGGCGTTTCTCACAAGGGCACCAAATAATTTCCAGACACGGAGATTCAAACGAAAGAGGGTTTTAATAAAAGCAAAATAGCAAAGAAGAATGACAAAAGACAAAGTAACAACCAAAACCAGAGATGCAAAAACCAGAACAGAAGGACAACCAAAAACGTGGTGGAAACCAGGACAAGGTAACAACATAAAATCACTGCTTAAGTGCAAGCACAAAGCTCACAAGAGAAACATAAAGTCCTGGTCCAAGGGGTGGATCCAAGGTTCAAGAGGGGAAACTAGACTCAAAAAGACAAAGGCAAAGTCCATGGACAAACAAGGTTAAGGTAACGGCTACTAACAAACTGGCAATTGGTGTTGAGAGAGGAGAACTTGGAACTTGAAAGGAGGCTCGTGCACAGGTGAAACTAAACCGGTGATTAAAGGTGAGTTAGCAGAGGGAGAACACAGCTGAAACTAATAAGGTGATAATGAGAGGGAGACAGACTGAGACAGCAGGGACAGAAAAATACACTAACAGGGGAAAACAAGGCAGCGATCCTAACAGTCACAGCAACAAGCTATTGCATGTGTGTATTTCCAGGTAATTTTTTTGAAATTTCAATCTTCTTTCACACATTACTTTGAAATACTTGGTAATAATTATGCATTTAATTATTTGTATGTATATATTTGTATATGTATATATTTGCAGGTTGTCATACAGTTGTTTCTTTACGTCTTTTCTTTAGCATTTACGTCTGAACCAAACATGGCAATTATTCTTAAAAAAAAAGAAATAGACTAAATAATTTTCAATAGTTTTTTTCTTAATAAATGTAAGTTGGCCTGTGCTGGTAGTTGACTACCATTGTATTTCAAATATACTGTAAAAGGAAAAATCTACAGAATACAAATTTAACAAATAATGACAAACAACAAAATAACAAACTCAACAAAACAAAGGGATCGAATCGTATAAGTAAATAATTGCAATAAAAGTCAACATAAAAGCAAAAGAGAATAGTAAACATAATATTCACAACAATGACAACTATTCCTCTCCTAACTATTAAGATTAATCATATGAATTATATTAATTTGTTCCATATACAACAAAAGAGCGCGAAGAAGAATACTTTTTTAACCTATTTAATCCCACTCCTTGTCCAACAATTGATTTACAGAGAACAATTGACTGATGGCTTCAAATCTTATTTGCAGTGTTTTATATTTCTGTCTATGTCTGTAAATTTCAAGAAAATGAACTGCAAAAATAATGAGTTAGTGTGATCCCTGCATCCAGCGTTGTGAATAATAGGTACAGTCCTTTTCTAGAATGGATAGTGAATGTAATGAGCTCTTACAGTTGTTTCCCAAGATCTCAACACTGTAACTAAACTGTGGTAAAGCTATTGAACAGTATAGATGTGGAGTGCTTTTTAAATGAGAATGTGTTTTACTTTACTATCTCACTAATCCCATACCTTTCAAGTTGGTTTAACAGTGTGTCATATTTTATTGTATCAAAAGGTTTTTTAAGATAAATGAAAATTCCCACAGCACTTTTCTCTTTTTCTATGGCATTGAGAGGGCATCAATTATGCCATCATTTAAATTTTTGGTCCTTCATTGTAATTGTTTTTATTGTAGCCCCTCTGTTTTTCATCCCCATTCCCTCACAGTATTACACCAACCTGATCCTGTGGGGTGAATCCTGCCACATGCTGCCCCAACACGTGGGTACACCTTCAGGCGATCAACAAGCAGCATCACAGCAGCGGGTTGAAAGTCTGTGTCCCCGTCTAAAGCTAGCAGGTAGGTATTGTTCTTCTCTTTCTGCAGAATCATACAGTTTGACATTTATCTACTTATCAATTAGAAATACAGTATGTGCTAAAAATGCACTGGTTCATGTGTGCGTGCATGTGTCTTCTCTCATCTGACCTCAAACTCTCTTTTTAATTTAGCGTCATTCTCTCTTTTTCCCAACTTTTTGCAATATTTGGCTGCAACTTTCCAGCCCAGGAGGTAGTACATGTACATGACCTGGAAAACATCAAAGAATACTGTATTCAGTAATCGTTCCTTGACAAAAACACATTATCAGCAAAACTGTCTTAAAAAAAAAAAACAATTAGGATTTTTTCTTTTTAATTACACTTGTCAGACGCCAATATTGTAAAGATAATGATCTTAAACTTCTCACAGGCTTGCAGCAAAGCTGAACTATTTATTTTTCCCACCTGAGACCATCTCTTCTTGTTGCGGATTAGTTCCTTGTCCTTGAAGTGAACCACCAGAATGTTTCCATGAGGCATGGTGACCACCACTCGACCTCCATATGGTGTCCTCACCAGTTTCTGATCAGGGATCTGCTGCTGCTTCCTAAAGAGGCCTTTATCGATGTTCATGAAGATGCTATCAGAGGATCAAATATACTTTAGCTTAAGTTCACAATGCTCAACAAAGTTCACCTTTCTTGAGCATTGTTCTGAATCAGTTTAAACCTTTACCTGTAAACCTCTCTGATAATTTCCACAAGCGTCTCTGCAAATTCATTGACGTAGCGACCTCTACTCCCTGGAACATTTCTGAAGGCGTCGTCAAAGTAGATGTGACTTTCAAAAGTTATGTCGCTTGTTTCTCCTTCCTTTCTTGGACTGAACTTGTCCAGTCTGGTGAAGGAAAAGACTGGATGGTACAACATGAAAAGGTATTGCTAAAAATCAGTATCCGTAATGTAACAGTCCAAAGTGTTCTGTGAAACATACCTGAATATTGAAATGATTAAATTCATCATCTCGTCGTAGGTCTCATGCCACATGGTCGCACAGAGGAACAATTTCACTGGGTCTAATGATCTGAATCTGGAAATTTAATTTAATTTGCATTGCATATGTAAGAACCTGGTGCATGTACATCCCTTATTTTGTTTGGGCTCATTCTCTGTGTCCTTGTTCTACCAATGTGTTTACTGTATATTTGGATGAATTTTGAATCCAAACTACAAATGCTAAAACATCTCACCTTAAAACTTTACAGTATCACCCATAAATCTTACTTGAGGGTCTTCCAACATCCACACTTACTGCTTCTGCCTTTCATTGTTCTGGACATCAAATCGAGTGTTTAAAAGCAGTGACTGCTCTATAAATCCTCCTTCATACAGCCTTCTGGTCAATAGGTCCTGAGTCCTCTGGATGCGGTACAGACTGAGGTACCATAGGTGGATAGTGGCCAACACAAGACCGAGCCACCAGGACACAGATGAACCTACCGGAAAAAAATAATCAAAGGCTAATAGTAAAATATCAGACTTAAAGCCGGTTTAACTGTACTGTCGAGGTCTGAGAAAAAAGTGTTTGACATTTATATAGAATAATACTTATATATCTAATAATAATAATAATAATAATAATAATAATAATAATAATAATAATAATAATAATAATCCAATATCTACCCCCACAAGTTTTATAATGTGTCTTTGTTACCTGTGAGAATTCCAATGTCAGCCACGTTGGACATGTCAAAGAGGCACAGAGTGTGTGTAACATCCAAAACCAGTTGTGGGAACACGCTACCAGTCAGACTTTGGTTTCTTCCATCCACAGCTACGTTGCAGTAGTGTGTAAAGTTTGCCGCCCCATTCAGACTTATTCTGTAGTCCTGATAGTAAACAATGACGGGGATGACGAACAGAGCCATGACAGCTAGAGAGGCCAGGTACAGAGGCAGGATGAAGCACTGTCGCAGGGCGTGCATCTTACAGGCTGCTAATGCAAACCAATGGCAGAGAGCAGAGGAGATCAGCTGGACCCCCACTGTAATGACTATCACCCTTGTCTCAAAGCTTGGGATGGTGGTCACAATGTCCCAATGCATTTTAGACAGGGGAACATAGGCTCCAAGCACACAGGCCGTTACCATGATCCTGAGCAGGCTGGAGAGGATGTGCAGGATGTTCTGGCTTCTTCTCATGTCTATGCACAATTCTTTTAAGAAGGCAGAGCTGCTGTTTTCACTGATGTGTCTGAAGTAGTTCTCCCACCAGTTAAAGGACACCAAGAAAGACCCACCAACGGCCAGACCCACCCACATAGCCATCTTCATGTCAGTAGGATTCTTCTTTATGTATAAGGTGAGAAACAGCACATAACCGAGCACAATGAGGACGAAGGCAGCGATGGATGGCCCAATGAAGCGGTTTCTTTCCTTGGCAGTACACTGAGCAATCACCTGTAGGAGCGCAGAGAGAAGGGCTACACCATTTAGGATTGTCACATTAGTCACAATGTCCAAATGTGGCATCGCTACGATGGTGAGAATCGCTGCACCCAGAGACACCAGAAAGTCAAGAAACAGAACCTAAACAAAGGGAGAAAACACATCTTTAATTTCAAAGAAACACCAGTTCCCGAAGGGTAAATATAAAAGAGAGCAAATTTAGGATTGGTTGTTTAGTGAGCTCCTGTCTCTGCAAGTAAATGTAATGTTTCAGCTTATTATAACTTTCCATTTTAACATTTGGAAATATATATTCTATAAAGTTTTTGGTTTGCCCCACTGCACAGACCATGAGATTTTTCAATTCTATGCTGTAAAAAAACACTTAATGTGGTGTATCAGAGCACTTTTAGAGACATAGGGGTTGGTTGAATTGCCGACTGTGTAGTTAAATCGTTAAAAGTTAAAATTGTAAGGGAAATAATTTATCAGATCCTTCCTGCGAACGGCATGGATTTAGTCATATGTAGAACAGCTCTACATTCATCTGTCACACCTCACTTGTACTTATACTGCTTCTTCCCAATACATCATTCTAAATTCATTTCAGTAATTCATTAATCTAAACCATCAACATCTCGCTTAGACCCCATCCGGACTAGACTGCTCAAAAATGTCTTTGATCAGCACGTCCATACAAGTTCAGCTCATTCTGTCTTTACTAACAGACTACATACCCCAGGCTTTTAAGGTTGCTGTAGTCAAACCTCTGATCAAAAAGCCTTGGTAAATTATAGACCAATATATATTCTGCCCTTTATCTCTTAAACTCTTGAGAAGGTAGTTTTCAGAGCAATTATTTGAATAACTGCACAGGAATCAACGATTTCCAGTCAGGATCTAGAGTACATCATAGTACAGAAACAGCACCTGTAAAGGTCAATAACGATCTTCTATTACCATCAAACAATGGAATTCTCTCTATACTCATCTTCTTAGATATGAGTGCTGTATTTGAGACTATAGATCACATTTTATTACACAGACTGGAACATGTCATTGGAGTTAAAAAAAAACAACAACACCAGGCTTGTTAAAATCGTATCTGTCAGATAGATTCCAGTTTTTACACATTCATAATGAGTTCCACAGGGTTGTGTGCTTGGACTGATTCTTTTCACTCTATATATGTCCACCGTAGACAATATTATTAGGAAACACATACATTTCTATTGCTATGCACACTTAATTTAGTTTCTTCTTGCTACCGAGCTATAGTTATCTATGAAACCAGAAGACACTAATCAATCAATCAATCAATCAATCAAACTATAAGCATGCTTGAAAGAAGAAAAAGGTTTGGATGTACACCAATTTCCTTCTTTTAAATTCAGACAAGATGGAGGTTATGTTGTTTGGTCCTAAAAACTTCAGAGATACTATGTCTAATCACACTCTTACCCTAGATGCCATAGCATTGGCCTAGAATCACTGCAAGAAATCTTGGAGTTATCTTTGACCAAGATATCTTGTTTACTTCATAAAATAAATCTCTAGAACTGCCTTTTTCCACCTGAGGACTATTGCTAAAATTAGGAGCATCCTGTTCCAAAGTGGTGCTGAAAAACTAGTCCGTGCATTTGTTACTTCCAGACCAGACTATTGTAATTCATTAATAATAGCAGGTTCAAATGACTGCTTCAAACGCCTCCAGATAATCCAAAAAGGTTGAAGCCAGATCATATCGTTAGTTTTTTTAGTTTTTTAAACAAATCTTTTCTGTAAGGATTTGAACCTTATTCTGTAAAGTCCCTTGCGATGACTTCTGTTGTGATTTGGTGCTATACAAATAAAATTGAATTGAATTAAAATATCTTTTGATGTTTCTCACCATAGATAATGTTTTTTTGGCCGGCAGCTTTGAGGATTTATAGCACGCCTTCCAGATGCTCTTTAGTAAGAGAAGGACGCTGGAGGCGATGAGCGAGCAACCGATGCACAACAGAGCAACAGGTTTCTGCTCAGCTAGGAGGGTCTTTGTACCTTCATTTGATAAAGTGATAAGCAGGAGGAAAGATGTCTGCAGCAGAGATAAGACAGATGTTCGGTATTAGTGTTTTACCTAAAGAAAAAGAGGATACCAGATACATTTGGACAAAATTGTCTAAATGGAATTTGATGGCTAAAATCACACTTGGTTAAAGTTTGATTATCTCATGCAACACTAATATTTGATGCACAAAATATGGAGCAAACCTTGCTACATAAAGCCAACCCAAACACAAACACAGCGACTAGACAGAAAGAGAAGGTCTTTAGTATTTGGATCAGCTTCCAGGGCGTTTGTTCATCTTCAATGACGGGGAGTTCTCGACAGGTATCCCACGGCCTCCTAAAGACAAGACATCAAAACATCAAGCTATGGTGACTGCATGGATAAAATGACTTTGGTAGGACGTTCTGTGGTAACTTTAGGACAAAGCAAGGTAGAAAATGGCGTCTTTGCAAACAGAACGGCAATATGATGAACTCAGTGCTGAGAACTTGTTGAACCTGTGAAACAAGTAAATCTTTATCTGCTGGTTATGTAAAGCATCATAAATAGGTGAATGTACGTCGATTGTGGGAGGAAACTCTAGCAACAGTTCAAATCGTAACAGTATATAAAAGCCTCTACCTCTATCAGAACAACTGTGACTGTTCCTGTAAAGAAAATGAATGAATGAATGAATGAACGACTGTATCTTACCTAAAATGTTCAGTGAATACTTGCACTAAGTTTATTTTTCAAGTTTTTTAAGTGTCAAGATAGCGTTTCTATTGAAGTAGCAATTTTTTAAAAACTGATTTATACTTTGTTCATGTATTTCACAATATTTAAGTGTTACCAATGTTTTATCATTTTCTGCTTTAAGATGTAAAATTTGATTAATTAAGAAAGTGAATTATTTTTTCATTTATTCAGTTCATTAATAAAAACTCAATCAGGCCAATGAAAAATCAAAATAATGTTTTATAAACCATGAAATAACATTTAAACTTAATATATAGATAGATAGAGAAGTGGTAAGATTACTGTCCCTCTATGTGGGAGACTGGGGTTTGAACCCTAGCTTTGGGTCACCTCCAGTAGGGGTCCTTAGGCAAAACCTCATACACCTACCCTGCCTTGGCCTTGTACCTTGTTCCTCACTTGTAAGTCGCTTTGGATAAAAACGTCTGCCAATTGATTAAATGTAGTAAAGTTTTGCAACAGCTACAGTAGCAAAAGTTGTGTAATATTAATAGAAATGGACATAATTTCTTACTTGGGCAAGCTCCTGTCTTCAGCCATGTTTCAGATAAACGTGCACACTACACTACACTTGGGTGTAGTCTTGAAAATGACCTTTCAACGTCTGAAGATGCCATCGTCTAAAGGTGGTAAAAGTAAGATAAGATAAGATAAGATAGACTTTTATTAATTCTACAGTGGGGAAATTGTTCACAGCAGCGGAGGGAAACAGAAACACGTTGTTCCTTCTGGGAGGTATTACATTAACTGAAAGTGACTGAACGTATTTTAATACTGATTTAAAATAAATATAGTGTTTTTCAGGTAAGGATTGTGTTAGTTCACGTGTTGATTTATATAATCATGAGCAGCCTCAGATGCAGTGCAAATAGTCAAACAATGGTACCTTAACCCTATAAGGATGTGATCATTCACAACAATCACTGCATATGCAAAGCCACCAGGGCTGTGCATATGCAGTGATTGTTGTGGATATCTGTGATGGATGGCAGACAGGCTCCTTCTCAGCTGTTCTCACTTTGCACCGTAGGATCTTACAATCCACAACGGTGCAATTCCCAAACCCGGTGGTGATACAGCTTCTCAGGATGCTCTCTATGGTCCCCCTGTACACCATCCACTTATTTTTTTCACCATTAAGATAAAGGTTGTTCTTACTTCACCAGTCTGTTAGATGTTTCCCTTTGTCTCTGTAAGCTGACTCGTCGTTCTTGCTGATTAGGCCCACCACAGTCAAGTCATCAGCAAACTTAATGATGTGGTTTAAGCTGCCTTTTGCCACACACTCATAAGTCAGCAAAGTGTTCACAGTGGTTGTGCTGGAGATGCTGTTGCCAATCTGGCCCTCAGTGTGTTAGTGGCCTCTGTCGCTAGTCTCCTTCTTGCACGATCACTTAGTTTGTGTGGACCTTCCAGACACAAGTTTCTTTATACTGCAATTACTACTAGCACTAAATATCTGCACCTCTATTAGATTAGGTCAGAAGGGGATGAAGGTCTTTAATTGATGTTCAAAACAAAATGTCACATAAACTTAAAATTTGCATGAATCTCTGTGACATTTCATGGCACAATAGTAGTTTCAGAGTCCTACCAGTCTCTTGATATAGACTGACAAAACTGATTTAGCAGTTGGTGTGTTATTAATAAAGTGTTGACCGAGGTGATACCTGATAACAAATACACTAACGGCTTTGAATATATCACAGTGTCTGTTGCTAGGATTTCATAAGATATTTTGAAGTGAGCAACTGGGTTAGGATTCAAAAGCAAACATGAATATGACATTTGCTACTCGTGTTGATTCAGTAACACACCACAAGATGGTGGCAATGAATTTAAGAATGTTTTCACTCTGTTGTCTGCTGCCAACAGGGCTGGCACCTAAGAGTAAGTGACCATGTGTGGTGGTGAAAGTACATCATGTGAGAGAGTAAATAGTCTATATGGAGTGTATATGCATGGAGTAAATATGCATATACACGCAGGCACCTAATGTTGAAAAATGAACGTTTCTGTTGTTGTTATTTTTCTAATAGTTTTACAAAGTAATAAAAATGTGGATACAGGACTCATAGAATTGTTTGAGAAAATAATGCACTCAACAACAAATACAAGTTGATTTGTTATTTGCCTGATGTGTTCCAGACCCGAGACTTAGCACTAACTACTGTATAACATCACTACTGATAAATAATAATAACTGATGTTAATCTCCATTAGCGCCTAATAGGGAATTCTATTATGTATTACCATATGATTATTTATATGTCTTCTCTTTAGTATGTTTCAGTTTTACAGTGTTTTCATCTGAGAGGCAAATAAACAGCCTGAACTTGAGACTCTTGTCTCTCAGTTGGGAAACTGTTTACTGTTAACTTGACACCCACATTCAGGGCAGAATAAGCAGAATAACAAAGAACTGTGAGCATTTTTTGTAAACATGTCCTTTCTTAGTTAGTTTTATTTTTATTCAAAAGATATATTATACTTTCAATAAATGTTGTTACTTTGTTGGTTTTAGCGGGGCTAAATGAGTTGAATGTAACTAGAACCAAGTCATGAAAGTAATTTCTACTATCTCTCACAATAAATGTAAAAAATATCACTAAATAAAGCCTGACTGCACCTAACTCGCTAACAAACCACCTCACGGTATCTCAGTTGATTGTTTTCTGTGAAAATGCCAAAAATACCTGTAACCACACATAAGATTATGACCAGGAATAGAAATTAGAATTTGCACTGGCTTTATTTCTAACCTTAATCCCTTAATCACCTTCAGGTTCTGTCAACTATTCCTTTCATGGCCTTCACAGTATTGGAGTGGGGATCATGAAGTTGTTCCAGTGAAAGCATTAGCAGTGTGTGGAATTCATCCCTGCTAAGACAAAGGGAAATTATTTCCCTGCAATTTAGAGTGTACAGTGAATTTCACTAGAATCTGCGGCTCCCCTTGCCTTTACTGAGGTTTGTATGTCAGCTCTTTGTTTAGCTCACCAGCCCAGTTGTTTAGCTGTTTTAAAGCTGCTGTCCTTTTAAAACCTTAAACCAGTGTTCATACAGTAAAACATTATACAGGAATTTAGTAAAATCAACAAAGCCTTTAATTTTAACCTGATGTAAATATAAATGTTTTAATGACTTCAATTTCATTTAGCTTAGAATATGATTTTTTTTTTTACAGACACTTTAACAACCTATCAACATGAGTTGATCTGACTTAACTCAAAACATTTTTTTACAGAAACAATACCAGCAGACCTCCCAGCAAGCAATGTTTGAGAGTTAAAACTCTTCACACAACTCTTTTTGTAGTTGTAGAAAACATTTATGAAGAAATGTTAGGTTTGACATGTTAAGGGAAGTTATTTGCCATCAAAAACAATATGACCATATTCAACTAATGGTATTAACAAAGTTTAACAAGCCAAATTGACAGATGTCTTTAAGTTGAGAATTTGGAACGAAGATGGAGAAATGGTAGCAGGACCTTTATTGCTTTTTATTGCTTTTCCTTTTTGCCAGCTTTTGACCTCTTCTTCACACCTTCGCCTTCTCAGCTTCTGATGGATTCTGGTCTTCTGACTGATTTCTAATGGATTTCAGGTCTCTCTCCTGGAATCAGCTAATAGCTAGTAGCCAATAACTTTATTGATTCCTATGGAGAAATTGTTGTTAGATGGCTGTACAAACATAATGGTGCCACCACAGGAACTAGGATTTAACCCAAAAATCCTAAGGCTTATGGACAACTGATGACAGCTTAACACATATTTGATTTACTTGAACCTCCTTTCCTAGCCGTCAACTGTTTTAACTTATACCTTTACAGAGGTGTTATCCACCATCTCTATGGTTGGTGATTTAAATGAATGAACTACTGAACATGTACATTAGATGAGCCGGTAACTATTACTAAATAGTAAGAAAATTTAAACAAGGAAAACCCAACACTAAATTGATTTAGATACATTTTCCTCGTTCATGGCAGCTCAGCAATGATGCGTTTCAAAGAATGTAGGAACTATTTAATAAACACATACACTGCATACCTGTGTACCTGTCAAAACAATTGAATAAACAACTTAAACAGAGAAAACTGACACGTGCATTGAAACCTTTAAAGTCACGTGAACTATGGTAACAATTCAACCCCAGCAACCTTTGTCACATAGCAGCACCTCATCTTCTCAGAAGTAGACAAGCCAAACATGTGATACACGCAACGCACAGAAAACAGTTCATCCTGATCTTGTAACCAAATTTAGCTCGAACGTTTGAGTTAAAGAGGTGCCCTTTGCTTTTAGCTATGCTAGGCGCATGGCTCTGGTGATGGCAATGTCTGTGGGTCAGTCAATCTACCACTTTGGATGATATTGAAATATCTTAACAACTACTGTGTGGATTGCCATCAACTAATAAACATGTTACTGACATCACTGTGAGAGGAGACTGTTGCCATGCAGGTGTACCTCATAGTAAAGCCTTGCAGAGTTGCTGGCATGGTGGAAGACTTGTTTCCAGGACCACAAAAACAAATTCCACCTACTTTTTGTTGTGGTGTGGATCTGTGTTAATTACTGCACTGTAGGTTTTATGTAGTTTTACACACATCGCTGTGTTATTGTCGTTAACTTGTCACTGCTACCAGATTTATTATAAGGAAGAAGAGAAATAAACTTAAATGAAAAATCCCTGTGGGGAATTCCTGACATGTTTAGTAAAGGCTGAACCGGCTCAACTTATGTTGTCTTGCCAGAGGTGCCAATACCACCAAGGAGGAAACTGTGAAGACTTGAATCTGCTAAAATTACAACACACAAAGCCAAGGTGGAACATTAGAGTATAAAATTTCACTGATCCTCTGTATTCATATAATTAATTATTTTCCTGAAAGTATTTTTTGTGCAAGAAAAGTAAAAAAACTAAAAACATTAATCATAACTTTGTCTAATTTAGATTCAGGTCTGCCAGTGAGCCACCACACGCTGTATTGACTGACAGTCATGGCAGTATTTCACCTAAATGCTTTGTTAGTTGTTAGTTTCTTTGTCTGACAAGACAAAATGTCCTCCATTGTTCATAAAAATGTGAAAAGCAATGTGACGCTGTGAAATATGTTCTACACATAATGAGTCTACCGTGAATTGTACTAGCTTGGCTTCAATGCAACACTCTTAATAATAATTAATATTATAACTGAGACTCACTCTGTTTGCTGGTATTCTTTGCCCACTACAGTGGCAAGAAAAAAAGTAATGAACTATTTACAATTTACTGATTTTCTTTATCAGTTGTTGAAAAACGACGATCAGATTTTCACCTAACCCACAAATGAAAAGAAATCTAAGCAAGAAAACACAAACAATCATGATCTTTCACATCTTTACTTAGCACACCTATTCAACATGAAAATGATTTACTGGTTGAACTACCTTTGGCAGCAATAACCTCAAGCAAAAGTTTTCTGTAGCTGTGGGTTAGACCTGCAGCATGTCCAAGAATGGTCCAGGGCCATTCTATCTCACAGAAATGACTCCGATCAGCCATACTAGTAGGACATGTAATGTTATTTCACAGCATCTCGAATGGGGCTTCAAATGGCAGATTCAGGCCAGAGAAGATTGACTTTGATCTTGAGGTTCATTGTCCCACTACATCACCCGACTTCTTCTCAGCTTCAGCTTGCAGATAGACACTTTGAAACTATCCTGTGTGAAATCTTGATAAACCTTGAAATTAATTTTATCCTCAATAATGCCGTACTTCACTGAAGGAATGATGTTTTCAATTTGTAAGCCATACCATCATAAATCTGCTCACACCATTCTTTTGACCTAACCTGCAGTTAATTAAAGCTGCCTATAACTCCAACACTCACCCAAACAATAATTAAATTCTCTGTGGTTTGCCCCGGCCTCATATCTGTCTCATTCAGTTCAGCTTCTGTGGCTAGTTTCACCTGAATGCCATTGTCTTCTGTTTAGTCCAACTAATTATCTAACTCCTCCAGATCTGCTGGTAGATAGTAGCTAAATAAGAAATTTACCACTCCCTGATTTGGTGTACCTTGAAAATGTTCTTCCTGTCCGCACCCTAACATACTGTACATGGCGGCTCATTTTTTCCATTAGCATCATTTAAAATACTCAAGATGTTATACAACAGCAGTTAAAGTTTTAGCTGGATTAATTGTTGTTGTGTTCTTAGGATTACTGAAGGCTCTGCATGCACTGCAACTGCATCATTCAATTTAGGTTACTATGATGTAACTTACATAGACTTGTACATTTTCTGCAAATATTAGACTTTATATCAGCAAGTCATTACTAAAGACATGGCTGTCAAGATTAGCACCTGAGTAATATTATCCTATGAAGCATCACTGGAAATACATTTATTAATACACCAGTTCATGAGTTTATATACACACAGCTAGAATTACAGCCTAAAGGTTGTATCCCTCCTATAGTTGTACGCCTTTCTGTTGATGCATCCAACAACCATGGTAGCCACTATTATACTATACATTTCATAACGAATCTATCTTTCAGAGTCACTTACATTATTATGACCAAACATGCTCACACAAGTACACTTGAGCTTTGTTATGAAAGCTTTGTACGTGCAAGTGTCAAAACAAAAAAATAGACATTTAACTACGTGCACTACTTGTTCTGCTAAATAATGACTACACTCCTTCTTTTAGGTGTAGTCGTGTGTCCTCATATAGAGCTCCACCTTTAAACACAAAATCATGTTCACTTCTGGCGTGGCTGAACCAGAAGTTGTCATTAGAGGCGTCACTAATACTACAGTCAAAAACAATTATTCCAGCCCTACAAGTTTGACAGCCAGAGGAGAGCAGAGGCTGCAAAGTCTATTGTGATCAAAGTCCTCAGAAGGATTGCAGAATTACTGCTACATAGTGATCGCTGTTCTGATTTGTGACAGCAGTCAGACTAAAAACACCAGTTAAACCGTTAACTTTTTAAAGTAGTTATTTTAAAAAACACATATTATAACAACAACTTATTATAGAAAATGAATAAATCATAGTTTTTCTATCATTTCTGTTTATTTGTATGTATTAAACACATATGATACATTCAAAAATAAATAGTATTTTAAACAACTAACCAGTGTGCTCCCTCTGATACAGTACACATGTTGCCTGGCTGCTTTTACCCAGAGAACATTCACAGGAGTTTTGAGGGGGTTTGAGGAGGTTTGAAGTGCATAATGAAGACACAATAAATATACATTTCCTTAATATCCTTCTATGACTAACTCATTTTTTGTTTGTGATATATGTAGCCCAGTGAATATTCAAAACAAACACTATACAAAAAAATTAGAAAGACATAGCTTAAAACTTTAAAGTGCTTAGGATTTGCAATTCAAGACTGTGTAACAGTATATAGAGTCTATTGTGTGTTTAAAAGCAGTTAATGCTCTAACAGGATATCATAGCATTTATATTAGTCAATCAACTAATAGATTTGGCATTTTAATAAAGAATCCCTGATGTAAAATTTCCCCAACTTCCAAGATTCAATGACCTGCCAAACATCCAAGCACATTTTAAACCATAAAATACCTTTAGTTTGTCTGCGACATGAACATTATCATTGCTCTACACATACTGTTTCAAATACTTCATCCATTTATCTTCACATTTAAGTACATTTAACACATTGAATTGTTACACACACACAATAGCTTCTTCATAAATACCTCCGACAGTGTTACATTTACTGACCTGACATTTGCTTTCATTTGTCCCTGAGTTGTTTTCTTCTTTATACAGTTTTACCCTAATGTGTTTTTTGCTTTGTTTTCTGCAGAGCACTTTACGGTAAAGAGGTTTCATGAGTGTTTTAAAAAATAAATTGCACTTGACTAAGTATAGACATATATAATACAAATAATAAAGACATTTTTAGTCAAATCCCACATAAATTTAAAAAACTGCTAAAATGTTTGAGTTGTGCTGAGTGATTGTTTTTACACCATCGTTCCTTCACCAGAACTTTGTTGGGATGCGTAGTACTCATCCTCACTGTCCTCAGGTTCAGAGACCTCTGCCTGAGAAGTCGAGTTAGACTCAGTGTTGGAGGCAGTTTCAACCTGGGAGGAGATGGAATAAACAACAATACATATTATTGTCACCACACCTGGAATACCTCTGGTAGGCTAAACTGTATTCTAGTCCAACAACAGTAGCAAAAAGGTGCGGTTGAAATCATGTCAGTACACCGAGTTTCCACTGCATCAGTATTTAAAGTCATTTGCAGCATGACTGAAGGCTTTTGTATCTCAGTCATCTGTTAACTAGCACAAACATAAAGGGAATGTTGTCCTTTTACCTTTCTCTGTGACTAAGATAAATTCTCAGACAACCATGCTGATCTGGAACAAATTGTGAATTTCATAGCTACCAGTTGGACAATAGCTGTTGCTTTTATATTACAGCTTTGGGTTAATGTAAGTGTTTCCAATCATGTATTATAGTGCCTACTCTGAGTGGGTTTTCTATTTTAATGCTACTCAAAAATCAACAAAGCTTAGAAAAATATAGTTTTTAAAGATTGGAAGAAAAAATGCAAAATAAGATAGGAATTCATGCTGTTTTTAATTAGTATCACTGCAAAACTACTACTATTAGTACTAGTTAAATAGTATTAATTGTATAAGTTACATTAAGACTTGTAGCAGCAGTAATAGTAGTAGCTGTAGTATCACTTGTAAGAAGCATCTTTAATAAATGAGTTGTAGATACCCTGTGGCCTGCCCGGTAGTCTTTTTCTTCGAGTTTTTGTCTGGGTTCAGTGTCCAAAAAGGCAACATAATGGATCATGGTGGAGATTCTGGATGAACAAAAAAACATGAATGTTAGTGTTTTTTGAAGTTACAGGGTATTTATAGGATATATTGACATCATGATCTATATCATGCATCACATCACAGAAGAGAAAGCCCAATGGATTTGACTGAAGTGGTCACCTGTGGTATATCATGGCCAAGAACTGGACCACAACAGACGTAGCAAATCCCAGAATGAACATGAAACCAATGGGTTCGATTTGAACATCTTCTCCTGTTACATGAAGATTGATGTCAATCTTTGGGATCTTTATGGAGAAGGTGCTGCTGTTGAGCTGGAGGGTGAAGGTTGCCACCAACCACAGAGCATTCAACATGAAGAAGGCAAAGTTGACCTGTGTGTCATGAGAAGGATACGATTAATTAAAAATTTAATTCACAGTGGTCTCTTGTTAGATATGTGCCGTGGCCCTGTTTTGTAGGTCTACCTTGTTTCTTAGATCTTTCAAGTCACTGGCGATTGTTTGCTGTCTCTTTTTGTCATCAGGTAGTGGTTTCAGGTATTTCTCCTGAAGCTCTACAAAGAACTCCTCCTCCTCCTGCAGAAAAATACACAAATTATTAATGTGAATTCATCTCTTTATTAACTCCCAAAACAGTACAGCAGCAGTATAAACCACTTGGCTTATGGAAAATGTGCAGTGTATGAAGTGTCCTAGTTGTAATAATCATAAAGAAAAATGTTGTGGGATATAGTCAATGTTTCAAACATAAAAACAAAACTTTCAATGTCCGTCCTCAAATCCCACCTTTCATTTTAAATGTCATTAGGTTTAAGGATGTGATTTAGAGACATATAATAAATTAAGATACATATGCACCTCATCGAGTGAGTCTTCCAATAATTGCATTTCACGGTTCTGGGATAGTTCTTGTAGTTCTGTGACCCAAGCTGAGTAAACAAGCAAAGCAGGAGGTTAGTAGATCACATGAAAATGTGAAAGTGTGTTGCACTTGCACATTGGAAATCAACATATTACATTACTTACATTGGCGAGGGTTGTCAAAAACCCTTTGCATTTGCCTAAAATACAAGAGAAATATCGTTAATGTCTCACACTTTGTACAACTGACAGATTGCTTTTGGTTAAAGTTCCACCTTCAGAACCTACATCTGCTCTTCCTCTGGGATGTCTTCTACAATGGTGTTTTGCGGCTGAGGTTCAGATTGTGCAGACTCTGGGATCATGTGGTTGTCCTGGTTGACATTGAGCTGTTCTTCTTGAGACCTCTGGTTGCAATTTTTACATTTGATGCATGAGAAGAACTTCTGCAAGGTGTTTTTGGCTGTAGGGGTAGAAATCAGCTTCAGATGAGTCAGCACAATGGTCATACGGGCTAGCGTTGCACTCTGAGTTGCTATCGGCTATCTACCTTTCTCCACTGTTGTTTGTCGGGTGGTAGCTACAGGTGTTGCAGCCCCAGCAGCAGGTTTAGACTCTCTGGTGCCCCAGGACACATTGTTCATGTTGACCATGGAGTAGATGGTGAGCAGGAGGTAGGCGCTGGGGATGCAGATGATGTAGAGAACACCATAGAACACTAGCTGGAACTCTTGGGGATGAATTATTGCAGTGAAGATATAGATGATGGCCATGACAATGACAAACATGCTGCTGGGTGTCAGGATGGTTTGCTGCTTTATCATTGCACCTGGTGGAAGATGAATAGATAAAAATTTTAAACAGTCTTAAGAATCTTTCAAAAAAGTGGTAAAAGATGTGTTTACATAAAGTTATTCCTGTTTGAATATAACTTACCGATGATGGACATTGTCACCACCAACATGAGGAATGCATATATGATACTCAATATTCCTGCAATAGTGATTTGAGTGTCTGACTTGAGCTTGAAGCAAAGAATCAGAAAAACAATAGGAGGTATCACAGAGATGACCAGGGCAACGGCAGAATCGAGGTCAAAGATGAATGACAGGCTACCTGGAGATCATAATAGAGAATAAATAGACACACATGGTTACATTGTTCATGTTGATTTTGTCTTTGAATATAGGACTTAGTACCCATTAGTTTGGATACCAACTAATTAGTATTCAGAAAGTTTATTTTATGTCTTTGGACTCAAAAATAATTCCAACCTGCAACTAAAAGACAGATGGTGGCAGGTGCCAGAATAGCTGAGATGATGCCAAAGAGTTGGTAGAACATAAAAAGCTTGGACATGGATTTGTTTCTCTTGGAAATAACGTTGGTGTCGCCCAGTAGGTCCACGACGTTGGCCAATGTAGAAGGTCCCCATCGCCGACGCTGAAGAATAAGATTCCCAGTGATGTCAGTAAATACAAAACATGTGTTTGTTAAGTTTTTGTGGGATTTTCACTGGAATCATATTATTAGCAGCATGTTTTATTATGTGCAGCACTCACCTGGTTGTAGAGTTCTTTGAAGTCTTCAGGTGCGTTGGTGTAGGCATCAGATGCTGCATTGTACTCCACCCTCCAACCCTGTTTCAGCAGCAGAGTACAGAGCCAGCGGTCTTCACCTGCAGGAAACAGAAAAAAAGGATTAGTATGTTTAAGTGGACAAAGGAAGAATCAGGTTTTAATAAACAAAGGTACGAGGGAAACACAAGGGTCTAACACGACAGATATTACCTTGGTCATACTGGATGTAGTGGCTCGCCTCTGTGGACTTGGTGGCGTATCTCTTCATCACGTTGTCGTCCATCAGCGCTGCTGCTCTAAAGAGACTGAAGCAGCCAGGGCTACAGAGCACGCAGCCAATCACATGCTCCGCTGACTTTTGCAGCCAATGACTGACAGCATACTCAAACTTCTGGAACCACACTGTTGGGCCTGTAGATAAAATAAAGAGGTACTGCCAACTTTCATACAGCTCTTTACTTTTTCTCCTAATGGTTTTGTTTGATTTTCTGTACGCTCTAACCTGATCCAGTGGGGTGAATCCGGCCACATGCTGCCCCAACACGTGGGTACATTTTGAGACGATCAACTAGCAGCATCACAGAAGAGGGTTGAAAGTCTGTGTCTCCATCTAAAGCCAGGAGGTAGGTGTTGTGCTTCTCTTTCTGGTGCAACAGAAACAAGTTTCTTCTGTTACGTTTATTCTCTCACTCTGTGTTTCTTCTAAGTTAAAAAACAGTATCCATGCATTTCAAAAATATTTAAAAAGGTCTTTTAGTCATCTCACCTGAACCTCTGCTTTGAGCTCCTGCTCCTTTTCTCCTCTCTCCAAGCGTTTGTAATATTTGCTCATGAGTTTCCAGCCCAGAAGGTAGTAAAGGTACATGATCTGGTTAATAAGAAAACCAGTTGATGAAAATAATGATTCTCAAATTGCATTGTTGACTATAAAATAGAAAAAATTTCCAGTGTGACCTTATGATATCCTCTTTTCTAAATATATTACCTGAGACCATCTCTTCTTGTGGCGGATGAGTTCTTTGTCCTTGAAGTGAACTATGATTTTGTTTCCAAAAGGCATGGTGATGACAAGTCGTCCGCCATACGACGTCCTTATGATCTGCTGATCGGGGATGTTCTGGTTCTTTTTGAAGAACTTTTCATTTATGCTTGTGAAGATGCTGAAGGAAGAGAATAACATAACAAAGATGGTCTTCTTTTATTTCAATTCTTGGTAATATTTTTTTATAAGACTGCGTAAAATCACGGTAGCAAATAAATTTAATTAAATGTTTTGCTAAAGAACTGAGATGAATACAGTGCTGAATCTCTACAAATTATAGATATTTATATTGCAAAGGTATTAAGGTAACAATAATTGAAAAAGACCCCTATGGGTTAAATAATAGTTAGCTATTTTTTATTCTATTGGAAAAGTGCAGAGGCTTGAGCTCTCACAGCCATGGTTCTTACCCATAAACCTCTATGATGACTTCCACAAGGTTCTTCGCATAACTGTTGAGGTGACTTTCCTCACTCCCTTCAACGTGTTCAAATGCATCATCAAAGTATATGTGGGCTTCGAAGGTGAAATCTTTGGACTTTGGCTCTGTCTTTGGTCTATGCCTGTCCAGTCTGCAGTAAACAAAACAAATAAAGGAGAACTGTGAGGAAATACAGCAGCACTCTGCTGCAACTAACAAACATGGAGCAAAATGACTCATGGGAAAATAACTTTTCTTTAATTGAATTACAAAACTCTGTGTGAGCGTAAGAAACTGAAGTAAGGAATAACAGTTATTTTAACGTTATCTTAAGATTCTTTGAAAAAAAAGGTTGGTTTAACTCACCTGAACATTGAGATGAGGATTTTCATCATTTCATCGTAGGTCTCGTGCCACATGGTTGCGCACAAATAGATCATTGCTGTTTCCTCTTGTCTAATTCTTGACATAACAACATAAAATTTGAGAACATTGTCCTTACACCCAACACAACACACAGAGTTTAGGGAACACAGTGGAGGACTGCTCCCAAACATGCACCACACATACTTACTTCTTTCCGCCTTTGATCTGGATGTCAAATCGAGTGTTGAGTAGCAGGGACTGCTCAATGAAAGCTCCTTCGTACAGCCTTCTCATGAACAGGTCTTGGGTTCTTTGGATCCGATTCACGTTGAGGTGCCACAGATGGATGGTGACCAACACAAGACCAAGCCACCAAGACAACGATGACCCTGAGGTTCGATTAACAAGAGCATTAGAGAACAAATTTGAACCTTGATACTGCAAAGTACTTTTTCTCCACCATTAGCCTATATGTAAACAAACTCAGTGTACTGGTTTATTGACACTAATCTAGAAACACATAACTCTGAACTAAGGTATGTGTATTTTTTGTTGTCATATATTGTACCAAATTGCATAGTATTTGTATTCTACTTTATTACCTGTCAGAATTCCAATGTCAGCCACCTTGGACATGTCAAGGAAGCACAGAGTGTGTGTAACATCCAAAACCAGTTGTGGGAACACACTACCCGTCAGACTCTGGCTTCTGTTATTCACAACTACACCACAGTAGCTGCTGAAGTTGGCGATTGCATCCTTGGTTGGATTTTTTCTGTAGTCCTGATAGTAAACAATGACGGGGATGACGAACAGAGCCATTACACCTAGCGAGGCCAGGTACAGAGGCAGGATGAAGCACCGTCGCAGGGCGTGCATCTTACAGGCTGCTAATGCAAACCAATGGCAGAGTGCAGAGGCGATCAGCTGGACCCCCACTGTAATGACTATCACCCTTGTCTCAAAGCTTGAGACAGATTTAAGGATTTTCCAGTCCATTTTAGACAGAGGAACATATGCTCCAAGCACAGCGGCAGTCACAGCGATCCTGAGCAGGCTGGAGATAATGTGCAGGACATTCTGGCACGTGGTCATGTCTTTACACAGGCTCTTGAGGAAGACGGAGCTGCTGTTTTTGCTGATTAATCTGAAATAGCTCTCCCACCAGTTGAAAGACACCAAGATGGACCCACCAGCAGCCAGACCCACCCACATAGCCATCTTCGTATCGGTAGGATTCTTTGTGATGTACAAGACCAGAAATAGTACGTAGCCAAGCAAAAGGAGGACGAAGGCAGCGATGCATGGTATAATGAAGCGGTTTCTTTCCTTGGCCGTGCACTGAGCAATCACCTGTAGGAGCGCAGAGACGATGGCTACACCGTTTAGTATTGTCACATTGGTCACAATGTCCAAATGTGGCATTGCAGCAATGGTGAGAATCGCTGCACCCCCAGACACGATAAACTCAAAGAACAGAACCTGAAAAGAAAAAAAAGCAGCAAAACATTAAGAGTAACAGGGCAAAGACACCAACAGAAATCTGTTTCAGGTAAACATGACATTAAGTTAAAAGATGCTGACTCTCATCATACCAGGGCAACAGTTGTGTTCTTTGGCAGTTTTGATGTTTTATAACACGCTTTCCAGAAGCTTTTGATCAACAGAAGGACACTGGAGGCGATGAGGGAGCAACCAATACACAGCAGGGCAACAGGTTTATGGTCAGCTGAGATGGTCTTTGTGCCTTCATTAGCCAAGGTGATGAGGACGAGGAAAGACGCCTGGAAAAGTACGTAACAAAATAATTGAATCAGTAAATTATAGCTGCAGTGTGAAATCATCAGCTGCTCCAGAATAAAAGATATCATAACTGTTTATGAAACAGAGACTTAGAATTACATCTACAACTTCAAAGATAGAGTCCAGCTTTAGTCACGCTAAAAGTATTAATGATGAACAGTGAAAATAACAAACCTTGCTACACAGTGCCAATCCAAATACCAAGATGGCGACTGTAGAGAGTGCGATGATCTTTAGTACTTTGATAATTTTCCATGGGGTTTGTTCATCCTCAATGGTAGGGACCTCTCGACAGGTATCCCAGGGCCTCCTAAATAAAGACACCAAATTTTCAAATTGGATCTTGGATATCTTCAAATTCTATTATTTATAACCACAAGTCAGAAACACTTTATTAATTAAAATAGTAATCCCATCAAACAACAACAAACAATCTTTCCTAATGTTAAATGTCTGTTGTGGTCATTAATGATTTGGTGAAGGAACTTCTTATTTTTCTTTTTTTAAATTATTTGTACCAATGGCCATAATGATTTCTTTTTCAAACTGTTAATAAGCTTGTTAATACAGCCCCTTCACACGCCTTTGCCTTTGTTGGTGACTGCAACAAGTTCAAACTTCATCTCCAAAGTAGAGTCAATAAGTGGCATCATCCAGAATCCATCATGTAATATTAAAATATAATATTAAAATAGATATTTAAAAAAACTTGATGTCCTTAAACTTTATGCAATTGAACTCAAACAAGTCAGAAGTTCTTTTAATTGGTCCATACAATATTTCATGCACTATACTACCAAAGAGGGAAAAAGACTTTTCCATAATGGCTCCAAATCTCTGAAATGATCTGCCTGAGGAAATCAGCCTGTCGGATTCAGTGTCACTATTTCTTCTCATCTTAAAACTTTTATCGAATTGCCTTTTAATAATATTTGATAGTTGAATTGATAGTTCATAATTGTTAAAATATTTTTAATTACAGTAAATCTATCATGTTTTGTCTAATCTTTTAATCTCATACAAGATTCAGATTCAACAAGTGCAACTTACTTCACTAGATTTCCTTTTAAAAATGTTTTGAAAAAGAATCCAGTTCATAAATACATTACATATTTTACTAAAATTCCATTATGTTCACATTGTTCTAATCTAATGTAAATATAATGAAAATATGATTATAGTTTAGCTGTTGGTACTAGCTGAAAGTTACATTTTCTTAAAAAATATGCATAAATAAAAATTTGCTTTGATGCATGTACTTACTTTGGCATATCGTTGTCTTCGTAGCTATCTCCTTCATCCATGATGATTATGGCAAATGGTTGATCTGTAATTGAAGTCTGTATCTTAAGTATCTAACACCTACATTGCGTCATTGTGATGTCAAACCAGGCATGTAGCCAACTTTATTATTGGATTACTGTACCGCCCAGTTGGTGCAGGTGAGCAGTTTAAGGAAATCAAATTCAGAGCAAACAGACGAAAGTAGAACAGAGTTTTTTTTTATGTTTCCAAGTAGCCAGGTAGTTTAAACTTCAGTGATCGATAACTGTGCTATATGACAAAAACAAGTAAACATAATGCTTTACAGAAGTCAAATCTGGAATTAGAATATTTTTAACATAATCTGGAAAATTAAGCTTGAGCGTGTGTTTGACAAGTGGCTGGAAGTTTGGAAGCAAGTGGGCATCTCAGGGATGTTTTACAGCTTGTGTGGAAAACAGGCAAAGACTCATATCTCAGTCATATCGATGCACTAATGGAGGACAAAAGAGGGGTGGAAAGGCAAAACCTGTCTGAATAACAGGAAGGACGCAAATGTAGAAGGTAATTGCACTAAATGATCACCTGAGCATGTTTGAACAACGTCACTGGCTTTCATTATGTGAGGAATGTTCTACATCTGAAAACTTCTACAGTATGCTCATTTTGCTGCAATTTGGTATTTAGAATGTTATAGTACTACTATTGTAAATATTTTATGCTACTTCATACTGGCACTTCACAAGATTACAGAGGCTGTATCATCCTTTTTTTTTAAACTGTACCTACTAGTTACTGTTTAGAATCAGATTCCTACTGTAAATAAATACAGTTTAACATGACTTTGCTGACACTTTGTGTAATTCAGAATACAATTATTATACTAAAACTAACAATGTATAAGGCGTGAAAATTATTGTTACTACAAGAATGAAATGACGAACACATAAGTGCATTTATTGTTATGATGTAATAATATAATTTTTACTAAGCCATTATGCATGAATAGGACTTTTATTTCAGGTACTTAAAATCCTTTTCTAATATCTAATAAATCCAAATCATAACAGATTATTATCCAATTTCCCAGAATCCTGTTCTGTTTAACTTCCTCATGGTATTTAAATAAAAGAACATTTTCCTGAAGTCGCTGTTATCTTGGTTTTATATTATCAATTGTCCGTGCTGACCTCTGTCTCAAAAAAGTGAAACTCAAGCCAAACAAAATCTGTCCGTTCTGGTTTTCATGAGAAATACAAACTAAGCAAACACACATGGAGCTCAACAACTAGGACTATGCTGCAAATGCAGACTTTTCAAATAACACTTTATTACTGATGAAAAGTGACTTCCGAATGAATTATGACAGTCATGAGCAGTAAGAGAGACTCCAAAGTAATGATTTGTACATTGAACATCCAGTATGGATATTGGTAATATGCAGATTCTGGCAACTTTGAGATATTTACCATACCAGACATTTATCTGATTTCCTGACACACTGACTCCTCTCTTTCACCCATCACTTTTACAAAACATAAGGCCTGAATGTTATAGATTTTGCAAATCTGCAAGTCTTCGTCATAGAATGACAACGGGATAATCTTGCAGAAATATTTACTTTGGATTAAATCACTGCACACTTAAAAACATTTCACCCATGTCAATAAAATACATGAAAACATTAAATGGCTAGTTCAGTAAAATATAAAAAGCACACATACAAACCCTGTTTAAGTTGAAGCCATTAATTGTCCTCCATTGTCTTAGTATCTACCACTCCTCAGTGTGTCATCAAGGAGCCATTTGATTGATTGACTTCAATAGATGAGAAAGTATTTAGAATGTAATAGGGTGTGGGTGGGTTTGTGGTCTTACATAAGACTTGCTAAAATAACAATTAAAAAAATAATAATAAACTAAATTGTTGACATATCTGTTCAGACAGCAGTTTTGATTCATGGTGGTAATAAAAGGCTCTCATGCATGACTGGTTTTCTAAAGAAATTCTTTGTTTGTTTTTGCTGCCACATGTCAGAAGTTTGTTTTTTTATGTTACTTCCGTTTGACAGTAATCAAAGAAAGATTCCTCTGTGATTAAGTCAAACAGCAGCATGTTTGATATTCATAGATCAAATGTCCTTTTTAGAACTACAAATTGCTGCCTATAACTCATATAATCATAAATCAACATTTGACCTGGACATGTTCTCATTTGTTGTTTGCTTAGGTTCAACAAGCAAACCTCAGACAGATTCCCGTCACCTGACATTGGTGAGTATCCCTGTTCTAAACAAAGCGTTAATAGAATTATCAAAAGTTGGCCTCTGGACACCAACACACTGAATTTGAAATTAAAGAATGAGAGCAAAGTCAGTGTTTTCAGCTTGAATTCAAATTGTTTGACATAAGAGTGGCATCAACCATTCAGGAATTAAATCCATTTTTTCATACACGCACCCCGTTACTCTATTTCACCTCTTAGTTATCAGTTTGACCAGAACGCCACCTTTCTGCTGCCAGAGTGGAACTAGGGGCCCATTAACTAACCCTGAGACTGAAGTCCTGCCATGTGCCTTTACATGTTTGCACAGATAGTTACGAATCCTACGTTTTACAGCTGACAGTAGTGATGCAAAATGAAATTGGAGGAAATCACCCTGATGATGTCACTATCTCATCTCAGCCAACAATGCATAACAAGCTGAGGGTTTGGCTGAATTTAGGAGGAAAGGGATTCAATGATTCATGTTTATAACACTTGAGATTTTACTGTTTTCTTTTTTAAATCTACGAAGTCAAAAATCAAACATTTTGAATTGACTTGAAATTGACAAGGAGAAGATGTTTTAGATCATGTTGCATGATAAAGAGAATGGGTATCCCAGCAACCTAAGCATGAAAACACATCCAAATATGTGCTCAAGATGTAAGCAGAAGGACACATACAACGTGATGTTATTAATGCAAATGACCTCTTAGATATCTGGAAGTTAAGTCATGGCAGCTGGACTTCTTTGTCTGATACTGAAGAAGTGACTTGGATGATTAGTGAAAAACAAATCATTGAATTATAAATATAATATACATTTTATTTATTTATACTTTCATACTTTGCTATATATAATTTGTGAATAAAATATATATGGCCACGTTGCAAAAAGTGCTGTACAAATAAAATTGAATTCAATGGAACTGACTATATTATTATTATTTTTGCAATTGTTATTGTCACAAAGCAGCTTTACACAAGCAAAGAAACTACGGAAGTTTACATGAACAGTGTCCCTGATGAGTAAGCCAAAGGCGACGGTGGCAAGTAAAAATTCCCTGAGAAGGCAACTGGAAGAAACCTTTGGAGGAACCAGGCTCAACAGGGAACCCATTCTCGTATTGGTGATTACATACTGTGTGTTTGGCAGTAGGAAGTCCAGTATAACAGTTAATGTCTTTAAGTTAATGTGGAGTCCAGCTGATGTCAGCCGAGGCCAGGACTGTCTTCATGGCAGAGTGGAACCACCCCCAGTAACCACATTGACCACATGGGGCATCCAAGCGACGAGATCTCCGACCAGAAGTGGGGCACCAGGACAAGTCAGACAGGTCCAGAGGTCAGAGGGTGGAACGACGTGTAGCTCGACAGAGAGACAGGAAGAGGGAAAAGAGAGAGAAGAGAAGAGAGAACAGTTAGGTATCGTTACAGTCAAATAATGTATGAGGTGAATGTATATCTAGTGTGTGTAAAAACAGAAAAAATATATTGTCACAAAAATATATATTGATCGACATTTAATATATCAAATCAATATATATTAATTAATGAACGTATATATTCTTCTATACAGTTAGAACATCTATTTAGATCTATATAGAATAAAGGTGCAACATTACTGGAGCTACAGATTACAGCTAATGTTTTTAGTCTGAGGGAGGCGCAGAAAGAGAGTGGGTAGTTAAACCAAACACAGTCACGCAGGAAGTGGAGCTGGAAACCCCGATAGTAACTGATAGACCTCGAAGGTCTTCTCCCTCTGTTGTTAAGTAGTTACTTCATGGCAGCAAGTGTTGTATTAAAAAACTTCATGATGCCCTTCAGTGCTGTACTCATGTAATGAAGCAAACATTAATGGAATGGTAATAACACAATGACAATTAAACGTCATGGTGATACATCAGGTTCCCATACTTCACATTCAGTGTTTGGCACATTGACTGACGGTAATGACTATTTTATTTTATATATAGCTCATATAATACAAGGGCTAAAGGGGCTAAAAAAACAAAAAAAAATCAATCATAGTTTGCTTCCAAAAAGATTCTGTGGACAACTTTTTGACCACAATACATGCTGAGCTCACTTGAGTTCCTGATGGTTTAAAACATTATTATTATTAAAATAAGGGGCGGCTGTGTATCTAACAAGCCAGTGAATGTATAAGGCAGAAAAGCTCTGTTAAAGTACAGACCATTTACCATTTACGTGCACAACTGCTTCTAATAGGAAAACCCTTCATTAACATAACAATGCTTGATGTGCTAGTAAAGGATCAACATGGGCAAACCAAACAATCGTTACTGGGGAAACAACTTCTACCCCAGTTCTGTGACTCATCCTCCTAATTAACGGTTGAGCTCTAATAATAGGTTTTATCTTTTTTTAAGGGGTGGAGATGCCAATGCGTAAACGCGCATTAATGGTTTCTATCACAATTTTCTGGAATGTGCTCTAAAAGGGGACGGACATCTGAAGGTCAATGAACCAGAGTTCATTTTTAACCTTGTCTATTGTGCTTTTGTTATGGCCGTTTTTACTCTTTTTTTTTATAAATAAGAAACACTTTAAACATGTCTGTGACATTTCATTCATAAAAGTGGTGCTTAGATTTCTCTAAATTCATATTTCCTTACATCCCCAATTCCCCTCTGTCTTCCAGCAGCCATCTTGGAAGCTGTTTGTATACACTGCACGTTACTCTTGGTAGGCCGGGGGGTGGAGCTGGTCATTTAACCCCAGCTTATAATTAGTAATGAATAATACAAATTATTAATAGAAACTCTGTTCGGTGGCATAATTAGCTCAGTAAGGAGCTGTATTTAGTAGTCTATATATGAAGTGAAGTCATCAGGTATCTCATCTCACAACTGAGTATAACGTCACAACGGGAACCACTCTCTCTTTTAAAGCAGTAGTTTTAGCTATTTAAATAGCTAAAAGGTTGCAGAAAAGTGCCCCCACTGTCACCCTAATTCAAATGCCTTACCCTGGTCCTCAAGGACACATGTCCTGCCTGTTTCCAACTATCCCTTTTTCAACATTAGAGGTTTGTGATCTTTCCTCCAGTGGACTCATTGTTCTAAAGCTCAAGCTTAACTTGTTTTCTTAAAGGACTGGTTTCTCTGGGCCACGGCTCTCTGAAGCTGTCTGCTTTGCGATTAAAGCTCTTCCCCCTGTGGTAATACTGTAAGACATCATACTGTCCAATTCACTTAATTGACTATCTGCCATTCTTCATGTCCTCTTAGTCTTGGAGTTGGATTCAAATAAATGACTCACAGACAGATAGATAAGCCAAAGCTGTTCACCTCTATTGTGGTCAAAAAAAAGGTGCAAAGGAAAAAATCATAGACACAATCACTGACTGGGAACTGTCTCATTCCTGTTGTACTAAAGTACAAAAGGACAAAAAAGGACAGGTTGAACAAACATCCGGAGAAAAGCTGGACATCTATGACTAGATCTAATCTGTCTAGATCTATGACTATGACTAGGCAGATTAGTTTAGATAGTTAGATCAGTTTTTATTAAAAGGAATTGGGCCAAAACTGTGCGCATTAACAACGTAACATTTTTAAATTCTGCTGCAAACTTTACATATTTCTAAATGGAGACATATCCACTAGTTTTGATGTAACATTTGTTTTGATCTCAACAAAGTTTGATGCTGCTTCATGATTCAAGTTGTTGTCCTGTGGGTGCTCTGAACCATGGGGAGGCTTTGGGCTAAACACTAATAACAGCATGCTAACGTGCACACTCTGTGCTTTGAAATAGTCCACAGCCGACACCTTTCTTTTTGGCATTGTTTGAGAACCTCATCAATTTAAAGAAGTTTTGTGGTTGAGGAAATTATACTAAGGAGGTCACGATTTAGAGAGAAGAAGTTTTCACGTGATAGAAGCAATAGATTTTAGAGCGACTGCTGTGACTCATTGTCAGATAATTACAAGTATCTTGACTCAGGTACAAAGACATTTCATCCGATACCAGGCTAAATAAACTCAACTTCAAAGCAGCAGCCATTGAAATATCACCTTGTTGTTTTTGTTGTTTTGTAGCTCTTACACATGATATATTTGAGACTAATATGTTTCTTTGCTTTAAGTTTAAACAGGTGAGATTCACGTTCTGGGACCTAGCTGGGTCTGTCGGGCTGCTTCTGCATTCCCATCATGCTTCATGAAGGGTGGCTCTGTAATGTAATTACAGAGGTATTGCTTTGATTTCTTTGTCATAATGTAAAAGATAATAATCTCCCATTTTAATTACACAGTTACACCGGTCGTCATTTATATTTAAATGACGACCGTATTCATCCTGCAACATGGTGCACGTTCTCACGTAGATACCGTGTTAAAGTGATTGCTCATTTGTCTTTTTAAAACTATAAATGTAGGCTTTGTGTTTTCTCAGGATACAGGGTATAAAGTCAAACAAACACAGTTTGAAGAAACAAGGAAGCTGCCTGCTTTATCTCCAAATCAACTCACGTTGAACTCACGTTTCAAGCTTCTCCTCACAGCTCTTTGTTTTCAGGAAACATGAGAAAAGCAAATAAAAATAAACTAAAATTGTTGTTTAGCTGCTGAAGGTTTAAATAATAACCTTCCATTTTCAATCTGAAGAGACACAGACACTATCACTTTATATCTGCTTTCATCTATCCTGTTACTCATGAAAAACCAGAAGCACTGCTTCGTATCTTATTGTTAGTTACTAGTCTCTAATTATTAATGATTAAATGAACAAACTTATTCTGTTGATTTCACCCAATTACAGATTTGTTTAACACGGTTAATACAAACACGTGATTCAAGTCAGTTTTTGCTAATTTAGGTCATAAAATCAAGGACATGCTAATTATATAGAAAGAGAGGGGAGTGTCAGATTCCACCAGATGCCTCTATTCGAGCACACTTTTCGTAGTCACATGTTCTACAAACTTTGAAATTGCGTGACCTCAAATATCTTTAAGCACACACATCTGGCACTCAGTCAACGTATCTACACCAAACCTGCTTTTAGGAAATGTAACTCTCTGTAAATCTCCACCTCTGCAACCTCCCACTGGACTAATATTTAGTAGTTTGCGATGTTTTTTTTAGTACATGAGCAAAGACCCAATGCTAAGCTGAAATGACTATTGTGAGATTAATTAGTGAAATCTTTCAGAATATTAGCGTCTGGATTTTGGATTGTCTCTCCCAGTCTCATCAAAGCAACATCTCTGGGACACCTGGAGGAAATCCCATCACATCTGTCACCCACTTGGATGAACTTCACATAAGAATGATGATAAGATTCGGAGTCAAGGCAGACATGCATGTAAACTGTAACATGAAACGTAGGCAGAGACAAAGAACCTTGAGATCTAGTTTCAATTACAAATGATCTTAAGCAGATAGTGTGGATCTGAGCCAACCTGTACATGAGCGTGTGCACATGAGCTTATAAATATATATATACATATAAGCAGACTGTGTTTTTCTATTGTTGTGACTTAGATGAAGATCAGAGCACATTTTATGACAAATTAATGCAGAAAACCATGAAATTCCAAAAGGTTCACAAAGTTTTTCTTGCCACGGTATACACCAACTGTGCTGATGAGCTAAAACAAATCCACTCAATTCTATTCACTTCACTTCAATTCAATATTACAATAAAATCCATTTTCCAAATTGAACTGAGATCCATGACCGTTTTTGTTTGTGCATGATTCAGAGTATGAATACATATATCGTCCACTGGAAAAGATGTGAGCATATGAGTGTTTCATCCTTTTGTCGGTTCAACCACCAAATGCATAAAAGTCACAACAAATAAGAATAAATCTCACCTTTGCAGGAAATCTGAGTACATTTTGCTTTTAAAGCAAAAACACTGCAACAAGTCCTGTGACATTTAATTGCTTCACTTTTAACGTGAGGAGACAATATTATGACGGCTGACGTCTCTTCCAATGGCTATAACACTTATTTACACCCTAAACACTCCAAAGTGCTGGACAACAACTGTGCACACAAAGTGTTTTGGTTGAGATTAGACATAGAAACACCTGTTTAGGGTTTTGATCAAGCGTGAAGACATCTGAGTTTAGTTTAGATATAGAACAAACATGATAAGGTTACTATGAATGTTGCTTAAGCCTTTAAAATAACTTCTTCCTTAACTTCTGTTCATCGTGTGACAAACACAACACTCTGACCTCTCAAAACAAATGTAGGTCACAAAAGAAAGCACAAGAAATTCCATCCACTTTCATTTCGTTAATAACTCATCAAAAACCGAGAGCACTTCCTCTTTTCCTAGTCTGTTGTCTGACTTACAGTAAAATGTCATAACCATGTAATAATTGTGTCGCAGACAAAGCCAGTCATTATTTTCTGTTGTGAATTAAATTGTTAAAAGTTACCCATATGAGTGGGTAAATTGTTAATATCTTTTTGCATGTTGTTTTGCTTGGATTCCTGTGAGATCTTAACAAAAACTATTAGGAACATGCCACAGGGACTCGGTGCACCTGTTTGATTGACACTGATAATTGTTCAGAGATTAACGACTAAACCCTTAACCCAACAACTGAAGGAGGAAGAAGTGAAACGTATTCCCCTTTGAAAGGGAACTAAAACATCATTTGTTATGGTACATATCTGAAGAATCTGGGTGCCCTGAACCTTTTTGTACTTTCTAAATTATGTAGTCGAGTTACTTACAAACTGTGTTTCTGGAGTGTTGCTGTAGTTCATGCAAACGTGGTTATTTATCATGCATATAGCACACTTTCCAAATAGATACAGTATATATGAGCTTTTTGCCTACATCACACTCAAAAACATTTGAGCAGGTATATTGACGGCCTGAAATGGCTGCCTCCTTGTGTAATAGAGTTTCAGGTTCTATTTCTGCAACTGCATTTCCCATGTGGCTCTATTCCTCACTGCAGCCCGATGGCTTCTCATGCAATGCAGAAGGTCATGCCCTTTAAACTGTGGTTTCCAACCTTGGCATTTTCCGGAGTCCCTAAATTTTTTCACAATATTATGTTCAGTACACGGTGAAAGCTAAATTCTTTGCAGTCCTGCCTTGAGAAATAGAAACACATTATCATGTCAGTGTTGTTTTGTACACAGAGGAGTGTCACCTTTAATCTGGTGCCATTCAACCTCAAACATCAAAAACTGAAAGCATTTGTTTTTCGTTTCTGGAAAAAAAGGTCAGTTTATTCATAGAGCAGACTTTATTACACTGGAATTCAGTGTGCCATGAAAAGCATCAGTTGTTTCATTTAAATGTTTATTCGTTATGTTTTGTTGTGTTAAAAATTGTTATCTAACAATTGGCCATGTTACATAAACATGTTAAATTTCATTTTCATGTACTGGCAAGTAGATAGAGATGGATTTTGTTGTGGTTTGATTTGGCATCAAGAAGTGGTCCTGTGAGATTCAAAACAGTAAACACAAACATCCCACAGCTAGAAACTTTGTGTTGAGTTGATTTAGCTCAGCGGTTAGCATGTGGTGCGGTTTAGGGTTTTTTCCCATGGGTTACAGGATTCCTGTTGTATTTCCACAGAAGGAGAGTCGGTTTCACTTGACAGCAATGAGGTAGCAGGAGGGACAGGAATCACTAAAAAAGGAAAGAGAAAGAACTAAAAAGGAGGAGCTGAAGATCCTAAACTGGTCGAGACTGGAACATGAACAAAACTACAATGATTTAATTAAAACAACAAGAGCAGAGGCCACAGTCAAACTGAAGAACTAAAAACATTTAATAAATAATCATCATAATAATAAAGAACAAATGTCTTCTTTCTCTCAGACTAAAAATAAACTGGATCTTATCTTCCAAGATTTTTTTTTTGCCATTTCACATCTGCACGTGACAGAATGGAGGAATTACAGCAGGGGATGCTCATCTTTACATGCAACCAGACACCTAAAGTGGATATTATTTAACAATGCTTATATAATATGTCCATACGTGTAAAACTCCACACAGTTCCATTCAGTTTTCTTATGGCTTTTTCCATCCTGAACTGTGAATATTTGTATTTTACTATGGACAAGACCATGAACTGTGTGTTAGCACATGTGGCAGACGTGCACTCTTTTTTTTTACTGAAGTGGACATACAGATGCTGTAAAAAGTCTTTCGGTTGTGGAGAAATGTTGATTCATCTTGAGTGAAATAAGTGCACCAGCTGTTTTTATGCAAGTTTAACTGAACCTCATGTCCCTTGAACATGATAAGAAGGCCACCAAGCCATGTAAATTCTAATAAATGAATGTTAATCTAGAAATTCCCTCATCTCTCCACGACCAAAATCTGTTGTTAAGCTGCAGCAGAATATGGTTCTTGAAGTTTGCTGTGCACACACGCAACAAATAGAACGACTGGGCTGCATCTACAGACCTCTCAGATCATAATGTCTCTCTTGCAAACTCTTTTACTGAGAGACCATGTACGTTTTCAACACTTTAGTTGTGTGACTCATGGCTCCCCACACTGATGGTGAAGGTGGGACTGATGGAACTGGACAGCACACTGTTGTGTATCGGCCATTAAGGTAAGGAAAGGAGTGACGGCTTCAACAAAGACGAACAGAACAATTACTGATCGCACGCTGTGATGATACAAAGGAATGGAAGAGATTTGACAGTGTGGGTAAACAGAAGTGAAGGGTTTGATTTATCAGATCCAGTAAAGGGAGAGAAAGGAAACATTTCCTTCAGTAAACTTTGGCTGATAACTAAATATAACTCTTTTATTTCATGAACTGTTTAGAGGTTGCTCTACTGCACATTGAGAATGTGATGACCTGCTAACATGTTGCAGTTTCCAAAAACATTTATCTCTGCACGTGGACCATCACGTTTTTCTACCTGTTTTTTTTTTAACTGGTGTTCACTGGAAAACACAATAAGACTCACTTCACCTTTCATGTACCATCATGATTTTAACATGCCTGAAGAACTGAAACTGTCAAGTCTTACAAATAGAGAATGATGGGATGAAATTTCGAGAGATGTCATCGAATTTTTAAACTTCAATCACACTTCAAATTCTTAATTAGAGGCACTTTTGCAGTTGTGTAATAATAATAATAATAATCATCATCATAATCATAATCATAATCATAATAATGCAAGGTAATGGTTGATAATTGAACTAATTAATTAACAGGCCAGGTAGACAAAAGCTATTAATAATTAAAATATACATAATAAGAATAAAATAAATACAAAAGCATAAATGGTTGAATTATATAAAGGTAAACACAAACATGATGAACAAACAAATAAACAGTTGAAAATGCCACTTCTGTCTCAGGGGCTCATACTGAAAAATATATTTCTATAGTGACATTGTAACATCAACAACATTTACAAATTTAATAAATGCACTGATAAAACCCTCCTTTTGCCCATTTCCAGCTGCTGGTTATGCTGTTTTAACCACTAAGTGTACTGGTAACCAGTTGCCAGCAGACTTAAATTCAAGTGTTGACACACTTTCTCATCGAGCACTGTGAATGTTTAATAGATGTGTTTAATAAATACAAAATATCATAAGTGTTTTTGTTGTAATAAGAAAACACAGTGTGTTTGACTGAGGATCGAGAGTCAGATAACATTTTATTACTAATGACAGCAAACAGCACTTTTAGACGCATCTTTCTTGTCAGGTCCATTAAAAACACCAGCTGACTGACCTGTTTCTCCCTCTTGTGGCCACATTTGTTAGCAGCAGATAAATTCTCACAACATTCAGACAAAATCCACATTGAGAAGAATCAGATATACTAAACAGAACCAGGACCATGTGTTAGGTGGTGGTAGAAAATGAATGTACTTCAAGAAACTGTAGTTGTCTGTTTAGGGATGATCCATGCAGTGAAAGTGAGGAGGGAATTTTGAAACACTTAATTGATTCAAAAATCATTTAAAATGATTCTACAGGATGGACTTCAAGACAATCAGCAAAATCAACACTCACACGTTGATTCTGGAGAAGTTCTGCTGAGTCATTGCAGTAGAATCACACAACATCTGCTTCTAATGAAAATCCAAACACACCTTGGTTTTTGATTTAATCTTGTTTTTTTTTTATCTTGGCCGTGGCAGCCCTGTGTAGGCGCGCAGGCGAAACTAACCACATTAAAGTAACACCAACAATATTGTTGGATAACATCTGAAGTTTTCACAGTAAACCCACAGGTTAGTCCAGCGTAAACAGGTGAAGATGTTATCTCTTCTATCATGTGGGCATGAAAACAATAGATGACTAAAGGATGATTTTAAGTTGAAACATTCAGCTTAGGTTTGGTGCATCCGACCTAGTGACGGACACTCCCCACAGGTTTCCAGTGAAGTGGAAACACCTGCACTGACTTGACCAACATAACTTACATTCAAGTGAAGGATGTTTTAGCTTAAAGTTAGTTCTAGTCCTGAGGTTTAAATACCCCCTGCAGTCAAACGTTAGGATGTGTCTTCTGTGAGCCTTTCCTTGAACTGTCACTCTGCACATTTTGAATTTTAATTTCAGTTTTAAACACTTTATTAATCCACATTATTCGTGCATCTGGTGCTGAGTTCGAACAGGCTCTCCACAGACTGACTCTCCTGCTGCTCAGAGGCAATTCTTATTTTATTTTATTTTCTATGTTGTCTGATAAGTTTCTATTAAATTTCTCCTGTAGTCAGCAAACTGGAAGTTTCAAACTTTACAAACTGATGTCAAAATGCAGCATAAATAACTGTTTTTGGAGCAATAACATGGTTGACAGGTTTTAAGCACCCTTTTGTGCATTGGTGCTATTCTTTCAATTGAAACATCTAATCATGTCAGTGTTGAGTGTCACTCAACCTTTGTACCTTAACACTTAACACCCATAAAAAACACTGGACATTATCTGCAAAAGTGATTTGGTTGGGTTTAGGCCGACGATGTCTAAATAAGGTTTAAGCTAATTAAACATGGATGTTTTCTGCAGCTGTTACGACCGGTGACATCGTCTTTCACAGAAGGACAGTCGCCACATAACACCAAACCTACTTCTTATAAAAAACAAATGCGCACACACCTACACCTACGTTTACAATGTTTTCAATTTCATTTTGTTTCTCAGACATGTCTGAAGACACACATGTAAATTTTTGATTTAATCTCAGTCCCTTGAATGGATGAAACAATTGACCCACAAGGAAATGACCTACTTTAAATAAAGACCTGGATACGTCCAGGTTTTATTTTATAAGTCACACACCTCCACTTTGTAACCATGAAAAATGTTACCTATCCACCCACCAAAAGTTACGCTGCACACCATCAGTTCATCTTGTTCCAAGTGGATTGATGTGAACTGATTATAAACTAAATGTTTCAGGATTCAGGACGTTTATCCACTGTATGTATCTCTATTGGCCATTTAGCAATTTGTTTTACATAACTACTTCCATCATTAATTCAACCATTGGCTGTAGAATAGCTCCTGTGTGTGAGCCAGTTACAGCAGCTTGTCTCTTTTCATCTTGGCAGATCAGATCACAAGTGGACAGAGCTAAAAACGAGTATAGACAACCACCAAGACATGCAGGCTCTTCTCTGGAGATGATAAGTTTGCCTTCAACCCTTATGGAGAATTTAAAATCTTTCCTAAATCAAATGGACCAGTCCTCGTTGCCAATCAAGGACCAGACAAAGACGTGGATGAATCAATGAAGCGCCAATTAACTGGCAAGTTTCCATCTGGTGAAGGCGACATACAGAAAGAAACTCACCCTGATCAGCCAGGTGAATTCCCGATGTAGGCTGCTCCACCCATGGTTAATAATCTGATTGATTTATTCGCTGACAGTTTGGTGTCAGTTTGGCATCGTTATTACCTCTCAGGCACTGACCCACTTGGCTGAGACTGTACACACCCTAATTAAACATTATTACTATTTCTGATCATCAGTTACGCACTGAATTAAATTCTGCTCTGGCATTTCCTGTTATGGCATAATGTGGTGCCTAGATTTTCTCATAAGTGAATAAATAAAGTGAATTATTATCACTTGAACTGATTGAAATGTGTAGTTTTAGCTAATTCAACCATTTAAGCATTACTTTTTATTCATTATACAGCTTCACTCTTTAAAGTGGTCAGGTTTCTCCACTATCTGTTTTTTAAAGGGTCACAAGCAAAACCAGGTTGGTAGCTGGTGTTTTACAGTCGCCTCTTCTTAAGAAACTAGACATGATGCAACTGCAGCTTTAATGCTACTTCTGTGTTTCTGAAAATCTAATTTCTTCTTGTGAAAACATATTACTCCAATCACACATTCGTCTTAAAGGTCTTCACAGAGCAGGATGACACCATCGGTTCTCCCACCATTGGTTTATGAAGGTTCAGTCCTGCAAACTTAAACTTGTAGTTTTAGAAAGTGCAATGAAATTAAACCTTAAACAGGTCAACAGGAAACATGACTCAAAAAGTCTTCACTGCATGGGTGAAGTTGGCCAATAATCACCTTGACATGCCACAAACATACTGAACATGTTTTGTACACTGATGAACAACCGGAACATGAAACATCTAAATGGTGAAGTCTGGTGGAGGAAGCATTAAAATAAACATCAACTAATTTATTCAGACCTTTTCTTTACACCCTATCTCTTTCCCAGAAATGGTTCAACTCGATTGTCAACGGACTGATGTGTTGCTGCCTCTTGTGGCGGCCTGAGCTAACAACGACTCATCAGTTGACTCTCACTATCTGCACACAACAGGATCCATGAACCCACTTAGTAATTATTATTCTAAGTTCGTATTATTTTGTTGCACTTGTTGTGAAATGGTTGATAAATATAAAAGCAGGTTGCAGATTTTTTGTGGGGTGTAATCTTGTTTTTCCTCCCACAACACAAAGACATGCAGCACTGTGATATCCCCACTGACAGTGAGCCTTAACAGGTAAACATTATGGAGGAAGAGCAATTCATTTAATATATTCAGTTATATTATCAAGTTACATTTCCTACACCTAGGCCTGCTGTTTATTTCATACTTACACACAGAAATGACTCATTATTTAGAACAAGGAAATTAAAGTGGATTAAACTGACGCATTAGTGCGTTACTTAGAAAAAAAAACATGCCCATGTTGAGTGTCACACTACCTTTAATTTTTATGAGTCACCAAACTCACTTACACATTGATTCTAGAGAAGCACGAACAATTAGTCCTAAAGAGACAAAGAAATCTACATACTAATGTTTTTACTCCATGTCATCTTCTTCTGTGGAAGGAGTGGAGTCATGAAACTCTAAGTTGACATGCATGTGTGAGCATGAGACATTACAGCACAACAAATAAAGAATAAAGAAAGGTAAGAAATGCACAAACACACACACCTATCCACCTTGTAATAGCTGAAGATGTTATCTGTCTTCTCTGTTGACTTAAGATAAGAGGTTTACTTACCGTAAAAACAACTACCTGTTGCTCAACAAGAAAGAAACAAGATGGGGGCATGAAAATGAAAACAATCCCAAATATATAATATGATGTGTACAAAGACAATTACTGTAAGTAAAATCTAAAGATGGACGAGGACACGGGAATACATGTCACTGTTCTCCTAGAACTTTCCTAGAGCACATGTTTAAAGTTATTGTTGTTTGAGCAGTAACTGCACAGGTTCCACCAATAATTAAAGTGGTCCAATGGGTTCATTTACTTTTTCCACCAGCACTGTTGTTGAGGTTTCATAGGTGTATGTTTGTGTAACATTCGGACTTATTTGAGTTAATTCGGGATGTCATTTCTGAGGTTCATGTACTAAGCCCTGATTCTGCCTCCTCACAAACTGTCCAGTCCTTTAAAACCTGCTGCTCCCTCTTGTGGCCAATTCTGTTAATTCCAGGTAGATTCACATAATTGGCTCCAACTGGGTTCCATCCATTTACCATCACAAAACAAAGAAACATATATGAAATGCAGAAGGTGTATTTTCTTGCCAAGTTTGTGTGATAAATAATGCACAGAAATACATAAATAAACAAAATGCAGACTAGAACTTGTTTCTCCTCAAAGTAATAAAGCTCATAAAAACATCGGAGCCCCTGTTGAGGTCCTGCTCCACCAGAGACAAACTCACTGTCTGCACACAACAGGATCCATGAAGCCACTTAATTATTATTATTCTAAGTTCATATTATTTTATTGCACCTGTTGTGAAGTGGCTGATAAATATAAAAGCAGGTGTGTCCCATTTTTCTTTGACAGTTCTGACAATTAGTACCATGACTGTAGGAGAATTTACTGTACCTGAGCTGTTGTGATCTTTCACTCACTGGGGCAGCTCAATAAAAAAAATTCTCTTGACATGGAGGACTTGTGCTACAAGAAGCTGATGTTAAAAAAACGACTTTACAAACCGGTAACAGTGTCAGATTTTAGTCGTGGCCTAAAAAAATGGATGAAGAACAATTCATGTGTTATATTATCAAGTTACATTTCCTACACCTAGACCTGCTGTTTATTTCATGCTTACACACAGAAATGACTCATTATTTAGAACAAGGAAATTAAAGTGGATTAAACTGACGCATTAGTGCGTTACTTAGAAAAAAAAACATGCCCATGTTGAGTGTCACAGTGTTTTTATGAGTCACGAAACTCACTCACACATTGATTCTAGAGAAGCACGAACAATTAGTCCTAAAGAGACAAAGAAATCTACATACTAATGTTTTTACTCCATGTCATCTTCTTCTGTGGAAGGAGTGGAGTCATGAAACTCTCAGTTGACATGCATGTGTGAGCATGAGACATTACAGCACAACAAATAAAGAATAAAGAAAGGTAAGAAATGCACAAACACACACACCTATCCACCTTGTAATAGCTGAAGATGTTATCTGTCTTCTCTGTTGACTTAACATAAGAGGATTGAGCCAACACAGTTGGCTTTAACTGGGTTCTATCCATTTATTGTCACACTACAATAGTCTAATATTTTCATATTTGTGTTTTGAAATGAGTATTATGCTGAAAATAAGAAGTAACTAACTCTTGTGAAGATTTATTGAGGATATTCATCAAACTGCTCTGTTTTAAAAATAGTTTTTAACAACATTTAAATTCCTCACTCATGTCGATTTGCCTGAGGATAAATTCAATCAACAGGAAATAGTGGTGAACATAAAGGAAACAGGTTTAACTAAAGACAGTGAATTTAGGTGTTTTACTTTTTATACTTGTGTTGCTGAGACTAACCATCAAGATTTCAGGGTTACATCAGTTTATACACACATTAAGGTATAACCCTAAAGCTCTGCTCTCACACAGTGAAACATGGCTAACACATTAATATTATCATTACAGCTGTTCTAAAGCATCACCAGAGTTCCTTGTACTTCAGTAATAATGCACATTAATATATTATATTTATGTGTTATTTTATTGTGTTAAAAATACAGTTTTTTCATAATAAATAAAGTCACAAAGGACCATTACTGTTCAATTATTTCAAATACAATAAATAAATCCTTAAGAGAACAAACCTGCTCAAAAACAAACATATATGAAATACAGAAGGTGGATTTTCTTCCCAGGTTTGTGTGATAAATAATGCACAGAAACACATAAATAAACAAAAAGCAGATTATAGCTTGTTTCTCAAAGTAATAAAGCTCATGAAAACATCGGAGCCACTGATGAGTTGTTTGAATTTGATGGACTGCTCCCCAGAGTGCAGGAACCTTCAACATACTGATGGTTCAGAGGATCAGCTCGGATTGTTCAAATGTCTTTTCTGATACTGTTCCCTAATGTTCACTGTTTCCTGTCAAGATAAATAGTAAATCCATGATAACACATAAAATCTTGCCTGTTAAAGTGATTGGGTATTGAAAAATGAATTAAAAATATTTAAAAGCAAATTACTCACCATTAGATGGCTGGACATTGGAGACAGAGACAACAAACAACAACGTTATCGTGGTTAACGTTTCAGAACAATGTCTAATAAAACAAACAAAATATAATATGTCTGTATATAAGACTATAACGCATGTTGAGTCTAAAATAATTGGTCCTCACCACTGTTGGTCCTCCTCCGGATTAAAAATACAACAATGCAGACTGCCAGAAGCATGAGCCCCAGAAAACCTCCAGTGACAGGAACAGCAGGAAACTCTGAGGGAGAAACTGTAAAAAAAAATCAACCATTTAAGTGAAATCTATCCTGTACTTTTACCCTATGAAACTGAACAGCTGTTTCTAGAGCACTTCACTTTAAAGTTCTTCTCCTTAGCTTAGATATGTCTAATTATCTATTTATATTGTAAATAATCTATAAAGATGCGTTAGTAGTCATCATTTTAGCCTCTACACCTCAGTTATGCCACGTCTGATCCCATTCTCACCTTCATTGGTTCTGATCTCAGCTTTGTCCAATTTGGTGATGACGTCGTCCTCAACATCAGAGATCTGAAACACACAGTCGTACCTGCTCCAGTCTTCAGGTTTGACTGAGGAAAGATACAATTCAACTGTCATCTGGAAGGTCCCATCATGGTTGGGGAGGATCTCTCCATGGTCCACGTCCTCATGAATCTCCTCTCCATCTTTCCTCCAGAACATGTCGACTCTGTCAGGGTAGAAACCTGTAGCGTGGCAGCTGACTGGAGAGGAGGGAGTCTTCTGGAGGAGAGACACTGAGGGGAGAACTGAGGAGAAAGACACAAATGAGTCTTGTGATAGATTCATGAAAGATGGAGGATGTAGAGTGTGTCTACACATGTTCCATTATCATTGAATTGTCTAGTATAAACAGGAGAAACAGGTGATTGGTGGATTAATGGGTTTGAACCTGTTCTCTGCAGGTAGCTCTTCCCATAGTGCACATACTTCTTCAGCCAGTCAGGACATTTGTGGATGTAGTAGTTTTTATTGTGTTCTAATCGAGCTTTTTCACCGTCCCATTTCAGTTTGGTGAATAAAGCCTGTGGTGTTGGAGCAGTCCACGTCAGCGTCTTCAGGTCCAACGCTATGAAGTCTTCCCCATCGTAACCGTACTGGTTAAAACCTGTGATGTGTCCAGTCTCGTCATCCCATTCACAGCCGTTCATTCTCTGTAAAATGTGGACACCAGCTGCAAAAGTGACATCCAATAGACACCATTACAAAGTGAAGCAATAGAAACAGTAAAGAGTTAAACATGCACCTGAGCAGAGAATGGCTGTACCTCCAGTTTGGTTTAAGCGTTGCTTCAAGCTGTCAATGTTGGCTCTGAAGACCTGCTGGTTTACAGAACACTTTAGAGAATACCACTGCAGGTGTTGTGGGTCATCCTTTATTAATCTTTTGATCCAGTCTTGTTTGGGCTCTGCGGTCTTAATGTTGCTGTCACAATAACCCACTTGAACTTCATCAACCATGGCAGCACCCACAAGTTCTGGAAAGTCCGGGAGCCCAGAAGTTGCAGTGAGGAAATATTTCAGGGAGTGTTTCACTGCAGGACAAAGGAGAGTTTGAGCTTCTGAGATATTTGCTCTTTTTAAATCACTTAAAAGAAAATTATTTAGAAGATTATTGTAACTAAGCCGTACCAGAAATTAAACAACAAAAATCAGGAAATATGGAATAACACTGGGAGTCGGTGTGTGGGTTTACTAATGGTGTCTCCATACCTCCATGTTCTGTATCTCATCTCCTGGTAACAGTCAAGGTAAGCTGAATGTTTTCTCATCCATGATATTAGCATTGACATTTCCTTTACCTTCACTAAGTTCTTAGGGTTTAGGAAGGAGGATATAGCTGCACTGCCGTGTGACTTTTTAAAAATAATATTAATTACATATATAAAAAGGGTTTGACAGCACTGTAAGACAAAGTACAGTGTGACTTGTAAAAGGGAAAGTGAAACTAAAGCTAATGCACAAAGTTCTGCAGAGCTACAGACGAGGTTGACCACATCCAACGATTTATACAGCAGCAACAGCAACAATAGAGTTACCGTGTGACCGTACCTGCAGATGTAATGTGACAGAACAGCAGGAACATGGATAACATCCTCATCTTGCTGTCATGAGTTGGTCCAGAGCTCAAGAGCTGGAGTCAGCTGATTGGAAACCCTTTGGTATGTCAGAAATGTGGGGCGTGTCCAGTAGGTGCAGCTAAATATGGTCATAAGGAAGGTCAAATGTCAATGTTCTAATCTACTACTAGTCATTCTAATAGTAATTGTTAGTATATATATATATAAAATCACATTTTCCATGTCACCAAGTGCTGTAATGTGCAGATATGTTTTCCATTTATTATTATTATTTTTTTTAGCTCTAAGCTAATATCTCAATCTGATAAACATGACAGGGAGTAGATGCAATTCAATTTTTGTTTTTGTCTTTTTATGGGATTTAGTGCTTCAGTTCCCAAGTTCCTGTAGCCACATGTCAACATGTGTAAGGCAAGTAACTAAGTAGCTAAGTAAATTAAATGTAAACTAAACAGGTAGGACAAATTAAAAGTACCGTACATGGAAAACTGTGTATTTAAACAGTGTTGTGCAGATTAGATCAACAAACTTGCAAAGGTGAAAATATGGCAAAGTAAATTTAGAGTAAACTTAATTCATGAAAAGGCCAAAGAGCGTGGCAGACAAATACAATTATAATTATTGTTTTATTATAAATAAATACAAATTATTTTATTATAAATAATAAAAGAGAATCAAAACCACACACAGTGTGTTTGATTTAAACTTGAGTTTCAGGATGTTTAAAGCTTTTCTCCAGGATGCTCTGAGTAAACATCATCTCGCGATACTTCTGTGGGGAGCTCCTTATTCCTGTGTTTCCTTCACTTTTTCGCAGTTGATATGAATGCATGAGTGGAGAAATAATATATAGGACATAAATTATTAATTTAAAAAGTATAAATACAATCGACTTATGAAACATAAAACCTATAGTTTTAATCTAATTAAAGAAAACAAGGAAGCACAGAAGGAGACTGAGACGTGTTCCCGCGAGATTTCGACCAGTTTAGCCTGAATGCCACGTCTTAGATACACAGCTACTAACGGTGGTGGCAACAACGACACTTGGATATTTACACTTTACTAAACATACTGCACACAGCACAGAGTGTTTCCAGTGGCCCACCAGGCAGTGATATCTGACATAAACTGGTAAGAATGAGATGTGTGTTTTATTTATCGTACATCACAGTTAGTGACGTTGCTTCTGCTGCAGCAACATGTTAGCAAGTTGGCTATTAGCTTGCTTAGCTAGCCGGCTAACGGGCTTTCTTCACTTATGGACACAGGTGATCACTGGTTGTTGTGTGTAAAGCAACCTTTTCTGCTTGCTGTCAGATTATAGTTGTGCATTTTCACGTGTAAAGTTAAAAGATGATCGGCTTCACACCCGGAGCAGACGTGTGAAGCCTCCTGCAAACAAACAACAATCACAGGAGAAAGCTAAACCAAACACAAATGGGTGATGGATAAGTTAGCTAGCTCAGTAAGAGTTAGTTAACTCAGATCACTACTAGTTAAGGAGAAGTTATAGTTATAACGTTAACACAGTCTGCACACATTGGTTTTTAATTATTTAATTAGTAGTTTTGCATGCACTGAGATAGCTATTGTACATTAGGGCGAGCTTCTCTATGAATGAGTAGCATAGAAAGCTTAAAACAACACAGTAGGTTTGCAGACTGTGATCCTCATCCAGTGTGAAGACAGAGACCCAACTCTAGTCAAGTATTACAGTATTACACTGTGGTATTTCCACTATAACACAAACTGGTTGATCTGATGTAGGAAAGATGGGAATTCACCTCAGATGCCCTGCAGCATGACCACAGCTGGATTTAGAAATCTGGAGCACATTAGACTATTCTGCATGCTGAGCTTGGTGTTCTGCTTTGACCATATGAAACTGACATATTTTCAGCAGTGTAATGTGACTGTAGCACAAATAAACACCCAAACACGACTTATTTTCTTTTGTTGCACAAGTTTCAAGCTTCTTACTCTTGCAGCTGTATGATAAATATAATGTGATGTAAAATGCACTGATCAGCACAGAGACTAATGCTGGCGTAGCCTGCTAAGCCTTCGGAATAATCACATTAAAAGATGGATGATATTTTAAACCCTTTTTTCCTACCTGCATTTCAATGAGTGTCACTGTTTGAAACCACACTTGCAGTCTAAAATCTACAGATGTTAGATTTCTGATCAATTAAAACACATTTAGCTGATCACAAAGTTGTTTATATCTTAATTTTAATGTTGTTGCATGTTACTATAAATAAATACTGATGGGAAAATTATGCTAAAGGGTTACTTCTGCAGCTGAAATAATGAGACCCACTTTGAGTACATGTGAAGTGTAAACAGAACAAATGAGTTTATTCACCAGACAAGACGAGAGTTTGTATTTATTCTGTGTCTGTGTCTTCTTTACTTTCCATATAGTGGATAATATGGGCTGTGTACGTCTGCTGGTGCTGACATTGGCCACGTCTACTGCACTACTGTTCGCCTCCCATTCAGTCACAGCTCACAGCCACTCGCACGGTGACCACGGACATGGCCACCATCACCACGGCCACTCCCACGGACACGATGACCACCAAGGGCACTCTAACGGCCCTCAGGTGAAGATGTACCATGGAGCAAGCAAGTGGAGTGCAGAAGCCAACCTGCCCCCGCACGAAGAGGAGCACCATGAACATGACCACGACCACGGACATGGCCACGCTCACGACCACGGACATGGCCACGCTCACGACCACGGACATGGCCACGCTCACGACCACGGCCACGCTCACGGCCACGCCCACGGCCACGCTCACGACCACGACCACGGCCACGCTCATCATGAGGAAGTTGTTCGAGTGCACAAGGAAAGTGGACATGGACACTCACATGGAGAGAAGAGAGTGAAGAGGGAGACAGGTGGCGAGAAGAGGGACATGGTGGAGCTCTGGACACAGGTGTGGTCATGGGTTATATTTGACAACCAGTAGCTGTTACCATCACTTTTCCTGAATAATTTCTAGCTGTGCAGGAATGTTTAGAGTTTAACCAGAATCCAGTTGGGAAAAAGAGAGTTTGAAGAGAAATCTGAGTTGATTTTTCTTGGTGTATCATTTGTGAAGATTCAGTCTGACATACAAGAACATTATTATTATTGTTGTTGTTGTTGTTGTAGCACTCAGATCTATTGTTGATAAAAATCTGCCAGTAGAACAAATTCCTCAGTAGTAAAGAACGTCTGGAGACAAAATGAACTAGAACTGTCACAGTTCAGTGGTGGAACAAGACGTGATGCAGGCCTTTGTCCTTTTAAAGTCATTGTGAGGAACCTGAATGTCGTATCTGACTCACAATCCCATAAATGCAGCAGTTTGCAGTTGGTTTCCAGATGTTAGTTTGCTGTTTGACCACATGTTGCATCCTGTTTATGCCAGATGCACTTTAGCCTTGTGTTAGTGTGTGTTAGTGTCTTACAAACAGATTCTCCTCTGTTTTAATCAATACCATTTTCCACACCCACCACATAATGGGATTTTTTTTACTGCTTTACATGTGTAATTGGTTTAAACCTTTTCTTCGTGTGTGTGCACAGCTAGTTTTAGGGTGAGCAAAATGTTTGATTGATACACATCTTAACAACAGGCTTGTCATGTCATTATTTGTGTTCTTGTTAAATAACTGCAAAGATCAGTCTTCACTAATTTCTCTTTCACCCTCATGTTCCATTTCTTGTTGACCTTGCAGTCTGTTGACTGTCTCTCCAACAGGAATTTGAAATGTAAACTCCTCTATCCCTGTCTGCAGGCTATCGGAGCCACCCTGCTGATCAGTGCGGCTCCTTTCCTCATCCTGTTTCTGATCCCAGTTCAGTCAAACAGCGACCAGCACCAGAACCTGCTCAAGGTGCTGCTCAGCTTTGCCTCTGGTGGACTGCTGGGTGATGCCTTCCTTCACCTCATACCACATGCTCTGGGTAGGTAGATGGATCTGATTTAGCTGTACGTGTAAGTGTAAGTGTTATAAGGGTGCACTTGTCATATAAAGTACTAAAATAAACAGAGCTATCATTGACATTAAAATTAATGTTACACAGGAGGTAACAAGTTATAACAACATATTTTTCTCATAATAATCACTTGAAGAAAAGTTTCCATGATGTCAAATATTTTTCATTTCTGTGTAACTAAGTCAAATGTTGACAGTTTCCACCTCTTTTTAGGTCAACATAATGTATATACTAACATCCCACAGCTGCTTCTTTAACACAGTGACAACACACACACCTGTTAAATTATACATACAAACCAAAAATATTAAAACCCTGACATAATAAACTCACCTTGATTCTGCAGAGCCCCACTCTCATCATGGTGATGGAGATCACGGACACTCACATGCAGATGAGGAGTCACATGACCACGGTCACTCCCACGGTACGTGGTACTTAGTTTTTTTCCAGTGTTCAGACAGTTGATGGTTGACAAGTGATGTAAAAGCAGATGTAGGAGATGTGTCTTCCTAGGATGGAATAAATATATTTCATGTATCACGTGATCTTTACCGTGTCTCTCCACAGGAGCAGCCCACGGTCACATGATGTCAGTAGGTATGTGGGTCCTCGGTGGGATCATCGCCTTCCTGGTTGTAGAAAAGTTTGTGCGTCTTCTAAAGGGAGGTCACAGCCACGGACATTCCCACGGGCACTCACATGGTATGTGGGTGGAAACTCATGGACTGTTTGCATGTGACAAATAAAAGCTGCAGAAGAGTCACAGTGACTCTGTAATTTCACTGTTTATTGGTTTTATATTGTTGCTAAACTATTGATCTGACTGGAATTAGAATTTAACACCATATAATGTTTTCAGCTGCTGCCAAGGAAAAAGACAGTGATGGAGAGGAGGAAAAGGAGAAGAAGAAGAAAGAGGAGAAAGGAGTCAAAGACGCAAAGGTGCCAAAGAAAGAGGATAAAAAGAGCACAGGTGAACTGCAGTGTAGTGACCTGCCACAGAGAGATGTGTGCAACACAAAACACAAGCAGACATATAAGATCCATGTTCCCTGAACTGGTCACCAGAGCCAATGTTCAGTGTTGCACTATATGATAATCAGTTTAACTCTCAGTTTGCAACCATTTGATTTCCTTTTTCATGTTTAGTTTTTCATGTCACTGAAACCTGTGCTGTCAATTCTAAAGAAGACGTTTGTCCATCTCCTACTTAAAAAGCAGTACTTTAAAGTCTGTGTTCTGTCCACTGACGCAGACATCAAGGTGTCCGGTTACCTGAACCTGGCGGCTGACTTTACCCATAATTTCACTGACGGTCTGGCAATCGGTGCATCTTTCCTGGTTGGTCCAGCAGTTGGTGCCGTCACCACGCTCACCATCCTGCTGCACGAGGTCCCACATGAGATCGGAGACTTTGCCATCCTTGTCCAGTCTGGCTGCACCAAAAGAAAGGTAGCCGAGTGCTCAGGCTGTAATTTAAATAAACAGACTTTGTGTTTGTGTAAATAACAAACCTATAGGAGGGATATGAAGGTACTTAGTTTAACAAAGAAGTTAAAAAGTAATAAAATATAGGCATTGAAACAAAATGAAGGGTTAATTACAGGTCTTATGTTTTGTCAGGATACTGCTGTGACTCTACATTAATTTATTTGCATAATGATATATTATCTTCCCCTTTCCCATCAGGCCATGTGTCTACAGCTGCTAACAGCCTTGGGAGCTCTCGCCGGCACAGCTTGCTCCCTGTTGGCTGAAGGTGTGGGCGCGGCGGCGACCGCCTGGATCCTGCCGTTCACAGCCGGCGGGTTTGTTTACATCGCCACAGTGACGGTGCTCCCCGAGCTGCTGGCCGGCCGCTCGAGTTTCGGCCAGTCGGTCATGGAGATCCTGGCTCTGCTGTTCGGAGTTGGAATGATGGTGCTGATTGCTGAGTATGAGTGAGACGCAGCAGAGCGGATAGAGAACAGAGAACGAAAATGGTTTTAAGTATGTGGATTATTTTGGTCGGGTTTGAATTTCCTTGTTATTTTTTGTTACGTTGTATTTTGGGGCAGACGCCACCTATCGATGGTGAGTGGATGGTTTCTGTTGTCTTGTGCTTTTTAACAGCTCACAGTCACATTCCTGATTGTTTTGCTGTGCTTGAGCAAAAGTGTTGCTTCTTAAGAAACTGTTGGGCAGCAGAGACTGAGAGCTGGAAGGAAACTTTGTTCTGCACTGAGATCGTTCATCAGGACACAAGGAGAAAATATTACTGTCTCAGAATTTACTCACCACTGTCACTACATGGTCCATCAAGCTTCAGAGTGATTGCAGCTTAACCTCACAGCTAGTTCCCATCAGACGTGGCCTGAAGTACATTAATTTTCCTGTTCTCACACCATCACTTGACAAATGGTCCTTTCAACCTTCATATCAGAGTCGGGTCCGTCCGGTTGTTGTCACTACAGTAACCTGCTCTTTAAATGTGTCTGGAGATATTGAATGTTAATATTTTTACATTCCACTGAATACATGTACATCTACAGATGTTCCCAAATGGTCTCAGATCAGGAAGATCCACACACATTAATCATTCCTAATGAACACATTTTGTTTTTTTATCTGCTGGAAGATCAAGAATGTTGAAAACACTGACAATTGTGATGAACATCCCCAATAAAGGTTCATAATCAGGTTTATAAAGTGATGCTTACTTCTTATTTTCAGCATAACCCTCATTTAAAAACACAAATATAAAAATCTGACATTATTGTACAGTGATAATAAATTAACAGTTGGAGTTATGTGAATTTACCTGCTATTAACAGAAGTGTCCACAAGAGGGAGCAGCAGGTTTGACTTGTTAAAATAAGCAATATTTTGTAAATTTAAACAAAAATTAAAACATTAAACATTCCCAGTGCTGGTGGAAAAAGTAAGTACACTATTATAACACTGTATAAGCAACAGTAATCATGTTATTAGTGTTCAGGAGCAGTTCTGGATGATTTACTTATGCATAACTTCACTCACATACTAACACAGTCTGCAGGAGAACAGCTGTGTTCTGCATATGACCTGTGGCCTTCAGGTTTTATTTAGGCTAGTTGTGTCTGTGCAGCACTTTTGGACTTTCTGTCTTTGAAAATATTTGAGATTTATTAATTGTTCTCATACCCCCTCTTGTTTCTTTGACAGGACTCCAGGTTTGAAAACTCTTGACTCCCGTCAGCTTTTGTTAATGTCATTTACCTTCTCCAGTCGACTCTGAATGTTTAAATTGAAAACAATCTGGGTGTGAAAGGGTTTACTCACAGTTTCTTACCGCTGTTTGACTGGTGGATTACAGTCTGCAGACGTATGAAAACATTTACTGTAAACCTGTAATGCACGTGAGAGTGTTGTTACGAGGTCGTGGATAAATAAGATGTAAAGTGATGTAATGAATAAACTATTGGAATAGGGTAATACAGGGGAATGGAAATTATAGTAAATGACCAAAGGTGTTAAATAATATAACATGTTGGTTAAGGTGTGTACAATATACCTGTTAATCTTCTGTCTCTCTGAAACCTGTCAACTGTCAAATATAAAATGAAACAACGTGGAAAGACCGAATCAGTTCAAAGAAACACATCTGGAAGTGAACACACAGTGTCGGGCTCCTCTGAAATGGCCATCCTTTAAGAACTACTGTCTTACTGTCGGGTCCTCCAGGTTTGGAGCTGCTGGGTTTAGCAGGTGAACCAGCAGGTAGCTGTTTTACCTGTAGGTTGACCTGTTATCAGGTGAGAAAAAGATGTTGTAATAATATCTTTAGTTATTTGTTAGTAGAGGGTGTGTGTGTGATTTTTATGTTTCTTCCACCCCCTGCAGTGAAAACATATTCGTATGTGTGTGTTTTTAGTTATTGACGATTAGTCTTTCGTTCTTTTCTAGAATCAACGTGTGGGATTTTCACAACTTATAAAAACAAACGTAGCAAAACACTCAACACCGGGAGGTGAAATGCACCAATACGTCAATTTAATCCATTTTAATTTCCTGGTTCTAAATACTGAGTTATTTCTGTTTAGGAGTGTGAGAAAATTAAACATCAGCATGTCTAATTAGAGTGTTTAAAAACTGCAATATTTTAGAAGATGTGGGAGTTCTACTCTGGTTTTATGTATAAATACACATCATTAACTGTAGCTAATGTTACATTTACATTTAATCATTTAGCAGACGCTTTTATCCAAAGCGACTTACAAGTGAGGAACAAGGCAAGCAAACAAAATCCAAGTCAAGAAGAAACAACATCATAGCAAAGTACTATCAAAAAAGTGTTTCTGTTTCAAGTGATGTTATGTTAATTAATCACCACCTACAGTACTGTATCATATCCACGTGCATGTACTTGGGAGTGTGATGTATGATTGAAGAAATAAAGATTTCAATGGTGAAATCATTCTTTCTGATTAAGTTTGCTGGTAAATGCTGTTTATGTTTTTTAAAAAAATGAAACCAGTTCAGCAGCCGGTTAACTCCTAGGTACAAAAACATTCCCGTGATTCTTCTGAAGATAAACATTTTTTACTGTAATTCTTCAGAAAACATGTTGTCAGTTTAAATATATCTTCATCAGGAAGAAAAATTCACAGATGTTATTATGTTTTTTATCTTTTTTCCTAAATGAATTCAATTCATTATTTTCTTCAAACTTCTACAAACAATGACCCAAAATGTAAAAGTGAAAGAAGTTTGTTTGAAATCTTTGCAAACGTATTAAAAATGAAAAAACAAAACACAACAAAAACAGTACATGTAAAATGTACATTGTAAAATGTACATAAGTATTCAGTCTTCTACTTTGTTAAACCACCTTTAGCTCCAATTACAGCCTCAGGTCTTTTAGAGTATGATGCTACAGGCTTGGCACCTTCGTTTGGGCAGTTTCTTTCAAGCTCATCTTTTATTGTTCTTCAGTGAACTGTGCACATTTTTAAACCGCTCCCTAATAAACTAATAACACCCAGAGGTGGGAAATACCAACGTCGTCGTTGTAGCTTTCTGCCGTGACAGTGTTTATTTGTCATGTGGCCAAATTTTACGTAACTTCTGATCATTAGGATCCACAACAAAACAGGGGGGATGCTCACAGTTTAGAATTAAACTAACTTTAGGATTAGGATGATTAATAGGTAAAATAAAACCAGCAGAAATGACTTCTTTGAGCTACATTTGCAGTGGTAAATGATTGGCATGATTACACATTTCCATTGAAAAGATGTCACAAATTTAGATTAAATTGACAAATGTATTTGTCAACGCTACTCATGGTTGAAATGACAAAAACATGAAACAAATCAGTGATCACCATCAAAACTCCATTTATCCATGTTACATGTCACAAAATAAACAGTTTAAAAAGAGGTGGTTTCTGGTATTTTGTATATTTTTTCTGGGCCAAAGGTGCAAAAATATGTTTATTTACTGGATTTCAACTTTACAGTTTTGTCCCACAAGGATCTATGCAGTCCGAGAATTACTTACTGTAAAACGGAAGTAGACAGAAGAAAAAACAAACTCCATCAGAACCAGCTGTCACATTGCACTGTTTTCCGACTCGTTCCACCATCATTCAAAACTCCAACCTGGCAAATTTTTTAGCATTATTGTTATTATCTCGTGAGGCCACAATAAAATAACCTGGTAGTGAACTGTTGTAAAAATAAACAAACTTCCAAAATTCCCCCAAGAGCATAGAAACGACTAAATAAGGAAGTCTCACAAGATCCAAGAACAACATCCCAGGTCCCACAGACCTGTCTCACCTCTACAGTACTGGTGAAAACATTATTAGAAAGACACTGGTCAAAAATGGCATCAATGGGAGAGCTGAGATGAAAACCGCTGCTAACCCAGAATAACATGAAAATATGTTTTCCCACACCAAATCTGTCTCATTATATCTAGCAGGAGACTAAAGACAGACAGTTCCACAATAGGAACATCATACCTACAGACGACTTTGGAGGTGGTAGGATGACGGTGCAGTGTGGACCTTCAGGGACAGGGTGATTTAGCATAATGAAGGGGTCAATAAAGTATTCATTATTATTATTATTATTATTAAACATGAATTCTGCTCTCTACCAGAAATCACTCACTTTAATCATCAATCATGAGAGGAAGTCTTCCTCCAATGAAAGAAACAACAAATGTTCTTCCACTCCAACGACAATACTATTTAACTAATAGTTGGGTTTAGGCAATCACAGCAGGTGGTTAAGGTCAGGGAGAGATTATGGTTTGTCCACTTCTGGACATCCAAAACTGTGAAAACAAAAACTGTTAACTCCATTTAACTCTAACCTTTTCTTGATAAACCTAATCACACATTCTCTCTGGTCTCTGACGGTGTACTTGAGTCTGGGATTCATCAGTCCTGCACAATATTTGACCAACCACCTCCTTGGAAGTTGTTAAAAACTGCTTTATATATAAAATAAATATATGTTGTATATATTATAACTTATGCTCTGAACAGAGTTAGCTGGAGAAATCCTAAATCAGCTTCTCTCCATTGTCTCCCTGTTAAATCTAGATTAGAATTTCAAATCATTCTCCTCACATATAAAACACTCAATAATCGAGCTACATCATATCTTAAAAACCCCGTAGTACCATGTTATTCCAGCAGAATGCTTTGCTATCAAACTGTGGGTGTGAATTCCCAAACTATGTAAAATGTTTAGGATGATTAAATGATAAGTAATTTAAACACATTCATGTTCTGCTACAGTTCCTGTTACCTGAGTTCAGCTCACCTGTAGGCGTTGCCAGTATTCCTGGCTACAAGCCCAGTTCAACATCACAATGAGTCACGCAGGTGTTTATAAGATGCAGGAATCTATAGCAGGACATCCACAAGTTACAATCATCATGGAGTTTGAGAGACAGACGCCAAAGTAAGTACACAAATTAATAGTTCATTATTTAAATAAAACATATTTTTGAATTTTTAACTACTACCATCAACAACAGTATTAGAATAATGTAAAAATAATAATAAAGTTATTTTTTTAGTAAGTTTGTTCACAAAAGTCAGAATTGAGTTCTCTGTTTCATTTTGCAAAAGATTTGTGAAAGTTTGACAAAGTAGTTAATTCTTTTCAGTTTGTGTGAAGAGTTTTAAGAGGCTGAGCCACAGATTCTAGAAATGTCTTCAAACTTTTAGGAAAAGCTGCGAATAGCATTGTTTGTAATTAATGTCAAGTAATGTTTTGAATGTGATTAGTTTTACAAGAAATACAAAGAAATGAAAGAGTTTTTAAACTGTTTGTAATTCATTACATTTAATTTTGAAATCTAATGATCAAACTGATCAATTACTAGAACAAAGTATGTGAACCCATTAGAATTTCATGTTTTTCTTTTTTCTTACAACATTTAATCAATTTAAACTCTACACTTGTGTTTTTATTGTATATTTAACATTTCTTCTACTACGTACCTTTTTTAATTTCCATTTATTTGGTGTGTTTATTTAGGAGACCCTGGGATACCAGTCAAGAGGTCCCCCCCATTGAAGATGAAAAAACACCCTGGAAACTGATAAAATTACTAAAGATCCTCACATTCTGTGCCGTCGCTGTACTTGTGTTTGGACTGGCGCTATGTAGCAAGGTTGGTTATTTTCATACATTATTTACATGACTTTAACTCAGTTTAGTTTAGTTTTCAAAGCACAAAAAATAATTTGAAGTCCTTTTATAATAAAAGGTTTAGGACACTGCAGCTATAATTTACTGATTCAATTATTTTGTTACGTACTTTTCCAGGCGTCTTTCCTCGTCCTCATCACCTTGGCTAATGAAGGCACAAAGACCATCTCAGCTGACCATAAACCTGTTGCCCTGCTGTGTATTGGTTGCTCACTCATCGCCTCCAGTGTCCTTCTGTTGATCAAAAGCTTCTGGAAAGCGTGTTATAAAACATCAAAACTGCCAAAGAACACAACTGTTGCCCTGGTATGATGAGAGTCAGCATCTTTTAACTTAATGTCATGTTTACCTGAAACAGATTTCTGTTGGTGTCTTTGCCACATTTTTCAACGTTTTCAATATCATCCCCTTTTTTTCTTTTCAGGTTCTGTTCTTTGAGTTTATCGTGTCTGGGGGTGCAGCGATTCTCACCATTGCTGCAATGCCACATTTGGACATTGTGACCAATGTGACAATACTAAACGGTGTAGCCATCGTCTCTGCGCTCCTACAGGTGATTGCTCAGTGCACGGCCAAGGAAAGAAACCGCTTCATTATACCATGCATCGCTGCCTTCGTCCTCCTTTTGCTTGGCTACGTACTATTTCTGGTCTTGTACATCACAAAGAATCCTACCGATACGAAGATGGCTATGTGGGTGGGTCTGGCTGCTGGTGGGTCCATCTTGGTGTCTTTCAACTGGTGGGAGAGCTATTTCAGATTAATCAGCAAAAACAGCAGCTCCGTCTTCCTCAAGAGCCTGTGTAAAGACATGACCACGTGCCAGAATGTCCTGCACATTATCTCCAGCCTGCTCAGGATCGCTGTGACTGCCGCTGTGCTTGGAGCATATGTTCCTCTGTCTAAAATGGACTGGAAAATCCTTAAATCTGTCTCAAGCTTTGAGAGAAGGGTGATAGTCATTACAGTGGGGGTCCAGCTGATCGCCTCTGCACTCTGTCATTGGTTTGCATTGGCAGCCTGTAAGATGCACGCCCTGCGACGGTGCTTCATCCTGCCTCTGTACCTGGCCTCTCTAGCTGTAATGGCTCTGTTCGTCATCCCCGTCATTGTTTACTATCAGGACTACAGAAAAAATCCAACCAAGGATGCAATCACCAACTTCAGCAGCTACTGTGGTGTAGTTGTAAATAACAGAAGCCAGAATCTGACGGGTAGTGTGTTCCCACAACTGGTTTTGGATGTTACACACACTCTGTGCTTCCTTGACATGTCCAGTGCGGCTCACCTTGGACTCCTGACAGGTAATAAAGTAGAATACTTTAACTACTTAATTAGTTCAGAGTTATGTGTTTCTAGATTAGTGTCAATAAACCAGTACACTGAGTTTGTTTACATATAGGCTAATGGTGGAGAAAAAGTACAGTATCAAGGTTCAAATTTGTTCTCTAATGCTCTTGTTAATCGAACCTCAGGGTCATCGTTGTCTTGGTGGCTTGGTCTTGTGTTGGTCACCATCCATCTGTGGCACCTCAACGTGAATCGGATCCAAAGAACCCAAGACCTGTTCATGAGAAGGCTGTACGAAGGAGCTTTCATCGAGCAGTCCCTGCTACTCAACACTCGATTTGACATCCAGATCAAAGGCGGAAAGAAGTAAGTATGTGTGGTGCATGTTTGGGAGCAGTCCTCCACTGTGTTCCCTAAACTCTATGTGTTGTGTTGGGTGTAAGGACAATGTTCTCAAATTTTATGTTGTTATGTCAAGAATTAGACAAGAGGAAACAGCAATGATCTATTTGTGCGCAACCATGTGGCACGAGACCTACGATGAAATGATGAAAATCCTCATCTCAATGTTCAGGTGAGTTAAACCAACCTTTTTTTTTCAAAGAATCTTAAGATAACGTTAAACTAACTGTTATTCCTTACTTCAGTTTCTTACGCTCACTCTAACATATCATCTAGAAATCTAGAAAAGAGTTTTGTAATTCAATTAAAGAAAAGTTAATTTCCCATGAGTCATTTTTCTCCATGTTTGTTAGTTGCAGCAGAGTGCTGCTGTATTTCCTCACAGTTCTCCTTTATTTGTTTTGTTTACTGCAGACTGGACAGGCATAGACCAAAGACAGAGCCAAAGTCCAAAGATTTCACCTTCGAAGCCCACATATACTTTGATGATGCATTTGAACACGTTGAAGGGAGTGAGGAAAGTCACCTCAACAGTTATGCGAAGAACCTTGTGGAAGTCATCATAGAGGTTTATGGGTAAGAACCATGGCTGTGAGAGCTCAAGCCTCTGCACTTTTCCAATAGAATAAAAAATAGCTAACTATTATTTAACCCATAGGGGTCTTTTTCAATTATTGTTACCTTAATACCTTTGCAATATAAATATCTATAATCTGTAGATTCAGCGCTGTATTCATCTCAGTTCTTTAGCAAAACATTTAATTAAATGTATTTGCTACTGTGATTTTACACAGTCTTATAAAAAAATATTACCAACTATCCATCTTTGTTATGTCATTCTCTTCCTTCAGCATCTTCACAAGCATAAATGAAAAGTTCTTCAAAAAGAACCAGAACATCCCCGATCAGCAGATCATAAGGACGTCGTACGGCGGACGACTTGTCATCACCATGCCTTTAGGAAACAACATCATAGTTCACTTCAAGGACAAAGAACTCATCCGCCACAAGAAGAGATGGTCTCAGGTAATATATGTAGAAAAAAGGATATCAGAAGGTCACACTGGAACATTTTTCTATTTTATAGTCAACAATGCATTTTGAGAATCATTATTTTCATCAACTGGTTTTCTTATTTACCAGATCATGTACCTTTACTACCTTCTGGGCTGGAAACTCATGAGCAAATATTACAAACGCTTGAAGAAAGGAGAGGAGGAGCAGGAGCTTGAAGCAGAGGTTCAGGTGAGATGACTAAAAGACCTTTTTAAATATTCTTGAAATGCATGGATACTGTTTTTTAACTTAGAAGAAACACAGAGTGAGAGAATAAACGTAACAGAAGAAACTTGTTTCTGTTGCACCAGAAAGAGAAGCACAACACCTACCTCCTGGCTTTAGATGGAGACACAGACTTTCAACCAACTTCTGTGATGCTGCTAATCGATCGTCTTAAAATGTACCCACGTGTTGGGGCAGCATGTGGCCGGATTCACCCCACTGGATCAGGTTAGAGCGTACAGAAAACCAAACAAAACCATTAGAGAAAAAGTAAAGAGCTGTATGAAAGTTGGCAGTACCTCTTTATTTTATCTACAGGCCCAACAGTGTGGTTCCAGAAGTTTGAGTATGCTGTCAGTCATTGGCTGCAGAAGACAGCTGAGCATGTGATTGGCTGCGTGCTCTGTAGCCCTGGCTGCTTCAGTCTCTTTAGAGCAGCAGCGCTGATGGACGACAACGTGATGAAGAGATACGCCACCAAGTCCACAGAGGCGAGCCACTACATCCAGTATGACCAAGGTAATATCTGTCGTGTTAGACCCTTGTGTTTCCCTCGTACCTTTGTTTATTAAAACCTGATTCTTCCTTTGTCCACTTAAACATACTAATCCTTTTTTTCTGTTTCCTGCAGGTGAAGACCGCTGGCTCTGTACTCTGCTGCTGAAACAGGGTTGGAGGGTGGAGTACAATGCAGCATCTGATGCCTACACCAACGCACCTGAAGACTTCAAAGAACTCTACAACCAGGTGAGTGCTGCAGATAATAAAACATGCTGCTCATTATAAGATTCCAGTGAAAATCCCACAAAAACTTAACAAACGCATGTTTTGTATTTACTGACATCACTGGGAATCTTATTCTTCAGCGTCGGCGATGGGGACCTTCTACATTGGCCAACGTCGTGGACCTACTGGGCGACACCAACGTTATTTCCAACAGAAACAAATCCATGTCCAAGCTTTTTATGTTCTACCAACTCTTTGGCATCATCTCAGCTATTCTGGCACCTGCCACCATCTGTCTTTTAGTTGCAGGTTGGCATTATTTTTCAGTCCAAAGACATAAAATAAACTTTCTGAATACTAATTACTTGGTATCCAAACTAATGGGTACTAAGTCCTATATTCAAAGACAAAATCAACATGTACAATGTAACCATGTGTGTCTATTTATTCTCTATTATGATCTCCAGGTAGCCTGACCTTCATCTTTAACATCGGTTCTGATGTTGCCCTGGTCATCTCTGTGATACCTCCCATTGTTTTTCTGATTCTTTGCTTCAAGCTCAAGTCAGACACTCAAATCACTATTGCAGGAATATTGAGTATCATATATGCATTCCTCATGTTGGTGGTGACATTGTCCATCATCGGTAAGTTATATTCAAGCAGGAATATATTATGTAAACACATCTTTTACCACTTTTTTTGAAAGATTCTTAAGACTGTTTAAAATTTTTATCTATTCATCTTCCACCAGGTGCAATGATAAAGCAGCAAACCATCCTGACACCCAGCAGCATGTTTGTCATTGTCATGGCCATCATCTATATCATCACTGCAATAATTCATCCCCAAGAGTTCCAGCTAGTGTTCTATGGTGTTCTCTACATCGTCTGCATCCCCAGCGCCTACCTCCTGCTCACCATCTACTCCATGGTCAACATGAACAATGTGTCCTGGGGCACCAGAGAGTCTAAACCTGCTGCTGGGGCTGCAACACCTGTAACTACCACCCGACAAACAACAGTGGAGAAAGGTAGATAGCCGATAGCAACTCAGAGTGCAACACTAGCCCGTATGACCATTGTGCTGACTCATCTGAAGCTGATTTTTACCCTTGCAGCCAAAAACACCTTGCAGAGGTTCTTCTCATGCATCAAATGTAAAAATTTCAACCAGAGGTCTCAAGAGGAACAGCTCAATGTCAACCAGGACAACCAAATGACCCCAGAGTCTGCCCAATCTGAACCTCAGCCGCAAAACACTATTGTAGAGGACATAAGGATCCCAGGGGAAGAGCAGATGTAGGTTCTGAAGGTGGAACTTTAACCAAAAGCAATCTGTCAGTTGTACAAAGTGTGAGACATTAATGATTTTTCCTCCTGTATTTCAGGCCAATGCAAACAGCTTTTGATAACCCTAGTCAAAGTAAGTCCTAGAAATTGTGCAAAAATATTTCACTTAATTTTTTTCTCAACATAAAAATCCAACACATTATGTTGATTATTTTATTATGTTCCTGCTTTGCTTGTTTTTTCAGATTGGGTCACAGAACTACAAGAATTGTCCATGAATCATGACATGAGATTGCAGGAGGGCTGGCTGGATGAGGTGCATATATCTTTCACTGAATTATGTCTTGTCACCACAGTCCATGGTTATATTAGTTTGTTTCCCATCGAGTCTAAGAGTTTTAGGCATCATAAAGTAAATATAGAGATGAATTCACATTAACACTGTGTATTTTTCTGCAGGAGGAGGAGGAGTTCTTTGTAGAGCTTCAGGAGAAATACCTGAAACCACTACCTGATGACAAAAAGAGACAGAAAACGATTGCCAGTGACTTGAAAAATCTAAGAAACAAGGTAGACCTACAAAACAGGACCACGGAACATATCTAACAAGAGACCACTGTTAATTAAATTTTTAATTAATCGTATTCTTCTCATGACACACAGGTCAACTTTGCCTTCTTCATGTTGAATGCTCTGTGGTTGGTGGCAACCTTCACCCTCCAGCTCAACAGCAGCACCTTCTCCATAAAGATCCCAAAGATTGACATCAATCTTCATGGAACAGGAGAAGATGTTCAAATCGAACCCATTGGTTTCATGTTCATTCTGGGATTTGCTACGTCTGTTGTGGTCCAGTTCTTGGCCATGATATACTACAGGTGACCACTTCAGTTAAATCCATTGACATCTTTCTACCCTACTGTAACTTTAAAAAAACACTAATCTTCCTGTTTTTTGTTCATCCAGAATCTGCACCATGATCCATTATGTTGCCTTTTTGGACACTGAACCCAGACAACAAAAACTCAAAGAGCAAGACTTACACCAGGCAGGCCAAAGGGTATCTACAACTTATTTATTAAGGATGCTTCTTACAGCTGTTACTACAGCTGCTAGTGCTAGCATTAGTGCTACTTAAGTAATTACTACTAGTACTGCTAAGAAATGTTAACAATCTGTACAAGTGTAACAGATTTCAGTGATACTGGACCTGCAGTATTAACAGCGTCCATTTACTTTGTTTACTACAAATATTGTGGGTAATAAAAGCACAAATTAAGGATGTGTTACTGGAAACCCTATTAGCTCCTACAGTTATTTAATGTTAACATCAGCGACTGCATCACGTGTTTCTCCTTCAAACTCTAAAGAATCAGCTTTTCACAAACAGGAAGTTAATAAAGACAAAACAAAACACAAGTTTACCAATTATACTTTCTCCTGACTTTTTAGTTTATTTACAGAATAAAGTCCATTAAATTTCATCAGGTGTGGTGGTAAATAAAATATACTGATGTTAATGACATTTTTTCACAGGCTGAAACTGCCTCCAACACTGAGTCTAACTCGTCTTCTCAGGTAGAGGACTCTGAACCTGAGGACAGTGAGGATGAGTACTACGCATCGTACCAACAAAGTTCTGATGGAGGAACGTTGGTGTAAAAACAATCACTCTGCACAACTCAAACATTTTAGCAGTTCTAAATATGTCTGAGATTTTACCCAAAAAGTCTTTGTTATTTATGTCTATACTTCAAGTGTAATTTATTTTTAAAAACATCCATGAAACCTCTTTACTGTAAAGTGCTCTGCAGAAAACAAAGCAAACGAGACATTAGTGTAAAACTCTATAAAGATGAAAACAACTCAGGGACAAATGAAAGCAAACGTCAGGTCAGTGAATGTAACACTGTCAGAGGTATTTATGAAGAAACTATTATGTGTATATAACAATGTAAATCTTAGTTCACTGTGATTTTACTGTTTTTATATTAAATGCATTGAAATGTAAAGATGAACAAATAAATATTTGCAAGAGCGATGACACTGAACTAATGAAGGGTATAGAACTCAGTTTCTCCATTTTTACTGCACTTTGTCTACAGTAATGTTTACATGTATGTCGTCTTTTAATAAATGCATTAACTCGTCTGTCTTTTCATTTGTATCATTGATTTCATGTAGAATGTGTGTGTGTGCATTTTTTCTTAGTCACTTTGATTCATTAGCTGTATTGTTCATGATGCTGTCGCTTCCTTGATGCACCGAGCTGCTCCTCTCCTCTCATATCTGTGATGGTTTTATATATCTTTACCTCTCTACCTACATATTTACATTTTTTTCTTTTTCTTCTTTGATAAATTCTGACTGCAGCTGAATCATTTTGCATGTTGTTGTCTGTCGTCTGTGTTGGAGTGTGTACATACTTTGCACATCACGGAAAGTCAAATCTGTGCTGTTAAACCACAGTCCATACTGCTGTAGTTCTGGGAACTGCGTGGGAACATAAACCACTGCACAGGAAATGGTCGACAAGCACAAACAACTATTACACCAGAGACAGAGATAGAGGAACTAAAAGAGTGCGCTCTTTTTAAACTACACACTCTTTTGTCCATGTAAATGACTCAAATCCTGGTTGATGTCATTAATTCTGAGGTTTGGCTTGGGAGCAGGCAGCGTAGTGTTCTGTTGGTCCATGCGACCGGCAGTCCTTTAGTGGGTGTACTGTGATTTCATCTTCTGGTTGTGTGGATCCTTCTGGGCTCAGGTTAGTTTTAGTTTAACTGTTGGTGCAACGTTTAGAAGAAATGTGTTCCTATAACCTGCACCTCAGACTCTCTTCCTGTTAAAGGCAAAACAACCATCTTTCGATGTGTGGGAACCTGATACCTGGGGGTTTTAGAGGTGGGTCTTTGACCTATTTACAACCAGATCTCTTGAGGTTGTGCTGTCGGGTCGTTGAGCTGATTATTCCAACTTCTGTTCACGACCTAGTTGTTGTAGACTGAACACACACCTCTAATAATGAAAACATTATTTTTATTAATCCTCTCCTGCCACACTGCATCTGCAGGTAAGAGCATCATTTACACTTTTTTGGTGCAACAGCAAGTTGATTTGTCAAATCATCATGAATATTAATTATTTCATGTGCTTTGTAGCTCATAGATCTAAAAAGCTTTTCTTTACAAATAAGAAGTAGTTCAATCATCGAGTCACATAAGAAAACCTGTTTCTTCCACAGCGATTCACTCCCTGATGTTTCTCTCCACTGGACTGTTTGAAGACCAAACGTTTCCAGAGTTTGTTCGTGTTGCACTGGTCGATGGAGTCGAGGTGATTTACTGCGACAGTGAGATCAGACGAGCAGAACCCAAACAGGACTGGATGAAAGACCTGATGGAAGCTGACCCACAACACACGGACTGGTACTTTAACGAGTGTCTGACCAATCACAGCCTCTTCAACTCCACAGACTTCATGCAAACTGAAGGTATATTTAATTTTTATAATTTATCATAAAATATCTTCTGTTCTTTTTGTTATGCAGCAGATAGATAAGTGTCACGAATATTCACACTCATATTATTAAGACCTTATTTAAAATAACCAACACAGCACCGACATCTGCAGAATTCAAACAGTTGCAGAGATTTGAAATGGTCCCATGTGTTAAGACAGCACAGATGATCCCACACTGACCACTTTTTAAATTTAAAATGTTTTTAATACCAGTATTATTGAACATATACTGAATGTCTTGAGGATTTTTTATATTCTTGATCTGTTATAAGAAAAGACCACTTGTCTTTTTCTTTAAAGGTGTTTGAGCTGTTTATGGATTCATTGACTCCTACACCTCAACACAACTCTCTGTACATGTACACAAATACAAACACACCACATAGTGTAGCTTGATCACTGTTATGTAGGCTGACAGCTGATCTTTGTCTCCCTTCCAGGAGTCCACATTTTCCAGGAGAGAACTGGTTGCGAATGGGATGATGAGACTCACAGAGCTAATGGTGTCCTTCAGTTTGGTTTGAACGGAGAAGACATCGCACAGTTTGACTTTAGGACACAGACGTGGAGTGGTGCAAACCAACAGTCTGTCCTCATGAAACGCAAGTTGGAAGATTCAGTCAGATCATTTGAGGTTTGGAATCATTTTACCCAGGATTGTACTGAAAGCCTGAAGAAGTATTTGACCTACAGGAGGAGCTTTCTGCTGAGAACAGGTAGAAACACATGACCCAGAGCACAGAATGTGCTTTAATGTGTCAGTGGTAAACGTGTAACGTCTTTCTTTTCTCCAGATCTCCCCTCAGTGTCTCTCCTCCAGAAGACTCCCTCCTCTCCAGTCAGCTGCCACGCTACAGGTTTCTACACTGACATAGTCAACATGTTCTGGAGGAAAGATGGAGAGGAGATTCATGAGGACGTGGACCATGGAGAGATCCTCCCCAACCATGATGGAAGCTTCCAGATGAGAGTTGATCTGAACATTTCTTCAATCAAACCTGAAGACTGGAGCAGGTACGACTGTGTGTTTCAGTTCTCTGATGTGAAGAAGGACATCATCACCAAACTGGACAAAGCTGAGATCAGAACCAACTGGGGTAAGACTGAACTCAGAGAATGGTTTGTTGGCTTTTATATCTCCTGTCGTCCATTTTAACTTGAAACTTCAACATGTGCAACAATAACGAACCAGTTAAATAAGTTTAAGGTGTTTATTTTGCAGAATCGCTGGATGAGGTAGAAGCCAGATCCATTTGGGGAGAAGATGAAGGTGAGAAATACTCTGTGTTCTGCTTTCTAATAAATAGATTTTGACTGGGGGTGTGTCGCCTATTGAAATGAAACAAAAGGAAAATATGAAATTTTTTTTGTAACACAAATGACAAACATTTTAACAGATCAACATGTGAATGTTCTGTTGTTGTTCTGTCTCAGTTTCAAATTTAAGATCCATTAGGATGATTCTAAAGATCGCTGGTTGTGTCATCTCATTGTTTGCTCTGATCTGTGGATGCTGCATGACCAATCAAGATAACGGCGAGGAACGCATCGATGGTTTGATTCACACGACTCAATGTTTCTCTGTCAATAATACGATTGTTTCTCATTACAGAGCATTAATATTTAGAACGACCTCAGATCAGTTTATAATGACCTGTAGTTATATTTTAATAACTGATACCTGACGGCTGTGTGAGACAATATCACGCATTTTCTCAGCAAAGCAAGACGTCAAGGTAGTAAATAGGATAGTTGGGTGGAGAAATATTAATTAATTATTTTATAGCTTCAGTTATTTTTTAGTTTTAATCTTTTAATACAGGAGAAAGTGCACACAAATGAAACTACACTCTTTTAATAAAATTGTATTTTTCCCAACTCTGCATAGATATAAATTAAAAAGACAGTGTTCCTTTATAATGTCTCCATAATAATCATCATCATCATTTGTATTAGTGTTTCAGAGGTTGAACCTGCTGCTGGTTCGTTTTTTAATAACTACAGTAACACAACTTTCTGTCACCTTTGTCCTCACAGAAAATGACACTGAAGTGCTCTGAGAAGAGGACGTTGATGTTCTCTCACCAAAGACTCAACAGGACCAGATGATTTTACACCTCAACAGATAAACAATAATAATAAATAAAGTGACCAGAGCATTTTCTTACCTTGAGCTTTTCATATTTACAGTTTTAATGTGTTTTTCTTTTATTCCTTGTATAAATAAACAGTTTAAATTAGAAATACTCTTTTCTTTCTCAGTTGTTGCATCTGCTGAAGCTCAAATAAAACCACAAAGCGACTTCAGTATGAGTGAAATGATTCTTCAGCGCACAGGACAGCATCATACTTTATTCCACATCTTTTATTTGTTCCATAAACATCACTGAGGTCAGAATTTGTAGAACAGACGTGATAAATACTCTGCAGTTAGTTTTACTTGTCTCCAGCGCCACCCTGAGGAATAAAAGCTCGAAGTGCCACTGTTGGTGGAACAGGTGATCGTCAGCAGGTCAGGTAGACAGACAGTAATATCATTTACGTGTTGCAAATTTTAGATCAAATAAAAGTGTAATCAGGATAAATCAATACAAAAACACAATAAAAAGATACATGAGCATGAATTTGTATGATTTCAATAGTAATTTTCTAATCGAAGAAAGGATTTGTTTTCTCCACAGTCTGAAAAATAAAAACGGGATGATTTGTTGATTTGTTTACTGTAAACTGAGCCCAGATGGTATCAGGCTGTAAATTCTTAATAACTAGTTTAGTCTGATTAAAACTGTTCATGCACAGACTAGTTTGTTGTTCTTCCAGAAGTTATAAACAGGGAGGTGAATAGGTCCTGGTGCTGATGTGTTTGTCTTTAAAAATGTGTTGTAGCTCTGTTTAGGTTTTCAGACCATCTACACCACGAAACCCGACAAACCTCATACAGGGTCTCGTTGTGGTCGAGAGTCAGTAGCTTTCAAACAGCAGTCAGCTCTATGTTCATATGGGATGAAACAGCTTCCGTTTTCCAAAAAGATCTTTGAGCTAAAGTTTCTCAGCTTAAAATCTCAGAGTGAAGTTGTAGCTGTAAACGTTGATTTTGTTGTTGTCCTTCTGTCCTGCTGTATTTACAGGTCGGTCATCTTTTACATTCATTCATCGTTTTGCAGCAGCAGATTTTTAAATATAAAAACATTTTATCTTTAAGTGATTAATTAAAATAGTCTTTCACGGTGCTGCATCTATCAGAACTTCTGATACATATTAATAAAAAGTAGTTTCACTAATATAATACATTTTTTAATTGATGTTTACTAAACAAAACAATCTCTTTTTAAATAACAGAATCAAAAGTTAAAAATCTTAAATTCAGTACATGCTAAGAGATTAAAGCACCTGACTTCACGCTCTCAACACAAATGTGAAGTGGTGGCTTTGAAAAAGAAAAAAGTGAGGTTCAGAAAATAATTTTTTAAAATGCTACAATGCAAACAGATCTTTAACCTTTTCTTTTATGACATTAAAAAACAAATTGTACAAGACTGACTTACTATAACTTGAAGTTTCACTTCACTTCACTTCTCACTTAGAGCCTGCTGCTTCATATCTCACATTGCTACCATCAGGAGAACTGTAGGTTTGCTCTGCTCAACACACAAACACAGCATTGTGTGAATGACTGCGTCTCACAAACATGTACGATAAGGTAGGATAAATACACTTCAACCTCGCTGTCTCGCTCCTCCACCCACTAAGAGAGAAAGTTTCCAGCGCTGCAGCTGCTCTTAGTGCAGTTTCCCATGTTGGCTGCAGAAGGTGGAGGCTGTAGAAGGTGGTGGAGGCTGCAGGTGGTGTAGTTCAGAGCGGTTCTGTTGCAGCACCAGCTGTAGCTCATTCGCTGAGCTCTCGTGTGTTTACATGCACTTAAGTAACCAGTGTACCACTGTCTTTCTCAAGAGAGCTGATTTCATGTAAATGACACACAAGGTTATTAGCTGTTATAGAAAAGTTGAATTCCCAGGTAGATTTCTCCCCGAGAACTCAGCTCTGTCAGAAAATGCTGAACTCACGACATTTCGGTTCAGTTTTAACGTCCATTTATTGACTGAACTTGTATGTTTTAAGGACTGACTGTGCAGTTTTGATGCAGCCATTGAATCAAACTGGAGACATGTTTATTAAAGGAGCCGAGTGTGAGACTGATCGCTGTGGGTTGTATGTGCCTGTGAATTAGGAAGCGTGTGGCCACATGGGTTTCCTGTTTCCAGACAGTTGATGGTGTGCACGCATCTTTAGAGTAGAATTCATATTTCCACGTCGTAACAGCTTATAAATAGACTTTGTACCCATGACATTGCTGCCAATATACTGCTAAACACAAACAGAGGCTGTACAAAAACTGAACGGCTGAGGTGGCGTTTAGGAAATGTACGAGCAGATTTGTTCAAAAATACTCACAAATACATGTGAAACATCAAGTACTTCTACACACATGCATACACATTTACATGAAACACAGTTATCATATGATATGAATAAACCAATTTGTCCCATTGAGTTCAAGTGATCAGTGTTAGTGTATTTGCTAACTTGCTTCATATATTATAATTTATTAGCTCAGATCAATTTGATCACTCTGCTCTGCCAGTCACACTTCCTGCCTTTGCATATTGACAATGTAAAAGAAATAACCACAGTGTTACAAACGTTAATACTGCTCGTCTACAAATTTAGCACAGGTTTACTTGTATCAGTCCTCATCATCTGAAATTCGCTGTGCAGCGTGTGAGTGAGTGCAAACATGAAGCCGGCGATAAACTGGCAGGAGTCAACATGATCAACTGAGTCGTCTCAGTGAGTTTCAACAGATTACGTATAAATATAACTGTATTTATCTCAGCAGCACTGTTGCTGTAAATGTACCAGTATCGGCCAAAAGCCTGATTCACTTTAAATGTGGAAGGTTGGGATTTATTTTCCAATCTCATGCGATAACTTACAATTACAGTTGACTGTGTACCTGTGAACTGGCTGTAACGATCGGCTCACTGTGAACTGATGTTTACTTTCACTTGTTGGGCTCTGAAGGATCATCCCACCAGTCCTCCGGCCTGAGAGCAACATTTTCTATTTGGTCGGAAAGTTCCGATGTGATCAGCCACAAAAAGGTGTTATTTCCTGTAAAACCTTCCTGTGGTGAACATTATTTTCCTGTTAATGTTAAACCAACTCTCTTTATAAAGGGCTTATGAGACTTCTTTCCAACCCAGAGATCTGTCTCTGAGCTTGAGGACGTGAATCTTCAACTAGACACATGATGAAAACTGTATTTTTCTTGTTCCTCTTCTGTCACGCGGCGTCTGCAGGTAATAATTATTTATCCTAACAGACAACAGCTGTTGGTTTGTTCTTTTGATTTGTTTTTACTGCAGCCTCCTCTCCTGCAGGTGAAATCCATGTTGAGTTGGGTTTAAGGCCCTCGTCATTGACTTGGCCAGTCTTTACATCTGATGAAAATGTTTTCTTTATCATAGTGTTGCTGCTGATGAAGCATCTCCTCATTACTTTTCATGCATTTCTCTGAACACCAAATTCATCCTGAAAGATGAAGATTAATGAGACTGTTCCAAGACATGATGTTTTTCTGCTTTGTCCTTTCCATCATTTTGCTGGAGGTTGATCTTGGTTCTTGCAAAACTTTAAACCTTCCTTCAGTTTGTTTCTACGAGTTCTAACTTGGGTTTCTGCTGATGAGTGATTTGCATCTTGTGTTGTGGCCTCTGTATTTCTGCTCTAGGTCTTATTGAAGAGTTTTGCTTGATTGTGGCTCCGTACACCACTGGGTTCTTTCTTTATTCTAACATTTCTATTGCATTAGCTATTCGTACCTCTAATTGTTTTTCCCTTCATTCTTATATTTAGTGACTGTCTGGTTTTCATGTTGATTCGTCCTTTTTAACAACAAACAGTCATTTAGAGCTCTTTAATATTTGGTCTAACAGGACACCTGGACAACACAAACACACTTCCTATTACATCTAATCACTCAAATTTTGGGTCATCGCAGAAGGATTGTGTTTCTTGTAAACTTGTGGAAATGAAGGTTTGTGTCCTTCATAATCTCAAATGTAGAAGGAAATACATTTTGCTTTAAAATACCAGTGAGGTTAAATACTCACAAAAACCACTGTAAGTACCAAGACTCAACCCCAAAACATTCAGAGCATTAAAAACCATTAAACTTTGCTGTCATGGCTGAATAATAATAATCTGAAGCTAGTTATGTTTTCTGCAGGTCGTACTTTCCTACAGCTTAAAGTGAGAGTTTACTGTGAGGTTGAGACATCGAATCAAACTTGATTCTGTTCAAGTCATATTTGTCACTTGAGGAAGACGTTCACAGATCATTTACAGAAAGAAAAGGGGTAATACAAAATATTAAAACCAAAGTTTAGACAGTAAAGTAAAAAGAAAAGGAGATAAACCTGTATTTATGATTACCTGTTTCTGTTTGGATGAGGAGGAACAGCATGAGTGTTTTAATTAATCAAATTAATTCATCATTAGTGAATATGTAATGTCCTTCTCCTTCCAGATCGTCCCTCAGTGTCTCTCCTCCAGAAGACTCCCTCCTCTCCAGTCAGCTGCCACGCTACAGGTTTCTACCCTGACAGAGCCTCAATGTCCTGGAGGAAAGATGGAGAGGAGATTCATGAGGACGTGGACCATGGAGAGATCCTCCCCAACCATGATGGGACCTTCCAGATGAGAGTTGATCTGAACATTTCCTCAGTCAAACCTGAAGACTGGAGCAGGTACGACTGTGTGTTTCAGTTCTCTGGTGCTGAGAACATCATCATCGCCAAACTGGACAAAGCTGTGATCAGAACCAACTGGGGTAAGAATCAGATCCTCCACTTGAACTTGAAATTACTCTTAAATAAAACAAAATACCAATAAACCAATCAGATATTTTCATAAACTAGCGACTGCTCCTCATCCCAGGTTTACTGGACACAGTAAACATCACATCTGCCAGAATACAAGGTGAGAAACTTCATTATTGTTTCTTTTCAGTTTAACTTTGCTCGGACATTCAAGCAAAGATCAAGACTTCTGAACAGACTGTAATAAACAAATACTGTATCCTGTCCCGGCTGGAATCGAATCCAAACGTAAAAATAATAATTAATCATTGAAAATGTAAACAATTCCATGAGCTTTGAAACGTAAAGCTCTTTTAGATGGTTTGTGTGATGAATTAATTGATTAAGTCAAGTAAACTTGAGAGACTGAAGTGCAAATATTCTGCTGTTCCAGGCGTTCGTGTTAGAATTTCTTCACCCCTTCTTCCAGCCTTTATTCCATTCATCATCATTTTGTTCTGCACGAACCTTTTCTACTGTATCTGCAAGAACGCTGAAGGTAAAGGAACATGTCTTTATCTAATTCTCACACTTATTGATGGTAGCGCTTTCAAAATAAAACGTCCTCCCTCAACATTGGTGTTCAGCTTCACAGATATGAAGAGTTCTTCAAATGGAAGACAGGGAAACATACAAATTCAGGTTAAATTAGAAAATACAGCAAATATTCCACATGATATACAACAGCAATAGTCAGTAAAGCTATCAGAAATAGACAGCTCACTGTTGACTGGTCCATTACCTCGATGCTAACACAGGACGGGATCTACTATTAACATAGTAATGGAAATTAGCATAGCGACAGCATCAGTGTTAATAGTAGGTGGAGTTGGTCCAGGTTTCACCACCTGTTTAGAGACCAACGTGGGAACTATCTATATCATCCACACTGTTTGTGATTTGTCATTGTCTTATCTGTCTTCTCTTATACTGTCTAAATAATAATCTGCCATTTGTATTTCAGAGGACCGACCTGCTCATGGTAACCTTCTTTTATTGTAAAATAACATCATGAGACAAAATGTTTTGTACAATTGGTATTAAATTTACTGTTTGTTCCTTTGTCCTGACAGAAAATGAGTCCAACATTTAGAAAAGTGATTTATTCACTTTTATTATTGAGTGTTTGTACAAATGACAATAAAAACAAGCAACAAGTTTCCACAGTGAACTGTTTCATCAGCGGTTTGTAGTTTGTTCATGAGTGTCATAAACAAAAAAGGTGTCAAGGTGTTGAGTCTTCATACTCAACAAACAAAAAAATAGTTCAGTTGTCTCCTATTCAACATCTGTACAGTAGCTTAAAAACGAACAATAAACACTGTAAGACTCAACCCAAAAACGTCATCAGGATTGTTTGTTCATTATCTTTTCAGTGCGATATCAGAGGTACCTGGGTTTAGTGTAAGTGTCACAGCTGAACGCAGGAAGGTTCAGTATCATCATTTAGTATTTAGACTTACAGAAGGTCCGAAGAGGCAAAGATCAGTGAACGGACAATGATCAGAAGACTCAACAGAATTTAATACAGACGAGATGCTGATTTAAATCATTCTGTACAAATGTAACATCAGAGTTCGACCAGGACTTTTCCTGGTTTGAGACATAACGTGTTGTAACATAAGCAAATACTTATTTTATCTTTTAACTCAATTCACCTTCTTGTCATCAACTCTATTTCTCGTTGTGCATAAAGTCAACAAAACCACAACGGTTCAAAAACTGTAACCGATTATTCTCACGGCAGCAGGTCGAACAGGTAGAGGTCATCATTCCTACTGCATCGACTATTTGAAGATCCAGTTTGTTGTTTTCACTGAGGTTTGTTGAGGGACTGATCCTTGAGAAAGAAGAAGAATGGTGAGAGACAACATAAAGCCTTTTAATCCGGTAATAAATATACATATAACTTACTGTATCGTTCACTTACCACACTGTCAGTTCTCCTGCAGTTCACATGTTGAAGTGTCCTCGGGCAAGACGTTGAACCTGGTTTCTCCTGGTGTGTGTATGTTTATTCGTAAGTTTAAGGATCTGACAAATAACTAAAATGTAAAATCTAATACAAAGGTTCTACTTAATAAAAGGGGGATGTTCTGCTAAAATTTAAAAAATTCTAATATATTTAATAATCTACTGCACTCCTTTACGCTTTACACCACTTACTGTTATTTGCTTTAAAGCTTAGAATTAGCAGTTTATATAAAAGCATCAAGTTAAAGACTAAATTAATTTAAATTCTTCTTTCTCACCTTTCTTCTTCTTGTAAACGATGAATCCTGCAGCAGCGATGAGGATGAGAACAAGAACAATCACTGTAGCAGTGATGGGTTTGGTCACGTTACTGGTCTTCTCCACTGAGTAAAATAACAATAAAGAACAGAACAACAATATTAAAAACTAGTTTGTCCCACGAACCAGTAGAGGCTGCTCAATGACCAGAAATGAACTGAACCCAGTTTACAGGGAACCTTTAATGATACGATGGTACTGGATTGAAAGGTCCACCGAGACCCGTCCACATAGCTGATTCACAGCAACAGCAGAGACCTCACATGGTCTCAAGACAGATCAAAGTATTTTCATAACCAACTTCATCAATTCAATGCTCTCGTGGCTTGATCTTCTGTCACAGGTAAGATGTTACACATCATTTTAAGCTGGTCATAATTATAAATAAGTCCATAATTTGCCTCTGCCCAAATTACTTTTGGAGAGTGTTTCCTATAACAAAGTGGACAGCCAGTGTTAAAACCATCTGGAAATTTAATGTCAAAAATTATCTTTTCATTATTTTTTAAGGTTCACTACATCTGACTAGTGATCCTGAGACAAGCAACATGTATGTATGAATTGAATTGGATTGTGAATGGTTTTAGTTTTGTTGAAGATGAACCAGTTGTAATTGTCTTGTCTCACCTTCATTGGTTCTGATCTCGGCTTTGTCCAGTTTGGTGATGACGTCCTTCTTCACACCAGAGAGCTGAAACACACAGTCGTACCTGCTCCAGTCTTCAGGTTTGACTGATGAAATGTTCAGATCAACTCTCATCTGGAAGGTCCCATCATGGTTGGGGAGGATCTCTCCATGGTCCACGTCCTCATGAATCTCCTCTCCATCTTTCCTCCAGAACATGTCGACTATGTTGGTGTAGAAACCTGTAGCGTGGCAGCTGACTGGAGAGGAGGGAGTCCTCTGGAGGAGAGACACTGAGGGAGGAGCTGCAGAGAAAAAATCTAGGAAAGAGAGGAACAGAGAAAATGAAGACAGGTAGAAAGCAAGTGAGAAAGGAAAGAAGGAAAAGACAAAGGAAGAAATACAGTTGGGTGATATTTTAGTACCTACTACAATGGTACAATGACAACCAGTGAAACAGCAGCATGGTAGCCAACCCCCACAGTAGTTCCACTGTGGCACAAATTGTTGAAAAATGTACTACTGAACATGATCAACAGGTGTTTTAACGCACACGTCTGTGCACCTTTCTGCAGGTGGGGCTGTGTATTCTAATCAGAGGGTCCGTGCTGACCCCTGTCCACCACTGACAGTGTTTATAACTGGACCAGTGCTTTCATCATATGTGTGCAGCTAATGAGAGCTCGTCAGCACCAAGATGATGATTGATGATGATTGGTGTCCACCAGATGACACCTCCATACATCAACAGATCTGACCTGTGCTGGTGGACCAACACAACATTAGGCGGTGGTTTTAATGTTGTGGCTGAGTTAGTTTTAGCTAAAACACACTGTAGTTTATGCAGTTTGTACCATTCATTCCACATTCCTTTTTTATATTTATTCATGCACTGAACCCTCATCCTGGTTCACCCTCACATAACAGTGAGACTAAAGGCTGCTCAGCCAAGAACAGAACATGCAAAAATTAAAGCATCAACTCTCACTAACTAGTGAAATAGTTGTTAAAGGAAACCAGAAAACAGTCGCAGTAATACTACAGTGTTATCCAGTGGTTTTATGAGCATGATTGTGTCCATATCATCTCATGTGATCTTACCTGTTGTCTGCAGAAGGTCGTTCAGGTAGCCCAAATACATCTTCAGCCACACAGGACAGGTCTGAAGGAGGAATTCCTTATGAAGTTTTATTTCAGCTTTGTCAGCATCCCATCTCATTTTGGTGTCGACAGCCTGTGGAACCTGAGTGATCCATGTCTCCGTCTTCAGGTCCAAAGATAGGAAGTCTTCTCCATCATAAGCGTACTTGAAAAAACCTCTAACCTCCTGAGTCTTTTCGTCCCATTCACATCCATTTAACCTCTGTAAAACGTGAACCCCTGGGAGAAGAGAACCTGCATTACCGGTGATGTATAGATGATCAAATTCATGCAAACCTTCTCTCCGTCTTTTATCATGATCCCAGAGCAAACTTCTCTAGATTCTCTATTGGACCCAAACATCATGTGTAACTTTTATTTAACTTTGTTTTAAAACTAATTTACTCAGATTTATTCTTTACACGACAACAATTCCTTTAAAAAAATTCAAAAATGAGTCTGTTACAGTGTTTGTCGTCATTTTAGTCCACAAATTCAACAGTTTGCTGTATTCTTCAGTGTTATTTTGTGTCTAACTTAACTGAGCTGTCTCTCGCTCGCTCAGATCCTCCTGACATGACAGAGATGTAATGTCTCTGTAGCCTGGTCATGAAAACATCAATGAACGGACCAAGTGGGACACAAGGAACACTTAAATAACTATTAAGTCAGATTATGTGACAGTGTTGAAGAAAAAATGCTGTAAATGAAGAATGCCATCCGCCCCTTTTCTTCCTTTGCAGTTTATCTTAAATGGATGATTATATGGTGATATATAGATTAAATAATAAACGTATTACATGCATGTAATGTAAAAGTAAAAAGAAAAAAGAAAACACTGCTAAAAAGGATAAATCTCAAGAAGACAAAGTAACTTTATGGTACGGTACCTGCGCTTTGGTTGAACTGCTGCATCAAAATGGTCCTGGTGCATGATGCACTTCTCATGGTACCATTTTAAGTGCTCAGAATCTAAATATTTCGTTATCCAGTCGTAATTCAGTTCTACTTTCTTTTTGTTGCTGTCGCAGTTTCCACCCATCAGATCATCCAGCAGAGCAGAAGAAACAAACTCTGGGAGGCCTGAGATCCCTGAAGACATACTCATGAAATACTTCAATGAGTGGTACTCTGTACAAACAAGATTTATAAAGTCACGTTACCATCACCACACTAATGTGGGCTATTCAGTATGATTCCGTGCAAATATACAGAAAACTACATTTCACTTTGCATCAGAACATTAACATGTGGGCTTACCTGGAGACACGATGTGACTGAAAACGAGCAACAAAACAAAAGGTTTCATGGTGTTTGATGAGGGTTCAGCTGTTTTGCCCAGAGCAGCTCTTTCTGTTACTATGCTGAACTAGTTCTTCACCATAACCTATAATCATATAGCTTTGCCTGCCTCAAACTACACTGGTGAAACTGATTAAACCTTTCACATGAGAGAAGGAACATCTTCCAGAATTTCAAGAAAGTCTAGTTTCCAATAAACAGATCAGCTGAGCTATCAAAGTGAGTGCCCGGTGAGTTTGGCATGAAAAGTGAGTTTTCTGGTTTCCTGCATGAAACTGTTGTGACATGAGATCGGCTCTTCGCAAATTTACACATCAACAAACAACGTTTCTAAGCTGGGAAACTTTTCATGCCTTAACTGAACACACCCATTAAACATGCAGAGTGATTGTGGACAACGTGAGTGAACCTTGTTTTAGTAACTAGTTGAACCACATTTGAGAGTATAAATCTCAAGCATGTGCTTCCTGCAACAGGTTATTAAACCTCAACAAACTTTGGACCCTACTTCCTCACAAAACTGCTTCAGCTCAGACTTATTCTTAGGAGATCTGATCTTCTTTAGATTTACTTTGTTGTTAAGGGTCCTGCAGCTTCACCCAGCTTCTCCTGACATTCAGCTTGCAGACAGCCACCCTGACATTAACCTCCTGAAGGTAAACAGTGCAGGTCCAGAGGTAGCAAAGTGGCCATAAATATTGATGATCCTCCCACCATACTTCACTTTTTAGAAGAGAAAGACATGAAAGATCATCACTGTGTTCTGTCTGATAGTAGTATCATAGTAATACTGTGATATTTGTTGCTTTGGTGAAGATCAGATCACATTTCATGTCCATTCTATTCAGGAAACTTCACTTTTGGTGGGAAGGGTCGAGGCAGAGATGAATGGAAACTAGACTTATTTATGGAAAAGTACACAAAACAACAACAGGGCTCAGGAGGATGGCTGGGAGCAGGTTGGTAGCAGGACTAGAGGTAGAAGAAGAACTGGGGAAAACCCAAAGCTGGCCGAGTGCCAGGCTGAAACAGTGACAGAACACTGTCACAATGTAGTCAAGTGATCTTTAACACCAGTTGGTCAGGTTGAAATACTTCATAAGGAAAATCAAACACTGCTAATAATAATTGACAGACAGGTCCCACTTTATGTTGCCTGAATCAGGTGACTACTGACTATTCTTTGGTTCCATCTTGCCACAAAAGCAGTTTGTGCTTTTGCTATTTATGCTGCACAGAGTGTTTCCGTCCATCTAAATGTGTATTTGATTCTAGATCAGTGTCGGCCTTATCGTCATTAGCAGTCACACTGTTGTGCACATTTGTTCATCAGATTGATTTTGAGCTGGGTTATTTAATTGAATCATCAATCAAAAATGTTTTTTGTTTAAATCTGGACTATGGCCCAGTGTTAAAGTCCTTCTCAACCACTTGAACAGCTGATGTGTTTGTTTCACTGTTATTTAATATTATTAAACTCTGTCAACAGAAAGTGAAAGATGTAAAAGCTAAATTCTGACATAAAGAGTTTAAATGAAACATGAAACACCTGAACATTAACTTCAAGACGGAGATTATGATTCGATCCACCTCAGGTCAGAGTCAGGTTATTATTTTAGGTTCGATTTTATAACGTTATATGTGACTGATTTGACGTTTTTAAAGCCGTGGTTTTACATGTTTGTTTCTAACTGTTGTTACTATAAATCAAAAGAAAATCTAAAATCAGTCACAACAACACAACAACGACAACTTCAGGAACTTGAATTTTCTTTTGCTCTGTCTTCAGTAGTAGTGTATTTTGGTACCGTACTCTGTACATTAAGGGCTTTTCACAGTTTGATCATTAACTAGGTTTGCAGATGTTACCCTCACTGGCCTGGTGGGTCTGTGGTTAGAAACAAATAGGCAAAACTTCAACTTGCATTAAGTTTGTTTGCAGGATTTAATCTCTGTTTCCATAATCACAAAAAGATAATTATTATTAACAATAACAACTGATCATTCCCACTATGTTACAGTCACTGTACAGTATTTTCTGATTTTGTTGATTCATTGTGTGTTTGTCAGGTTTCTGGATTCAGTTTCTCAGAGAGCTCAGAACTGGTGTCAGAACCTGTAAAATAAGAAATACAGTAATTAAATGATCCTCTTCAGTAAATGGCGAAGAAACAGCTGATCTATACATTTAGTAAAGATCATTTTAAAGTGAGGTCTAAGATCACTGAGAACAGAATGAAAACATTTACTTACAAGTTGGACGGCGTTTGGCTAAAATAAGAAAAAAAGTTGAAAAATGTTGTTTTGCTGTTCCTTTATTTCTTTTCTTATTGTTTCACTCCCAGATAATCAGCTTTCCACCAGTTAATGCTGGTTTCTTTCATTGTGTAGTGAATGGACCCTGGTTTTATTTTTCTCACCTTTCTTCTTTTTGTAAACCGTAATTCCAACAATAGCAAAGAGAACACACAGAACCCCTGCAGTCATGATGATGGAGAAGGTTGTGTCACTGGGCTTCTCTGGTGAACAGAAACAATACAAACGATTAAATTAATAATAATAAAATAAATAAATAAACATATGATGAAGCAGGTTAGAAATTCTTTTCATCCATTTATAAGTGTGTTTATCAAATGTTTTTAAATGTTAAGTGTAAATAAGATTATCAAAAATTATCTGATACTAATGTTGTCACAAACTGGCCAGTGACCTTGTGAGGACCTTCACTTGTTTGTTTAAATGGCCAAAATAAATTGACAACAGCATTCAGATTCAGTAACATCTGATCTCAGTCTTACCCCAGTTGGTTCTGATCTCAGCTTTGTCCAGTTTGATGATGACGTCCTTCTTCACACCAGAGATCTGAAACACACAGTCGTATCTGTTCCAGTCTTCAGGTTTGACTGAAGAAATGTTCAGATCAACACTCATCTGGAAGGTCCCATCATGGTTGGGGAGGATCTCTCCATGGTCCACGTCCTCATGAATCTCCTCTCCATCTTTCCTCCAGAACATTGAGGCTCTGTCAGGGTAGAAACCTGTAGCGTGGCAGCTGACTGGAGAGGAGGGAGTCTTCTGGAGGAGAGACACTGAGGGGAGAACTGAGGAGAGAGAGAATGTGGCAGTAAGGAGACTTGATGAACCAAGGGTGAGACTGTGGAAATAGAAGACACAAAAGAGTAAGGAGTGTAGAGAAAGATTTGAAAAGGCAAACAGGAAGAAAAAACTCCACAGCAACTAGTAAAGAAAGTCTCTACAGCCAGATGGACCATGCTATGGTTCACAACAAACAAACAAATACTGTATTCACTCAAACAGCATCCAACAGCTGCATTGGACAGTTTGTAAATCTCTGTGAACCCTGTGAATTATCTTTATTTCTCTAGAAACATGACTAAAAAAACTAACATTATGCAAAAGGAATACAACTGAGCAAACATAGGCAAAAAAATTATTAATGAAAATGTGTAAACTTACTTCTACATCAAAGATTGAATATGGTGACAACAAACAGATAATTAAACATAAAGTGTTAGTTCAGTGTGAACATTGATGCATCTATGAAACTAAACCAGCTCATGTGACTCTACTTGTTCTCTGCAGAAAGTTCTTCCCATCATCCACGTACATCTTCAGCCATTCAGGACAAAACTCAGAGAGGAACTGTTGATTGCGCTGTAGTCTCCCTTTGTGAGTATCCCATCTCTGTTTGATGAACACAGCCTGTGGTTTTGGAGCAACCCATGTCTGCCTCTTCAGGTCCAAAGATATGAAGTCTTCTCCATTATAACCATATTGTAAAAAGCCGGTAGCTTCTCCTGTCTTTTCATCCCATTCACAGCCACTTAAACTCTGAAAAATGTGAATGTCTAACAGACAGACAACAGAGATTGTTCAGTATATTCAGTGATAAGTAATATTGTGCATTGTGTGATTAATGCTGTTTTTCTCATAATTCCCATAATCAGTGCATGTTTTTTTAGAAACCAGTCAAAGAGTGATCCAACCAACTTATTGAGTCTCAGGGACCTAATCAACCTCAAGTGATTGAGAAGTCCTGTTCATGTACATTTTCAGACTTGATGCTTTCAGGGACCTGTTTTTAATATTCATAATTTGGGCACTTTAAAAGTCACAATTCTAGCTTTTCTTTTAACAGCAGCCATCCCTGTGCACAAGCAGATTGTACATGCCTTTTAAACAAAACACTTTTAGGTTTGATAAATCACATTTTAAAATATTATTATTATTATTATTATTATTATTATTATTATTACATATTTATGATACAAAATCCACAGAATGCCCTTTCTGATAATTCCATTATTCCATCCGTTCTTCAGTGCACACCCTCACTGGATCAGCTGGTGATGTTTTTTGTGATTTAGTACATGCAAACATTTAGTAAAAGTTAAAACGTTGCTGATGCTGCAGCACAGAGTGACTGGTCTGAACATTGATAGAGACATAGTGAGACAGACACAATCACACCATGTTATTTAATAAATGCTTTACCTCCACTTTTGTTGAAGCGCTCCTTCAAACTGTTGATGCTGTCTTTTAAGAACCTAGGGTCATTCTCAAAACATTCTTGACTATAATAATCCAAATGCTCAGGATTTTTAACAAAAAATCTTTTCGCCCAGTCATGATTTATTTTTATCTTTTTGCTGTCACAGTATCCCACTGGAATTTCATCAAGCAGTGCAACAACCATAACATCTGGGAAGTTGGGAACTCCAATAGATGCAGTGGTGACATACTTTAGAGAGTGTTTCACTGTGAAACAAACAGGGTTTATACAGTCAGTTTACAGCTGCATTGGACAGTTTGTAAATCTCTGTGAACCCTGTGAATTATCTTATTTTTCTCTATAAATATGATCAGAAACTAACATTATATAAAAGGAATACAACTGAGCAAACATAGGCAAAAAAAGTTATTCAATCCACTAATTGATTTAGGATTTCATATTTGTTTTTATATTTATATTTTTATATTTATAGAAATAGAGAAAATCAAAAGAGTTCACAAATTCTTTAGATACACGCACATAGTCCCCATACTTAACATATTAATTTAACGATTCAGTTAAAACATATATTCTTATTTAGCTGTGTGACTAGCTTATTGTTGACAAGCTGAAATAAAAATGAAACCAATCTGCGAGTATGAAGGAAAGTGACACGGTGTTAAAATTCAGAGTAGAAAGTGTCATAAATAGCTTCTAACAAATTTAAAATGTGATCTTACCTGATGAGGAAACGTAACAGAAGAGAAGCATAAAAAACAACCGTCTCATCCTGTTTTGATAAAGTTGTATGAGCGAAGGACTGAACAGCTGTTTTGTCTGTTTTCATCTTGTAAAAACAGGTTTGGCTGAATCCTCGCTCCACCCTTTAGACTTAAGAGGTGATGTCAAAAAGGTCAATAACAATATGGGACTCCACAGAGATTTCAGATTTTACATCCAACAAGCACTTTACAACTAATGAGTTCAAAAGTTCTGTGTACACAGATTCTAATGTCTTAATAATTAAGTAATACTAAACTCAGATCTGTCTAATTACCAGATTAAATTAACACTTAAAAGAACTAGTGAAGCACCACTGGCATTCAGACAGAGATGAAACTGGAGATTTGAGGGGATTTATTGTTTGAACACCACTGTGACTGTTGTGTTTCTCATGGTTTTCTTGTCTGAGTGAGGAGTTAAAGGTGACACTGACCATATTTATAGTAAATATATTGTTTATTGCCACCGGTGCAGTTTCCTCTTTAACTGATCGTTATTGAAATTAGTTTTCTTTAATGTTTAACATGGGTTTCATTAATAACTTCACATCATTTGATTTAATTTGTTTTCTCATTATATGATTGATGCTTGTAATCTAATGTTTAACTAACTTTCCATTATTGGGTAAGTACCAGATTAGTTTCTTAATGACCTGTTGGGTGGAATAGTTCCCAAATCACGGTCTCTTAACTCAGCTCCAAAAACCAAACTGCAACCAAATAATTTATTAAAACTGAACAACCTTTTAAGTAAGACACATGTAATCAGCTAATTTCCATCAATGTGATGCTGAAACCTGGTTAGCTAATGACCAAAATAGTTGGGGATTGGTAATTTTATCTGTCAACTAAAAGATGTTGGTTCAGGCTCCAGTTTGTTTGTGAGTCTATTTGTAGGAGGACGCTCACACACATCAACATCTATCTATCTGTAGTTCTGCTGTTGGCAAAACAATAAATAAATTATATCATGAATAATCATACATTATTCATTATAAACTTTGTCATAAAAATGTCATTCTGATCATGCTCTTTGACTTTACACAATGTTAAATAAAATAAGCTTTGCAATAACAACGTTTCCATCAACTTCAGAGTAAAATGCATCATAAGAAATGAAAGTGATCGTTAACACCGCTTAAGGTTGAAATACTTTAATTTACTCTACACAGTGGACTATTTCACAGTTTATACCAGCTGTAAATATTTTTCACCGCTCTGTATTTAGTTATTGTTACATGTTCTTTATTAAGGTGAGCAAATTACTACAGTTTTGTTTAAATGAGAGTAAATGACCTGAGTTGTGGATACAACTAAATGAAGAATAATGACTGATTACCCTGCATTGAATAGATTTAAAATAGGCCTCCACATGCAGTCAACCAATCAACCAAAGTTTTTATGTAACAATAACAAAATATATCATAACTAAAGTATAAGACTTTAATCACGGAAGTGTCTTATTTTGAAAGGGCCATAAACAGACTTATAAATATGGGAGGTGGGAACAGTAAAAAATAGGAAGTGGGAAAAGTGGGAAAAAGGTTTGGAGAATGTTTTTGTTTTTGTGTATTTTTAAGGATTAGGAGTTTCTTTTTGATGTGGCCTGGTAACTTACGAAGAAGGTAAATTACCGAACTGAACTTAATTCACAGGATGCGGGATGTTTACTATTTATTTGTTTTTTTAACACATGAACCTCGTGGGTTTACTCTCAGTTTACTTGATTGTTTATTTGACTAATACGATCCAAGTGGAGAAAAACAAACACGTGAAAACGTTCATGTGTTAAAACAGATCAGTGCGTTGCGCAACTGTCGTTCGCGGGGACGCGCACATTGAAAACTGCGTCATTGCGTTTCTGCATGTGTTCAACATGTTTCACCAGGTTTAAATACAGAAAGTGTAGAGGTGGCTGTAGACTTCAGGACGAAGGAACAACAAGCTTAGAAATACCAGAACTGAGAGCAGAGCTGGAGAAGAGGTGGAGGGAGAAGATCACAGTGGTCCAAACTGGGAGAGTGGATCCATCCGAGGCCACTGCCCGGAAGAGTGCGGTCCTAGGATCTAAGTTACTGCACAGGACCCTGCAGCTCCCAGGACTCTGATGGAGCACAAAAACCTCCTACAAAGGCCAAGTGTGGAATTTTATAAACAGATGAAGCCACGAACAAACTGAGCGACGTGCGCGTCTTGAACAGACTGTGATCAGTTTCTGACCCAAATCCACTTTAGATGTTGTTCAGGGGCAAGTGAGGACCAGCAAAGCCTGAGTGTCCTTAGAATTAGGCCAAAGATTCAAACCAAGCTCAACCTGCTCCTGTATTATTATGATGCTGTTTCCTGGGACGTGTGCACGAAATAAATGTGATTTAATGTGTTGGTGGCACAAAGCAACGTGTTATCTAATAATGACTGTGTCATGCATGAAGAAGCTGTAGCATCACAGTATTTCTTTATTAATCAGTAAGTGGCTCATGTCCATAAAACTTTCTAAACTTGTTATAAGTTGTTTTTAGTTGTCAGGTCCAGGTAATAAATTTAATGTGTGTGAATGTAACAGCATTTCATGTTACATCATGTCTCAGTCTCCTAGATCCAACTCACCCATGGCCAGAACCCAAGACAGCTGCTAAGCTCCAACAAGATGAAGCTTATTTTGTTGTTTCTATTCTGTCCTATTGCATTTTCAGGTAAGATTACAGACAGTTGTTTGAGAGTTGTAGATGAGGCAGAAATCTGATGTGGTACAAAATGAGTTATGTTTCAAGTTGTTTTACATTATCTACAGGACAAGCACCAAACTAGGACTGATCTACTGAATAAGTAAGGGTTGTATGAAATTAGTTTGTTAGTTTCAGAGGTAGCAGAGTTTCTGTCTTTTCTCTCCAGTCTGCTGATTTAGCCTGTTTGTCAGTCTGTTTCAATAAGTGTTAAGAACTGTAGTTAGAGAGTTTTGGTTTCTTGTCTGTTGTTGGTGGTAGTTTCAGCTTAGTAATCACCGAGCACCTCACCTCACTTGCAATATTTAAAAAACTGCTGAAAACAGAATCTCCTTCGCATCTTCCTTTGCACTTAAAAAAACAAACAAACAAACAAACTTTTCTGCTCTTTCATTCTCACATCTCTTGAAACAGAAACACTTTTTTGATAGCACTCTGCTTTGATGTTTTTTCTTCTTGACTTAGATTTTGTTTGCTTGCCTTGTTCCTCACTTGTAAGTCGCTTTGGATAAAAGCGTCTGCTAAATAACTAAATGTAAATGTATAAGGATGAGACTTGTAACCTAAAGTACACCATCCCAAGTGTGAATCACAGTGGTGGCAGCATCATGTTGTGGAGTTGTTTCCTATACGACAAACCGATGATCTTCTTTCATCTAAAGACATCAGCCATGAGGCTGAAGCTTTTATGCACACTGATCTTTCAATAGGACAATGATCTTAAACCAAAATGGCCCACAGTGTAGAAGTATTTTATTTCTATTAACTGTGTCTCATTCATTAATGAATTATATAGAAATTCTGGTTTAATTTGTGGAGGCACTTTGTAATAAGCATTACACAAAGACTAATCCAACTGTGTTTGTCCCACAGCAAAGCACACCCTGAGGTACACCCTCACCGCTGCTTCAGGAATCCCAAACCTTCCAGAGTTTGTGGCAGTTGCATTAGTTGATAATGTTGAGATCGGTTACTGTGACAGCCACAGAATAAATCCAGAACCTAAGACAGACTGGTCTAAAAAAGGAGTGGAACTATATCCGAATGTCCTGGATTGGTACACTTATAAATGTGAACGTAATCAGCGGCTCATCAAAATGCGCATTGAAAGTTTGAAGAAGCACTTTATCTGCTCAACAGGTATGTTCCAATGTTTTTATATGTTAATATAAAACAATATATAATTCAATAATTCAATGTTACCATGAAGTCCACTCCATAGATATTTTGTGGTACAAAACTCCACACAGTACAGTAGCTTTTTGTGCAGCCTCTTGTGTTTTATTGTGCAGCGCAGCACTTAATTTGCCAAAGTCAAATCTAATTAGCATTCATTAATTTGCCACATGTTTCTTCTACTTTTTTGTGCTTTACTTAAAAGCAGCATACAAAGCAAAGTAAAATATATATTATAACCAATGTGCATCTATAATATTTGTGTGAACTGTTATCCTATTAATATTTATTAGAAAGAAATTAAACTCCATGTCTCCTTAAATGTATGTTATGCATTTTTATATGATCTTATTGTTTAAGTATTTGTATTATAGCTATGATGTATTTATTAAGCAACTACCTGTGTTCTTATCGTCAGCACATAAGCATTATTTGTTTCTCACTCTAGTTTCTGCTGTTTCTCCTTCTCCCTTGTTTTTTTGAGGTGCCTGTGTTTTTCAGAGGATGAATGGCTGTGATTGGGATGATCAAACTGCAGACACCAGTGGTTTTAATCGATATGGCTGTAACGGTGAAGACTTCATCACATTCGACCTGAAGACGCTGACATGGGTTGGTCAGACATCACAGGCCGACATCATCAAACAAGAATGGGACAGAGACACGAGAAGAATTCGGTTCTGGAATAACACACTGACCTATGAGTGCCTTCACTCTCTCAAGGAGTATGTGGCCTTTGGAAAAAGCTCCTTACAGAGAACAGGTAGAGTCGCATATATTTACAGGCCTGTTTCTGTGCCCCAGAGGAATATTAGATAAGTTTAGACTCAACGTTATTTTCGTTGTTCATTTTACATGTCACTGCACAAATTCTTTCTCACGTGTACAACAGAGAGCGCACAAGAGGCTGACAGTAGGTTTGTACAGTGCACATTTTTCTGACATTGCATCACTATTTCACAACCATTTGTGAACATGTCAGCTCAATAACTAGGTGTACTTAACACAAACGACCCCTTTGCACTTACACCAGCACCACCATTCAACAAATATAAGAGCAACATATGATGTCTATTCAAAGGATGAACATGGTATCAAAGCAAAACAGCTGTTAGGCTAAAGGCCAAGCACTGTTTACAGGTTTCATTCAAAACCAACAAATTGGTTAGACTGGTTATTAATTTCAATACAGTAAATTACATAAATTAGAAAAGGGATCAATTCTGTGGGGTAGGTTACATGTGTTTATATCTACATTTCATGAATAAGAGTCCATTGATTTTCATTCCCATTAAAGTAATTTAAAATCTCTTTGCCTCATTCTTCTTCTCTCTCCTCAGATCCTCCCTCAGTGTCTCTCCTCCAGAAGACTCCCTCCTCTCCAGTCAGCTGCCACGCTACAGGTTTCTACCCTGACAGAGCCTCAATGTTCTGGAGGAAAGATGGAGAGGAGATTCATGAGGACGTGGACCATGGAGAGATCCTCCCCAACCATGATGGGACCTTCCAGATGAGAGTTGATCTGAACATTTCCTCAGTCAAACCTGAAGACTGGAGCAGGTACGACTGTGTGTTTCAGTTCTCTGATGTGAAGAAGGACGTCATCACCAAACTGGACAAAGCTGAGATCAGAACCAACTGGGGTAAGACTGGGACCTAAAATGAGGACGTTAGCACAGTTCACAGCCTGAACACTCACTTTGAAATCTTAATATCAACTAATCTGTTCATCAAAACTGGACATTATTGTTTCCCCCCAAATCTGATTGATCCTGATCTGGGTCTTTTATTATTGGATATCTGCAAAGTTGGAAAAATAAAAACACCCCAGAGCTGCATCTCTAACACTGCAGGTCTCATGAAGCAGGTTAAAAGCTACATGTCCACGACACCACAATTAGAAGACTTTTAAATTATTTAGTGATGCCCCCGAAAAACATGCCTGCATGTTTTCTTCTTATTGACCCAATGTTTGTAATAAATAATAGCACCGTGAACTAAATAATGTGTTAAAGTGTGTCTGAGGTTGTTTTGCTATGATTGGATGATATTTAGTGAATTAAAAGAGAGGTACTCAAAGGTGACATATGACATAAATAAAAGTCAGTTACAGGACAAACTTACATGTTTCTGTGTTGGCATCACCTCCTGTTTTATAAGCACTGTCCACACAAATCAATCTCACATCGTGACATTGTGTGTAAATGTTGTGTTCTGGTTCCAGTTCCTCCCTCAGACTTTCTTGTGGCTGCAGTCACTGGAGGAGTTGTAGGACTGCTGCTCCTGTTAGTCTGCATCACTGGACTCTTCATCTGGAGGAAGAATGACAATAACAGGTGTTTCTTACTGTATATGAATGATAATGATGCAAAAGGCTTTCCTTTGTGGTGCATTGATCATTGATTAATAAGTAATCTCTCTTTTGAATTTCAGGATTCCAGTTCTGTAACAGTAAGTATTTCTTCTTGAGTTACATATATATATCGCCAATAACTTTACAACAACAATACCAACGTTTGTTGATCTGTCTTCACAGGAAATCAATAAAGAAGCCGACACATTGAAGTTACAGACCAGACAGCATTACTACAGTATATGGATATACTATATACAATCATCTACTATTGTGTATATAACCATACTCAACCACTTCCATACTGTGAAAATATCTGGGAGTGTACTTGGACAGCAAACTGGACTAAGCACTGTACAAAAAGGCTCAGAGCTGTCTGTACTTTCTGAAGAGACTCTGGTTCTTCAACTTTTGCAGCATCATGTCTGTGGTTCCAGTGTCATCTTCTGTGCTGTGGTTTCCTGGGACAGCAACATGAACTTATCAGGAAGGCTGGCTCTGTCAATCAGCATTACAGAAAAATGTAGCACAGGGATAAGCCCACTAAAATATGTAAATAAGAATCAATTATGTACAATAAAGCGAGACTGTGAACAAAACAGCACTAAAAACCCTGTCACGAGGACCACAGTGTTACGATTCCTCCCTTTGTCCGTCTGTGGGTTTTGTTTTGTTCTGTTTTGGTCGCTCACTCTCCTGCCACGCCCATATATAGACCTCCTCTTCCTCCAGTCTCAACTCACCGGACTAATGACTCGTTTCACCTGTGTGTCCCTTTATAAGCACCCTAGGTCCTCTGGTTAATGTGGTTTGTCACATTTCACATGGATCTACTCCACGTGGTTGTTCGTTGGTCAGTTGGTCTTTGTCACTCAGTCATTTTGGTTAACTGCACTTTTGTTGGATCTTGGTTTCGTTTGTGTTTATGTTTGTGAGTTACCTGCCTTTTGCAGTGTATTTTTTTGTTGTTACTTTGTAGTTCTTGTTCGTGACTTTGTTTGTGTTCCATTAGTGTTTGTGCCATCTTTTGTTTTGTGATCGTGTGTTAGTTTCTAGTTCGTATTTTTGCCTGTGTTACTGTGACCTATGGTCATGTCTTCTGTCTGTCTCTTTCCTTTTCTTTTTGAATAACCACTCGTAGCTGCTCTGGATTCTGGTAACAGCAGGTTTATTCAGCAACCTGTAGTTTCACAAGGGATAGAAAAGCAATCTGCTCGTGTGCGCTCTGTCTCTCAAGAAATCCTCTGCGCTTCTCAAGATTACCCAAACATAGTTCACATCTGTCTGCATTGTGATCATATAGTGGACTATGTGTTTGCGAGTAAGATAAAAACAGTAAAACCTACAGTAAAAAATTACAGTAAAAATAAATTCACACAAAATAAAAACATACACCTACACTGGACAGTTACCTTTCTCATATTTTCATTAACAATATGAAACACTTCAACAAGTTACAGCTTCACTTAAAACATGTAACTTAGCAAGATATCAAATAGAATCTTAAACACATTTTTACAATATAAATGTGATTATCAAGCAATATACAATGACATACCTGTAGTTTAACAAGGGATAGAAAGGCTGAATGGGTCACAATGGGTGTTGTGGGCAATCTGCTCGTATGCGCTCTGTCTGGAGAGACAACACCATTATATTTAGCTCACTAGCTTAGGCTGGGGCTTCGACATTTCGAGCTAAAACACACAGAAAATGGTTCATAAGTCGAACAAAAACTGCTACTATCAGCCTCATAGTGCTGGTAAAACTTTTATGTACTTTTAAATAAAGTTAACACACTTTGCCCACGGACACATTCACAGGTCTCTTTTAGTTGATACTGTTAGTTTTGGTAGTTCCTTGCGTCCCCTGCCCTTTTGTTAATAAATAACCCGTGATTTGTACTCGTCCTCCCTCGTCCGTTTGTTAGTTTGTAACACACAGTCTCTGTCTCTCTAAAGTGCACTAACCTGCTAAATTGTCATGCAGCAATAAAAATTTACTTTTTGCGAAGTGTCTGTTTTCCAGTATTAATATTTTGATTGTAAAATGTGAACTTGTGTCAGAGAATCCAATTCAAATAAAAGGAACAAGCCTTCCAGTCGTACTTAAACTATGCAACACATTTCCTGCTTTATAGAGGAGTCCATTGTGCAGATCCGATTGAAGAATCCAGGAAATAGCTGTGAGACACAGGAAGATTCAAATTAAAAGTTTTACAATACAAGAAAACATTTTATTTGTTTGATTTTTGAGTCCCCACCACACACACGTCCCAAATGTTACTGTTCCCGCTCAACCACAGGCCAATCGTCACGCCTAGATTAGTGAAACACGTAAAATCCTCTTTCATGAATACGAGCGTCTCCACCTTGTTTGGACCTGTGCTCTATCACACAAATATGTGTTAACACCCACAAACGAAACACGCAACTTCATAAAAATACCTAAATGTGATGAGTTTCTTTGACATTCATGATTTACAGAAAGTAATAAATGTGGTGCTACCTTCACCTTTCATTTGGCAACACTAGCAGGTCTCTCCTATTATCATAATAGTTTTATCTTTCCTTTCTCTCTTTCTCCACCCTTGCCACCTTTCCTCGCTTCTTCTACCTCCGTTATGTCCCTCTCTTCACTTTCAAGAAGAAGAAAGTTGTTTTTAATTATCTGGCAGCTTTGCCAGTTTAGTTGATGTGTATTTACTCTAAGAGTGGCTCTTCTGCTTTTATAGTCAAAAGTCAAAATTATGGGAATCTCTCATATCTCTCTCTGTCTCCTGTACTTTAAGTTTCAGTTCTACAAAATGGAAATCTCCTCTTTATTAAAAACTGTTTATTGTTAATAAAAAAGTGTGTGTTTACTGTATTGATTGATTGTTAATCAACCATTTATGTTGAATGCTGATTTCTTAAATTGACTTAAATTTCTCTCAGATTTTTGAAACACTTGATAGTGAGTGTGAAACAAACATTTATACTCCTGCATTTAAAGGGGAGGTTGTGACCCTGAAGGAGAGCAGCCACAAAGAGAACTGTCTGAGATGTGGCTGTGGGGAGACTGCTGTCTTTGACAAGACAGTGGAGAGTGAAGACGATCTAAGTACAGTACATGGGCCACAGAGAAAGGTTAAAGGTTAAGAGAAAAGCAAATAGACCAAACAAACATTCTTCACAACATTGAGGTTCCTACCACAGACATGTTAACTCTATGTTGTTCCATGTTTTAAAGGAGCCTCAAAGACAAAGTTCCTGCTACATCTAACTGTCCTCCACTACAACATGACGAGTTAAATGCACAATTCCAGCCCACATTTGTTTGGGAAACTTTTAAAGGTGAAAAATATGGTGAAACAGTGGTGAACTATCTGTTACTACAGAGACCTGGAAGAAAAACGGCTCCACTGTTAAATATGGAGCTGATTTAAATCATAACATAGTAGTTTATCATAAGAATACATCTGAGAAAACACATAAATGTATTGGAAGTACAAAAGTATAAAGTTTCCTGTGAATTGCACTAGAGAAAAAGTAAAAGTACCATACTCCAGTAATGTATGTTAGTGCAGTACTTCAGTAAATGTACTTAAATATTACTATTACTTAATATTACTCTCTTTCTAGTAGTAACGTGCACTGCAGGCTTTTCTTCCAAAACGTAGAGCAGTTTAAAATAAAGCATTATGTAAAGAAAATACTCATTAGTGTACTTCTACAGTGACGTGGTAGATGTACTCAGATCTTTCCACCACTGGTACTAGACAGGTAGGTTGCAATCAGACAGTACAGAAAAGTCTGAATAGTGTCAACTTCAGTTAAGAACTTAAGTTGAATTCATTAATATAAACTATTTTTATAGCCTACACATATGTATGAAACTTAAAAAAACATTTGAAAGAAGGGCGTCAGACATGTCGGTACAAATGTCTAAATAAGAGTTACAGGAATGTAGAGAGTTTTTCTTCTAATGAGGACACTAAAGGAAATAGAAAATGATGTTCAGACAGACTCTGTCAATGAATGTTTAATGTCCTGTGGTATTAAATGACATTTTATATGTTTTGAATAAGTATAAATCATGCTTTATCATGCTTTGCTCATGTGACAGGAGGTTTCCCTGGTTACCCCACCTCTATGGAACAGAACCAACAGAACAATTGAACATTTGCATAAAATGGAACATTAGTGATATTATACAAGGACAGAATTCTTTCTCAGGTCTTTCCCACATTGACTACCAGAGAGGTAAGACCACTTTACAGCTGAGAGAAAAGAAATGTTTGTAACTTGTCTGTTTGTGTTCAGTAGAAACACACTGTGTTGGGAAAAAAGGGAAATCACTTTACCTGAGTGTTTGTTTAAGTCAATGACTTTTTTGTCAGCAACGTTACAAATTACATTACACTAAGATGTGCACATTTGGCTTTAAACTGGAAGTGAAAACATGCTACTGTTAGTTTGCACAGCACAGTTTTAATGAATAATGTTTGTTTTAAGTTTAATGAAACAGCTGATGCTGTGTTTACTAAACAATAACTAAAACACCAGCAAATGACACGGGCTTATGGCAGAAAACAAGGTCGAAAAGCTGTATACTATAAATGTGTTTTTGTATTTATCTCCACTCTGTATTATTTTTATCGAGTTGTGTTATTTAAGTGAAAAACTGTTTTCATAAAGTGTCAGATTGGGCAGAGGAAATGTACTATTTCAGTTACAGTTGTATCTCGTGTGCAGTGGCAGTAAAGCTATTCTACTCTACATCCTAATTACTCTATGTAGTTTGAAACGGCAGAGAGATGGTGGTATTTGATTCTAAAAAGAAACTTTATATTTTGTGTCATGTCAGATTAGCGAACGACAAAATAAAAAGAAAGGAGAGACGACAAAAAGCAAGAAAGAAACATACAAAAAACTTGATACCATCAGAAAGGTAAGACCACTTTACAGCTGAGATAAAAAATGTTTTTTACTTGTCTTACTGTTTGTGTTCAGTAGAAACACACTGTGTTGGGGAAAAAGGGAAATCACTTTACCTGAGTGTTTGTTTAAGTCAATGACTTTTTTGTCAGCAACGTTACAAATAACATTACACTAAGATGTGGACATTTGGCTTTAAACTGGAAGTGAAAACATGCTACTGTTAGTTTGCACAGCACAGTTTTAATGAATAATGTTTGTTTTAAGTTTAATGAAACAGCTGATGCTGTGTTAAGTTTACTAAACAATAACTAAAACACCAGCAAATGACACGGGCTTATGGCAGAAAACAAGGTCGAAAAGCTGTATACTCATAAATGTGTTTTTGTATTTTATCTCCACTCTGTATTATTTTATCCGAGTTGTGTTATTTAAGTGAAAAACTGTTTTCATAAAGTGTCAGATTGGGCAGAGGAAATGTACTATTTCAGTTACAGTTGTATCTCGTGTGCAGTGGCAGTAAAGCTATTCTACTCTACATCCTAATTACTCTATGTAGTTTGAAACGGCAGAGAGATGGTGGAATTTGATTCTAAAAAGAAACTTTATATTTTGTGTCATGTCAGATTAGCGAACGACAAAATAAAACGAAAGGAGAGACGACAAAAAGCAAGAAAGAAACATACAAAAAACTTGATACCATCAGAAAGGTAAGACCACTTTACAGCTGAGATAAAAAATGTTTTTTACTTGTCTTACTGTTTGTGTTCAGTAGAAACACACTGTGTTGGGGAAAAAGTGAAATCACTTTACCTGAGTGTTTGTTTAAGTCAATAACTTTTGTTATCAGCAACGTTACAAATAACATTACATTAAGATGTGGACATTTGGCTTTAAACTGGAAGTGAAAACATCCATTAGTTTGCACAGCACACATCAAACATTTCTCTGTTTCGTAAACTGTCTATGTGTCAAATGGGCTGATGTAAATGACTTTACATTACAAATAATTTAAAATGTAAAATAAATAAATAAATAAATAAATAAATAAATAACACCAAAGACAAATATGAACGTTTTGCTGTAAACTGGACATGAAAATGCATCGTTTACTTTGCACAGCACAAACAATCTTGCTTTTACTGTTGCCTGGGTTTTTCCAAATAGGTTTTTACCGGTTTCTATTTGCAAATGTCAGATTATCTGAAATGGCTAAAATTACTAGTTCATAAATAAGATAGCAGCATGACTAGAAACTAATAATGTTGTTAAAAAGTTGTTGTAGAGAAAAATACAATATATTCCTCTGATTTGTAATGGAGGAAAAGTAACATGAACTAGAAATACTCAAGCACAGCACTTGAAAACTGTACCAGTACTAATTAAATAACAATAACTTAAGAATCAGCAAGTGAAACAGCCTACTGGCAGAAACAGTGTAAATTCATGGGGGTATTTGATTCTAAAAAGAAACTTTTACATTTTATGTCAGATTATTGAACAACAAGGAAACCATCTAAAAAACATAATGGCCAATAATCTGGCTTATTCATGGATGAAGAAAACGCCTGTCATACCTATTTACGGAGGTGAAGGTAGAGAAACCAGGCTAGCATGGCTTACAAGCTTCCTAGAAAAAGGAGACAATTTAATAGAGGAAGTAGCCAGAGAAGACATTGAGAAAAGAAGGAGAGGTGAGCAGGAGGACGGCAAAACCATCAAAGAAATGGAAGAAAGGAGAAAAGCAATGCACGAATATCTGAAAGACTGGGATAAAAAGAGAGAGGAGAAGGAGAGGGAAGAGGATGATAAATACGGCAAGGACCATCCAGTACGGCAGGAAGCAAGACAAGAACAAAAGTACCTAAATGAAATTGTGGAAATGCGTGTGGCCGAATGGATGAGGAGAGTGAGGGAGCTGACGTGGAAAGAGGAAGAAAGAGAAAGAAGAGACAAACTAAGACAGCAGATAGTGGAAAGAGAAACGGAGAATTTACAGCACGACAACAGGAAGATTTTGGACTATTTGGATTTTCTAAAATTTAGATGGCAGGCCAACGAGAACAACAGAGCACGGAGGCAGGAGATACAACGGCTCATACGGACGAAGAAAGAAATGGACAGGCGAGAGAAGGCTGAGAAGAAGGAGGAAAAGAGGAAAGAGAAATGGGAGAAGAAGTGGGAGAAGGAGAAGGAGAAGAGAGAGAAGTGGGAGGAGAAGGAGGAAAAGAAGAGAGAAAAGTGGGAGGAGAAGGAGGCCAAAATAAGGAAGAAGATAGACAAAGCAAAAGAGAAACGGGCTCGGAAAGAGGCAAAACGACTGGAGAAGATCGACCAAAAAATAGACAAAGCCCTCAAGAAGAGGGTGGAAAAGAAGATGAAGGAGGAGGACAAAAGAAGGAAGAAGGAGGAAAAGGAAAGATCAAAAAGGTGGGAGAAAGAAAGGAAGAAGAAGGAGAAGGAGGAACAGAAGGCAATAAAGAGAGCAGAGAAATCTGCAAAGAAGGAGAGAGAACAACAGGAGAAGGAGGAGAAGAAACAACTGAAGAAGGAGAAGGAGGAAAAGAAGAAGGCCGAGAAAAGGCAAAAGAAGGAGAGAGAACAACAGGAGAAGGAGGAAAGAAACAAAGGGGGAGAAAATATCAAATAACAACAAAAAGCGATGAGGAGGTAGAAGGTTGGACCATTCAGATGGATGGAAGACGCTGTGCTTGGGTCCCCAGTGAAACAGGTGAAAATTCAGTTCACACTCTTTCAGTACAATTTCATAGACGTACTTCATGTGTTTTTACTCAGTGTCTCGTTTTGGAGCCTGTATCTGAAACTTTCTTTCTGTAAATTTCAGAGGACCAATTCAAACCCTTTGATTTTCATCATCATTGTAAAGACACTCACAAAAAGGTAGGGTGGTTTGATTGGCTGCAAAACTTCAACCGTAATTAATAACAAATACATTCATATGTATAAAACACCACATACTGTAAAAAACACCACCTACTGTAAAAAACACCACATGTTGTAAAAAACACTATCTAATGTATAAAACAACAGGAGAAGGAGGAGAAGAAACAACTGAAGAAGGAGAAGGAGGAAAAGAAGAAGGCTGAGAAAAAGCAAAAGAAGGAGAGAGAACAACAGGAGGAGGAGGAGAAGAAACAACTGAAGAAGGAGAAGGAGGAAAAGAAGAAGGCCGAGAAAAGGCAAAAGAAGGAGAGAGAACAACAGGAGAAGGAGGAAAGAAAACAAAGAGGGAGAAAATATCAAATAACAACAAAAAGCGATGAGGAGGTAGAAGGTTGGACCATTCAGATGGATGGAAGACGCTGTGCTTGGGTCCCCAGTGAAACAGGTGGAAATTCAGTTCACACTCTTTCAGTACAATTTCATAGACGTACTTCATGTGTTTTTACTCAGTGTCTCGTTTTGGAGCCTGTATCTGAAACTTTCTTTCTGTAAATTTCAGAGGACCAATTTAAGCCCTTTGATTTTCATCATCATTGTAAAGACACTCACAAAAAGGTAGGGTGCTTTGATTGGCTGCAAAACTTCAACCGTAATTAATAACAAATACATTCATATGTATAAAACACCACATACTGTAAAAAAAAACACCACCTAATGAATAAAACACCACCTAATGGATAAAACACCACCTAATGGATAAAACACCACCTAATGGATAAAACACCACTTACTGCATAAAACACCAGCTAATGGATAAAACACCACCAACAATACCATGTTAACCACCTGATAACACCCTTTTTGGTGAAGCTTCACAGTTATCCAGATGAAGCTATCTGGAAGTTGAGTCAACGAGTTTTACTTCTTGTTAGGGGGAAATGTTTCAGTTTTCATCCAAGTAGCTACTTTAGTCTGAGGATAGTTGGTTAGAGACCACAAATTTTATCCCCCATGTTGTTTCACATCACACTTGGTCTGAACAGGCTCATGAGGTGAAACGATGGACAGGGGGAATGTGATAGGATGTAATAGTCACACCTCTGTCAACCCATTCTTCCCCCTTGAGTGGGTTGTTGGTGTGTCCACCCTGGTGCATGTGTGAACCGGGCCTGATTTTTCTGGGGATGGATGAAAGGGCAGCATAATAAAAAGGAGACAGGTTGTGGGTAAGGGGGTGTTTATTTACACATGCAAACCCCTCTCAAACCACCTGTCTCTGTTGCTCCTTCTGTGCTGTGTGTGTTGGTGGGTTTGAAGTGGACAGGTATCCATTGTTTTCCAAAAATCCTTTTTAGCTTCTCAGACACCCCAGCCATGTCAGCAATGACCAGGTTTCTGCGTTGGGCCTGGGACTCAGACTGTTCCACTTTCCCTTTCCCGGAACAGGATGCTACCTTGTGGATGGCCCACTTGGGGTATCCACAGGTCTTGAGAGCTGTCTTCAGATGTCTGTCTTCCTTCTTTTTGGCTTCTGTGGCGTTGAGGATGTTTTCCGCTCTGGTTCAGAGTCCTGATTAAAGTTGGCACCAGCACACTTCTGGTTTTCTAGTTTTCAGAGAGGAGGTGAGACAGGCTCTTGGTGGTCAGGAGGTGTTTTCAGATGACTGGACAGCTACAGCTAATGTGTAGAAGTGGATTTGAACAGGTTGGCGAGGATGTGCAGCAGGTTAGGGTGAGTAAATATAGGGATGGAAATGTATTGACAGGTGCCAGGACTGCGACGGAAAGACGAAAGGAGAACTTTGAAGAGTTAATGAGAGAAGAGTCAAAGAGCTGTCTGTTGTTGTGCAGGAAGTAGCTAAGGTTAATAAGAGTGAAGTGAGGAGGGCATTGAAGAGGATGAAGAGTAGAAGAGCTGTCTGTTGTTGTGCAGGAAGTAGCTAAGGTTAATAAGAGTGAAGTGAGGAGGGCATTAAAGAGGATGAAGAGTGGAAAGGCAGTTGGTCCTGATGACAGACCTGTGGAGGTATGGAAGTGTCTAGGAGAGGTGGCAGAAGAGTTTGACTAGTTGAACTAGAGTTAGAGGATGCCAGAGGAATGGAGGAGAAGTGTACTGGTGCCAATTTGTGTATGTTAGAGTTGTGCTAGACATGTATGAGATGGTGAGCTGTCGTGGGACAGAGTAGTTCAAGCTGGAGGTGGGTTTGCATCAAGGATCGGCTCTGAGCCCCTTCTTGTTTACTCTGGTGATGGACAGGCGGACAGATGAGGTTAGACAGGGACTATGAAATTTGCAGATGACATTGTGGCCTGTCGCAAGAGCAGGGTGGAAGAAAATCTAGAGAGGTAGAGGCGTGCTCTGGAAAGCAGAAGAAGAAAGGTTAGCTGCAGCAAGACAGAGAACATATGTGTGAATGAGAGGGAACCAAGTGGAACAGTGAAGTTACAGGGAGCAGAGGTAAAGAAGGTGCAGGACTTTAAATACTTAGGGCCGACAGTTCAGAGCAATGTAGAGTGTGGAAAAGAGCTGAAGAGGCGTGTGCAACAAGGATGGAACGGGTGGAGAAAAGTTTTAGGTGTGTTGTGTGATAAACAGTATCAGCGAGAATGAGGAAAGGCGTTCATAGGTTAGTGTTAGGCTTAGGTGGCGTGTGTGCAAGCAGGATAGAACAGGTGGAGAAAGGTTGTAGGCGTGTTGTGTGATAAAATAGTATCGTTCATAGGTTAGTGTTTGGATCAGGTGGTAGGGAGACCAGTGATGCTGTACCGTAGAGCGGAAAAAATCCTCACCTCCACAGAAGCCAAAGAGAAGGATGACAGACATCTGAAGACAGCTCTCAAGACCTGTGGATACCCCAAGTGGGCCGTCCACAAGGTAGCATCCTGCTCCAGGAAAGGGACAACAGAACAGTCCGAGTCCCAGGTCTAACGCAGAAACCTGGTCATTCCTAACATGGCTGGGATGTCTGAGAAGCTTAAAAGGATTTAAAAAATTGAATAAAACATACCTGTCCACTTCAAACCCACTAACACACTTAGACAGAGATTAGTGTATGCGGTCCAATGCATGGAAGCTCTGACCTGTGCATTGGAGAAGCCGCTACACAGGAGGATGGTACAGCACAGGGGGAGCAACACCTTAGGAACTGAATTAGCTGTGTACCTTTATTTAATGGACAAAGGACACACATTTTAAGACAATGGTGTACATATTGGACATAAAAGACAAGTGGTTTGAGAAACATGTAAGGGAAGCTTTGCATGTGTAAATAAACACCCCCTCACCCACCAGAGATGGAGGCCTTACACACAACCTGTCTCCTATTTATCATGTTGCCCTTTCATCCATCCTCATAGAAATCAGGCCCAGTTCACACATGCACCAGGGACACACCAAAAACTCACTTTAGGGGGAAGGAGGGGTTGACAGAGGTGTGAATCTTACATCCTATCACATTCCCCCCGTCCTTCGTTTCACCTCATGAGTGTGAAGTGAAACAACATGGGGGATAAATTTGTGGTCTTTAACCAACTACCCTCAGACTAAAGTAGCTACTTGGATGAAGACAAGGAACAAGGAAAACCAGTTGCCATGACTCAACTTCCGGATAGCTTCATCAGGATAACTGTGAATCTTTACCAACAATTACCATTTAGGGTCTTTTAGAAATATTTGCTAAAGTTGTGTAAAATTGCGTTGTGCACTATATAACCTGACCACACCAAACAAGATGCAACTTATGCTGGGCTATCTTTGTTAACGAGTTTGCATGTTTTCTTACAAATGTTTGCTGATACTGACCAGGCCTGAACCCACAGTTTAGGTTTTACACTTCAGTTTAGAGGTGGACACTGTAAAAGATCCTCAGTCACACAAATATTCAATTTGCAAATTACAAAGTCACACACAGGCACAAACTTATCCTCCTCAATTAAGTAGTTTAATCTCAGCTGAGTCGCATAGTGTGAAGTAGGGAAGACTGGTTGGCCTATGACGGGTAAGATCCCACCAGTAAAACCACGGGACAACCTAAGGCAGGCACAGCCACGATTATTTGACTGCGACGCTGCCACGGGCAGCCACAGTGCACAAACGGACTGTGACTTGTGTTCCTGTACAGTATGCAGGGACACAGCTCACAGACTGACAGCACAGGGATGGAAACATCATGAAAACATGAGTAACTACTTCACCAAAATATGGAAGGCTGGTTCGCCTATGACGGGTAAGATCCCACCAGTAAAACCACGGGACAACCTAAGGCAGGCACAGCCACGATTATTTGACTGCGACGCTGCCAAGAGCAGCCACAGTGCACAAACGGACTGTGACTTGTGTGCCTGTAAAGTATGCAGGGACACAGCTCACAGACTGACAGCACAGGGATGGAAACATCATGAAAGCATGAGTAACTACTTCACCAAAGTATGGAAGGCTGGTTCGCCTATGACGGGTAAGATCCCACCGGTAAAACCACGGGACAACCTAAGGCAGGCACAGTCACGATTACTTGGGAGGCTGTAGTGTGCTTTGATTTTGAATTGAATAGTAATGATATCTGATGATATATGTATCGTGTATCATATATATGTAATAATGATAACTGACATCATTACTATGATATCAGTCCCACATATCACTATCAGTGTCATGACAGTGATGCCACAACACTGACCTCTAATATCTAGCATCAGGGTCTTATGTCCACCTAACAAACAGGCCTTTGATTCATCTATACATGAAGAATGTTAATAAATGCCACTGTTAAATGTAACTACCTGTTAAAGAAAAGTGGCACAAAGACAAATGCAAACAATCTGATGCAAACTCGCCTGTAACCTGTATCTAACAACTGTTCTAATGAACACTTGTTTTGGTTTAATATAAGGACTGCTTAGAGGAACAACACAGACAAATACAACTAGTTATAATTCAGTGTAACAGCTGTGGTCAGCTGCCATCCCTCCCAGCTTCCTCTCTAACAGCATCTGTGGTGCATTAACAACTTTACACTACTTCTACTACTAACAGTATTTCTACTTATTTACACAGATTGCTTTCAGTCTACATTTTCTAGTGTCTTATCAGGTGGTTACAAACATCTTAGGTGGTTGTTATGTGTTTTTAAATTGTAAATATTAGGATATTATGGTGCTACCTCTCCCATAAATTTAAACTAAATATATCGCTCTAAAGTATTTCACAAAATCCAAATTAGTAAGTGCTAAATTTTATGGTGTGAATCCTAAAGTATGTGGTTGTTTTGTGCGGCCAATCATCTCTATGCATCCTCTGTGAGTGTACACCTCCTAACCTCTTCTGAGACGTCAGCCTCCCTCCTTCCCTCGATTACACTTAAGCCTCCTACATCAGATGTTAAAACCTTTTGACTCTCCAGAGCCTACGGTTCTACCTCCAGTACAAGTCCTTCCCAACTCTCCACTGAGCCTCCAACTTAACCCCCCACCCACATACTCACTCGCTCACGCATACCCCTACTTTGACCCTGCATATGGGCACCCCCCCCTCCCTCCTACCACCCTGCATCTGCATAGACCACCAGCTTGCATCACCCTCCTACCACCCTGCATTTCCCTCCCCAGCTTGCACCACTCTCCTATCACCCTGAATACCCCCCAGCTTGCATCACCCTCCTACCACCCTGCATTTCCCTCCCCAGCTTGCTCCACTCTCCTACCACCCTGCATTACCCTCTCCCCCAGCTTGCACCACTCTCCTACCATCCTGCATTACCCTCCCCCGCCTTGCACCACCCTCCTACTACCCTGCATACACCCCCCCCCCCTTGCTTGCATGCACCTTGCACCACCCTACAGTTTTTGAAGTGATGTGCTGTGTAAAACTCACTCACTGGTCGAGGCAGACGACCACCCACCCTGAGCCTGGTTCTGCCGGAGGTTCCTTCCTGTAAAGGGAGTTTTTCCTCCCCACTGTCGCCCAGTGCTTGCTCAGGGGGGGTTCTCCAACAGGCAAAAAAACACCCCGGATGCACAACTGCAGACCTGTACTTCAGGATCCTGCAGCACCCAGAGCGTCCTGCATATGGATAATAAAGAACAGCTTGCAATTATTTCATTTTCACAATAACAATAAAAAACAATAATTACAGTTTTGCTGCACTAACTCCTATTTATTTGTCTCATTGTCATTGTGTATGGTCTGTTTTCACATGTGTAGCTCAAGGCCCCAGGTGAAACAGTAAGAAAGGTTTTAAGCGAAGTAATTTGTTGCTGGAACTTTCTGTCACACACAGTCTGCTTAAAGTCTACACATGGAAAATAATAATACCTATGAATGTATTAAACTCAAAATCACTCAGCTGAGGTTATCTGCAAGTTCTGGAAATTGAGTTGCCCTGACACCTGTGTATGTATCATTCATACCATTTTTTCATATTGGGAAATATTTAATAATGGTACAGATATAAATCATTGTTGTCCCTTTAAAAAAGAACAGGGGGATTTAATTCTCTGTAAATTCTGTGGAACAAAGTAGAAAAACACGTAACTGCGAATAGGTTAGTACAAAAATATTGCAGTATTGATCTTGTTTCATTAATGCTAAAATTCAACATCTCTAGAAGTTGTTTTGCTTTTATCTTTATCTTTACAATACTTACAAATTGTAGAAGATATTGAAAGTAGAAATAAAGTGAGTTAGTGTAGCAAGTTCACTGGGCAGAAAAACACAAAACTACTTAATATGTCTTGGAAAAAGCCAAAAGAGCTGCAGAGTTTCCAGAATCTCCAGAAAGAAAATAAGAAGAACGTCATTACAGGCCCCTCCAAAGTAAGTCAATGTGTGAAGTAACCCTGACCCTGATTTATACCTGTTTCATGTGTCTCCTGATGATCATCGGGCTCTTCCTCACTCTCTGCCCTGGACCATTGTGGTTGTGTTTCATCTTAGACTGAATATTTAGAGTCAGAATTAAGAAACTGTATTTTCCACAGCATTTTACATCCAAAATTACTCAGGACATAACACACCTACTATTGAACGATCAAGAATTATAATCATTTCTACACTTTACATCTGAATAAATCATCAGTTTATTACAGCAGCTGAATATTGAGATGGAGCCAGCTGAACTTTCATGGACATGATGCTGACAAGGCTTTGATTTGATGACCTCTGACAAAGCCTAATAATTTACTAGACGGTAAATAGGACATGTCTAGTTTTATATATAACATATTGACTATTATACAACAACACAGTGTTTCAGGATTTTCTTATCAGATTTTCTGGCCTTATCACTATTTTTTCACAACAGCTACTATAAGTATTTACATCAGTTTTCTCCAGTAATCTCTCAATTTGAGAAAACCCCTCTGATACAGTTCTTCTGATAAGATATTCCTACTTTTTATCAAAGTAATTATGTAAAAATGCTGCTTCTCGTTTCTATTTTAAGTCTTCACCTGCTGTTTTGATCCTGTCGTTCAAAGCTGTGCTCCCCTTTGCTGCTTCTCTCTCTCTATGTTTGAGCCTCCTCTTTTGGGAAGACATTAAACAACAACATTACATTACTAAACATGCTTTACTTATGAAAACTAACTAAGTTATCGTCTCATAATAAGAAACTGGATGTTTTTCACTAGAAAGTTCCTCCTGTCTGCTCCAAAACACAGGCATTAGCTCAAAGTTACAGAAGAAGTGTACAGATTATGTCGTTTTATATTGCAAAATAATGTGGACATTACCTTTATTAACGTTACAATAGCTTCGTTACCAAACTATATTAAAAATATAAACAGCTACTTTCTAACAGAAGCGAACGTCCATGGTAATTTATGACATAAAATAAGCTAACGCTAATGTTAGCAAGCTAATGCTGACGTTAGCTTTCTTCCTATTACTGCCTATGCTAGCATGCTAACTAGCTAGCTTGCTAAGACTGGTTCGTGTGCAGGACAGCACTGCACGACACGATGCTAAGTTAAAAAAGGCTGAGCATTATTTTAATGTTATTTCATCATCCAGCTGGTTAAATCTTTCATTATTAATCAGTTCCTCTTCATAATACTCACGGACCATCAACGTGTGACCGTTACGGTCCCATCTCTGCCCCAAAGAGGAAAATCTGTCCGCACAGAACAACTGTTTATTCCTCAGACTGAGCTTCTCGGTGGGATTTCTGTTTTTCCTGGTGTAATATCCTCAAAATGTTCTTTGGTTCATCCACTAAATGTGTGAAGTTTATGTTTTCATGTAGTTTATTTTGTGGCTTTATTTTATAATCTCCTGTGAAACGGAAGCGTCTTATTTTGAAAGGACCGCTATACGTGAATGAGGGAACTTCACTGTAGAAAAAACTGAAAAGTAAAATAAATAAACGAAAAATAACAATCGAGGAGCATCAGAGAGTGTTGTTTAGTCCAGCTCCAGTCGAAAGGGGCTAGATTGTTTTTTAAAGTATGATGATGATGATGATTATATAAAAGTTATGATTATTATTATTATTATTATTATTATTATTATTATTATTATTATTATATAAAAGACCGCATGCATCGATCACAGAGTTTTGATTAAACATGGACAAAAGATTAAACTTTGAACCCACGGAGCAGCAGCACAATATAAAGATGTAGGAAGAGGTAAAATATACCAACCAAAGCCTGACAGACAATAAGGGATCTGCTTAATGAGGAAGTAACCCAGAAATAATTATTATAAATTACTTGTGCATTAAACGGTTGTATTATAAATAGGTTGGTCAACTTGACCAATGTATATTTCTATTCAGCTCTTACGTTGGTCTTAAGACAAGGACCATACGTGAAGGCTTTAAAATGTTAAATAAAAACAGCATATTACTGCTAAACTTAGAGCAAATTATTATTCATCAATGTAGTTGTTCTGTGTGGATACAGCACCGGCAGTGAGGAGATATGGGAAACAGGGCAGATAAATAAAGCAGCAATAAAACCGAAAGTGATGATGTGAACCTTCTGATTTTAATGAGAAAGACATGAAGACAAAAAAAAAAAAAGAGAAAACAAGAAGTCTGAGAGAAATTTAAAACAGAACGAACTGTCTTTCTGTTTTTGACCTTCGACTCTCTTCATCACCCTGTTCTTTGGATTTCATAATCGTCAGGATTTTTTGACCGTCATCTGACGTGTAATAATATAACTGTATATAGAAAATAATAATAAAGCCCAGCATCATTTCTTCTAAAATCCTTCTGTTGTGTCTTGATGTGACTGAGTATGTGTCCAACGACGGATCACACAGGTCCAAAAAGAAACAGTCTGAACTGGCAATGAACATTTGAACAGAGAGCCTACAGGCTGTAGCACTGTGGTCTTAGGTTTTAATAATTAATTATAATGGCTCAAGTGCAATAGCTGTGTGCTAATTATTGCTTAATATTACATATTTTTTCTCACAGTGATAAATGATTAAATAACACAAACTAGACTGTCTCCTTTTCAGGATATATAAGCGTTTATTACCCTACACTGCCACATTAACACCAGTGTTTTAACTAACATTGTCAATGACACATATGTGAACTGCTAATCAAACACTTATTAACTTATATTGTAGCTGATTATTCATAATATGACATTGCTGACTACCTGTTGGCTTATTTTAATTTACTAATACTGCAAATATTATTTAAGCAGTAAAACTGGGATCAATCCAAGAACCAAGAAAAACTGCTGAGACTTATTGAGGAAATGTTTGTTAGTGTGAAAGTGTAGCTACAGATTAATGGACTCATTTCATCCTGAAGATGGATAAAATTGAAACGTGTGCACAACAGCTCAGCAGGAAGAAAATGCGATTTTATCATTTGTAAAATAAATTTTCTTTTGTACATTTAACAATAAAAACAGATTCACATGAATGCAGCTTATGTCACTTATATTTTTGTTGTCTTCAAGCTGTAGAAATGTAGATTTGCATCTTTAAATGCGTCATGTTTACCGGCCTTAGTTCACTTTCACTTTCAAATAACAACCCACCTTCCTCAACTCTGCTTAGTAACACGTGACGTCAGATCATTTTTCTAGATTACGATTGGTCAGTTGTTAAGTGATCGTGAAACTCACCGGGTGATAAAACAGGAGCTATTAACGACATTTACAGGTAAGTAAATATTTTAAAACTATTTTCTTTGTTCATCATCATTATTAGGCGAAGAGACCATTATACTTATTTAAATATCATTAGGCCTGTAGATGTTTTAAGTTCAATTTTCTACTGTTTTATCCTCAGACTAACCAATTATCGATAAACACAGACCTACGCTGTGGGTGCAGATATGTGTGGCTAAAGTTGACACAGTTTTATATAAGTTTATGAGATGTTTTTTGTATGTTTTGTTTTGCTCGCCTTGTTCCTCAGTTTGGATAAAAGCGTCTGATAAATGACTAAATGTAAATATTTTGCGTGATCAGTGCGTTTCTGTGTTGGGCTCAGTCACCTGAACCTGCACTACCACAGAGCTGCAGTAGGGGGCCCTCTAGTCCACTCTGCCAAAGTACTGCTGAGAAAAAGTTGTTGAAACTGCTGTGTGAAGAAAACAGAGACAGATCACCAAACCAAAAATGAAACACACCAGTATATTTAGGGAACTGTGAGAATGTCAGCTTTTATTTTGACTGACCTCTTGGATCCCTGTTTACAGGCCAACCAGAACATCACCAGAACTCAGTCCAAACCCAAGACAAATGTTGGGTTCTACTTCAGAACAGGATGAAGACGTTCACTGTGTTGCTACTCTTTTGTCACATTGCATTTCCAAGTAAGATTACTTTTACATTTTTTATTTGAAAGTTTTCTGAAACTTTTCCTTATTGACCTGAATGAGGTCAGCTGACGACCTGAATATACTGAAGAACCAGGTTATTCCATCATTTGATGCTTTCTTATCATATTCCAAGATGACAATGTCAGGATTCATCTGGCTCAAACTGTGAAAGAGTGGTTCAGGGAGCATGACACATCATTTTCACACATAGATTGGCCACCACAGAGTCCAGACCTTACCCCAACTGAGAATTATTGGGATGTACTGGAGAAGACTTTGTGCAGTGAACAGACTCTCCCATCAATAAAAGATCTTGGAGAAATAGCAGTTCAACTCTGGACGAGAATAAATGTTGACATTACAGGAGCTTATTGAAATGATGCCACATGTTGTAGGTTCTGCAGAATATCAGTGTTCTTGTCACCATTTTCACCAATTTAAGTTTTGTTTCCATAGTTTTGTTTTCTTACCTTTTATTGTTTCCTTGATTCTTATAATAAAACTGTGAGTGACTGCTTCACTGTTTTATATTATAGCCAATTATTTAATTACAGCTACACCAATAAACCACATTTTACAATTGATATTATTCTGTTTGACCATAACATCATCTTATCATTCCACAGTGAAACACTCCCTGAAGTTCATCCTTACCTCCTCCTCAGGAATTTCCAGCTTTCCAGAGTTTGTGGCCGTTGGAGTCGTTGACGATGTTGAGATAGGTTACTGTGACAGCAACAGTGAACGTCCAGAGCCCAGAACAAGGTGGATGGAAAAGATTATACAGAATGATCCTCAGCAGCAGGACTGGTACACTGGCCAGTGTTTTAAAATCCAGGACAACCTCAGAGCAAATATTGAGGGTTTGAAGCAGCGCTTTAACAAATCTGAAGGTATGTTTTAAACATGATGATGATGTTCAGCACATCACTCTCATAACATCTCAGGTGAATGTAGAGTAGGACAAGACAAAGTTCACTGGTGTCTTCCAGCTTCTGATTGACTGAACACATCACCTCTAACTGCGTACACATTTGCACAAGCTGTCAACATACAGATGTTCATCTGGAGGAGGTTTGTGGTTTACCCAATACTTTGCTGCTGTCTCTGCCTCTTTCAGGTGTCGACATTTTGCAGAGGATGAATGGCTGTGAGTGGGATGACAAGACAGGAGACATCAGAGGTTTTATTCAATTTGGCTATAATGGTGACGACTTCATCACATTAGACCTGGAGACACTGACATGGGTTGCTCCAACATCACAGGCCGTCATCACCAAACACGAGTGGGATAGAGAAAGGTCTAAAAATCTGCATTGGAAGAATGTCCTTACCCAACTGTGCAGTAATTACCTTAAGAAGTATGTGACCTTTGGAAAAGTCTTCCTGCAGTCAACAGGTAGAGTCACATGACCTGATGTAGTTGAACATACATCATTCTTTGCCAGTGTCAATGTCTCAGAGTACAAGTTAATGCAAATTAACAGTCCAGCTATAATATCTATGTAACCAATTATATGTTACTGTGCTGCATTTTCTTCGATTTACATTAATGAGGAGGGTAGACCCAGCTGTCAGTATCATGAGCTGACCTTAAAGTTAAAACATACACGTTATTCTATGAATGAACAAAGCCCCAAAACAAGCTGCATCTTTTTTTCCAGATCGTCCCTCAGTGTCTCTCCTCCAGAAGACTCCCTCCTCTCCAGTCAGCTGCCACGCTACAGGTTTCTACCCTGACAGAGCCTCAATGTTCTGGAGAAAAGATGGAGAGGAGATTCAAGAGGACGTGGACCATGGAGAGATCCTCCACAACCATGATGGGACCTTCCAGATGAGAGTTGATCTGAACATTTCCTCAGTCAAACCTGAAGACTGGAGCAGGTACGACTGTGTGTTTCAGTTCTCTGATGTGAAGAAGGACGTCATCACCAAACTGGACAAAGCTGTGATCAGAACTAATCACGGTAAGACAGAAATAAAAAGTGATGGAGGAGGGAAATGCTTGTTTATTAACATTAACATTAGTATAAAGTATAAATACCTGCAAAGTTGGATCACATTAGAATGTGATGTACAGTCTTTATGTGCTGATTCAATACTTCTTTTTTACATTCAATACTTGATTCAATATACTTATATATTTATTTATACAGTAAATTCATTCCCACGCTGGATTCTGCTCATTCCCACAACCACAGGAGCTTTTTGTTGTATTATTACAGGCCTTACATGAAATAACGTTAATTGAAATGATTGAAATTCCTGTTTTAAACTCTACACTGACAGTGTAGCTTGTTGTTAAATCTGCCCCAAAGATTAAATGTTCTGTTCTGGTTCCAGTTCCTCCCTCAGAGTTTCCTGTTGCTGTCATTGGAGTAGTTGTAGGACTGCTGCTCCTGTTAGTCTGCATCACTGGACTCTTCATCTGGAGGAAGATGAAGAATAATGGTGAGAGACAAAGATGTTATTTGGCCATAGTTTTAATCTGTCTTTTAATTGAGCTTTGGTGTTTGAGTTAATGATTAATAATGTATCTGTTTTCTGCATTTCAGGATTCCAGCCCGCTAACAGTAAGTATTCTTTCTTCAGATAAACATATTATATATATTATATTTAATAATATGACCATTAATGTTTACTGTCTGTTGACAGAAATCGATGAGGAATAGAAGAGGATTCAGAAAAGCATTTGCTGGACATAGAGTAATAATAACCGTATTCAGTATTTAACTTTACTAAGTTGCTGGTAGTTCAGCAGCTTCTTTTCCGTTTACTGATACTAATACGGGGGAATATGCAGAATGACTGATTGACTTTTCATCAACTCTGTTAAATTTCAGAGACATTTGTGATGTTGCTTCATATTTTTTTTGAGCTCCAAAGAGGCTGGTGTGCTGTGGTTCTGTTTTATTAGGTAACTGACTGCTGTTATTACTGAGGAGAGAAGCAATCAGTTCCCAAGCTTCAGTATTTCAAAGCATTTAATTTTTGTTCCTACTTTTTTATATAGATATGTTCTCATATGATGAAGGATTTACAGTATTGTCCACAGGATCTCACTTTTTTAAATAGGGAATAAGAAACAACGATGACCTGACTGACAGGTTCAATCTGAACTAAAAATTAATGAGCAATAGTAATGGTATATATTTTCATATTGCATTTTTATTAAAACTGTGAACAGAAGAACTTTCTAGGTTGGAAATAAGTAAAGCTTTAGAGAGCGCCGACCAAATACTAGGGGAACATGTGATGACACTATTGTCAGTGAGAAGAGGCCTATGAACAAATAGATTCTGATTGTGTAAATGTTTTTAACTAAATACCAGTTGAATAAAGTGTTTGTTTTGTTCTTTTCTTCTTTGACTATTAAATTCTTCAAGAGATTTACTGACAAAGTTTAAGTGTTTCCATCGCTGTTTCATTCCTTAAACCTCAGTAAACTTGAGATGGACCCAATGCAGTTATTCGATTCTTGTTTTCATGTAGTTATGATGTAGCTGTGATTTTGAAGGCAGTAAGTCATTCTAATTAATAATAAGTGATTAAGTTGACAACAATAACACAACAACAATACATTTCTTTTTTCCACTTGAAGACATGAAATCAGGAAAGTGAAGTGTAGAGAAGTGTTTTTGACTAGACATGCAGACGTAATGTGGACAAATATGCAGGAAGAAGAAATAAAGAGGAAACAGACTCATATAAATGGTGCCATTTAACTTTCAACACAAAGTACTGAAAACAAAACCAGGCTTCAAAAATAGAAACACTACTGCCAGTTTTCCATTGTGATACTTCTACTCCCAAAACCAGAGTATGCGGAAGAAACAGGAATTACATTTCCCCGCTCACCTCTGTCTGTTTTTGATGTAAAACACCTGCATGTCTGAGTTTCACTGAGGTCTTATTTTCAATGTGTATCTGTGTTGTACACTAAGTGTAATTCTCTCGTCTTGCCTCTGAAATGGAGGAACTCTGCTTAGAATGGCTGCAATTCCTAAATTGTAAATATAATATTTTTGTGAAAAGAAGTGGGATCAGTATCAGACTGTCAGCCAAATTCTTGTGAATAGAAGATAAGATGATAATGCTGATGAGGAGTGGCTTAAAACAGCTCCCTGACTAACTTTTCTATGTTTCTGGGTTTATAACCGAGAAACACATTTGTCCTTCTTGTCTCTACTGAAAACAAAGAAAATAAAATGTCTTTGCATCTTAAAGTGTTATTTAAACGCTGTAACATGAGTATAGATAAAAATTTTGATTTTATGGATGGGGTTTGGTACCGTCTTCTTCTGTTGCTGTTGTTTATCAGACTGAAGATACTGATCTTCATCCTGAATTTGTCCTGCTGAACATCAGAGATCTCACCCTGATGAACCAGAGGTGTCTTAAAAGTGTAAAGTTCTTAGTAGTATCACAAACAAATAACGTGCCAGTGTGTCATCTGACTACTCAAATACTCAACATATTTGACTTTAAGCCAAAAACAAAAGCAGGTCAATGACCTCTGCACAGAACAAAAAAAGGCACAAATACAGAGAAAGACAAAGATGTTGTGTCATGGTGCGAAAGTTTCTGTGAACAGTCAGAGACTGAAAGGTTTAAAGACTCCTTTGTATTAGCAGTATTATAAAAAACTCTTCAGCATCAAGTGCAATGTGTCAAATTGTACATGTAACATGAGCTGCTGTGTTTTGGACTTTAGCAGCAGACAAGCAGAAGTAAAGAGCTTCAGTGGACGCAGCAGGAACCAAGACACGAAGGAAACCGCTTACACAGAAAATGTGTGGCAGAGGACATCAGAGTTTATTAAAGTGGGTAGAGATTGTGGGGTAAAGTCAAAAATGTGTCAATCACAGGTGAACACACCTCAAACATTCAGCATGTAAACACAACCAGGAAACATCTTTAGTCGAAACAAAAATGTAAAACACTGTTCAGCTCAGTTCCTCAGCTTCATCTGTCTAAACAACATGAAGACGTTAAAGACTCTACTCCTCCTTTTTCAGGTGGTATCTGCAGGTAAGTTACTTTTTATCAAGATAATAATCATATTCTAAAAGTAATTAAATGAATATAATAAATGAGTTTTCTCTGGTTTGTTTGTGTCCTACAGTGAAACACTCCATGAGGTTTTATTTCACCCTGTGTTCTGGACTCCCAAACCTCCCAGAGTTTACGATCGTAGCAGACTTTGAGGAAGTCAGGATGGGTTACTACGACAGCAGCATGAAAGCACCAGAAGCCAGACACGACTGGTTGAGGAAATTAATGGAGGAAGATCCAGAGCACTGGGAAAGGATCGTGCTGGACAGCATGCGTTATCAGCAGCTCCTACAAGGTGAAACAGAAGGTTTCAAGCAGAACTCAAGTCAAACTGCAGGTGAATTGCTGAACAGATGTTCTGTTCCTGGTTTGATGTCTCTTTGTTTTTCTCAGTGTGTTGAATAGAACATGGATCAGACATTGTGCAGCTGTTGTCACATCATGACTCTATGTAGTATTTAGTATAGGAATAAAAGGATCAGTGTGATGCTGTTCTGGGGTCTTACTGCAGTCCATCTCTGCCCTAGGTGTTCACATTACTCAGCAGGTTTTGGGCTGTGAATGGGATGAAGAGTCTGACAGGGTGGACGGGTGGAAACAGTACGGTTATAATGGAGAGGACTTCATCACATTTAACCTGCAGACAGAGACGTGGATCGCTGCAAACCCACGGGCTGAAGCCACCAAACAGGAGTGGGACAGGAATGGAGCGAACAACGGCTTTTGGAAAAGCTTCCTCACCAACGTTTGTCCAACATGGATGAAGATGTATTTGAAGTATGCAGACATGTTTCTGCAAAGGACAGGTATGACTTCACAGTTAAACTTTACTTTTTTGTATTAAAGAACCTCTGTCTAGAATCTACTGTCTCTGCAGCTCCTCCCTCAGTGTCTCTCCTCCAGAAGACTCCCTCCTCTCCAGTCAGCTGCCACGCTACAGGTTTCTACCCTGACAGAGCCTCAATGTTCTGGAGGAAAGATGGAGAGGAGATTCATGAGGACGTGGACCATGGAGAGATCCTCCCCAACCATGATGGGACCTTCCAGATGAGTGTTGATCTGAACATTTCCTCAGTCAAACCTGAAAACTGGAGCATGTACGACTGTGTGTTTCAGATCTCTGGAGTGAAGAAGGACGTCATCACCAAACTGGACAAAGCTGAGATCAGAACAAACTGGGGAAAAACTGGCAGAACTGTTGAAAGTGAGAAATGTTTGTTTAATATTTTGATGATGTTGTTTTTTTTGTGGTCCTTTAGTGGTCGTCATTCTTATTAATCTTTTTAAGACTAGGGTCACTGTTACTGATCAGATTGTGGATCTAAAAGTATTTTTTCCATAATTAAAATCATCCATCCATCCATCCATTCTCATCTGCTTATCCGGGGCCGGGTTGCGGGGGGAGCAGCTTAAGCAGAGATGCCCAGACTTCCCTCTCCCTAGACACCTCCTCCAGCTCTTCCGGGGGGGGCGCCGAGGCGTTCCCAGGCCAGCCGAGAGACATAGTCCCTCCGACGTGTCCTGGGTCTTCCCCGGGGCATCCCGGGGGCATCCGAAACAGATGCCCAAGCCACCTCAACTGGCCCCTCTCGATGCAGAGGAGCAGCGGCTCTACTCCGAGCTCCTCCCGGGTGACTGAGCTCCTCACCCTATCTCTAAGGGTGCGCCCAGCCACTCTACGGAGGAAGCTCATTTCGGCCGCTTGTATCCGCGACCTTGTCCTTTCGGTCATGACCCAAAGCTCATGACCATAGGTGAGGGTAGGAACGTAGACTGACCGGTAAATCGAGAGCTTTGCCTTTCGGCTCAGCTACTTTTTCACCACGACGGACCGGTACATCGACCGCATTACTGCTGCCGATGCACCAATCCGTCTGTCAATCTCACGCTCCCTTTTTCCCTCACTCGTGAACAAGACTCCAAGATACTTAAACACCTCCACTTGAGGGAGGATCTCCCCCCCAACCTGGAGGGTGCAAGCCACCTTTTTCCGGTTGAGAACCATGGCCTCAGACTTGGAGGTGCTGATTCTCATCCCAGCCCCTTCACACTCGGCTACAAACCGCCCCAGTGCCTGCTGGAGGTCCCGGTCTGATGAGGCCAACAGGACAACATCATCTGCAAAAAGCAGAGATGAAATCCTGTGATTCCCAAACCGGATACCCTCCGACCCCTGGCTGCGCCTAGAAATCCTGTCCATAAAAGTAATGAACAGGATCGGTGACAAAGGGCAGCCCTGTCGGAGTCCAACATGCACCGGGAACAAGTCTGACTTACTACCGGCAATGCGAACCAAGCTCCTACTCCGGTCATACAAGGACCGAATGGCCCTTAACAAAGGGTCCCGAATCCCGTATTCCCAGAGTACCCTCCACAGGATGCCACGAGGGACACGGTCAAACGCCTTCTTCAAGTCCACAAAACACATGTAGACTGGATGGGCGAACTCCAATGAACCGTCGAGCACCCTAGCAAGAGTATGGAGCTGGTCCAGTGTTCCACGGCCAGGACGAAAACCGCATTGTTCCTCCTGGATCTGAGGTTCGACTAGCGGCCTAACTCTCCTCCCCAGCACTCTGGAATAGACTTTCCCAGGGAGGCTGAGGAGTGTGATCCCCCTATAGTTGGAACACACCCTCCGGTCCCCCTTTTTAAAAAGAGGAACCACCACCCCGGTCTGCCAGTCCAGAGGTACTGTCCCTGATCTCCACGCGATGCTGCAAAGGCGTGTCAACCAAGACAATAGTCCTCTTCCAAGACAGCCCTACAGCATCCAGAGACTTAAGGTACTCAGGGCGAATTTCATCCACCCCTGGTGCCTTGCCACCGAGGAGCTTACTGACTACCTCGGTGACTTCGACCAGGGAAATGGACGAATCAACCTCTGAGTCCCCAGCCTCAACAGAAGGCGTGTCGACGGGGCTGAGGAGATCCTCAAAGTATTCCTTCCACCGTCCTACAACGTCCCCAGTCGAAGTCAGCAACTCCCCACCTTCACTGTAAACAGTGTTGGCAGGAAACTGCTTTCCCCTTCTGAGGCGCCGGACGGTTTGCCAGAATTTCCTTGAGGCAGACCGATAGTCCTCTTCCATGGCCTCGCCGAACATTTCCCAGGTCCGAGTTTTTGCCTCTCCGACCGCGCGGGCTGTGGCACGTTTGGCCTGCCGATACCCATCAGCTGCATCAGGAGTCCCACAGGCCAACCAGGCCTGATAAGACTCCTTCTTCAGCTTGACGGCTTCCCTTACTTCCGGTGTCCACCACCGGGTTCGGGGATTGCCGCCACGACAGGCACCAGAGACCCTACGGCCACAGCTCCGAACAGCGGCATTGAAAATGGAAGTGGAAAACATGGTCCACTCGGACTCAATGTCTCCAGGCTCCCTCGGGACCTGATTGTAACTCTCCCGGAGGTGGGAGTTGAAGACCTCTCTGACAGAGGGTTCCACCAGACGTTCCCAACAGACCCTCACAATATGTTTGGGTCTGCCAGGTCTATCCAGCTCCCTCCTCCGCCATCGGATCCAACTCACCACCAGGTGGTGATCAGTTGACAGCTCAGCCCCTCTCTTCACCCGAGTGTCCAAGACATATGGTCGGAGGTCAGATGACACAACCACAAAGTCGATCATAGACCTCCGACCTAGGGTGTCCTGGTGCCACGTGCACTGATGGACACCCTTATGCTTGAACATGGTGTTCGTTATGGACAAGCTGTGACTAGCACAGAAGTCCAATAACAAAACACCACTCGGGTTCAGATCAGGGAGGCCGTTCCTCCCAATCACGCCCCTCCAGGTATCACTGTCATTGCCCACGTGGGCGTTGAAATCCCCCAGTAGGACGACAGAGTCCCCAGTCGGAGCACCTTCCAGTACCCCTTCCAGAGACCCTATGAAAGCTGGGTACTCTACACTGCTATTTGGCCCGTAGGCACAAACAACGGTGAGGGACCTATCCCCTACCCGAAGGCGCAGGGAAACAACTCTCTCGTCCACCGGGGAAAACTCCAAGACATGGCAGCTGAGCTGGGGAGCTATAAGCAAGCCCACACCTGCCCGCCGCCTCTCACCATGGGCAACTCCAGAGTAGAAGAAAGTCCAACCTCTCTCAAGGAGTTGTGTTCCAGAGCCCAGACTGTGTGTGGAAGTGAGCCCGACTATCTCTAGCCGGTCCCGCTCAACGTCCAACACAAGTTCAGGCTCCTTTCCACCCAGTGAGGTGACATTCCATGTCCCAATCGCCAGGTTCCTTGTCCAGGGATTGGGTCGTCGAGGCACCTCCCCACGGCTGCCATCCAATCCACACTGCACCGGCCCCCTATGCTCCTTCCTGCGGGTGGTGGGCCTACAGGAAGTCGGTCCCACGTCGCTCCTTCGGGCTAAGCCCGGCCGGGTCCCATGAGAAAGATCCCGGCCACCAAGCGCTCGCCTACGTGCCCCAACCCCGGGCCTGGCTCCAGGGTGGGGCCCTGGTGACGCCGATCCGGGCGACGTAACAGTCCTTGATTTCATTTTCATCATAAGGGGTTTATGAACTGCTCTTAGTCTGGCCCGTCGCCTAGGACCTGTTTGCCTTGGGAGACCCTACCAGGGGCTTAAGCCCCCGGCAACATAGCTCCTAGGGTCATTCGGACACGCAAACCCCTCCACCACAGTAAGGTGGGAGTTCGAGGAGGGGTAATTTAAAATCAGAGAAAGTTAAAACTCACCTTAAAGGCACTTTAAAGTGAGTCAGGACAAACTCCTGACAATAACTCAGACTGAAACTGTAAAATGTAACATCGTCATGAGACTGACAGGTTTAATTAGGCTGACAGCAACACCTGGAGGAATAAAGCTGCAAAGTGCAAATGCAAACGTAGAGTGATCACCTGCTGTTTCTCTTCCCAACCTGTGAAGTTCCATCAATTCCTGCAGGAGGTTCTGTGATTGTCAAACTTATGGTTTAGTGCAGACGTCACACATGTTGCTTCATATTTGTTTGGTTTGACCTACATTACTTTGTTTGAAATGACAAACATCGTAAACATGATTTTAATGTCTCTACGTATCTAAACTGGTGCAACAACATGCATGAGTGTACTGTGTGTGTGATGATGCAGCTCTGTTCTGAAGTTTTGTTTGATTGGTTTTTAGGGAACGTCAGTCACACGATCATCTCTGTCGTTGTTGCTCTGGTTTCTCTTGGTGTCGTCATCGCTGTTGTTGGATTTACTGTTTACAAAAAGAAGAAAGGTGAGAGACCTGAGTGGGATCCATCCGTTTGTAACCAGAACCAGAACTCGGATCCATTTATACAAGTTGTTAATTTATTTATGAGAGTGAACTGATTTATTTTGAGCTACTAAAATAATCTCTTCTCTTTTATTTCAGCTAAAAACCCTCCACCTGGTACGTTTTTGACGTGACATGAACTTTAAACAGATTAAATAATTCACTGGACAAACATTAACACTGTGTTTCTAACTTTACAGATTCTGACAAAAGCTTTGAACTCTCAGAGAAACTGAATCCAGAACCCTGATGAACAAACATACCACGAGCTGATCTTTGTCTCAGTGAAGCTAAAAACTATAATCTTCATCTTCGAGTGCCTGTAGTGAAAATACCTGCGCAACATTCAGCATGTCTTCTCTCTTGTGTCATATTATAGCTCTAAAGTAAATCTCTACAGTTTGGGTTTAAGGAAGCTTCATCTGAGAAAATGTGAGATTAACACGTTCTGGACCTGACGTTAACTTTACTTTTGATTTTGTTATTTACTAAAACTATTGATATGTTAAATGTGGTTAATTCTCAGGTAGTGAGGATGTTATTATAAAATGTGAGTCTCTTGTCTACAGGTAATTTGTTGATTATAATTTGATTGACTATTCTTTCTGTTATGTCGTAGCTTTGTGAACAGTGTCAGTTATTTGAAGTATGTAGCTATTGTCTTTTTAATATATATAGATTTTCTCACCCTCCTGCACTACAGTATAGTGTCTTTTCTAGTTGTCAGATCTTTAAATTCCTGTCAAATATTTTTCTAGATGATAAACAGGAAGTTTTTCAAACAAAAAGTGTTGTTAATGTTTTTTGTACATGATGTATTGAAGTGCTCTGCACAGTTTATTAATGAAAATGGTTCCACTTTACGGTTCATCTGATGCATTTGACCAAACTTTTCATTTAACAGTCTGCACTTTAAACACATCTTGATTTTTTTATTTGAGATCTGTTATGATGAATTTTGTCCGGAGAAACATAATCTGTTTATACCATTTGATAACCAGGACACAAAACGATAACCTTAAAACTTGTTTCATTTTATTATTACACACAGAGTCTAACATCAAGGTGTCTGTTCTGTATCTGTGGGTAGATTTTATAAATCAAGCTCTGCTAATAACACAAGACATGTTGAAGTTTCATTAAGTAAATAAATGAATATAAGTGATGAGCAGCAAATGAGAGAAGAAGAAGAGACACAACTTCATGTTTATTCTTAATACGAATCCACTAATAAACAATGAGGTATTTTTATTATGGATTTAACACTTGTCAGAACACATTAAATAACTATTCACCTTTAACAGCTGTGATATTTACTAATTAAAGCATCAATGATGGTTCTGTCTGTTGTTACTTATGAGGGAGTTTCCACCCTCTGCTGGGGTAAAAAGACAACTTTTATAATCAGCTGGTAGATCTCAGGCTTCAGGTTTGATATTTAAAATGTTTAATTTATGGAGATGATTATATTTGCATGTATTTATTTAGATTGGAAAATGTTCTCTGTGTGCAGGAAGTGAAGTCTGATCTTCCATCTGCTTTCACTTCCACTGCTGTTTAATCCATTTTACTTTACAAGCTCAGTATTTTGGAGATCTGCAGGACTGTGGTGGAGCATAAAGCATCAACAGACCATCTCAAGGAGCAGAGGCTGGATCGCACAGCTCTGCTTTAACTGCTGCTGCTAAACGTTTTGTTTGTGCAATCAATAACAAGCCAAATAAAAGTCCAATTAAGATACTGTTCTCATTACCACGGACATGATGTTAGTGGCGAGTGAGTTAACAACATCTGGAGAGACCTGATACCGGTGCAGAGGGAGCAGCTACCACAGACCACAGACTCAGTTCTGCACTGAGGAACCATGGCTGCTTAAAAACCCCAATCATGGTGATTTGCATTGAGAGAACTCTGTAACCTCTGTCAAATGTTTGAGCCAAACAACATCCAACTACTATTAGTATGAGGAGCCACATGTCGCCTCATTGAGAGGAGCTGTTTCCTCATGTGGCTCTTTACATTTTCATTTTAAGTTACACATCATCACAAACATTAAGCTTGTTCATCACTGAGTGCTACATGACGGGAATTTGAATTTGAGTGTTTAAACAAATTAAAAAAACAAATCTGCCGTCTGCAGCTGATCTGGGTCGAGGTCTGCGTGTTTTATTGTCGTGTTTTGGGAGAAGTAATTTCCCCAGATGATGTTTGCAAGTTAATAAGTGGCACAGAGTCAATGAGCCAAACAGCCACTTTCGCATCCATCCATCCTTTTTCTGAACCTCCTCCCATTAGGAACATTTCTATGACCTCATTCCTTATGAACATTTATATCTTATTGCATAACTTTCCCCGTTTGATGGTGTTAAATTTGGAACAGCTGACTCATCAGACCGTTTCATGGCTGAATTAGAGGAACTGAAAGTGACAAAAACCTACATGTAAACCAGATGTTTGATCCTCAGAGACTCTTTCATCGTGACAGCTTTGTCTTTGACTCCTCACTTTAGGGGATGAGTGAACCGATAGATGTTCTCACTGTGTGGGCTCGATTAGTATTTACATCCATCAGTCTGATCTACTGGATGATATGTGTTAGTAGAGCAGCTTTAAAACTGACTGTTGATCATTAGATAATAACCTCACACTGACATCTTTTATCCTGTTTATGCGTCTGTGTCTGGCTGTTACGCATCTCATGCACACTTCAGCTCACGTACATACTAATTATAACATGTTAGTTATAACTACTACTGCACATGATGCTCTATAACAACATAATCATATTAATTTACTCAGTTTTATTAAATGTGCGTTTCATTTTTAACTGAGTCTTCCTCCTTCTTTTGAACCCAGGACTTTGTGCTCAGTTTAAAGAGGGTATAATAATAGATTCTCTCAGACGCTCAGTGGTGATGATGCTTCTGGTAATGGGTGTGGAAATGCTGCAGCTCAGTCATCAAACCTCAGCGTGGGAACATGTGTTGATTTGCATCTGAGGTTTCATCACGTCTGGTAAATGTTTTTGGCTTCGTCTGTGCCATTTTTACACAACAACGCAAACCTGGTTCTGTTTCTTCCTGCACTGGACAGAAAGACGATGGAGCTCGTGTTTCTGCTCAGCCTCCTTCCTGTCACACATTCAGGTGAGATCAACTTTAAAAACACACTTCAGGTTGTAGGAGTGGGTTTGTTTGTTTGAAACTGTCTAATTTCCCTTTGTGCGTAATGACATTAAAAAATCACTCTGGCTGTTCTGGATGCAGAGCACTGATTTAGGATGTGTTAGTGTCCAAAGCCCTGCTCAGAGAACCACCTACAGGTTTTACCTACAGTTTGTCCACAGTGTCTGATAAAGGGATGTTACTTCTAGTGGAGTAAGAGCTGTTTAAGTTTAGTACTTATAAATAAATGTACTGACATGAGTTTCCACTGTGCTGCTTTGGAACTGATCCATGATGAAAAACCAGAACCACCTGTTTTACCTGGGTCATTATTTAGTTTGTTGAAATAGGGCAGACACGCCTGTTAACCTATTGTTAACCATGAATGTAAATATAACGGTTAAGAAACAGTATTATTGCTTTACCTGCCTTTGTTGAACAGGAATTGAAAGTCACTCGTGCTCAGACTGAAAACATTTGTTTGTCCTACAGTGAAACACTCCCTGACATTTTTCCTCACCACTTCCTCTGGACTCCAAACCGTCCCGGAGTTTATGGCTGCTGCAGTGGTTGATGGAGTTCAGGTGGGTTCCTGTGACAGCACGAATCTGAACGCAGAAACCAAACAGGACTGGGCCAAAGAGTTAGTGGATGACAATAATGAGCACTTGGAGCAGTACACACAGGCCTGCACAATCAACCACCCAGCTGTAAAACTCATGCTTGAAATGTTAAAACGTGTGTTTAAGCACCCTGGAGGTATGTCCACAGATATTCACTGCTAGATACACACTTCAATAAATACACTACATTAATACATATTGATGTGTTTTCACTGTTACATCCTGTTACATATTTTTAGATTGGATTATTTTCCACACTCAAACATTAGATGTTTTCTATCTTATTTATTTAATTAGATTCACTTAATATTATTTTTGAACGTGCATAAAAACAGAGTCGTACTTCTGTATGTGACACACACAGCTGCTGGACTCTGGTTTTCTGACGTCTCTGTCTCTCTCACAGGCTTTCACGTTCTACAGGACATGCACGGCTGTGAACAAGATGATAACAAAGTCTTTACTGTCTTTTATCATCTTGGTTATAATGGAGAACACCTCGCATCACTGGACAACAGCACACAAACATGGGAGCATGCAAAACTATCTGACAACCACAAAAATCAGTGGGATACTTATTTTACTTTAATGCAACGCGTTGAGTTCCTCAGACACACGTGCCCTCAGTTGTTGATGTATTATTTGAAATATGGGAACAGCACCCTGCAGAGAAAAGGTAGAGTCACCTGACAGATGTTTTCTTTCTAATGAGCAGTAAGAGGCTCCTTAATCATACATGAAACAAAGAGCAGCTGATCGAACAGCTGTTTAATCAGCAGAAATGTGACGTCTTTGCTGCGTTTGTTTTAGTTTTCTTACTGATAAGAGGAATAAAATGTTCTCTCTCTCCTCAGTTCTCCCCTCAGTGTCTCTCCTCCAGAAGACTCCCTCCTCTCCAGTCAGCTGCCACGCTACAGGTTTCTACCCTGACAGAGCCTCAATGTTCTGGAGGAAAGATGGAGAGGAGATTCATGAGGATGTGGACCATGGAGAGATCCTCCCCAACCATGATGGGACCTTCCAGATGAGAGTTGATCTGAACATTTCCTCAGTCAAACCTGAAGACTGGAGCAGGTACGACTGTGTGTTTCAGATCTCTGGTGTGAAGAAGGACGTCATCACCAAACTGGACAAAGCTGAGATCAGAACCAACTGGGGTAAGAACAACATCTGATGCTGACTGTGACTGTGACCGTTTGTTCTTTATTTATTTTCTTTTTTAATAAATAATAAATATCTTTAACAGAGAATCCCAAAGCCATGATCATCCCTAAGATCATGGTAGTGATGGGAGTGCTCGGTCTTGTCCTCGTCCTCATTGTTACCACTGGATTCGTGTTTTGCAAAAAGAAAGGTGAGAGAGAGATAATGATGATATTATCTGTGTAACTGATGTTCCTTCATACCAACCACAGCTTTGTGTTTCTGATCCTGCAGCTCCTGACTCTGGCTCTTTGGTTTTTCAAATACTGAACTGAGAAACCAGATTAACCCACACAGTCACTTACATCATAAAGGATGGAGGAAGTCGACACGTTGGCGTGTTTCACCTTACAGAGCTTTACACGAATCCTTCAGCCCCAATCTGCTGTTTGTTACACTGTTAGATTTAAATTGTCATTTGGTTTTAGAGGAAGTCGTGGATATCAGATTGCAGACTCTGGATTCTCTAGTAATAGATCACTGACACCCTGTTTGGACCCAGATCAACAGTGGTTGTATTTGATAAACACAAACTTTCCCTGACACAGTTGCGTCTCGTACACCTGTAGAGTCCAGGTCTGTTCTGATTGGTCCCCCTTGATAATTTCGATTAAAATCACATATTAATAATGCACCAATCTTTGACTGAACGACCATTTCACAAGAACTTTCACCACTTTTTGAGCTAATTTCAATAAAAATACACGACTATGAATGTGTTAAATGTGTTAAATGTACAGTTTAGTATTTTATTTTTGTAGTAATGTTTTTAAATTTTCAATAAAGTTTCTAAAAATAGAAAACTGACTGTTACTGTGTGAATTTAATATTACAGAAGAGACATAAGATCTGTCCAGAGGTGGCGCTGTTGCTCAGCTGTTGTTTTACGCAGCACTGGTTTGTTTCTCTGTTTTCTTCTTCTGCTCTGTCTTCACACATTGGCTGATTCAAATCTAGGGGAGCCAATCATCGGCCAGAGAAGTTGACATAAGGAGCAACAACAGTTTTAACAGGTGTGTCAGGTAAATCTGAACGGTCTAACGAGCAAATGTGCTTCTTATTTTTCAAAGAAAACCAGAATTTATATTGAAAATAAAATACTTCAGGTGTTAGATTAATTGTTATTTCTGATTTAAAAAAAAGTAGAGCTCCTCTGTTTTGGTATCTGTGTGTATTTGGTAAAGATATGACTGATTGTCTCTGACTGCTCTTCTTTACAGTTTGGTCATGATTGAAGATTTTGTCGTGTTGTTCCTGAACAACATGACGTGGATAAAGATTGAAGGTTCAGCTGGCCTGTGGACGGGGGCTCGACTGTGTGGCGTCTGCATGTTGGTGCTCACTGATGGTTTCTTAAAGGTGCTTCAGTCCAAAGACGAGCACATGGACACTAACACAGCAGGGGTCAGAGGTCGACTCCAGCAGCCTGTGACTGAGTGAGTTGACCTCCCATTAAACTTTCTATAATTATTGAATGGTTTTCTTATTAAATGCTTGTTTTTTCCCATCATTTGTTCATCATCAGGTTGTTCTACTCATGTCTGATCTAATCATGATTAGTTTTTCACTGTTCAGATCTTTACTGATCATATTAATGTTGTTCAATATGAACTCTAATAATTATTTTTCTAATTGCTCAACGACTCAAGGTTATAGCATCAATGTTTTTATTTTTTAACCTTTTTCATAGAGCACTTTATTCTAATTTACTCTCACTTTAACTCTTGGTCCCCAAAGCCTCAAAATGAAGTTTAACTTTGTTTGTTCTTTAAGAAAATCACTGAATAGTTTGACTGGTTTTATACTGTTTTATAACATATGTTCACGATGGCTGCTTCAGTATTTTCTTATATATTCTGTTTATGTAAAGCAAGTAAAACCATCCCAGTTCTGCCTCAAAGGGAAGAAAACACTATTCAGAACAACAAATCATCACAATAACTAAAATGATTCTCAACAGTATAAAGACTCTGTCATTCTTTACATAACCTCCAGCTAATAGTATGTTACGTTCATCCACTCATCAAGTATGTAACCAATAATCAAGACAGAACTCAAACTGTTTCTCATCTTATGTTTTCACGTATCTGTGTACTGATGTGTAGCTTCTTGGTTGTGTAATACTCGGTGTTCATGTCCAGTCCTGACTGTCATACGATACCTTCTCAGTTCAAATGATCATTTGTTTCTGTCTGTTCTGCAGCTTTGACCCAGTAGTTTGAGCTCTGTATCATGTCGAATGTGTAGAAACACAGTAGAGTAAATGAAAAGAAATAAAGGAGCATCAATCAGCATCATTTATATAAGAATTTATCATCAGACTTTATTTGGGGGCCAGGAGAACTACGACACGCTAAAGTGGTACTGCAGGATGATCGGAACGAGGAAGACGACAGAGTTTCAGATCAGATGGAGCCAGATTATACCAACGTCCTGGGTGTAGATCATTTTATCTGGAGTCCAGAGTGATTACAGCAGAGTGTGAGGTAGATCAACACTGATTATGTTTCTAAAACAGCAGGACTGAGGAAAAACGTTGGTTTAATAACCAGTGATGATTCTCAGTCCCTGTTAGAGGTCGTTCATCCTCAGTTTCACTGTATCAAATATCAAACATCCTGTGATCAACGCTCTGCACAATAAAACAAACACTAACACGTGTTTGATCGAACTGTGTTTAGTCCTTGAAAGTCTCATCGTTCAGTTCCTGCGACCTGGAACCTGACAGTGCTGCAGCAGGTGCATCCAGAGTTAAACCACGAGGTGTGTCTCTTCTGTTTATCTGACTCTGAAAGGAATGAAGAAACGAAAAGACTGGCAGTGAAGCAGAGACGAAAGGAGGAGTAGAGGACTCAGTGAACACATGTGGTGTGATTCAGTATTTGCACTTTGCAGGGTGTGAATTTCTCTTGACGTCTCCTAGTGAGACAGGACAGACTTTTTAAAAAAGGAGAAACGACATTAGAAGAGCAAATGGTCACTAAATCACTCGATTTAGTGTGAACTACTCGACAGTGATGGAGCTCGTTCTTCTGCTCGTCTTTCTTCCTTTCACATATTCAGGTAAGTTCAGCTTTACAACTTTAAACTGTTTCACAAACAGTTTGATTTGAATGAATACATGTGACGGACGTCTAATCCTTCACTTGGAGCTGATGCTGATGCTGTGGATTGTTTGTGTCACCTCTCACTCCTCCATCATAACAAATGTGTGTATGGAGCAGTGTAATGAACTGCTGCTTTCAATGGATTCAGTCTGGTTAATCTGATCTCATGTAAATAAAACACGGAGAGAAAACGACATGGCTGGATAACGAGAGCTGGATCTGAAAAGGAGGATGTTTACAGGCTTGAGCACCAATTACACATCTTACAGTATAAATGTGGTGGCTTTAATCTAAGCCGAGCACAGCAGACAGGAGGAAGCTCAGTGTGGAGGAGATCAAGAGGATTGAAGGGACCACAGCATGTAAATGGGCAGTGACGAGTGGGAGTCGGCTCATAGTTCCTGAAGAGACACAGATCTCGTTTGACAGATTGTGTTTTGTTACTGTTACTGTTCCGTGAGAGGAACACTGTAGAAATAGCTCATGAGAAAATAAACGCGAACAGATCTGACAGCAGGGGAATCAGAAATGAGGAAGAAAGCAGCAGACGAGCAGAGATCAGATCTAAACACACAAGTTAGATTTAATCACCTAAAGTTAATTTGTCTTCTGGTGTCATAACGTCTTCGGCCCTCAGTGATGATGTCTTCCTCCTTATCTGCCCTCGTGTCGTTCTCAGTAACACACACACTTAACATCTGCTGATCCTCTGGTGTATTTCTCTTTTAAGCTTCTGGGTCTGTGGTAACGTTATGGTCCATTGATCGCTTCATCATCCACTCATCCTTCTTGTTATCTCCTGTTCTCCCACTAGGTGTCACACTTAACCTGTCATTATAATGTTAGTGTAACTAAGTTAGTGGAATAATCTGAACCTTAAAATCAGGAGCATCCTCAACGTGGCCTCATCTGTCCAGGTCTCTGGTTGTTGTCTCGTTCCTATTAATTAAAAATCTGTGTTTTCTTTTTATTAAACTGAAAACATGTGTTTGTCCTACAGTGAACACCTCCCTGACATATTTCTTAATTACATCTCCTGGACTCCAAACCTTCCCGGAGTTTATAGCTGTGCTGAAAGTTGGTGACGCTCAGCTGGGATACTGTGACAGCGATGGCAGGACAACACAAATTAACCAGGACTGGATCAAAAAACTGATCCAAGATGATCCTCATCACCTGAAGTGGTACACTCAGGTCTGCAAAACCATGCATCAAGAAGCCAAAGCTCTGATCAGTCAGTTGAAACTGCACTTTAACCAAACTGGAGGTACGTCTGTTATCATTTAATGTCCTTTAATTCTGTCTTTATTCATGTTACACAGGTATATTCACTGTTAATTCAGTTCCATTTCTGGACATGAGGAAACCTCACAGTGAGGAAACTCAGTTTTATTTTATTTATTTTTTATTTGTACAGTAGTTTTAAATGGTTTCTTTGATTTCCTTGTGTTCCATTAATAAAGTCACTGCTGTTTTCCTGCTGCTGTTTTGCCTGACGTCTGCGCCTCTCACAGGAGTTCACATTTTACAGGAGATGAGTGGCTGTGAGTGGGACGACCACCATCAAGACTCTGTTGGATTCGATCACTATGGTTACGACGGAGAGGAATTCACATCATTCGACGTGAGAACGATGAGCTGGGTAACGCAGAAAAAGCCATCACCATCAAAAAAGAGTGGGAACAAATTTATGATGAGATAAACTACAACAGCAACTTCCTCATAAACATTTGCCCCCAGTGGCTGAAGAGGTATCTGCAATATGGGAAGATGTTCTTTGCGAGAAAAGGTGATAATTTAAAGCTTAGCTTCAAATTATCTGTATATATTTAAATAAAAAGCTGTTTTTGACGGTGTGGATCTCTCTCCTCAGATCTCCCCTCAGTGTCTCTCCTCCAGAAGACTCCCTCCTCTCCAGTCAGCTGCCACGCTACAGGTTTCTACCCTGACAGAGCCTCAATGTTCTGGAGGAAAGATGGAGAGGAGATTCATGAGGACGTGGACCATGGAGAGATCCTCCCCAACCATGATGGGACCTTCCAGATGAGAGTTGATCTGAACATTTCCTCAGTCAAACCTGAAGACTGGAGCAGGTACGACTGTGTGTTTCATCTCTCTGGTGTGAAGAAGGACGTCATCACCAAACTGGACAAAGCTGTGATCAGAACCAACTGGGGTAAGACAGAGGTCAGATGTGACTTTAATCCCAATGTGATTATTACAAACCAAGAAAATAAATAATTTTATGTGATTTTATTCTGGTGGATCTGCTTCAATAAAGGAAAATAACCTGTCATATTAAACACACCAGCTTTTCTATCTCTGTTTCTTCAGCTTTACTTCTTTAAGTTTGTTTTCTTTAATTATTGCTGTCCGTTATTTTTCCATCCAACACATTTCTTCAGTCAGAACGTCTGATTTTACTGTATTAACTTCATGTCACACTAACACAAACCTTCATTGATGTATTTTCCTTTCAATCTTCACCAGTCTCATGTTTTTTATTTATTTACCAGACAAACCCAGAAACTTGAGCGTCTCTGTCATCGTGGTGGTTTTAGTTATTGTCCTCATCGCCGCCGCTGGATTCATAATCTATAAAAACAAAGGTGAGAGAGAAAATGGAAATGTTATCAACCTAACTCACTGAATTAGACTGATTAGATTTAACTGTAAAAACATCAGTAGTAACCAGCTCAGGACTGAGCGATCAGCTGCTGCCGTCTATTAGTTTACTCTGATGGAATAAAAACACATATTCAATGAGTCCCTGGTGAAATAAAAAGTCTTTTCTTTTGATTTTAGCCAAATGCCCTCTGCTTCGTAAGTAAAACTAAACATTATTCTGTCAAGTTTACACAAAAGCATTTGACATTAAAGGATAACTGAACGTTTTCAGACCTGTTAACTCTGTTCGTCACAGTATTAGTGGATTAACTTTGTTTCTCTGACCTTCCAGGTCTTGAATCCGGCTCCGGGCTCTTTCAGAGACTGAATTCAGAAACCTGACTTAAAGACACAGTGATGGAGGAAATGATGATTACTGAAACCATGTTTGTCTTTAGTAATGGGACAACATCAGTGATAACTAGTGTCTGTCTGATGTTTGGAGACAACACAAAGCTTCCCGCACAAAGTGACGTCTCCTACACCTGTACAGGAGCGTCACACAGTGGAGTCCTGCTCTGCTCTGATTGGTCGTCATTGATAATTGATGGACATTTAACCTGAACTCTGTTTGACAGTGCTGCTACAGTCGGCTTTTCTGTTTTTGCCTTTAATATAAAACTGTAAAGCTGTTGATGATCTCAAGATCAAACAGTAAAGTGTTGAATTTAAAGGTTAAATTAAAGGTTAATGATCCATTAAAACTAAGTTTCCACAGAAATGCACACAAATGTTAATTAGTATAAATTGAACAAATGTACAGTTTTATTTTTTTCTGCTAATAATTAACTCGATAAACAATTGGAGAAAATCTTTTTTTATAAGTTCACATATGTTCCTTCTATCAATACAGTCGTTTTTTTGTTTGTTTTTTTACATTTGTCGTTCTCTGCTTTTCAGCTTTCAAACTTTCTCATGAAAGTTTTTTTTTATTAAAACATTTTTAAAACGACTTGCTTTAAAACTTGATTAATCAGTTGTTTCACATCCTGCTCTGATTCTCTTTACCATATCTTCTGTTTGCAGCATCAGACTCATCAGACTAACAGTGGATGAAATCACAGTGAGTTCTACGTAATAACACATTTTTCATCCTGTATTTTAAATGTGCTGGTTTATATTTAGGTGAATGTTATACAAATGCATCATGTGTCTTTTTATGTAGACTGTGTAAAGGAGAAGAGCGGCATCGGGATTACTTGCAATTACCAACAGAATAGTTGTAATTACTGTGTTACTGCAAGTTTTCACACAAAAACTATCTTTATCATGTTTCAGGGGGTTCTTCTCAGATTTTTATTTATGTGTAATTACTGGATGAATGGTGTCCAACTCAGTGGAGATGGTCTGTGAATAAATGTCAGTGGTTGTGGAGTTTGTAATGAATATATTATAGTATATTTGTTGTAATACACAAAGTGCTTCAGTGGTTTCTAAGTAAAAATCTAAATGTGGCTTCTTAATTTACTGAAGGAGCCAGTTTGTACAGTTTGAAAGTGGACCTTGCTCCAGTGTTAAAGTCCTTGTCGGCCACTGGAACAGCTGAGCAGTGTGTTACTGTTTCTGTGGAAGAGAAAAACAAGTTCAAACCCTTCTGAAGTTAAAGCTGTTCTTTCTCTACTTCACTCTTTAGTCACACTTGTTAAAGTGAAAGATGTAAAACAGCCATAATCACAAGTGGATACTCACCTGCTCTGAGTTCAGTTACCTGTAAAGACAAACCGTACCGGTTTTAGTCAGCAGGTGACAGTAGTGACGCTGTCGTGTGGAAACAAAGGTCAAAAAAAGGTCTGTGGTCTTGAGGGACTGGTCTGTACTTTAGTTTACACCTCCACCACCCATGAACCCAGCTGACACCTGAAGATGAGTCTCTTTAGTCAACAAATAATTTCAGTTTCACATGTTCCTGGACGTCATCTCATGGTGTCGTCTTAGTTGCTGGGTTTCCTTCCCCATTTTGCAGACTTCACCTCTGGTGTGTAGCTGCATGTGCGCTGTGTCGTTTCTCATTGTTTGGTCTTAAACACATGCAGAGGACACACAATACTCTTCACAGTCAGAGGTTCATGTTCAGTCCTGCTGCATTTCGACTGGATTCACCCACAGTTTCCATCAGCGGTCGCTCGGCAGGTCTCGATGGAGCTAGTTTTCCTGCTAATCTTGGTTCATTACACACTTTCTGGTAAGATCAACTTTAAAATGCTGTTTGGTTTTGATCAGGTTAATTAAATGATGAGTGTAGTTTCACTTGTGTTTGGGTGTTTTTACACACAGCATTTTTGGGAGGAAACTCGTGGTTAGCACTGTACAACAGTAACAACACAGCAGCTCATAATCATCTAAAAATATTATAAGCATCTACTAAGGCATGATCTTCTGGAATCAGGTCTCTATTATAGAACCAACATATAAAACAGCTCTCACCACAAAACTCAGGAAAGATATAAAAAGGTCTTACTGATCTGAAAAGACTTTCATTTCCTCAAAACAAACGGTCTGAAATGTGTCTTTTTAAAAACAGACTAATTTCCATGAATCTGACTAAAACGACTATTTGTACTGACAGGACCACCTGCTGTCTGTACAGCGGTGCATCCTCTGCACAGATGTTACTCCTGTGAGCAAACTGCAGAGGATCTAAAAAAGCACTGACCTGCAACTAAAGAGTGGGTTCAGGGGCGTCACATCACCTCTGAGCCAGTGACCCATCGGGGAAAACCTGACTTGATCATCATGATCAAACCTGGCAAAAAACATTGCTGTCACACAGAAGTTTCCCTTCTGTGCTTGATTCATACTTTCTCTTCCCTGTTGATCAGTTCTTCTGAGATCCCTCTGTGCAGTTCAACCATGTCTTTATCTCTACTAACAAATGTGAACTTCCTCCTACTGACAGATGATTTCACATCCTGTGTATTATTAAAAAAACATTTCACAGATTTACAGAGTCAATACACAATATGATTTAGCTTTTTACGTCATCTGATATACTGTCAATACTCTTTGTTATAATTAATCCAGTCCATAGTCCAATCAGTGTGTTTGAAACTTCCCCTCAGTTTTTCCACAGGCATCATGACTTTCATACTTTCACACATCATAACAGACCTCCTCTGTGTTAGTGGAGGGACTGTCGTAGTCAAGAAACCCCTGTTGTCAGCACAGCAAAGACTGATTTATCAGAGTTTCAGGCTTTACCTGAAGCTATGTGCACCTTCATAAATAAAACAACACAGAACGAAGCACTTCCTGTATCAGATGAGTTGGCAAAAGTGCTGAACTAGATTGTTTTAAAGTCAATTACAGTTAATAAAAAACTGTTCTGCAATAGCTGCATCAAACCTAATGTTTAGAAAGGGGAAACTTATTGATCAGGAACTTAATGTCTGTTGTGCTCATAGAATTGACCTCATGTTAAAAATGAACTTACTATTTTATCTGAAAACATTTTGTTTGTCCCACAGTAAAACACTCGCTGACGTATTTCCTAACTACATCTTCTGGACTCCAAAACTTCCCTGAGTTTCTGGCTGTTGCAGTGGTCGATGACATTCAGCTGGGAAGCTGTAACAGCATCAACAGAACAGCAGAACCCAAACAGAACTGGACCAGGAAATTTATTGAAGATGATCCCGGTCACTTGGAGTGGTACACTCAGTCCTGCAGACGAAACCATGATGCTTCAGTAGCCTTGATTCAGGAATTAAAATTGCTGTTAAACCAAAGTGGAGGTAAGTCGACTTCATATTTGCAGTATCCTAATATGTATTACTGTGTGGTACATGTGACCTGCAGTATTAATAATGCTGTACTGATCTGTACTGATGGTGCCTCTGTTCCACAGGTGTTCACATCTTACAGGAGATGGCCGGCTGTGAACTGGATGATGAGACAAAGAAGTTTCTGCTCTACAATCAGTTTGGGTTTAATGGAGAAGACTTCATGTCATTTGATCAGAGGATGGTGGCGTGGGTGTACACAGAAAAGGCTGCTGCATTCAAAAACAAGTGGGGGAGAGAATATGGTGAACCTGCCTTCATTAAGAGCTTCATGTGCCCTCAGTTGCTGAAGAGGTATCTGGAATATGGGAACAGCTACCTGCAGAGAAAAGGTTGAGTCACATGACTTGATGTTATAGTACATGTTAGTGTGTATTACAGTGAATATGATCCAACACAGTGAGAGCTACTGGAATTAGATGTTCCTCAGACTGCCCCCGAGGAACATCAGGGTTTGAATCAGGAAAAAACAGCTGCAGAGGCTTCTTACTCTGCTCCTGTCTCCTCGTTATCAGTCACGTTTCTTTTAGGTGGTTCTGTTGTCTTTGAGTCACTGAAGTCGCAGCTATAATCTTTGTCACTAGTGTTTAAGTAGAAGGGATAGTAGCTAGTTGGATGTTAGATACTTTATTTGTGGATGTGCCCAAACTTTTTGCAGCTCTTTGCATGTTGTCTTCACCTGTTAGTTCAAATGTAAATCTGTCCAACTTGTTAATTACCTTGTGTTGTCCTTCCAGCTGCAGCTCCTCCCTCAGTGTCTCTCCTCCAGAAGACTCCCTCCTCTCCAGTCAGCTGCCACGCTACAGGTTTCTACCCTGACAGAGTCGACATGTTCTGGAGGAAAGATGGAGAGGAGATTCATGAGGACGTGGGCCATGGAGAGATCCTCCCCAACCATGATGGGACCTTCCAGATGAGAGTTGATCTGAACATTTCCTCAGTCAAACCTGAAGAGTGGAGCAGGTACGACTGTGTGTTTCATCTCTCTGATGTGAAGAAGGACGTCATCACCAAACTGGACAAAGCTGAGATCAGAACCCACTAAACCCATTAAATTTTAGAGAAAACAAATTATTAGAATAATTAAAATAATACGGTGTATTATTGGAAAACTGGGACAAGTCATTGTAATATAGTACCCTCATTAATGTACTAGTTAACTTGATGTTTGAACAAAACTCAATACGCTGCTAGCATACAAAAAAACAAAAAAAAAAGAAGAATTAATTTGCTAATTGTATTTATTAGTTTTTCCTTATTTCTTCATCAGATACTCTCAGTAACACGACCACACCTGTCGTCATCATCGTAGTGGTTTTTCTTGTTCTCGTCCTCATCTTTACCGGTGGATTCATGGTTTACAAGAAGAAAGGTGAGATTCATGTGTTGATGCTTTTATTGTAATAACACAGTTTTCAGTTATCCGTCCTGCAAACAACAACTAGAAAACAGGGAAAACCATATATATATATAATATAGGAGAAATAATAAAAACTAAAGTAAGAATAAAATGGAGATCACACTGGATTTATTCTTCAGTTCACTACACAATCAGTGAATTAACTTTGTGTTTCTGATCCTACAGCTTCAAACTCTGGTTCTGAGCTTGAGAGACTGAATCAAGAGGCCTGATTGGTCGAAACACTCGGCTACATTATGATGGATTTAAACAGTGTCACATCATACAGATTAGTATAAATCTGTATTTTATGTTTTCACACATTTTACATGTGTTGTTGATAATTTGCTTATGAACAAGAGATTCAACAAGAGAAGAACATGTAGACACTGGATTCTGTTACTAGAATATCTAATAATAGATTTTTGAAACCATAGAAAACCATAACCTAGTCAAATTTACTAACTAGTGAATGGCCTAATGTGAAGACTGAGTAGATCCAGATGAGCTGTAGTTGTGGTCGGACTGCTGAACAGATCTGGGCACAAACATACAGGTTCCCTGTCGGACTAGCAAGACCAGCGTGATCTAAACTAAGCAGATAAAATGTAGATATAAGGCTGAGATAAGCTGATGTTGATCTGTTCCTTCACTTTTACTGAGACACATTGATGAGATTTAACTTGGTGGGGTGGAGGAAACACACTGTTAATAACTGTTGATTTGTTTTGATTCTTTATGGCAAAAGTTGATACAGTTAGATATTTCACTACTATATTATAATATTTATTCTCTTGTTTTCAGTTATTTATATACATTTTTTAAAGTAAAATTAATTTCACAGCATGTATCAGTGTAGTGTGGGGTTGTGGGTAAATCCTATTTCCCTCTATTGATCCTTCTTTCTTTTTCTTGCCTCCCTCTGTGTATTCTTACTGTTAGGGACTAAGACACAAGGAAAAAGATTTTAATGAGGGAAACGTGAAAGTAATGAGGGGAACTGGGTTCCACCTTGAGGCTGTGTTCCATGTAAGAGAACTCTAGGTGGTGCAGTTGTTTTCTTTCAGACTTTCTGTGTCGGGTTTCCTTCTGTCCAACAAAGGACAAAACATATATATATATTATTGTTTCTTCACAGGTCTAATGTTTGATTGTAATTAATTTCAAAACAAAATAAAACTGAGTTTAACACTTCTCAAAACTTTATGACAACACTGATAACAAAGAGTAACAACAGGTATGAGATGTTTTTTTTGTTCTGACTGGCTGAATGTTCCTGAGATTTCTTGCCGTTACTGATCTAAATGAACCAGGACCTGCAGAGCGTCCTGACCGGTCTCCACCTCCTGCTGCAGCCGGCTCTCGTAGTTTGTTTCAGAGGAGGTTCAGTTCATGTCGAAACGAGTCTAAACACTCTCACCAGCCTCTGTGATAAAAGATCAACTGAACCAACTCGAATCAAGATGAAAAACATATTATTGCTGCTTCTTTTCTGTGACGTCTCATCACCAGGTAACATCACTATTTGAATCTTTGAACTTTTATTTATTTATTTTAATTTAGTTTCATTTTCACTTTAACTTCATAAGACTGATTATTATGGTTTAACTGAATCACAGTGAATGATGTGTGATGATGATGTGTGTTTTTATACTGAATAAATATATTCAGTATAAATATGTATGTATACATATGTATATGTGTATATATATGTGTGTATTTATGTGTATAAATATATAGATATATATTTTTCTTTTATCCCACAGTGCAACATTCTTTCAAGCTTTTCTTCACTGGATCGACTGGAATCTCCAGCGTACCAGAGTTTATGGCAGCTCTGCAGGTTGATGACATTCAGGCAGGTTACTGCAACAGCAACAAAACGATAGTAGCACAGCGGGATGCAGCAAAAAAAATAATAAAAGACCTTCCGCAAATCTACGAGGAGTACATTCAAAGTTGTTTTGAGAGGCTCCCTAACTTGTATAAATACAAACTTACTCATCTCATGCAGAACCTGAACCAAAGTGGAGGTACAGTATGTTCTATCTTATACTTTTAACTTTTTAACTGTTCTTCCTGTAAAACAACGATAATAATTAGTTACTCTATTGTCACTAGGTCAACATTAGCAGATAATGAATAATCTTTTAAATAACTTGGTTCTACCCAAAGAAGGATGTGATGATGCCACATGAAGACTATTACAGACAGAGACACTAGAACACAAAATTGTAAATATTAACATCATAAACATCATAAACTCCTCTTGAGTCTGACAAACTGTGTAAGTAAATCTATTGTGTATTATTCATTATATTGTCTTTCAGTATGTGCGAGATGTAAACAATGACATATATTAGATCACTTACATACGTTTATTATATTTACGCCTTCCTTTTCCTGTCCAGTGAAAAACATGCCATGTCATTAGCTGCAGCACTAAACTACTTGTTTACATTGTGCTAACATCTGGTTCTGGTAACATAACATAACTAATGCAGCCAAACATCTTTCTCCAACACTCTCAGTTGTTGAGTTACTGCGGCCTGGTTGCTCAGCGGGTAGATCATTGGCCTTAGATACAGAAGGTTTGGGGTTCAAACCCTATCACAAACACCAGGTGTGGCCTTGAGCGAGACACTCCACGCTGGCTCCCTGGGCGCTGTGTGTAGCTGCCCACTGCTCCCCCAGGGGATGGGTTAAATGCAGAGGACCAATTTCATCTGTAACATGTAAATGTGACAAATAAAGGCTTTCTTCTTCTATTGTAAAGGTCAGGATCAGTTTTTACTGCAGCTTTTTGTCACTGGACACTGTTGCTGTGAACTCACTATTCTCACGTTCTACACAGGTCCTCATGTGCTGTGCTGAGAAAACTTTACATTATTGATTTAATAACTCTGCAGTTCTACAGTATTTTTATTATAAAAGTTACAGTTACCAGAAACCTGCAAAAAAATCAAACACTGTATTCAGATTCAGATTTGTCTCTGACATCATAAAATATACAACAGGAGGATGTTGTTCCCTGTAAATATGGGAAGAGATTTTAAATATAAATATTTTGGCTGCCAGTTGTCTTTGGTGTTTTCTGGTGAACTTAATGAAATGTACCTCAACCAAGTACATAATACAAATACACAAAAACAATATTGAATGACAATACAATGAATTATTAGTAATTAATGAATAATTAACTGAGGTGTTACTATACTTTGTGTCACCCAGCGACAAATTCTGACCTTATCACGACTAATAATAAAAAATAAAAATAATTAATCTTCCAGGCTGTTCTCTAGTAACTCATCACCACTTATCATCTACTATATACAATATTAAGTTCTGATTTATTCTGAAACTATTCATAAACTAATTGTTAACTACACATTAAGATTAACATATCATATCTCTCTGGCTGTTAGCTAGTAGCTCATCATTATCTCCTGTCTAGCACTCAATTTACTGTAGAGTTACTAGGTTCCTCCATTTCTATTTCTAGAAATAACATGCATGTATTCTTGTTAATTTCATTCTTTGCTGTTTGTCTTTCTCTCTCAGGTGTCCACATTTTACAGCGCATCGAAGGCTGTGAATGGGATGAAAACACTGGAGAGGTTGTTGGTTTTGTACATTTTGGTTATGATGGAGAAGACTTCATGTCATTGGACCTGAAGGATTACACGTGGATCGCTCTGAAACCACAGGCTGTCACCATCAAACAGATATGGGATGCTGAAGAAGTCAAATTGAAAGAGAAAAAGGTGTTCTTAACTGAGGTTTACCCCGAGTGGCTGAAGACATATTTGAAATATGAAAACAACTTTCCATTGATAACAGGTATCGTTACATGATTTGATGTAACTTCACAAACAAAAAACAGTCAGTTATTATTAGATGTTATTATATTGCATTTAAGATAATATAAGATTATATAACACGTTGAGGCCCCTGTTCTGTCACCCGGTAAAGAAAAGTTGTTCTCATGTTGTGAGTCTAACGTAACTTGTTGTCTTGAGTCTTGAGTTCATTTAATCAAACAGAACCTACACAGACTAATGATGAGACCGACTCAGAGGATAAGTGCTTCTCATATGGTGCACGTAGTCTTTATTATCCTCAGCATTATTTATAGAGCTAGCAGCATGAGGGATGACAATGATGGTGAATCTGTCTTGTTCGGTTTTCAACTTTGATCTATATTTTTTAATAATTTCTGATGTATTAACATATTTTTCTGACATTAATTTTTGTTGATCCTTTTTTAGCACCAGCAGTAGGTTGACGTTTTTGGTTTAGAATAAAAGTCTTATGTAATATGGAGGAACATACACTGATGATTTCCAGAGAATTCATTTTTAAAAATGCTGTGGTTGTGTAAAGCTGCTTTGTGACAATGTCAATTGTAAAAAGCGCTCTACAAATAAAATAAAATTAAATTGAATTGAAAAATGTTGATCCATGACACTCATTGTGCAGAAAACTGATGTTGTTTAACCAACTCATCTACTTTCTGTTTTTAATTTAACCCTTACAGTTCGTCCCTCAGTGTCTCTCCTCCAGAAGACTCCCTCCTCTCCAGTCAGCTGCCACGCTACAGGTTTCTACCCTGACAGAGTCGACATGTTCTGGAGGAAAGATGGAAAAGAGATTCATGAGGACGTGGACCATGGAGAGATCCTCCCCAACCATGATGGGACCTTCCAGATGAGAGTTGATCTGAACATTTCTTCAATCAAACCTGAAGACTGGAGCAGGTACGACTGTGTGTTTCAGATCTCTGGTGTGAAGAAGGACGTCATCACCAAACTGGACAAAGCTGAGATCAGAACTGGCATTGGAATTAATAAAGGTAAAAAATTGCCTGTTAGACTATGAATAATTTTTTTTTTGTCTTTTATTTGTAATAAATTTGCAAAGATTTAAAACAAACTTATTTCACATTATGGGATAGTCTAGTAGAGTTTAGAGGAAAATGATCAATTTAGTAAAAATGGCTGTAACATAAAAAAATGTGAAAATGTTAATTTTTAACGTTAATGCTTTTTGGATGCACTTTAGAGATCAGAACATGAATGTTCTGTTCTGGTTCCAGTTCCTCCCTCAGAGTTTCCTGCTGCTGTCATTGGAGTAGTTGTAGGACTGCTGCTCCTGTTAGTCTGCATCACTGGACTCTTCATCTGGAGGAAGAAGAAGAACAATGGTGAGAAACACCAGATATTTTAATCTGCAATTTTTTTTGCTCCACTCGAATCCAATACATATGAAAGCATTTTTATTTTTAAAAAGTTGACATTTTCATAAAAAATGTATCTGTAAAGACTAATATTTTGATTGCTCTTTTATATTTTAGGATTCCAACCTGCAAACAGTAAGAATTTTTAAATGCTTTTAGTAATTAGTTATTCTCTGTCACATATGAAGACCTACAAATTATTTATTTACATACATATTTTCATAATGTTCCTTTTTTTTTAAATCAATAAAAAAAATATGTATTTTCTACTTCTAGCTTCAGACCTGACAGACAGAAATCCTGGCCCTGCTCATGGGGAATGAAGAACAAGTGTAATGAACACAGTCAGTACTTCAGTATTATTACACAGACATTTATTATTATTAATTAGTTTTTACATGAAAAATCTCACAATTATCAATCATAACAATCAGTATTATGAATGGGTATAAAAGAAGACTGTAAAGAGGAGAGAGACAGTATAGTTAAGTAATCAGTAATTCTGACCAATAGATACAGGTTTTGGAGCAACATACGCTTTTAGGGAATATTGTTAAAAGATAATATGGCTTCATCTTCTCATTATACTTTCACAGACAGTAACATTGCACTACAGAGGTGTTAGAGGAGTAGTGGCAATGATGAAGAAAACAGAAAGTTTCAGTGCGGAAGAAATATGTGAAAGATTTGGGTGTGTCTAATGCTGAGTTCAATGACGGTAATTACAGATGCTGACACACAGGTTTATCAGAGTGTTGACAAATACAGATTTGAACAAGAGCATGAGACTGAGAAAGTAACAACTGACTGGAGAAAATCATTCTCAGCAAGTTCCTGGTGTACCCCGTCCTTTTAGTCTTTGACACTCTCAGATCATTTGATTACTACCATCAAAAGTGTACATTCAAGCGTCTGTTTATGTGGGTGTGGAGATGAATAACATCTTAAGTAGTCTTAATTAATACATTATCTGTGATGGTGAATACATGTAGGTCATACACAGCATTTTAGTTCCAATAAGGCCTCTGATCTCAACCCTGTTAATTAATAAATTACTTCCATTCTTCTGTTAATACTGTTTTTGTTTTGAGTAGTTTCTTCTGGTCACTCTATGTGTTTAGACGATACTAAAACCAATTTAATAAACAATATTTCTGTTTGTAGCTGTGACTTTAAAATGTCTTTTATTCTGTTAAAACTGTCAGGAAGGTGATCATTGTACTATATGATTATTATTCAGATCATAGTGGGTGTAGGAGTTGTACTTGTTTGTAGTAAGTTGTACATGTTTACTTCATAATGTGGCTGTTGAGTGTTTACAGAATCTGTGCCTCCATCTGATTAATATCATTTTATTTGAGCTGCTTAATTTGTTGTGTTTCATTTTTGTCGATATTATTATGATAGTTCACTATGTTAATTAATACAAATGTTATAAAAATGTTTTATCTGCAGATTCATTACTGGAATAATTTTTGTCATTACTCCTTTTGGACCCTGCAAACCAACATTATACATTAAACCTTTACAGCTTCTTTTCTTCTACTTTAAATTTAGTGTAAATACACAGTTGAGTTTCTGAGCTGTTTAACATCACTGATTGTAGATACAGACATTTATACACAGAGAACGAGACAGAAAGTGGAATAAATGTTGGAATTATGAATCTTTCTTTATATAAATTATTTTCTTCAGTTTTGTGGCTCTGAAATTTGTTCTTTTACATTTGTCATCTTTCCACTGCACTTTAATACATACATCAGAACCTGAACACCTCACTGTTTCTTAGTGAAAATTCAATCTGCTGTTAGTTCAAATCATGTTTACTTATAACAAGTCACTGACAGATGGTGATAAACAACACACTGTATAATCTCAACCTTTAGTCTATGAAGTGAAATGAAAACCACTGTAAACTAAAAATAGAAGCAGGTCAAACAGGTTTTAGTTACAGAAACACTGAGAGAGAAGCTGAGACTGAAGAGAGTTAAATAAAAGATTAAGAAACTAAAGAAACACAACTTATTTGACCTGTTTTTGTGGTGCTGAGACCTAAAAAGACAAATCGCTGATGTACCACAGTGTGTTCTGTGTCATTTATCTAAACCTGCTGTCTCACATCTAATGTTTAATATGATCAAATAATTAATATTATATTATCAATATTATCTAATATTTAATATTATCAAATCATTTCACCAAAAGCCTGAATTACAGAGACTAAAAACAACTGGATTCTACTGAACTGTACTAACACAGTGATTCATAACAACTAAAAGAGATGATTTAGTTGTCTCTCCACTAGATGGAGGCAGAATTCCTCCACTGGTCTCACGTGTTGTGTTCAAGTGTTGGTGCCTTGTTCATTTTTTAACACAACAGAAAAAACTAAAGGATCGATCTGCTGCTAAAGTTGTAAAACCTGCAGAGGGCAACATACATCACTGTATGTCACTGATAACAATGATTCAGCTGGGAGACTGTGATGGTATTTTTGCATTTACAGCAGTGACAACTGAAATTATTTGTCTTGTTATTTTAGCCAAATGTCCGCTGTGCTGTAAACTTGTTTTGAATGTAAGGAAAGGTAAAACTTTATTGATCCATGAGGTGAAAAGTCATGTGACACAGCAGTAGAATAAGAGCGAAAACCTCAAAATTCATACATGATAGGATAAGTGTAGGATACAGTATGTGGGACATTGGGAGTGTGTTTCCTCTTACAGCTCATGACCTGATTCACAAAATCTGTGTAAAGTTTCTTACAATGAGGCATCAAAACCCTAAATCTCATCTCAACTGTTGCTGTATCTAGTCGAATTATAAGAGAAAAAGGTTGGAAGTGGAAAAAATTATGTCCTTAATTTATAATTATGGATGCACACTCTTTGTTAATGAGCTTCACTGAAACATTAGTAACGACACTCAAACACACATCCAGCATCTCACATGGCAGCAAAAGGAAACAACAACACAGGGACAAGCAGCACGTCTTTGTTGTATTAAAACCCCTCAGAGAACTTCTCTATATGATAAGTCATGATTTAGACAAAGTGTAAGATGTATAAGAAACAAAGAATTAATCTAGAGGAGCAAGAATATGAGATGAAGATGATTCAGAAGATCTGGTAGAGATTGAAAGTAGGAAAACTGCGCCCTCTGGTGGCAGGTGAAGTTAGGGTGTCAGTGACAGTGAGAAGGTTTTCTGGAGACATTCACATCCCAAAGAAGTTCATAATAAAGAAGATTAAAAGAACACGTGTGTGTAACTAAAAAGAAAAGAATACTCTGCAAATAATAAAGGAAATACTAAAGTTATCAACAAGAATATATATAATATACAGTATTTTCATCTTTGACCTCCATCTTCCTCACACTCAGTATTTGTTTGAGGTGTAAACATAATTTCTAATCTAATAAAGAGACTGATAACGTTAACTTAACATTCCGAGGGCCGGTGTGGACCCGCCTTGATAAGAGGACTGACAGAACTTGAGTCCTGACACTAACACTAAAAGTAAATGAAAACACATTGGACTGATGGTGCTGTTCCACTGTTCTATTTGAATGAAGAAAACACAAACCAATGGCAATATGAAATGAAATTATAGTGATGAATACATTTATTTATAGAGCACTTTTCTAAAAATATTTTACAAAGTGCTTCACAAAAGAGACAAAAACACATGTAGCTCAAGCAGTAGGAAAACAGTGGAGAGGAGGAAAAACTCCCCCTAGAGGAAGAAACCTCCAGTTTCAAGTTAGACGGCCATCTACCTCGACTGGTTGGGGTGCAGGAACAAAAATACAAAATACAAAAAAAATCAAACAAAAATACAAACAAAACTTACAACAACTATAACATCCGTCCGTAAGAAAACCAGTTCCAAAGGAAAGACATCTAAGTTAACAGGAAATTGTCCTAAAAGAAGATTAGTCTCTGTTTAAAGGTTTGGTTTAAACCCCACCTAATCAAACAAGAGTTGGCACTTTGGGAAATTATTTATCAATAGCAGAACTTATTTTTCCACTTTTCAATTCCATGACTAAATTGCATGTTGAATTGTCAGTTGAATTATGACTCTGATTAACTTCCATAGCCGCTCCTGATCAGAGCAGTCATCATCGGGACCTGTGTCGGTCTTAAAATAGAGATTTACAGGACCGGACTGAAGAATGCTGTCAGTTGAACATTGGAGAAACGGAACAGGCACTGACTGGAAGGAGCCACACCTCAGGACCTGAGTCAGCTGTGTACCTTCATCTAAAGGACAAAGGACACTTATCTGAGGACATTTGTCACAGGTTGGCTGTGAATATTTGTGATTGTGTTTCTGGGAGCGGTTTGAAAAGGACGTAGATCACATGTGGAGATCAGCGGAGCAACAGAGCTCAGAAGGACTCTGAGACTGAGAGACAGCGGTGGGTCTCTCCCCTTGTGTCGAGGTGTTTGGGACCCGGAGAGGGGACGACAGGGAGGACATCTACCGAGGTAGTGATGTGTGTGTTTCTGACCAAGATCTGTGTTCAGATCAAACCTTGTTGAAATCTGATATCTTCTGCAGATGCTTTGTCTCTTTTTGCCTTTTTATAAACCTTCATATCTATATATAGAAATAGATGAACGTTATGTTTGTAACATAAAAAAACACTTAGTTTGTGCTGATTCGTAGTTTTATTATTTTGTGGCTGCAGACTGCTCAGAGTTCCCGTTCTCACCTGTCAAGAACAACATTTAAACCATCAGGTGCTTTTAGTTTCAGTGGTGAATGTGGAGATAATATTCAAATAGATCCTGTCAAGCCAATAAGCTGCAGAAGAGCAGTGGATTTAACAGAGATTTCTCTGGGGTCAGAGTGAACTTGTTGTGCAGCCAGATACAGCAGCTTGAACACACCTTTTTATTTATTTCAGGTTAATTATTCACGTGTCTATCAAACCAGGAAACAGTCTTTGACAGAAGTAAATATCCAAGACGTAGTCAAGTGTAAATAGTGTGGTGATGTATTGAAAAGAGTATTTTAGACTGATTAGTTTTTCCCAACCTTAAATATTTACTTGGTTTAATTTATTTAGTCACAGGTTTGCTTCAGGATACACCTCTGGTTCTGTGTTGTGAGCGGCCGTCATCAGGTTCTATCAATACTGTTAGTTGTTTTATAATCTTTGTCCCAGTTGACCTAAACATGGTGTTCTAACTTTAAAACTATGAAAAATAAGAAAACAAAGTTTTTATTATGCTCTGTTCTATCAGTTTGTATGTCATGCCATAGTTTGCATTTAAATTTTCCACCATCCTATTAAAACTGGATGTAGCCTGTTTTCGTCTGTCGTCTTAACACCGTTCCTTGTTTAATACTGAACTCACACCTCTGATAATGCTGTGACACATGTTCACAGTGGCATCGTTTTCATAAGCTTCTGTAATTTCAATGACAAATGTCTCAACCTTTATTCTCGTCCAGAGTTGCATTCAATTTTAAACAAGATCTTGTTTTGATGATTGAAGAGTCTTCTCCAGCACATCCCAAAGATTCTCAATGGGGTGAAGGTCTGGACTCTGTGGAGGCCGAGCCTTGTGTGAAAATGATGAGTCATGCTTCCTGAGCCACACCTTTATGATTTGAGCCAATTATTAACCAAATTAATTTATTAGATTAATGGGTGATTTCAGTGTAGCTGCGTCTGGTGTATATTCCAAATGCGTCTGGAATATATTGTGGCCACTTACTCTGGTAACTCACTTACTTTTTCTTCCAGTTTTTTTAAAATACTTTTTGGATTTAAGTAAAACTAAAACTGAGTTCACTGGCAGCTAAATTTAACAATCACCAAAAAATGTTTTTAAGGGAATTTTACCTGGAGAAAAGATCAGAAGTTATTGTAATGGGGGAAAGTTAAACTGATCAAGACCCTTTCAGGTCCTTGCTATACATCTTAACAATTTCATTCTTGACCTCTTCCTCACACTCATTATTTGTTTTTTTAAATATTTTTATGTTTTTAATATGGTGTAAATTCATTTTCTGTTCTAATAAAGAGCAGTAACAAAACAACTATCAAAAATTGATGAATGAATATTTTTAGTCCTGATCTTTATCTGTACAAGTCCTAATTGCATTTGTTTGTTTTTCCTTTCCGTTTGCTCTCGCCTGTTTTTCCAGATGAGGCTCAGTTCATCTTGAAGAAGTCTGAACCCTCTCACCAGCCTCCTCTGGTAGAGATCAAGTGGATCCAGTCAAATGAAGATGAAAAACTTCTTTTTGTTATTCATTTTCTGTCACGTTTCATTGTCAGGTAAGATGTTTAAAAACTTTAACCTCTTTAAAATTTTGTTTAATTCTTCTTTCAACTTAAGACTAGTTACTACATTTCATATATTTTCTATTCCACAGTGAAACATTCTTATACAGATTTTTTCACTACATCTACTGGAATCTCAAACTTACCAGAGTTTACGATACGTCTACTGATTGACGATGCTCTGGCCGTTTACTGTGACAGCAACAAAACATTTGAACCACAGCGGGATGTGGAGGAAAAATTATTCAAAGGCGAGCCACAGCTTCTGGAAAAATACATTCAACTTTGTTTCGAGAGACTGCCTAACTTCTTTAAAACCACACTTAATACTCTCATGAAGCACTTGAACCAAAGTGGAGGTACAGTATGTTCTACCTTATACGTCACTTCTCATTTCTTAGCTGTTCTTCTTGTATTGAAGCAGAATGACTCTCTACATGTCTCAAGATAATAATTAGTTGTTGCTGGGTTGGGTTTGTGGTGACAGAGGCTGAGAAATACTATAAATAGAATATCTAAAGGAGGATATGATATTATGAGTTACGATTACGCCTGATTGAATCATCAAGACTGTTACAGAGACACTTGAACATAACACAAGGTTCTTTTTGGTGAAAAGTAGCTTGTGTAATGCTTCACTACCTCAACCGGCTGAGAAGGAGACACACAACACAACAACACCATGACTGGTTAAAAGGTTTATGTTAAAGAGACTCCAAGAACAGAAAACAAACAGGAACTGGTAACTGTGAGCGGAGAATCCTCAGAAAGAGAAGTACCAGGGATTAGGCAGAGAACGTGACGTTGTTCACAGTCCAGTACTGCAGGGTTTAGTCCTCCACAGAACTCTCTCTCTCTGAGGGTTTGTCTCTAACTATATGACAGCGATGTTGCATTTCTTTGTACAGTATTGTAAAATGTTAGCAGATCATCTTTCCACTTGAAATATCATTTATACGTCATTGTTACCTGCAGTCTTTGTTGTTTATCTTTCTCTGTCTCTCTCAGGTGTTCATGTTTTACAAATCCTACTTGGCTGTGAATGGGACGAAAACACTGGAGAGGTTGTTGGTTTTTTACAGTACGGTTATGATGGCGAAGACTTCATATTATTGAACCTGAATAAGTTGACTTGGATCCCTCTGAAACCACAGGCTGTCGCCGTCAAACAGATATTGGATGCTGACGAAGCCATAATGAAAGAGTTTAAGGTGTATTTAACTGAGATTTACCCCGAGTGGCTGAAGTTGCATTTGAAATATGAGAACAACTCTTCATTGAGACCTGGTAACGTTACATGGTTTGATGTTATTAGAGGTTATTATACTTTAGATAACATCAGACAACACTTTATTGACATTACACTGACTCAAAGGAAAAGTCCTTTTTATATATTTCACGGTATCTATTATACTTAACATTATTTACAGTGATGGCCGCACGATACTCATTTGCATGAAACTGAGGTTTTTCTGCTAGTCATACACTACCTGTCTTTAATTTAACCTCCACAGTTCCTCCCTCAGTGTCTCTCCTCCAGAAGACTCCCTCCTCTCCAGTCAGCTGCCACGCTACAGGTTTCTACCCTGACAGAGTCGACATGTTCTGGAGGAAAGATGGAGAGGAGATTCATGAGGACGTGGACCATGGAGAGATCCTCCCCAACCATGATGGGACCTTCCAGATGAGAGTTGATCTGAACATTTCCTCAGTCAAACCTGAAGACTGGAGCAGGTACGACTGTGTGTTTCAGTTCTCTGGTTCCAAAGACATCATCACCAAACTGGACAAAGCTGAGATCAGGACCAACTGGGGTAAGAACTGAAAGGTAAAAAAAAGTCCCTGCATAAAACTGGAGTCAGATTTGATGGAGTTTTTATCTGTTCTCAGTTTTTAGGAAAGATTATAAAACGGTCTGGGCTTTAATTTGTGGGAAACAAAATTCTTAGCTATGTTCTCTCAAAATAATTTCTGCTGTTCACTTGACTGAAATACACTTTAAAATGCAATTTGTTAATTGATTTTCAGATTTTTATGACCTGCTTTATAAACTTTAAGTGGAATCTATCGACTAAATATACTGATCCTCATCCAGAGTTACACACAAAATGTAAATGTTGTGGTTTTGGTTTCAGGTACTCGCTCAGAGTTTCGTGCTGCTGTTATTGGAGTAGTTGTAGGACTGCTGCTCCTGTCCATCACTGGACTCTTCATCTGGAGTAATAAGAAGAAAATGAATGGTGAGAGACAAATACGTTTTCATTCATTCCTCGAAAATCTATTTTTATCATGCAGAATCACGCATATTTCTTTCAAATCAATACACCTGAAATCAGTTTTTATTTTGAAAGAATAAAGGTTTTTAATTAAAAATTGCATCTGTAAAGACTTGGAGCAGAATTTGTGTGACGTGTCAGTTTTTATTTTGGGTATTACATTTTAATATTTTGATGTCTCTTTTCTATTTTAGGCTTTAAACCAGCAAACAGTAAGATGTTTTACATTTTTTATTAATTACTGCTTTAGAAATTTAGTAATTGTACAATTTCACCTATGAAAATATTTGAAATAATATAAATGTTTTTATTTTCTGCTTTAAGCTTCAGACCCATCAGACAGAAATCCGGTTCTTGATCATAAGAATGAGAAACAAGTGTCATAATCACAGTGGGTACTTCATTATTAGTACACATTTATTATTGAATTTGTTGTTACCTGTAAAATCTCACAACTTATTAGGTTAATAGGCAACGGGTCAGTATCATGAATATAAAATGAAGACGCTGGTATGTGCTCCGTTCTTCTCCCCCCAGATCTCAGTGCTGCTTTTGATCCAGTAGATCACCACATGTTGTTGGAGCCTCTGAAGTGCTGGGCTGGAACAACAGCTGCTACACTAGACTGGTTCTCTTTGCACCCATCCAATAGATGGTTTTGTGTTTCCGTTAACTATTACAAGTTATACTTCTCTCATGAGTCCCACAAGGCTCACTCTTGGGGCTTGGATCTTGTTCTCTCTGTACATGCTCCTTCTTCTCTATAAATAAATAAATAAATAAATAATTTACTTTAACAACATGCCTCCATCTTTTTTGTCATACTTTCTTTCATAGACAGTAACACTACACTAAAGAGGTATCAGAGGAGTGGTGGGAATGAGGAAGAAACAACAAGTTTCCATGTGTTGAATTAAGATGTCTTAAACATTTGTACCTTATACTGAGTGGAAAGAGGTCTACATAGTGTTTCTATGCACCTGTTGCAGACATCACTCTGCATTTATTAACTCAGCTCCATGCATCTTGTTTGTTTACTTATACAAAACCTGTGCACATCAACTATTTAAATTTGCTGTTGGTTCACTTAAAACAAATCACTGACAGATGGTAATAAACAGCACGCTGACTAATCTCAACCTTTGGTCTATGAATCAAAATGAAAATGACTGTAAACTAAAAATAGAAGCAGGTCAAACTGGTTTTTAGTTACAGAAACACTGAGACTAAAGAGAGTTAAATAAAAGATTAGGAAGCTAAAGAAAGACTTCTTTGACATGTATCACAACCCCTGCCTTGTCCTGCCCCTGTTAGTTTATTTTTCTGTCCCTGCTCTCTGATTATCCCCTGATCAGTTTGCTTGTGTTTCCTGCCCCTGTCTTCTCCTACACCTTGTCTTTGTTTTGCTCTGTTTGGATTTAGCCTGCCTCATGTTTTGCACCTTTTGCTCTCTTTTCCCCCTTAGAACATTGTGCCTTAGCTTGGCTTTTGTAAGTTTCTACCTTTTTAGTGTCTTTCTGTTGATACTTTCCCGGTTTATCAGCGTGTTTTTGGTTTTTTATTTTGTTACTGTTTTTGACGCTCTAGGTTTTTGTTGGTAATTTGTTTTGTGCCTTTTCATGCTCTTTGCCATGTTTAGTTGTTACTTTTTGTTCTTGTTTTTTTCTTCCCAATCTCCCTGCTGATTTAATCCATTCACCATCCACTTACAATAAACTGTCATTCATCTAAACCCGCTGTCTCACATTTGATGTGTCATATTAAATATTATCATTTCACTAAATATCTGACTCTACATGAATTACAGAGACTAAAAACTAGTGGATTCTGCTGAACTGCACTAACACAGTGATTCATAGCAACTAAAAGAGATGATTTAGTTTTCTCTCCACTAGATGGAGTCAGAATTCCTCCACTGAACCTCTACTGGTCTCATCACTGGTCTCACAACTACACAACAATCTGCTGCCAAAGATGTGAAACCTGCAGTTGCATTTACAACAGTGACAACTGAAATTATTTGTCTGGGTATTTTAGCCAAATGAAAGGTAAAACTTTTGATCTATGAGCTGAAAATTCACGTGACACAGAAGTAGAGTATAACTTAAAACCTTAAAAAATCTTGACTGAAGTTCTCAAAATTCATACATGATAGGATTAGTGTAGGATACAGTATGTTGGACATTAAGAGTATGTTTCCTCTTACAGCTCATCATCTGATTCACACAATCTGCACAAAGGGAATTTCTTCTAATAAGGTATGAAAACAATAAATATCATGTCAACTACTTCTGTCACGAGTTAAATTATGAAAATAATGGACGCACACTTTCTGTTAATGAGGTTCAAACATAAAAACTTCAAACAAGAGAACAACAACACAAGAACGAGCAGCACGTCTTTGTTGTATTAAGCCCTGAGAGAACTTCTCGATAAGACAAGTCACGATTGAGACAAAGTGTAAGATGTATAAGAGACAAATAATTAATCTAGAGGAGCAAGAATATGAGATGAAAAAGTTTTAAAAGTTCTAGACTGAAACTAAAATTGAAGCTGTGACTCTGCAGTAAAGTTGAGAAGGTTTTCTGGATACGCTCAAATCCCAAAGAAGTTAGCAGAATATGTTTTTTATTTAAAAAGTTTGAAGAAGGTTTAAAGAACACGTCTAGGTTTCTAGACATTTTTTCTTTTCTAATGGGAATATGGGAGATTTCCATAAGTCTATGTGGAGCTAGTTTTACTGGGTCGAGTCCCATCTAAAGGTTAATTAAAGTCTTGAGGATTGCACTAAATATCTCCACCTTCTGAAGCCACTCCTGAGGGTTTGGGCGGCCTTTTTATGATGACAATATCAATATGACAAATATGACTTGTGGCTGACAGCTACCTGTGATGCACACTGATAACTCGTTATCAGAGTTTTCACTGTGAAGATCGATTCTATTACAGAATAAATGTTGTGACTCATGATTTTAATGATGACTCCTCCTTAACCGAGCAGTCACATCATGCCTCACATCATCCACAAGTACAACACTAACTAGGACTCATCAGGAGTCAAACCAGGACTCATCAGGGCCTTCGCTTATTGGACATAGAAGACAAGTGGTTTGAGAGACATGAAGGAAGGTTGGAAACACCCCCTCACCCACCAGAAATGGAGTGTTGCTACTTCCAGCACAATCAGCAGCTTGAACGCTGCTAGTAAAGTTTCCGTCTTCTCTGCAGCATCTCGTCTCCGCCTCCTGCTCTCGTCTGTTTTCCAGAAGAGACTGAGTTGTTGAGACGAGTCTAAACACTCTCATCTGTCACTGTGATAAAAGCTCAACTGAACCAAATCCATTTAATATGAGAACCATATTTCTGTTGCTCCTTTTCTGTTACGTTTCATCATCAGGTAAGATCACGTTTTAAAATATATAAACAATTTTCTTTATTAAGTTTTAGTTTTACTTAACCATCGTAAGAATAGTTATCATGTTTCAACTCAATCATAGTGAATATGTCATGTACGACGAGAGAGATGATGATCATGTGTGTATTTATACTATATATTTTTTTTATTCAACAGTGAAACATTCCTATAAGCTTTTCTTAACTGCCTCTAGTGGAATCCCAAACATACCAGAGTTTATGATAACTCTAATGATTGATGACATTCAGGCGATTTACTGTGACAGCAACAAAAAGCTGGAAGCAAAGCGGGATGCGGGGAAAAAATTATTGGAAGACGACCCTCAATTCCTGAAGGAATACATTTCTAACTGTTTTGAGAGTCTGCATAACTTCTTTAAAACCACACTTAATACTTTCATGAAGCACTTGAACCAAAGTGAAGGTAAAGTTTGTTCTCTTATGTATGTTGATCTTATACTTAATGTTTAACGTCTTAACTGGTTAAGTAAAGTAAGTAAAGTGAATCTCTATATGTCTCATGATAATAATTAGTTTCTCTGAGTTGTTGCTGGGTTGAGGTTAGTGGTGACAGAGACTGAATAATAATGTAAATAAAATATCTAAAGAAGCAAATGATGAGTTGTGATTGCTACTCACTGAAATGCCACAAGAAGACTATTACAGAGACACTTGAACACAACACAACTCTCTCACACAAAAATGTAAATATTAACAACAGATTTCTGGTTAATGAACTCCTGTTTAGTCTGATTAACTGTATAAGTTAATCTATTGTGTGCATGTAATTTAAAAAACATGTCACTCAATTTCAGTTAATATAAAATCTAAATAACTCACAGAGTTTAAGCATAAATATATTACTGCTGTCAGAAGGTGCACTAGGCCTTTTTTGAAAAAGTTAGAAGAATGTTATGTTTGATGTAAACCAGCTTCTCCACATAATTAGCTGAGAATCTGTTTCAGTTTCATCTACAATATGTGACACTGAGCCAGCAATGGTGCTTGAGGAAATTATTATCTTTATATCTAAAGCAAAGAAAAGATAAATAGACATATTAACAGACAGATATGTTTGTCTGAAAAGTGATTAACTTGCTACTGTAAATGAAAATAAAATTAAATAGTAAAATATACAACTTAAGAAATGATGTCAAGTTTACTTCCATCCTTATAATATTACCAAACTCTCACTGAGACACTTTACTTTGAATCCAGAACAGTCACAATGCAGTAGTGTTTTTTTTTCCACATTAGAAACGTTCTTCTTGACAGCTGCAGCTAATATTCCTTTCATTGTTTCGCTATCACTGTATAAAGTTATCTCACCAATTAGAGAACAGCTACCATCGTTTCTAATAGTGTCCAGTGAGCAGCGAGGTTGTCAGGGAGCTTATATTCAGAACCAAATGCACTCAAAGTCAATTTTCTGAAGTCCCTAAATTACTGTTAGCGTAATGAAAAAAATTCTGAAGTTCACAAAAATAATAATTAATTCTATTAATTTAGTTTTCACTATACTTCTCACAGCGGCTGATTCTGACTCAATCAGGACATATTGAGTCAGAAATTATTTTTCATTAAAATAATAAATCTTCCAGCCTGTTCTCTATTAACTCACCAGATTTCACAATTTACTATACAGTATGTTACTAAATTCATATTTTTTTCTGAAGCTACTTCTGAACAATTTATTAACTACACATAAAGATTAACGTAGTATCTCCCTGTCTGTTTGATAGTAACAAATCAACCTCCAATATAGCACTTGTTGGAGCGTTATTAGTTCCTCCTTGACTAGTTGCATTTTTGTGTACAGTATTGTAAAGTGTTAACAGATCATCCTTCCACTAGAAATATCATCCATCTATCATTGTTACCTGCAGTCTTTGCTGTTTGTCTTTCTCTGTCTTTTCATCAGGTGTCCACGTTTTACAAATCCTTACGGGCTGTGATTGGGACAAAAACACTGGAGAAGTTGTTGGTTTTTTACATGATGCTTATGATGGAGAAGACTTCATGTCACTGGACCTGAATAAGTTGAACTGGATCCCTCTGAAACCAAAGGCGGTCGCCATGAAACAGATATGGGATGCTGACAAAGTTGGAATAAAAGAGGCTGTTGTTTCAATCACACATATTTACCCTGAGCTGCTGAAAAAGTATTTGAATTATGAGAAGAGTTTTCCATTGAGACCAGGTAACGTTACATGATATGATGTAAATTCATGGACACATTTCATGAGTTATAATGTTAATAGAGGTTATTATATTGTATTTAATATGTACTGTTGTGACAAGGATGGTGAGTCTTTCCATCAGTTGATCTTTAATTTTTAACTATGTCATCATATTTGTTTATTAACTTTTAGAACCAGCAGGTTGATATTTTTGGTACAGAATTAAATGTCTGAACATCCAATGAAGAGTTGCCGTGACATTTGGAAATTTTACTGATGATATTCAGATAATACATTTTAAAAATCATCACATGAAAGTCATTGTGGATGATACTGATGTTGTTCAACTAGCTAAACTACTGTCTTTAATTTAACCCCCTTCAGCTCCTCTCTCAGATTTGCTGTCATACAGTGTTTCTCAGTTTGAATCTCTCTTTTCTCAGTTCTCCCCTCAGTGTCTCTCCTCCAGAAGACTCCCTCCTCTCCTGTCAGCTGCCACGCTACAGGTTTCTACCCTACCAACATTAAGCTTTCTTACTGATCTTTTACTAGTTTTTGTAGATTTAGCTTTTAAATAACGAGTGCTGACTGTTAGCAACGTAATTCATGAGCCCTGTAATAAAGTAAAACAACATATTGGGTACATATTTTAACTCACAGGTAATGTACAGTTAAGTATTACAGTAGATATACGTATTTAAGACTTTAAATATATCATCATCTACAATACATAATATCATCAAATGATCAAAAGAATCTGCAGAAATCAGCATTTTGAGCAAGAGCCATCGCTAAAATGCAACATTAGATGACGGTGATCTTCAGGTCCTGCATTAAAAACAGGCATGGATGGACATCACTGCACTGTGCCAAAAATATGAACATGATCCAGAAAAGCTGCTGTGTTCTCTGGGCCAAAGATCATTTAAAATCATCTGTGGTCAGGCAGATCAAAATGGGATATTCTCTTAGTAAACCATGTGCACCATGTCCTCTGGACTAAAGAGGAGAGCAACCAGCTTGTTACTGTAAAAGTCCTCAGTTAAAAGGCTTGTGTCTCTGACTGGATGGGGGTGTACATTTGGCATGGACAGCTTGCACATCTGGGAAGGTGCCATCAGTGCTGAATGACTTATTCAGGTTTTAGAGCGGCATCCTGATGAGGACCTGCATATTTTAGCAGGACAACACTAAACCACATACTTGAACAGTTAGAACAGTTAAAATTCTCCATCAGACAAGAAGAGGACCAACATTTCCAACATTTACTGACTGTTCTTTAAAGAAGATAAGGTGCTACACGGTGGGAAACTCAGCCCTGTTCTAAACTTTTTGAGATGTGCTGCTCCCATCAATTTCAAAATGACTGATTTTATTTATTTTCATTTATTCATTTTCTCAGGTGAAACATTTGATGTTTTCTATGTTCTGTTGTGAATAAAACATGGGCTTACAAATGTTTTATTCTAGTTAATAATAATAATAATGTATACTTTATTGATCCCCTTGGGGAAATTCATTTTTGGACAGCTGCCAGACTGAGTCGGCGCTACTACGGGGTTTCGGTGTCTTGTCCAAGGACACCTCAACAAGTAGCCAGGAGGAACCGGGAATCAAACCACTCACCCTGGGGTTCGTAGGCGACTGCTCTAAATCTGGTCATTAGACTGAAAGATCATTTCATTTTTGTTAAATATTGAATATTTTAAATCAATTTGACTTCAAATTGTTCATCTGAGATTTAAGGATGGAAAAATACCTTTTTGATGGAATTGCACCCATAAATGTACATTATTTATTACATGATGATGATATGTGGCATAAAAAGAAAATACTCAAATAAAATAGAATTATCTAAAAAAGTCACCCTAGTGACTAGTTCTAGTAGCTTCTTCCCACTAGTGCTGGAAACAAAAAAAACTGGTCACAGAATGAACATGAATATTGTCTAAATATAGATTATAAACTATTCCACTTGTTTATTGTTTAATCTGTGTTGACAGGTTCAAAGTGAAGATGAGAAGACTTCAGTGCAGAAAACAAATATTTTTTAATGAGCAACTATTACAGATTGATTAAACAAAATGTTATGATAATTAATTTATTATTTTATGTATTTGTGATAGAATGACTTTAACTGGTCCAAGGTTCTGGTTTTCATTTACTGAAGTTGATTTCTGTGACAGAACTGACTGAAGCTACCGAAACACAAACACAGTCTGTCATCTGTACAACTGGACCAATCCACAGCTGGAATACAGGGGTGTGTTTGGGGGCGTGTTTCATTACAATAATGGTTTCTTCCACTGGAAAGAGACTGTGTGTGAATCTCTGAAGCCAGGATCCAGCCTCCTGCCTCTGGCATGACAGGTCGGTTGAACCTCTCTCTCTGCTCGTCACCACACGTTTTCCTGAAAACATGATAAAACCCTGTTTTCTGCTGCTGCTCTTCTGTTGCGTTTCATCGTCAGGTAAGAACACATTTACTCTGATTCTGCATCACATCATCTCCGGCTTGAGTTTCTTATTTCTTTGTTTCAAACTGGTCCTGTCCCACAGCGAAACACTCCCTGAAGTATCTGCTCACTTCACCTGCTGGAATCTCAAACCTCCCAGAGTTTATGGGGCTTTTAATGGTCGATGACATAGAGGTGTGTTACTGCGACAGCAACAAGAGGCTGGAGGTAAAACAAGATGCGTGGAAAAAAATATTAGATGAAAACCAGCTGTGGAAATTAATCACTCAACAGTGTTTTGAGATCCTGCCTGAACTGTACAAAGCGAGACGTGATCGTATAAAGGAGCTCTACAACCAAACTGACGGTAGGTTTTGTTTCACTGAAAATTTCTCATCAATTTCCATCTGGAAGATGTTATGGCTGAACCAACTAATCATTCCACAGGAAAGTCATCGTTAATTAAAGTCTGTGTTGTCTTTGTCTCTCTCAGGTGTCCACATTTTACAGGTGATACGTGGCTGTGAATTGGATGAAACCACTGGAGCGATTACTGGTTTAATGAAGTGTGGTTACGATGGAGAAGACCTAATGTCATTGGACCTGAAATCACAGACATGGGTCGCTCTGAAACCGCAGGCTGTCACCATCAAACAGGAATGGGATGCTGACAAAGCTTCAAATCAAGAGCGTGTGGAGTTTATCACTCAGACTTACCCGAAATGGCTGAAGACATATTTGAGTTATGAGAATAACTCTCTGCTGAGAACAGGTAGAGTTCAGTGACCTGATGACCTGAATTTCACAGGCACAACTACAGTATGTTCATATAAATAGTCCAATTATATTTTTATCTTCATTTAATATTAATAGTTACATTGGTTTAGCAATTTTCATGAAATCCATAAATAGTGGATAGTTAGATAGTTAGAAACAGTGTTTCTCAGTTTGAATCTCTCTGTCCTTAGATCTCCCCTCAGTGTCTCTCCTCCAGAAGACTCCCTCCTCTCCAGTCAGCTGCCACGCTACAGGTTTCTACCCTGACAGAGCCGACATGTTCTGGAGGAAAGATGGAAAAGAGATTCACGAGGGCGTCGAGCATGGAGAGATCCTCCCCAACCATGATGGGACCTTCCAGATGAGTATTGATGTGAACATTTCCTCAGTCAAACCTGAAGACTGGAGCAGGTACGACTGTGTGTTTCAGTTCTCTGGTGCTGAGAACATCACCATCACCAAACTGGACAAAGCTAAGATCAAGAGCAACAGGGGTAAGACTGACATTATTAATAATGAAGGTAACAAAAGCTGAATGATCTTGATGTTTGTGTCCCTGAATGAAACTGGAGTCAGATGTTAAAGAGTTTGTTGTTGTCAATTTATAGAAAACGTATGTCTGGACTTCAACATTACATGTTAGTGTTTAACACTGTATGTAAGTGGGAAACAAGGGTCCTGGCTCTGATCTCTCTTTATTTTAGGAAGTGATAACCCTAAACCAACTGCTGACATGAAATACACTTTAAAATGCTGTTTACCACTTGATTTTCACATTTATATGATCTGCTTTATAAACTTTAAGTTGATTCCATAAACTAAATGTACCGAGCCTCATCCAGTTCTGTTCTGGTTCCAGTTCCTCCCTCAGCGTTTCCTGTTGCTGTTGTCATTGGAGTAGTTGTAGGACTGCTGCTCCTGTTATGCTGCTGCCTCCGCTTCTGCCTCTGGTTCAGGAGGTACATAGGTGAGAGACAAAGATGTTTTAAAATAATGTATCTGTAAAGATTTTCCACTGAGTCGTTCTAAAGATGCATCTTTACAAAATCTTTATTCTTCTTTATTACATTTAATATTTTGATGTCTCTTTTGTATTTTAGCATTCATGCCAGCAAACAGTAAGAAGTTTTAAATGTTTAATTATTAAGAAATTACTGCTTAAAAACATTTTAATTCATTTGTTCTATTTCACATATGAAAACATACAGATACCAAATATTACAGTTTACATATTTTTCTTTTTTCTTTTCTAGCTTCAGGCCCATGAGAAACAGCTTGAACGATCACAGTGAGTACGTCATTATTATTATACAGTCATTAATTATTTTATTAGTTGACAACAACAAAAATGTTAAAAGGAGAGGTGAGGTAACACAACTGTACCCATTTCCTTGTCTTTTTTCTCATACTTTCTTCCACAGACAGTAACACTACACTGAGGAGGTGTTAGAGGAGTGGTGGCAATAAGGAAGAGTTTAATTAAGGTTATCACAGATGTTCACACAGGTTTATCAGCAGTGATGACTAATGTAGATTTAAGTAGGGCATGAGATTACTGAGAAAGTAACAACTGACTGGAGAAAATCTTTCTCAGTTCAACTTAAATTAGTATTTTTCTCAGTTTCAACACATTTTTACTGATTGTTGCTTTGTTAGTTTCAAGCAGGATGATTATAAGATCACATCAGATCATCAGCCAATAATAAATCCAACCTCGAATATTCTTGGTGGAAATGAAGACAGTACTCGTTGATCTGTAGCAGAATCAGCAGAAGAGACGTCCTGATGTACCTGTCTGTACATGTGTCTCTTTTAACCTTTAACTAATAGTCTAACTAATACTCAACGTCTGTTTATGTGGGTGTTGAGGTGATGAAGAAATAGATAAACTAGATAAACAAGTTGTGCAAAGAAACAAGTTTTATCATGTAACTATGAAAAAACAAAGAGGTCTGAGATGATCAGTTTTTCCTGCATGTGTAACCCCAAAGTTCAACTTACTGACTCTTATTCATCCAGTCTGCTCCATAATTCGGCTGTTTTAACTTTAATTACACTTCTGTTTGTAGCCTCAGATTCTCCAGAAAGAAATCCAGATTCAACAGATCACAGCAGCTACATCACTGTTTTGTGTTGTGCAGATAGAATGACAGCTCATAACAGTAAACTACATGTTTATTACATGTAACTGATGTTTTTACTTCATAAAGATATTCTGCTAAATAAATCGTATTTTCTGGTTTATTGTGTTTATTGTATCACTTCAAGATAAATGTTAAATTGATTTAAATTATTCTTTTTGATTGGTTTATTCACATAAATAACAATAATAATGTCTATTATGATCTTTAATGAACTTGTAGCCCATTATATAAGTCCTTGAATTTGTCTCATTAACAATGTGTCTTAACTAACTCCCAGTGATTATAGGAAGAAGATTGGAGAAATGAATTGACTGTGACATTCAAACTCTTAGAAATTATTTTATATAATTATTATTATTATTATTACCTACCAGAGAAGATTGTAGATTTAAGAGTGGATAAAGAATAAAGTCTTGGACTTTCATGAATATCTTTATATTTTTATGCACTAATAAATCTAAATAAAATCTTAAAGACCTTATTAATCTTCTAATACATTATCTATGAAGGTGAATATATTACCATTTAGGTAATTTTAGTATTTTAGTTCCAATAAGGCCTCTGAACTCAACCTCTGTTAATTGTTAAATTATTCTTCTACAACAAAATTACATATTAGTACTGTAGTATGTGTTAATTCTGTACTATATGTTTTTGCATTTGCACTTGAAAAACAATAAGATGATGAAATATTTTTTGTGATTACTCCTTTTGACTCTGCAAACCAACACTATGCATTAAATTAGTGGTCCCCAGCCTTTTTTGCATAACGGACCAGTTTAAAGTCAGACAGTATTCTCACGGACACTGGTAATTCGATCAAATTAGGGTTTTGCCAATCAAAATGAAGTTGAGAAGCAGTTTTGAAGGCTTCATTGCCTCATTAGAGAGCTAGTATTATTCTGCAGAGCGGGTTTGGTGCGTGGGAACGACCTGTCGCAATAAATCCCTATTTCCAGTAGGACTCCTGGTGTTGTCTGTTAAATGCAGCTGTCTTTGTCTTTGAAGTCGTAGGCTCTTCTTCTGTCTCCTCACTGGCTCTTTTATTCTGCAAAAAAAAAAATTCCAAAGATGTTTGTTTTTGGTTCATTTTGCCAGTTTGCTGGAGCGGCCCAATTGACCTATGGACCAGTCCCGGTCCGCGACCCGGGGGTTGGGGCCCACTGCGTTAAACCATTACATATTATTTTCTTCTACTTTTCTTCTACTGTAGATTTTGTGTACATGATGATTTAGTTTTCTCTCCACTAGATGGAGACAGAATTCCTCCACTGAACCTCTACTTAGAAAGAACTAAAGGATTAATCTGCTGCTAAAGATGTGAAACATGTAGAGGGTAAATTATTTGTCTCTTTATTTTAGCCAAAGATGTGTTGTAAACAGGGTTCTCATTTATCATTTGTTAAAGCAAATTGTATTGTTTTGTACTCAAATCTGTGTATGTCTCACTGAATAAAACTGTTTTTTAATTTTTTTTAATTTATTCTCACGTTGTCAAATCACAGGTGAATGATGCACAGTTGTTTTTTTCTCTTGGTGCATTGCAAAAGAAAATATCAGACGTGATGTTGACAAAGGTCTCTGACCAAACCAACAAGACTGACAGGATGTTCATGGTCATGTTCATGTCTGGGCACTGTCGGAAATACCTGACACAGAAACATGGGAATCACCTGGCTCTCACCTGACCTAAGATATGATTGGTTCAGGTGTTGAATCAACAACAAGACGTTCTGATTTATTTTACTGTGAAGTTCAATTCTATTACAGCATTAATGTTATGACTAATCAAAGAAGCTGATTTTAGTCTCTAGACTATGAAGGGACAGATTCCTTACAGTCTGAGGATAGTTGGTTAGAAACAACAAATGATTTAACTGGTCTGAATGGGCTCATTATGTGAAACAATGGGAAGGGAAGGGGGGTGTGAGGTGATCTAAAGAAACCACTTAATAAACAACACCAACCCACTGGTTTAGACCTCTGAATGACACTTGAAGATCCAGGATCCAGGAGGCACAGGCCACACAGACCACATCAACTCAATGGACACTAAAGACAACTGGTTGACTCTCCTGGATTGAGCAGTAAACACTGGTGCAGACTAGAAATAGAGATTTAATAACAACCCACCCACATTGACCTCTATATTTGTTTGACTCACATCATCCCCTACAACAAAAACTAGGATTCATCAGGACTATGAACCATAGAGTGCAGAACATCCCCATCTCTACAACAGCCCAAAAGGGGGACAGGCATCTGAAGACAGGTCTTGGTAGCATCCTGTTGTCCTGCTGTCCATATCATGCTGCCCTTTTATCCATCCCCAGAAAAATCAGACCCAGTTCACACATGCATCAGGTTGGACACAACAGAACAAAATCATATTTTATTTACTCTGTGTCCGACCTCACAGGATGTGAGTATTTGCGACTTCCAGCACAATCAGCAGCTTGAATGCTGCTGGAAAAGTTTCTGTCTTCATCGCAGCGTCTTGTCTCCGCCTCCTGCTGCAGTCTGCTCTTGTCCATTTTCCAGATGAAGCTCAGTTCATGTTGAAACGAGTCTAAACACTTTCACCAGCCTCTGTGATAAAAGATCAACTGAACTTAAATCAAGATGAAAAAGATATTTTTGTTGTTTCTTTTCTGTCATGTTTCATCGCCAGGTAAGATCACATCGTATTTATGATTGCAAAAAAGGAATTAAATACAAATTGCCTTATTGAAATTACTTATAAATCTTATAAATGTGAAACATCAAATGCATCAAACACTTAAAAAAATCACATTTTAAAATACATTTTACATTTTGTTTAGAGCATAATTCACTTTATTAAACTATTTTACACAACTTTAATTCCAATAATGTGTTGATTCAAGGTTTGTTTAAATAGACAGTTTAGGTTTTGTAACATTTGTACTTAAACAATGAACCACAGTCAGAGGTGAACGCTAGAAGACAGCAGCTTTGGTAAAGGTACTATGTTCAGGAAGGTGCTGTCCACTGAGGTTTAAATGATATGAATATGAATCAAAACGTCATTTGGTGGAAGAGAAAAGCCTGTTTGTACAATAGTCTTTGACAGACACTGTAACAGATATGCAGAGTGTATAGATGCTGTTTCTGTGACAGAGAAAAAACAATTCAGTCAGGTTACGGATTCGAGGTGATGTTACTCTGATTGTTAAACTTTAAATGTGGACATTCAGACTCAAGCAGCATCTGTTCTTCTGTTTGTGTGAGTCTGGAAAGAAATAAAGAAGTGAACAGACCTGTTGAACAACTAAAGGACAAGGAAACAACACATCGAGTTCACAGAGATGAATGAAAGGTTCTCAATAAAAAAACATTTTAGAAAATGGTAAAAGTTTAGTTTGCAGCTAAGAATGCATTTTTTACAATTTACTGTCAGATGTTATTGTTCTGTTTTTTGCATTTTTACAAAATCAAAAGAGGTCAGTTTCCTGCAGTGGTCTCAAAGCATCAAGTCACATCTTCATGTCACTTCCTGGTGAGATCAACTTTGAAATGTAACTCAGTTTTGATTAGTTCGGTTGTATGTTGACTGTAGTTTCACATATGTTTGGACATCTTAAGGATAGTCTTTTGTAACTTTAAACAAAGTTAGGTCTTTGACTGTTTCCACATTGCACCCAGATCTGGACCAGTACAGCCATTTTTTACTTGATTGTGGCCCTGTGCTGGCAGTATCAGGTTTTGATAACCGTGGATTCATAAATCCACATAAATGTGTTTTATTTGATCGCAGCAGTTCTTTGACCACATCAACCTTAAATTTTGAGAAGTTTAAACAATCTATTGAGATTGAGATATTAATCTTTTTCATTAAAATGTAAACACACATTTTGTTAGGTTTCTATTTTATCAGAACAGAAGAAAAAAAAAACAAAGTACCAGGTCTACAATCTCTCCCACTTACTGCTCTGTACCAACAAATAAGGTCTTGTGCCCCTTCACCACAAATGGCAGAACGAGCTGCCAAACTCTGGAGGCTCAGCAGACTCACGCCCAACGTTCAATTTACCTGAAAACATTTATTTTTTCCACAGTGAAACACTCCCTGACGTTTTTCTTAACCACATCCTCTGGACTCGGAACCTTTCCAGAGTTTATGGCTTTTGCAATGGTTGATGGAGATCTGATGGGAACCTGTGACAGCAACAATAGGACAGCAGAACCCAAAGAGGGCTGGGCTAAAAACTTATTCAAAGATGATCCTGATCACTTGGAGTGGTACACAGACCTCTGCAAAGGAAGTCATGATGCTTCAATAGCCTTGATTCAGGAATTACAATTGCTGTTAAACCAAACTGGAGGTAAATCTATTTTATATCCTAATGGTATGTTTTGGTAATTATTTTTTATTCATCTTTTAGGAATGTGAGTATTCAATGGTTGATGATGAAATTATGTCCAGAGGGGAAACGAGCCAGACTGGATGTCACAATGACCTCTTAGAGATTTATTTTGAAGCAGTGTGACTACATCAGCATTCAGGCTCCAGCCTCATGACTACGTCTGCTTCACAGCTGTACTGATATACAATACAACAGCACTCCCTCTCATGTCATTTTGCTTTCTAATCACATTTAATATGACAAAACAAATGCTTTTCCATTGGACGTTTGATTTTAGGATGTCACTTCAGACTGGTTGAGTGGGGACTTTTCGGGGACTGACTGTTTTCCAGTCTCTAGAATAGGCATGTTGGTTTCTGCTTGTTCTGACCATATGTAGTATCATACTACTGACCTGTCTTGAGTAGGTCATAGTGTCACTCTCTAAATGGAAGCTTATAAAAGAACCTCAGGACAGTCTTGTTACGGTTCCTCCCTCTGCCCCCGTTTTTTGGTTTGGTTTTGTTTGTTCTATGTCTCACCCTCCTGCAACACAACCATACATGGACTTCCTCCGCTTTCCACTGAACTTCCCGGACTAATTACTGACTCAGTTCACCTGTGCACTCCCTCTGCTTTATAAGCACCCCTCAGTCCTCAGTTCATTGCTGGCTTGTCACCCTGACATCATACATGCTGTTCATCCCATTCTCTCTGGTTCGTTCGTTCGTTCGTTCGTTCGTTCGTTCGTTCGTTCGTTCGTTCGTTCGTTCAGGTCTTTCACATTGACTTTCACACATCACTCACCTCTGCTTCATTCATGCCCATTGACACTCACTCATCGCTGGTTAGTTCGTTTGTTTGCTCATGTTCATTTTTGGTTAGTTCGTTCGTTCATGTCTTTCATGCTGCACACTACTCCTCCTAAATCTGGTCAGTTTGTTTGTTTGTCTGTGAGGCACCTGTCTGTTTTTGGTTTGTAGGTTTGATTTGTTTGGTCTGCGTTTATGCAGCATTTTTAGTTGATACTTTGTCTTGTTAGTTTTGTATGTTTGTTCCTGTTTGCCTGCCTTGTGCAGTGATTTTGGTTTGTCACTTTGTACATTTAGTTTGTTAGTTTCATGTCCGCCTTAGTGCGAGGTTTTTTGTTGGTACTTTGTCTGTTGTCGGTAGAGTTTTAGTTTGAGTTTTCGCCTGTGTTTCCACACTGTTTTATGTTGATACTTTGTTAGTTTGTGTTAGTTCCTTGTGTCCCCTGCCCTTTTTGTTAATAAATATCTTTTTGTTTTTACCTGTTTGGTCCCCGTCAGTCCTGTCCGTCCCTGTGCGTAACAAGTCTAGTCTGTTTTTCCCAGGATGAGGATGTTTCTGAACTGATCATGTGACTACAGTTTTTGTGAACCCACAAATCCTTCAATAGATAAACTGTGTTGGTCTCTGTGGAACAACGTGCCTCTGTGTGGTACACATGAGTCCACAGTATTAATGACACTGTACTGAGTTCTAACTCTGGTGACTGATGTTCCACAGGCGTTCACGTTTTACAGCATATACTTGGCTATGAACTGGATGATGGATTTATGCACTACGATCAGTATGGGTTTGATGGAGAAGACTTCATGTATTTGGACCACAAGACACGGACATGGGTGTTTTCAGAAAAGGCTGCCACATTCAAAAACAAGTGGGGGAGAATTTACACATCTGCTGACTCAAGGGACTTGAGCACAAGTATATGGCCTAAGTTGCTAAAGAGGTATTTGGATTATGCGAACAGCGCTCTGCAGAGAAAAGGTACAATCACATGACTTCAATGAGTTTGTCCTACTGTATGTAAAAAAATATTTTTCTACAATGCATAGCTGCCTCTCTCTCTGCAGTTCTCCCCTCAGTGTCTCTCCTCCAGAAGACTCCCTCCTCTCCAGTCAGCTGCCACGCTACAGGTTTCTACCCTGACAGAGTCGACATGTTCTGGAGGAAAGATGGAGAGGAGATTCATGAGGACGTGGACCATGGAGAGATCCTCCCCAACCATGATGGGACCTTCCAGATGAGAGTTGACTTGGACCTTTCATCAGTCAAACCTGAAGACTGGAGCAGGTACGACTGTGTGTTTCAGATCTCTGCTGTGAAGAAGGATGTCATCACTAAACTGGACAAAGCTGAGATCAGAACCAACTGGGGATCAACTGACATTAGAAATAATGAAGGTAAAAACACATTATTCCTTAAGCTGAATGATCTTATTGTTTGTGTTCCTGCATAAACTGGAGTCAGATGTGATGGAGTTTGTATCTGTTCTCAGTTTTGTAATGGTTTAATCTAAGTCTTTAACACAAGCATGTGAGTGGGAAACAAGATTCTTAGCTCTGATCTCTCAAAATCATTTCTGCAGTTAATTTGACTGAAATACATACTATATAATCTGCTCTATAAACCTAAAACCTAAAATTCATTCCATAAACTAAATGTACTGAGCTTCATCCAGAGGTAGAGACAAAGTGTAAATGTTCTGGTTCCAGTTCCTCCCTCAGTGTTTCCTGCTGCTGCTGTTATTGGAGTAGTTGTAGGACTGCTGCTTCTGTTCATCACTGGACTCTTCATCTGGAGAAAGAAGAGGAATGGTGAGAGACAAAGATGTTTTCATTCCTCAAAAAACATTTTTTTTCTTCAGTTCATGTATCATGCTGGTTGTTCTCAAATCCAATACACCTGAAAAATTTTTTTATTGAAAGAATAAAGGTTTTTAATTAAAAATGTCTAATCATGTTCCTTTGAGTCTTTGCATACATTTTGTTTTGAATATAACATTTAATATTTTGTATTTTAGGATTCAGACCAGCAACCAGTAAGAATTTTAATGGTTTCAATTTTAGGAAATTACTTTAAAACGTAAAGAAATTGTTCTATTTGATGAAAACATACAAATATTCAAATTTACATAGTTTTCCTTTTTTCCATTAAAAAAAAAAAAAAAAAATTGTTTTAGCTTCAGACCCATCAGACAGAAATCCTGGACCTGATCCCTGGGAATGAGAAACAAGTTTCATGATCACAGTGGGTACTTAGTTTTAATACACAGACAATAATTATTTAATTTGTTGTTACTTGTAAAATCTGACAATTAGGTTAATTCACAAGAGGTTAGTATCATGACGGGGTATAAAATGAAGACTGTAAATAGGAGAGAGATGATCCGGTTTTCTATTATTGTTTATTATTGTAAAGAGAAAAAATGAGGCCACACAGCAGTAAAGATTTCCTTGTCTTTCTTCCTCATACTTTTTTACAGACAGTAACACAACACTGAAGAGGTGTTAGAGGAGTGGTGGCTTCAATTCAACACAAGTTTCATTGTATTGGAAGAAGATATGTGAAATATTTGTACCTAATGCTGAGTTTAATTAAGGTTATCATAGATGTTGACACACAGGTTTTTCAGCAGTGGTGACTCATGTAGATTTAAATAGAACATGAGATGACTGAGAAAGTAACAACTGATTAGATAAAATCATTCTCAGTTCACGTCAATAGAGCATTTTTTTCCAACACATTTTTACTGATTGTTACTTTGTCAGTTTCAAGCAGGACCATTGCAATGTTACATCAGATCATCAGCTAATATTAAATGAAACCTGAAACATTCTCCGTGGAAATGAAGACAGTACTTGTTGCTCTGTAGCAGAAATGTCTTGATGTACCCTGTCTCTTTTTTCTCTTTTGTCTTTAAAACTCCCAGATTATTTAATTATTTAATTAGTGCCATCATAAGTGTTGCATGTGCATTCAAACGTCTGTTTATGTGGGTCTGTATGGTGAAAAAAAAAACAGTTAAACTAGATAAACAAACTGTGCAAAGAAACAAGTTTATTGAAGTAACAATGGAAAACAAAGAGGTCTGTGACGAGTTTTTCCTGCATTTTGCCTAAAATTCCTTCATCCAGGACGTTAAAAAAATTTCTGCTGTAGTAAAACTCAGTTTTCTTTTTTACTAACCCCAAAGTTCAACTTGCTGACTCTTATTCATGCAGTCTAGTTACATTTGAACCTTTTTTTCTGATTGATTTATTCTCATAAATAACATTAATATTGTATATTATGATCTTTAATGAATGGATAGCTCATTATTTGTAAGTTAAAAATAATTTGTCTCTTTATTAAACTCTTAAGATCCGAGCTCTGATTTGATTTGCATTTTTTATTTCTCTTTGCTATTTGGGCTTATTGGAACCTTATAAGTATAAAAAACTAAGCATCATCTTTTCACAAACAGTTTCAGGAAGACATCATATGCCTACAACAACAAATTATAACACATTTAAAACATTTTGCATTAAAAACTAGCAATGCCCTTTTCTTTACACACCTGTTTGTGAAAGGCTGTGTAACAGATATGATCAGCTAGAACGCACAAGAACCAAAAATGTGATGTACACGCATGTGTAGGCCAGGTCCTATATATGTTTTAACTAACCAAGACTGTAGGAAATAATTGACTGTGACATTTAAACCGTTATTTCTCTTAGAGATTGTTTATTATTAATATGATTATTTACCCACCAGTACTATATGTTAATACAAGAGAGATACAAGAATTAATACAAGAAGGTGATCATTCTACTATATGATTATTATTCAGATCATAGTGAGTGTAAGAGTTGTACTTGTTTGTAGTAAGTTGTACATGTTTTCATTTGTGTGTCTAATTAAGTGGCTGTTGACTGCATACAGTTTCTGTGCCACCTTGATCTTCTGATGAAGATCATTTTATTTGAGCTTCACTTGTTGTTGTGTTTCATTGTTCATACAGGTTACTCCATGATGATTTATATGAGAAGACAAACAATACAGAACTGCAACATTTGTTCAATGGGCCAATTTGTGAATTCAGATATTAAAACAATGTCATTGTCCAACATTTATAATGCAGTGATCAGGTGTGAAGTTACAAATCACTTTATGGCATTAATTGGACATTTTCAATTAAAAAACAATAAAATGAATGGAATCTTTTTGTGATTACTCCCTTTAAACCCTGCAAACCAACATTATACAATAAACCTTTACAGCTTCTTTTCTTCTACTTTAAATTTAGTGTAAATACACAGTTGAGTTTCTGAGCTGTTTGACATCACTGATTGTAGATACAGACATTTATACACAGAGAACGAGACAGAAAGTGGAATAAATGTTGGAATTATGAATCTCTTTCCTTATATAAATTATTTTTCTTCAGTTTTATGACCACTAAAATGTGATGAGTTCTTTTACTTTTCCTCATCTTCAAACCATGTTCACCTAAAACAAGTCACTGACAGATGGTGATAAACAACACACTGTATAATCTCAACCTTTGGTCTATGAAGTGAAATAAAAACTACTGTAAACTAAAAATAGAAGCAGGTCAAACAGGTTTTTAGTTCCTCAGAAACACTGAGAGAGAAGCTGAGACTGAAGAGAGTTGAATAAAAGATTAAGAAACTAAAGAAAAACTACTTATTTGACCTGTTTTTGTGGTGCTGACACCTGAAAAGACAAATATCTAATGAACCACAGTGTGTTCTGTGTCATTCATCTAAGCCTGGTGTCTCACATCTAATGTTTAATATGATCAATTAATTAATATTATATTATTAATATTATCTAATATTTAATATTATCAAATCATTTTTACCAAATTTCTGATTCCAGACAAATTACAGAGACTAAAAACTACTGGATTCTTCTGAACTGTACTAACACAGTGATTCATAACAACTAAAAGAGATGATTCAGTTTTCTCTCCACTAGATGGAGGCAGAATTCCTCCACTGAACCTCTACTGGTCTCACAAGTTGTTTTTTCACAGAAGAGAAAAAACTGAAGGATTAATCTCCTCATCATTAAGACGGTAGCAAGATGATGAAGATGTGAAACGTTCAGAGGGTAAAACACATCGTGAATTTTTCAGCTAAATTTCCACCATATTGTAAACAGAACCTGTTTAAAGTCTTTTGGTAAATGATAGTATTATTATTATTGTTATTATTATTATTATTATTATTATTATTATTATTATTATTATTATTATTATTATTATTATTATTATTAATTATTATTATTATTATTATTATTATTATTATTATATTACTAATAATGGATGGACATTTTCTGTTAATAAGCTTTATTTCAGCATCGACACTCAAACACAGCCAGTATCTCACGTGGCAGCAAAGTGGAACAATAACACAGGAACGAGCAGCACGTCTTTGTTCCCCTGGGGGGCAAAACACCCAGATTACTTAACAATAGTGCTGATATTGTTCACCGATACCACAGTGACACCATCAACCAGTTTCGTACACAGAATCGTAAAAGATGGAACTAAAGACTCTGAGGGAAGTTCTGTACAAGACAAGTCATGAACAGTGAAATTAAAAGTAAATGAGATGATTAAGAGAAAGTACAAGAAACAAAGAGAGGAGAGGAGACTTTGCTTTTATTGTTTGAACAAGATTAAAATGAACACATGTAGGTTATCAGACAATTGAAAAACAAAAAACTCTGCAAGTTTTAACAAATTGAAATATGAAACATGTCAACAAAATAACTGGAGCCTCCTACATGTCTAAAGTGATTCTGTGATTGGTGAACAGGACTGGGCGTTGTTCCAACAACTGCAGTACTGTAGGTGGAGACCAGGGAGTAAGATAAGCCGACCAATCAGAGACAGTGAACAACACATGAGATTTAATACCTTTAATAAAAGAAGGAGTTTCTATAAACAGGTGTTTTGTTAACAAACCTGAAAAACAAAAAGTAGCAACAAGTAACATGGATTATATCTTAGTGGTAGTGAAAGTTGGTGTTACAGTAGAAGTAGATGTTCATTCTTAATCTGCACATGATGAAGATGTTTCTGTTGCTGCTCTTTGGTCAGGTTACATCTCCAGGTAAGATCTGTTTTACATTTTAGACCTGCAGACAGATGCTAGAACAGAAAACTGCAGTTCAGTGCTGGTCATATAAATTATGTATATATATCTTATACTGCCACATGTTCATATAAAGTATAAACTGTTTGTTCTGCAGGGAAACACTCCCTGAAGTTTTACCTCACAGCATCATCTGGAGTCTCAGCTTTTCCAGATTTCGTGGCTGTTGCGAAGCTTAATGAGGTGGAGTTGGCTTACTATGACAGCAGCATCAAGAGAACAGAGCTCAAACAGGACTGGATGATAAGACTACTGGGAGATGATCCACACCGCTCGGACAGAACCAAACAGAACTGTATGAATTACCACAAAGTCTTTAAAGAGGAAACGGACACTTTCAAGAAGCGCTTCAACCAGACTGGAGGTAGATTCTATCAGTGCTGATGCCAAACACTGATAAGTGGATCTCACTCTGATTTACTGATCTGTCTCTGTCTCAGGTGTCTGTGTCGTTCAGGAGATGGCAGGTTGTGAATGGGACGATGAGACTGGAGATGTTACTGGTTACCAGCAGTACGGTTATGATGGAGAAGACTTCATATCTTTAGACCTGAAGACAGAGACATGGGTCGCTCCAAAACCACAGGCTGTCATCACCAAACACAAGTGGGACGGAGATAAAGCTCGAAACGTGTTCTGGAAAAACTTTGTCACACAGAGTTGCATTGAGAAGCTCAAGAGGTACCTGATCAACGGGAAGAGCTCTCTGCAGAGAACAGGTAGAGTCACATGACCTGAAGAGGTCTCACAGACTCAAGAGTGCTCATTATTACAGTAACGTGACGGCAGGTAGGAGCTTGATTCTTCTAAATGTGTAAATTATGTTGTTTAAACATTCTTCCAGCGTGGCCTAAACCTTATCCTGATATTTAGTTTTGTTACATGTCAGTATAGCAACACAATTCAACAGCAGTAAAAAATGTAGAATCATCCAGTGGAGTCACCACTTGTCTAAAACTATTTCAACAGTGATGGTTCAGTTTTTATTACTGTCTCTTCCACAGTTCGTCCCTCAGTGTCTCTCCTCCAGAAGACTCCCTCCTCTCCAGTCAGCTGCCACGCTACAGGTTTCTATCCTGACAGAGCCTCAATGTTCTGGAGGAAAGATGGAGAGGAGATTCATGAGGACGTGGACCATGGAGAGATCCTCCCCAACCATGATGGGACCTTCCAGATGAGAGTTGATCTGAACATTTCCTCAGTCAAACCTGAAGACTGGAGCAGGTACGACTGTGCGTTAATCCTTCCTTGTTCCAATGACATCGTCACCAAACTTGAACAAACAACAATAAGAACCAACTCAGGTACGAGTGGACTTTACCTGTGTTATCATTATAAATCATATTTATTTTAATTGTAAACATTACATTTCCTGTGAACGTTCTGCTAACTCAAAATTTTTAATCATGGATTTGTCACCTTGTAAAACTTTCAGTCATTGTCATAAATCCAGTAAACACCTCGTCCTCGTTCTGGTTCCAATTCTTTCCTCAGAGTTTCCTGCTGCTGTCATTGGAGTAGTTGTAGGACTGCTGCTCCTGTTAGTCTGCATCACTGGACTCTTCATCTGGAGGAAGAAGAAGAATGAGGGATAGAGATGATTTCACTTATTTTGAAGATATTTTACTCTGTGAAGCTTCATGTAGGTCATCAAATCATTTCATTTTACTGCCCAAACAAGACTTTATGAACAGAAGTATTTGCTAAGAGCTGCTCTTATGTAAAAAATACACACATACAAAAACTGTAAAAAGGAAGTTCTTGTAAACATGAAGATTTTTTTTTTATAAGAATATTTTCTTTTGTGCAGTTTGTCCATTTAACCAGTAGAGGACCCTCTATGATCATGAATGTCTACCTCAACCTTTTCTTGATCAAAACTTCACATCAATCCAGTGCAGTTTGTTCATTTTAATGCAAAACATCATAGAAGACACACAAATAAACAACTATACACAAAACATGTATGTGATAATATGTTGTATCTAAACTTTACCACCTCTTTTTACAAGTGGCCAAACTTATAGTGAAAGGTTTGTGATAATTTTTTTTTTTTTTGAATAAATATGTTTCTATATGGATATCTCCCACTAAACAAAAAAAACGTTTAACATAATGAACATTAACAAACTCCAATCCTCTTCTTCTCTTTCGGCTTTTCCCATCAGGGGTCGCCACTGCGAATCATCCTTTTCCACCTAACTCTATCATGGACATCTTCTACCCTAACACTAGCCAACCTCATGTCCTCTGTTAAGACATCCATATATCTCCTCTTTGGTCGTCCTCTTGCCCTCCTGCCTGGCAGCTCCATCTCCAACATCCTTCTACCAATATACTCACTATCCCTCCTCTGAACATGTCCGAACCATCTCAGTCTGGCCTCTCTGACTTTGTTGCTAACACAGGCAACGTGAGCCGTCCCTCTGATGTACTCGTTCCTTATCCTGTCTGACCTGGTCACTCCTAAGGAGAACCTCAACATCTTCATCTCTGCTACCTCCATCTCAGCCTCTTGATTAACAAAGTCCAATATACCTGCAAATATTTTACCAATTATAAAACTTCACTATGTACCAATCTGCACCAACAGGCTTCAGGTGACAGAATTTGACAACTTGATCCAGAGTGTAGGACATGTTTTAATGGCCGTAGCCATTGGTCACATCTTTGGGTTCCAGACTTCAAAGTCATTAAATATAGGATTTTCATCCTAGTATTAAAGACAATCATTTGCAATTTTGTAATAATGTTAGTTTGTTCCATCATTTATGAGCCCCCTAAACTTCCTGAATGGTTAATACCACACTTTTGTCAGACACTGACTTAAAGCTAACTTTACTTTGCTCAAGTGTTTCATTTCAAATTCAACCTGTTGGCGTAGAAAGGACAAAGACAAGACAGAAAAACTGCAAACAACAAACAACAAAAACAGATACATGATTTTTTAATTAAGAGATTAAAAAATAATTATGTTTACAGTATTTTAACAAATGATTTCCTAATGGAAAAACTTAACTTAAATAGAAAAACAGAATAAAGATTATCATGCTAAATCAGAATCAAGGGACACGAAAAAATTATTTTAGGAACTGTCTCCAAGAACTTTACAAATTTCTGCTTTAAATATAAAAGCAGCTCTCAGCAAACACTTTTATTTTCTGCTATCTGCTGAACATCATTTCCCATTTTTTGAGAGAAAAAGACTTAAGAATACAAATGATTACTTGATGACTTTGGTATTTTCCTCTGGTCCTTTCTTCTTGACACTTCTTCTGTTTCCAGATGAAGAGTCCACTGATGCAGACTATCAGGAGGAGCAGTTCTCATGATACAAAGTCTTCTCCATTAAAACCATAATGTTGGAGTCCATCCTCCTTTCAGTCGCATCATCAAATTACTGTACTGACTGTATAAGTCATCTGATTTCACCTGCAGTAAACCACAGGATAAGATCTAGTACTAGTGTGATTTAATTATTATTGCTCCTTTTATGGAAGGCATTAGTTTTGTTCTCAAACCTACTGCTCTATTTAGCACCATTATATATTTCATTCAGGTTAATCAGAGCTTGAAACATCTGTTTGTTCAAAGGTTCTTCAAAAACAACGTTGAGTGTTGGTGGAGCGGAGTTCAGCTTCTTCTATGAATCTGTTCAGATAATTATTACTGGAAATGAAGATATTAAATGCTGAGTTAGTGTTTTCAAAAACCCAAAATACAGAAAAAATGGAAATGCATCAAACACATGTTTAAAGTCATGTGGTTTTATGGATACAGATCTCACCTGACATCCACACTTTAAGATCAGCCTCTTATGATCCGTGAAGCTGTAGATTGTTGTCAACTGCAGCATCAACAACAGTTCAGTGATAGATACAAATGTACATTAGACACAAATCACACAAACAGAAGATGAAGATGAATCACTTCTTCCTCAGTACACATCAGTTAAAATGTTAAAAGCGTTTTAATCAGGATGTAAAGTGTTTTGCTCGTTATTCACTCACAAATAGAGTTGGAATGAAAATGGAAAATACAGTTAGTGTCTATTGAAATACTTAGAGTGTAATTTTTAAACCACCACACTGCAAATTATAAATCAGTTTTTTTTAAACAATCAGTTCAGAAAATTTGACATTTACTTACTGTGATGAAAGAAAAGAAACAAATTATTTGGTCTAACTGAATATGAAAAAAACTTAATGATGATACTTTCGTGGCTCTGAACTTCACACAGAGTTGTGGTAGACTAATGTACAACTTTAAGATTTAACTTTAATCAAATATGATCTGAAAAAACACAGATTTGGAGCCTTGTTGTCTCACCTTTCTTTATAAAAGTGATGAGTCCAGTGACACAGACAGAGAAAACTAAAGAAACAATTACTCCAGTGATGATGAAGGGCCGTCGATCAGTGTTAGCTGCTGATTGTCGACCTGTACACATGTAAAGTACAGTAAGACTCTGGGATGCTGATGAATACAGGCCAAGGTCTGGCATAAGGGAACAAACTAGAGAAACAACAGAACAGATCTATCTTTCATTTGATCTCAGTTCTTACCCCAATTGGTTCTGATCTCAGCTTTGTCCAGTTTGGTGATGACGTCCTTCTTCACACCAGAGATCTGAAACACACAGTCGTACCTGCTCCAGTCTTCAGGTTTGACTGAGGAAATGTTCAGATCAACTGTCATCTGGAAGGTCCCATCATGGTTGGGGAGGATCTCTCCATGGTCCACGTCCTCATGAATCTCCTCTCCATCTTTCCTCCAGAACATTGAGGCTCTGTCAGGGTAGAAACCTGTAGCGTGGCAGCTGACTGGAGAGGAGGGAGTCTTCTGGAGGAGAGACACTGAGGGTGTTTAAATAAAGACATTAAATGAGTTAGTTAAACAACGTCAATTTTGTGCATCATGAGTCAGGTTGAACTAACATCTTTAACAATTATTCTCTGGAAATCATCAGTATATGTTCTATATATTATGGTACATAATAACACAAGAACAACACCTGATAACATAATAACTGTCAATATGAACACTGAACGTCAACTCTACCTGTTCTCAACGGAGAGCTGTTCTCATAGTTCACATACTTCTTCAGCCACTTGGGGCAAGTCTGAGAGAGAAAATTCTCTGCTGCCTCTATTCTATCTTTGTTAGTATCCCATTTCTTTTTGATGGCAGCAGCATGTGGTTTGAGAGCGATCCAATTGAAATTCTTCAGGTCCAGTGATATAAGATCTTCTCCATCGTAACCATATCGGAAAAAACCAATAACCTCTCCAGTGATTTTGTTCCATTCGCAGCCTTGGACTGTCTGTAAAACATGAACATCTGTTATGGAGAGAGAGAAAGGAAAACAGAAAAGTCTGCAGTTAATGATGGTAAATAGATGATATCTCCAATAGAAAGGTGGTCTCATTAGCACGTTATGATACTGTACACGATAATACAAATACTGTAGTTAATGAAGAATCAGAAAAAAAATGATTGTTGAAATATTTGTTGAAGAATTGAGCAGGTCTTGCACTGAATGCATAGACAGATTATAATAGATTACTAGAGGACAGTGGGATACTATATTATTGGATGTAGTTAATGATTAGTTCATAATTTTAGAATAAATCAGAAACAGTACTATACAGCTTCAAACTTCATGTTTAAAGCATTTATCTCTGTTTTGGCCCCAGTTTCTTCCTGCATACTTTCTGCTCACAGACACACCCTTGCAAGCACATATCCACTTCCAGCTGTAGCTACTAATCAAGTGACACAATGAACAGCCCACGTTCACTCTCACTCTTCAAGACTGCAGTCATCACATTTTCCTATGTTTTCTTTATCTTGGCTTATGGACTTGTCAGTCTGGTCAAGGTTTTATGTTCAAGTCCTGATCTCATACTTAAGTTATTGTTCAACCTCCTTCAGATCGTACAGTTAAGTTCTTGTTTGTGTTGGTTTAGCCTGCATCTTCCCTTTGGTCTTACCCCTCTTCTGGGGAATGATTTCCTGTCCCTAATTTATTTTCCTGTCTTTGTTTACGCTAATCTGACCAGAACATGGAGCCAGCAACCAGAGCAAAGGAGGCACATGCTGGAGCGGCCACGGACCACAACTGAGAGTATCTCAAATCCAGCTAAATAACAAACAATCAAATTTAAATTGTATACAATTGTGTACAATACTCTAACAGGGCATTCATGGTTGTAAACATTTACATTACAACCATTTTACCAGACTTAAAGGGAACGCACTGTATTTTTCTTTCACTTACAGTTTGTCAGGTGCATCACAACCTGATGTGAACACATGTTTGCTGTGGAACCAAAAATTTAGTCTTTGCAAGAAAGGTTGCAGCTGCACATTATTGTTCAACAGCATTGATCTTGGCCCATTCACCACTTTGGGCATGCAAATTATATCTTGAGGCTTGTAAAGGTAATTTTACTTTACAACTAAGAAACAGAACAGTTTATAAATTAAAAGTCTACTTTACCTTCACTTTGGTTGAAGAGCTGCATGATACTATAGAGTCTGGATTCAGTGTGCTTAGGCAGTCTCTCAAAACAGTCTAGAGTGTAGAACTCCAGCACATGAGGATCATCGTCCATTAACTTTTTACATGCATCCTGCTTTATGTCTGTCTTTTTGTTGCTGTCACAGTAACCCGCCTGAATGTCATCAACCAGTAGAGTTGCCATAAACTGTGGCAAGTCTGAGATTTCATTGTGAACAGTGAAGAAAAACTTGAGAGAATGTTTCACTGTGGGATAAAAATATGTTTTTACATTCAGTACATAGATATACAATCATCATCATCATCATCATCATCATCATCATCATCATCATCATTAATGTCAGTACACTCGTCATTAATATGACATATTCACCATGATTTAATTAAAACAATCTTATGAAATTAAGGTTTAAACAGAAGCAGATCTTAGAGTAAATTAAAAAAAGGAGGATGCAGATTGAAAACAGCATCTTACCTGGTGAAGAAACGTGACAGAAAAGAAGCAACAACAACAACAACGTGTTTTTCATCTTGTTTTGATACAGACGTCTGGAGGATGGATGCAGGACGTTCAGCTGTCTCATCATGAATGAAGCTGGAACTAACGGGCTGAATCTCGATTTCCACTGTGGTTCAGAGCAGATGTGTCAGTTGTCGATAACTCTGATCCTTCTTCTTCTGGTGCACAGCGCCATCTACTGTGTTGAAGTGCGCAAAATCATTTCATTAAGACTTAATTTCCTATTTAATCCTATTTCCTCAGTATATAAACTTTAACCCTTTTGTTATTGTCCTCTTTATTTATACCTAGTGAAGTTCAAGCTCCATTCTCTAATTTGTGGCCTTTTAAATTTTAAGTTTGCTTCATGACAAGTTTGAATTTTGTTGACGAATGGTCACTAAAGTACAAATGAATAAAACAGGAACATGCGTTATTTTGTGGTGACAGAGGAAAAGAGAAGGAGAGGGAGGGTGATCCCACTCCTGTGTACTGGGACTTCTCTCTTTCTCTCATCATGTTCTTCTTCTTTCTTTCTCCAGCTCTGTATCACGTCCCGTCTTTTGCGCGCCCTCATGCGTAAGAACCCGGAGAGACCTCAAATGAGAAAGATCCGCATCCTCTCACAGTTTTAATTTTAATCATTCTAACGTCCTCGTTACCTTGTGTTTCTGGTTTGTATGTTCATCTGTGTCTAAATTAAACTCAGTTAACAACTCAACAGTAAAGTTTACTCTCCTCTCTCATGTTTACTGTTTCTTTAAAGCAGCATCCATCTACTGAGCGCAACACTGTCCAGTCCTATCCTAACAATTAAGAAGTTACAGATACAGAATATTTATGGTTCCTAATTAAAGCACGAGGTGTTTTACCACCTGTCAACTGCTCTTAAGAATCAAGAATAAATTGAAAACGTAAAAGCAGCATCTATGTCAACTTTATCTGTTTCTACACGAGCTTGGTTTGTTACAGTGTCGATATAAATACTTGTAAAGTGTTTTAATGTTCATTCGTAAATTCTGGGGGCGTGGTTGCTCAATGGGGGGGTGGATTCGTGCAGTTGTTGAAAAATGTCAAGAAAGTGATTTTGTATGGACGCAATGTGTTTTAGCATGACCACCAACTGGTTTTTCAGTGGTTTTTAGTGTCTCACCGTCAACTCGTGCTGTTGTCGTCCCGATGAAAGAGACGATGAAGTTTATTTTTCTGCTCTTCTACCTTCCTTTCACCTATTCAGGTAAGATTGATTTTAAAATCGTGATTTAAACATTAAGCTGTCAATATCAGTTGTCTTCTTTGGGCAATGCGCTTATTTCATTCACATTTTAGGGATAATTATGTAGTTAAAACTGTTGCTTATAAGAAAAATAAAATCCCCTTAGTTCCTCATAACTTTGTGTAACTACCAAACCTTAACCTGATGTTGTGGGTGGGGTTTGTTCTGGTTTTCGTTTCAAGCAGGTCATTGTCCCAAATACACTTAGATATATTTGTGGAAATACATACTTAAAAACAAGAATATGAAAGTATTCAAATATTTTTAAATATAAATATATGTTGTACTCATAGAGTTGAAATTCTATTCATTTGTAAAAATCATTTCTGTCCTACAGTGAAACACTCCCTGGTAATATTCCTCACCACTTCCTCGGGACTCCAAACCTTCCCAGAGTTTGTGGCTGTTGCGGTGGTTGATGGAGTTCAGGTGGATTATTATGACAGCAACATCAGGAGTCTGGAACCAAGGCAGGAGTGGGTCAAGGAGTTAAACGAAGATGATCCTCAAAACTTGGTGTCAGCCACTCAGTACTACGTATGTCGTTATCAGTGTTCTAAGGAGGACATTGATAGTATAATGCAGCATTTTAACCAATCAGTTGGCATGTCTATTTTCATAATGTGACTTAATTAATGACGAATGACTATACTGTGATTCACTTTACTGAGGTTTTCTGTTTTTCTCTCAGGCGTTCACATTTTGCAAAGGCTGACCGGCTGTGAATGGGACGACAAGACAACAATTAACGGATACATGGACTTTGCTTATGAAGGGGAAGATTTTATATCATTGGACCTGAAGAATTTGACTTTGCTTTACTCACAGCATGCTGCCACTTACAAGGACAAGTGGGATCCATCCAACATTCGAGTAAAAATCACTTATAACTTCCTCGTCAGCCTTTGCCCTGACTGGTTAAAGAAGTATCTGAAGTATGGAGAAAGCTATCTGCAGAGAAAAGGTGGAGTCACATGATCTGATGGTAGTTTCATAGTGTAATAAAATGTCCAGTGTTTCTAATGGCTGCAGTTTGATGCTGTTTGGCTGCTGTTTGGCTGCCTCTGAGGAGACATGGCCAGTCTAGACAGGATGTTTTAGAGAAGGAGATGCGTCACTGGCTTTGTGCTTTTTGCATTGTTTTAAAATCAAACTCTCCCCTCAGTTCTCCCCTCAGTGTCTCTCCTCCAGAAGACTCCCTCCTCTCCAGTCAGCTGCCACGCTACAGGTTTCTACCCTGACAGAGCCTCAATGTTCTGGAGGAAAGATGGAGAGGAGATTCATGAGGACGTGGACCATGGAGAGATCCTCCCCAACCATGATGGGACCTTCCTGATGAGAGTTGATCTGAACATTTCCTCAGTCAAACCTGAAGACTGGAGCAGATACGACTGTGTGTTTCAGTTCTCTGGTGTGAAGAAGGACGTCATCACCAAACTGGACAAAGCTGAGATCAGAACCAACTGGGGAAAAAGTTGGACTAGAAATAATGAAGGTGAGAAACACATGCTACATTTTTCTTTGTTGGTTTTATTAGAGTCCAGAAAATAACAAAGTCTGGAATCAGATGTGATGGAGTTTGGGATTAACTCCTGGTATGCCAAAAAGTATTAGTTGTCAGGTTTAAATGTAGAAATGTTGTTAAGATGAACTTAAAATCTGAATCCTTAAAGGAACAGTCTGTACAACTGTGACCCAGCATTTAGTGGTGCTGCAGTCCAAATTCAAAACACAAAACACAAACACAACAGTGTTGTTTTCCCCCCCCCACAAGCAAGTTGTAGTTGAACTTCCTGAGCTCCAGATAATATATTTTAACAGAGAATGTAGAAATCATTTCGCATTTATTTCTGAAATGATGCCAATCGTAATGAAGTGCCCCCACCAATTTGAGAAGAGTAGAGGCTCCATGTTACTGATAACATTTAGCATCACAGCACTAACTCGGACTAGTCTGAATTACTTCATCAGCTGAGTGTCTCAAATTCTTGCTGCCCTGATAAACGGTCTGCAAACGGAGCAGAATGTCAAAACCCAAACTTTCAAATTACCTAGAATCAAAATCTTCTCCATCAAACTCAAGTTGATTACACATTCCATGTGCTTGGTTCTGGTTCCAGTTCCTCCCTCAGAGTTTCCTGCTGCTGTCATTGGAGTAGTTGTAGGACTGCTGCTCCTGTTAGTCTGCATCACTGGACTCTTCATCTGGAGGAAGAAAAAGAACAATGGTGAGAAAGAAAAATGTTTTCATTGTTCAGGTTGAACTCCAAACCCACAGGGCATCAGTCTGAAGCACTGAAGCTCCTTTATTGATTTGAATGTGATTATAACTTTTATTTTCTGACCTGAAAATCAGGATTGGCACATACACTTGTACTGTGGCTCTAGCCAGATGCTTGATGGGATTGACATGGGAATTTGTATTGAATTACTTAGTGGTTCATCCTTCTAAAAAGATCTGCTAAGATCTTTTTTTATTAAATCATTTATTTAGGTTCACTCTAGGGAACTGCCTAGTTCGTCAATATGAATGTGCTGACACATAGAGTTACGACTGGCCCTTTGAGGACCATTATGTTGATGATGGCCCAGGATGAATTTGAGGTTGACACTGGAGTCCAAACTAATACTTTCACCTCGCAATACATGTTTTTAATCCAAAACGTATTTGCAAAGAGTTGCTCAAAAAGAGACCTGAACAAAGATTAATGAAATGTATGGTGGACCTCTGCTTAGCATTCAAATATGTTCCGTTGTCTCAATCAATACAATTGATTTTGCTTAATTGATTGAATGGTTATTTGTTTATTTATATATTTATTTATTTAATGTTCTGATCTCTGTTCTGCTTTTCAGGATTCAAACGTGCAAACAGTAAGTTTTTACTCATGAAAGTAATTTTTTTATTGTATTATTAGTAAGACATTTTTAAAACAACTTGATTTAAAACTTGATTGATCAGTTGTTTCATATCCCGCTCTGATTCTCTTTACCTTATCTTATGTTTGCAGCGTCAGACTCATCAGACAAAAATCCTCGTCATAACAATGGAAATAAGGATGAATTAAATGATCACAGTGAGTAATGCGTAATATACAATTTTTATCCTGTATTTTATATGTGCTGGTGTTTATAATTCTAATATATTTGTATTTATTTTATACAAACGTATGTGTCTTTTTATTTAGACTAACTATAGCTACAAGTGTATGTATTGGAGTAGAGATATACTTACCCTATACACTCCTGTCAACAGATAAAACAGAACCATAATGAAAAACTATTATAATTAATAGTTAATGATTTTGTGTTTTATTTGTATTGTATTATTATATTTAACCACTTTTTCACTATTGTCCACTGTCATGACAGGTTCCCAGTAGAGACATTAAGGCTAATCCAGAAAACAACGGAAGAAACTGTTTAACTTCCAGTTTTATTTCCTCAACAAAGATTATTTCTACCCTAAGTGACAGTTCAGTGCTGATCAATGGATTAAAGGCCAACACATAATCACAGACTCACTTGATGTTGAGGAAGGTTCTCTAATAGTAATATCAGCTGGAGAAGTCACAAGTCATCATGTAGTCGTCTAATAAACTATAAAAGCAAGTAAAGTCTTGGGAGATATCACAACTACAGAAATATAAAACACATTTTGAAAGACAAATGTAGACTCGTGTTATAATATAGAAATAAAGTGTTTCTTATATAAATAACGAAGAGCTTAAACTGAGCTAATCTGGAACTGTCTTTTACATTTTTATATTTGTCAAAAGTTCTATATACAGTATATGTATATAAATATATTGTTCTTAAAATTCTTTGTTCTACATCTGGATTAATGGTTTTGTATGTAATTCTTGAAACTTAAATGAAATCTACTGTATGTTAAACATTTGTATTGAATTGTGATGTATTAGGAACACAGACATCTAAAGTTGTATCTGGCCTTATATTTTCTAAACTCTGTGCTAGATCTGTTCTTTTCTGAAATATAGTTATACACATAACATTTATTGTTAGAACTTTTGCAAAATAAAGGTCTGAAAAACAGTTGCAATATGTGTTTTATTTGTGAGTTCATAGTATTTTTTATTATGCATTAATATATGTTAGACATTCTCCATTGGGATGATTTAAAATAATCTTTACCATGTTTCAGGGGTTTCTTCTCAGACTTCTATTTCTATTTATTTTCATTTGGTTTCTGGTATTTTACAAATATATTCTTCACATGGTTTTTACAATGTACAGAACAACAGTCACAGCTTTGATAAAGGTAACGTGTTCATGAAAAGGTTTGAAAAACTACTTTATTGACCCTCTTTGGGAAATGTACTATACACTGCACCATGCACCACTAATGACTGTGATGTTGATGATGTGTCCACTCCACAGTTAAAACAGTCTGAAATTGCAGCATCGTATTATTATATAACAAAACCGTATGTTCCTACTTGGTCAAACCACACGCTCAGTTGGGGATTGAAATGTGTGGTCCTTCACAGAGATCGACATGGAGAAGGATACAGGGAAAAATCCATGACCAGGTGGGATGCTGTTTCTATTAAACGAAAGAAGGAAGTATATAAGGTAAGGAAATTTTATTTGTGTACGTAACTCTGCATGTGCAAATCAACACCCCCCCACCAGAGGTGAAGGCCTCAGACACATCCTGTCTTCTATTTGTTATGCTGCCCTTTTATTCATCCCCAGAAAAAGGCCCAGTTCACACCTGCATCAGTTTGACCAAACACAACAGAACAAAATAACATTTTATTTATTCTGTGTCCGACCTCACAGGATGTGAGTATTTGCGACTTCCAGCACAAACAGCAGCTGAAATGCTGCTGGAAAAGTTCCCATCTTCATCGCAGCGTCTTGTCTCCGCCTCCTGCTGCAGTCTGCTCTCCTCTGTTTTTCCAGACGAAGCTCAGTTCATGTTGAAACGAGTCTAAACACTTTCACCAGCCTCTGTGAGAAAAGATCAACTGAACACACTCAAATCAAGATGAAAAAGATATTATTGTTGTTTCTTTTCTGTCACGTTTCATTGCCAGGTAAGATCACATCGTATTTATGATTGCAAAAAAGGAATGAAATGTATATTACCTTATTGAAACTTGAACTTATAAATCTTATAAATGTAAAACATTAAATGCATCAAACACTTAAAAAATCACATTTTAAAATTTTTATTTACATTGTTTTAGGAGCATAATTCGTGGACTTTACTTTATTAAACTATTTTACACAACTTTAATTCAAATAATGTGTTTATTATAGGTTTTTTTTAATAGACAGTTTAGGTTTTGTAACATTTGTACTTAAACAATTTACCACAGTCAGAGGTGAACGCTAGAAGACAGCAGCTTGAGGTTTACATATGAATCAAAACGTCCTTTGGTGGAAGAGAAAAGCCTGTTTGTACAATCGGAGTGACAGTGACAGCCACTGGAACAGATATGCAGAGTGTATAGATGCTGTTTCTGTGACAGAGAAAAAACTATTCAGTCAGGTTATGGATTGGAGGTGATGTTACTCTGATTCATTATTGATTGATATTGTTAAACTCTAAAAGTGGGCATTCAGACTTCAGCAGCAGCTGTTCTTCTGTTTGTGTGAGTCTGGAAAGAAATAAAGAAGTAAACAGACCTGCTGAAGAAGTTAGAAAACAACACATCAAGTTCAGAGATGAATGAAAGGTTCTCAATAAAAACTCTGTTTTAGAATATGGTAAAAGTGTTTCAGGAATTACAATTGCTGTTAAACCAAACTGGAGGTAAATCTACTTTATATCCTATGTTTTGGTAATTATTTTTTTATTCATCTTTTAAGTATGTGTGTATTCAATGGTTGATGATGAAATTTTGTCCAGAGTGGACACGGGCCAGACTGTATCTCACAATGACCCTGAACTTCTGTTCAGAAACTGACATGAACTGATTAGATTTGGTGGCAGGCAGAGACATTATTGATGAGCTTCATTAACTTGAACTATTACAGACTTCATCACATTAAATGTTGTATTTTTATGGTGATTTCAATTAGTGACAGAAACTGGAAATTGTAAAAAATGGCAGATTTTAAAGGAGTTTTTTGTGCTTCCATCAGCTAAAACTGATACATGGTGCCACTTACAGAGGTAGACTAACTCGGTGAAAGCTTACATCTGCCATATAACTTCCTCTTAGAGATTTATTTTGAAGCAGTGTGACTACATGAGCATTCAGGCTCCAGCCTCATGACTGCGTCTGCTTCACAGCTGTACTGATATACAATACAACAGCACTCCCTCTCATGTCATTTCGCTCAATAATCACATTTAATATGACAAAACAAATGCTTTTCTATTGGACATTTGATTTTAAGATGTTACTTCAGACTGGTGGAGTGGGGACTTTTCGGGGACTGACTGTTTTCCAGTCTCTAGAATAGGCATGTTGGTTTCTGCTTGTTCTGACCATATGTAGTATCATACTACTGACCTGTCTTGAGTAGGTCATAGTGTCACTCTCTAAATGGAAGCTTATAAAAGAGCCTCAGGACTGTCTAGTCTGTTTTTCCCAGGATGAGGATGTTTCTGAACTGATCCTGTGACAGCTGTTTTTGTGAACCCACAAATCCTTCAATAGATAAACTGTGCGTTGGTCTCTGTGGAACAATGTGTCTCTGTGTGGTACACATGAGTCCACAGTATTAATGAAACTGTACTGAGTTCTAACTCTGGCGACTGATGTTCCACAGGCGTTCACGTTTTACAGGATATACATGGCTGTGAACTGGATGATGATGCTGTTATGCGCTACGATCAGTATGGGTTTGATGGAGAAGACCTCATGTATTTGGACCACAAGACACGGACATGGGTGTTCTCAGAAAAGGCTGCTGCATTCAAAAACAAGAGGGGAAGAGTTTACATGCTTGCTCACCCAAGCAACTTAATCACACGCATGTGCCCTCCGTTGCTGAAGACGTATTTGGAATATGCGAACAGCTCTCTTCAGAGAAAAGGTACAATCACATGACTTGATGTTAGATTAAAGATATTAATAAAATGAATTTGTACTGTACGTAAAATCTCCCTCTGCAGTTCGTCCCTCAGTGTCTCTCCTCCAGAAGACTCCCTCCTCTCCAGTCAGCTGCCACGCTACAGGTTTCTACCCTGACAGAGCCTCAATGTTCTGGAGGAAAGATGGAGAGGAGATTCATGAGGACGTGGACCATGGAGAGATCCTCCCCAACCATGATGGGACCTTCCAGATGAGTGTTGATCTGAAAATTTCCTCAGTCAAACCTGAAGACTGGAGCAGATACGACTGTGTGTTTCAGTTCTCTGATGTGAAGAAGGACGTCATCACCAAACTGGACAAAGCTGAGATCAGAACCAACTGGGGATCAACTGGCATTAGAAATAATGAAGGTAAAAACACACAATTTCTTTAAGCTGAATGATCTTATTGTTTGTGTCTGGATAAAACTGGAGTCAGATAGAGTTTGTATCTGTTCTCAGTTTTTAGATTATAAAATTGTCTAGGCTTTAATCTAAGTCTTTAACACAAGCATGTGAGTGGGAAATGATCTCTCAAAATCATTTTTGTTCACTTGACTGAAATACACTTTAATATGCTATTTGTCATTTTCAGATGTATATTCAATTCAATTCAATTTTATTTGTATAGCGCTTTTTACAATTGGCATTGTCACAAAGCAGCTTTACACAAGCAAAGAAACTATGAAGTTTACATGAACAGTGAATGTTTATGAAACGTAATAATCAAATTGTCCCTGATGAGCAAGCCGAAGGCGACGGTGGCAAGAAAAAACTCCCTGAGAAGGCAACAGGAAGAAACCTTGAGAGGAACCAGACTCAACAGGGAACCCATCCTCATAAAGGTGATTACATGCTGTGTGTCAGACAGCAGGCAATTCAGTATAACAGTTAATGTCTTTAAGTTAATGTGGAGTCCAGTTAGTTATTGGAGGCTCTGAATATATGATCTGCTCTATAAACATTAAGTGGATCCCATAAACTAAATCTACTGAGCTTCATTCAGAGGTAGAAACAAAGTGTAAATGTTGTGTTCTGGTTCCAGTTCCTCCCTCAGAGTTTCCTGTTGTTGCTGTTATTGGAGTAGTTGTAGGACTGCTGCTTCTGTTAGTCTGCATCACTGGACTCTTTATCTGGAGAAAAAAAAATAATGGTAAGAGACAAAAATGTTTTCATTCCTCAAAAAGCAAATTTTCTTCGGTTCTAAATGTATCACGCAGATTGTTCTCAAATCCAATACACCTGAAAACATGTTTTTAATGAAAGAATAAAGGTTTTTAATTACAAATGTATCTGTAAAGACTTTTGTCTAAACATGTTTCTGTGTCTTTGCATTGCATTGCATTTTGTTTTGGATATAACATTTCATATTTTGATTTATCTTTTATATTTTAGGATTCAGACCAGCAAAAAGTAAGAATGTTAATGGTTTTCTTTAAAGCTTTACTAACTTTGCTTTTACTAACCTAACATTAGTAAGACATTGTACTGTTTTACATGTGAAAAATACAAATGTGTAAATTTACATAATTTTCCTTTTTTTCATTAAAAAAAACAAAAACTTTTTTGTTTTAGCTTCAGACCCATCAGACAGAAATCCTGCTCCTGATCACTGGGAATAAGAAACAAGTGTCATGATCACAGTGGGTACTTAGTTTTAATACAAAGACAATAATTATTGAATTTGTTGTTACCTGTTTTTTTTATACTTTCTTTCACAGACAGTAACACCACAATGAAGAAGTGTTAGAGGAGTGGTGGTAATGAGGAAGAAAACAACAAGTTTCAATGTGTTGAGTTTAATTAAGGTTATCACAGATGTTGACACAGGTTTATCAGCAGTGATGACTCATGTAGATTTAAACAAGAACATGAGATAACAGAGAAAGTAACAACTGACTGGAGAAAATCTTCCTCAGTTTAACTTAAATGAGCTTTTTTCTAACTTTCAACACATTTTTACTGATTGTTGCTTTGTTAGTTTCAAGCAGGATGATTATAAGATCACATAAGATCATCAGCCAATAGTAAATCAAACCTGGAATATTCTCGGTGGAAATGAAGACAGTACTTCTTGATCTGTAGCAGAAGGAGTAGAAGAGACGTCCTGATGTACCTGTCTGTACATGTGTCTCTTTTAACCTTTAACTAATAGTCCCAGATCATTTAATTACTGCCATCAAGTGTTGCATGTGCATTCAAACGTCTGTTTATGTGGGTGTTGAGGTGATGAAGAAATAGATAAACTAGATAAACAAGCTATGCAAAGAAACAAGTTTAATCAAGTAACAATGGAAAACAAAGAGGTCTGTGACGATCTGTTTTTCCTGCATTATGTCTAAAAGTCCTTCATGCAGGACATTAAAAAACTTTCTGCTGTAGTAAAACTCAGTTTTCTTTTTTACTAACCCCAAAGTTCAACTTACTGACTCTTATTCATGCAGTCTGCTCCATAATTCGACTGTTTTAACTTTAATTACACTTCTGTTTGTAGCCTCAGACTCTCCAGGGACAAATCCAGATTCAACAGATCACAGCAGCTACTTCACTGTTTTGTGTTGTGCAGATAGACTGACAGCTCATAACAGTAAACTACATGTTCATAACATATAACTGATGTTTATAATCCATATAATAATAACATTCTGCAAAATAAATCGTATTTTCTGGTTTCAATGTGTTTATTGTATCACTGAAAAAATGTGTTAAATAGATAGAAACATTTTTCTTTTTGATTGATAAATTCACAAAAATAAAAATATTAATATATATTATGATCTTTAATAAGTTTCTATCCAATTATTTGTAAGGTTTCTTCCTGTAAAGGGTTTTTTCTCTCTGCTGTTTGCCTAATGCTTGCTCAAGTAGGATTTATTGGTTTTCATCCTTTTTATTTTAACTTGTGATTGTTGTTCTCTTTCTGTCTTATATGTGAAGCACTTTGTAACACATGTTTAAAGGTGCTCTATAAGTAAATGTATTATTATTATTATTATTATTATTATTATTATTATTATTAATTTAGTCCTTAGGACTGCCTTTGTACCCTGTGCCACACTTGTAAGTCGCTTTGCATAAAAGTGTCTGCCAAAAGACTAAATATAAATTTTATATCACTAACTAGACATCAACGATTTTAAGAGTAGATAAAAATAAAGTCTTGGACTTAAATGAATCTCTTTATATTTTTGTGCACTAAAAAAGTCTAAATAAAATCTTAAAGAAGTCCTCTAATACATTATCTGTGATGGTGAATACATGTAAGTCATACACAGCATTTCAGTTCCAATAAGGCCTCTGAATTCAACCCTATTATTGTTAAATTACTTCCATTCTTCTTCTATAACAAAATGACATGTTAGTACTCTACTGTATGTTAATACTGTACTATGTGTTAATTCTGTACCTGTTATCATAGTTGTTCTGCTTATTCCATGTGTTTAGACAGTACTCAAATCAATTTAGTGATCAATATTTCTGATTTTAGCTGTGACGGTTCAACTTTTATTTTGTTAAAACTCAGGAAGTTGACCATTCTACTATATGGTTATTATTGTGATCATAGTGGGTGTTGGAGTTGTACTTGTTTGTAGTGAGTTTTACATGTTTACTTCATAAAGTGGCTGTTGACTGTATACAGTTTCTGTCCCTCCATCTGTTGAAAATCATTTTATTTGAGCTGTTAATTTGTTGTTTCATTGCTGTTACTCTACAGGTTACTCTGTATGAAGATATAAAAATACACAGAGAAAGAAACAGAAAGTTGAATAAATGTTAGAATCATGAATCACTTTTCTGACCTAAATCATTTTCTTCAGTTCCGGCAATAAGGACCAACTCAGGTAGGAGTGGACTGAAACTGTATTATCATTATAACTCATATTTTATCTGATTAAACATGACATTTCCTGTAAACATTCTGCTAACTTTAATTTTGAAAGTAAGTACTTTAAAGTATGAATTTGTCACCTACTAAAACTTTCATTCATTCTCTTGAATTCAGTAAAAACACCTCGTCCTCTTTCTGGTTCCTGTTCCTCCCTCAGAGTTTCCTGTTGCTGCAGTCATTGGAGTAGTTGTAGGACTGCTGCTCCTGTTAGTCTGCATCATTGGACTCTTCATCTGGAGGAAGAAGAAGAATGGTGAGAGACAGAGATGATTTCAGTAGCCCACATCAGCTCATCTTTCAGTGATGTCACTTCCTGTAGATTTGTGCTTTCCTCAGTCGGCTCGAAGCCTCTCTGAGGACAGGTGAGTTTATGCGGGTGCTCCCCGGGACAAATACAGCTCCACCCCCAAAACAGAGCCAGCCTGTTCTGTTTCTGTGATATAAGAGGCCACCTACAGATTTGTTGGTAATGCTGACGTCAGCATTAACAGAAATCAGTTTTTCCATTACTGAGGAGCAGGAACAGCTGTTCAACATTGTTACCACTCCATAGTTCATGTATCTCCCTCTGGACTGACAAAATTAATTAAAAATCAGTCAATGAAGGCTGGCCAAGTCTAAGACTGACAGAACTTTGAGGACATTGTTCCACAGAGCTCACATTAAAAGTGTCCTCACATTTTTTCCTATTGGTTTTGATCTATGTGTTAAACAGTTAGTAGTAGAATCATTAAACTCCATTAAGCAGCTTCTATTCAAAGCAGATACTGAACAACATTCAGTCCATCCTGTCTAACGGCTCCCATCCCCTGAGTCTTTGGGCAGGAACTAACCAGAACCAACAGATCCAAAACCACCTTTTCTACCCTCTGCTACCACTGGTGAGTTTAGAGAGAACGCCTGTGATGAAGATGTGAACATTTCTTTATTACATACTTAATATAGTTAACTGTGGTTTCCTTTTGTCTGTTCCTTGTGTTCCTGTATTGCTATGAAATTTATTAACCCTTAGGGAAAATAAAGTTCTAATTGATTGACTGATTATATTAAATGTTTATCCTATCCATAACGGCCCTTGTGTCACTATAGTTTAGAGACTAATTAAGTTTTTAATCTTCTTTATTCATTTGATCTTAAAAAACATCCCGGCTTAATGAAAAAAAACAACTATTTTATTTTTGAATTCATTTTTTTTACTTTAAAATATAAATAATTAAAATGTTTTAATATTTGCAGTATTTGTAGTAAATGAGAAATTAGATGTAAGGCCTCACTCAGTCCACAGAGGACGCCGTTGTGACAATCATTGTCTGATGGGAGTGAAAACACTGGTTGCTACACACAGACACACATTCCTGTTGCCAAACGTACTGTGGGGGTGAAATACAATACAGGCCATTGAAGTTTTTTTTTAATGAGATATGTGTGGTGGGGGTATTTCCTGTGTCACAGAGCAAAGCTCCGGGTGGAGGAGGTGTTTGAAGCTTTTATATGAAACGATGGAGCTTGTTCTTCCAATGACATTTATGAACAAAAAGTGCTTCATGTCATCCAGAGGTGACGGGATTCTTCAGACCTATTGTCTCATATCTTCCAGTCAACAGTCTCCTATACAACCCTGACATCTGAACATGAGACACACTATCTGGACCCTGCAGGGACATGACTTTGCGTGAGGTCTGCACTGGACACATGTATCTACTACAGAAGCATGGAGTTTGTTTTGGTCCTGGTCTTGTTTCCTGTCACACATTCAGGTGAGAGACAACTTACTTTGTTTCTTTAAAACTGTAAAAGTTGAAATCCATTATTTGCGTGTTGTATCAGAAGTTTTCAGTTTTCAGACACAGGCTTCAGCTTCACTTTTAATCTAATCTAATCTAGTTTAATCATAATTAAAACCTTATGCTTTCAGTAAAGGGCTATTTTATTATAGACCACGTCAGATCAGGTCCTTGATCCTATTCAGGACAGAGATTAGTCTCTCATTAGGATCTCATTTCCATTTGTTGTTAGCTAAAAGTTTAGTTTAAGGGAGTTTGACTCACATCTCTGGACTTTGGTGACCGGCTGTGGGACGAGAATGTGCTGCACAAACATAAAGTCTTTGTTAGACTGACTTCCTCCAAACTCTGCAGTGAATCCCTCCAGTGACTACTTACTGTAACTTAGTAAAAGGGTTCATAGTGAACTTTTCTGTCACTTGGAAAAATGACCCAACCTCCTAAAAATCCAGATTGTCCAACTTCATGGCTGTGACTGCATTTTACGCTCAGCCATTGTCTTCTCTAATTATGTTTAATGTAATATAATGTTTATTTATTGTGTTTTTACTTGACAACTTGTTCATTGTTGTCATTTCTCTTACAGTGAAACACTTTCTGACGTATTTCCTCACCACTTCCTCTGGACTCCACACCTTCCCAGAGTTTGTGTCTGTTTCAGTGGTTGATGGGGTTCAGGTGTGTTACTGTGACAATGACAGTATGAGAGTAGAACCCAGACACGACTGGATTAAACAAATATTTCAAGATCATCCTGAGCACTTGGACTGGCTCAGTCGGGACTGCAGGGCCACCCGTGAGTTTTTAAGAGAAGCCATGGGGAGAATACAGCTGCACTTTAATCATACTGGAGGCATGTGTTTTTTTTTTTTTTGTCTTCTCTACTATTTACTAATGTTTTAATACTTGATTAATACTCATCCCCATCTCTAGAACCATAACATCCATCTACATACATGCACAGGCAACTAATAAATAACTGACTGTAAGCCCACTCTATCTACTGCAGTCTGTTTACTCCAGTCTCTCTCTCAGGTGTTCACATTTTCCAGAATATGTTTGGCTGTGACTGGGACGATGAGACTGATATGAAGAATGGGTTTCAGCAGTTTGGATATGATGGAGAAGGGTTCGTCTCTTTGGACCTGAAGAACTACAGATGGACGTACACAGAGCTGGCTGCCACCTACACACACAAGTGGGATAAATACAATACGTTCTTGAAGAATCAAAAAAGATTCTTGACCAATCATTGTCGTGTCCAACTCGAGCAGTACGTGAAGTATGGGAACAGTTCTCTGCAGAGAAAAGGTAGAATCACACGATCTGTTGTAGTTTAATGATGGAATCATAATGTAGACAAACATGTGAACAAAGCTCTTGCAGCATCTGAGGTTGATGTTAATGTTTCTTCAGGTCCAATGTTTAATGTGTAAGATTTAATGTGTCATTGTAAAAATACTCAATTCCAGTGTTGCAGTTAATCCAGAGTTAAGCACAGCTGCTGAGTTATTATTTTTGGACGTTCTCTCTCCTCAGATCTCCCGTCAGTGTCTCTCCTCCAGAAGACTCCCTCCTCTCCAGTCAGCTGCCACGCTACAGGTTTCTACCCTGACAGAGCCTCAATGTTCTGGAGGAAAGATGGAGAGGAGATTCATGAGGACGTGGACCATGGAGAGATCCTCCCCAACCATGATGGGACCTTCCAGATGAGAGTTGATCTGAACATTTCCTCAGTCAAACCTGAAGACTGGAGCAGGTACGACTGTGTGTTTCAGATCTCCGATGTTGAGGATGACATCATCACCAAACTGAACAAAACTGTGATCAGGACCAACTGGGGTAAGAGTGAAAACTAGAAACACACTCCAGTGTGTTTGTTTGTTGTGTAACGATTGTCCATTGTTGCAGCCATATGCTTTATGCCAAAAAGCATAAGACTGTGGTTCATTGACCACAGGAGTTCAGAGTTCAGACTGCAGAATTGTTTTTAGGTCCAGCAAAAAACGCAATTTTTCTTCTAAAAATTTGTCATAATGTGTGTAAAGTTTGTAACATAAACCTAAAATACAGAAGTGAATTCCATTAAATTAAATGTAATATTTTCTCCATTCGATGACAGAGACAACGTGCAAACACTGTCCTCTGGTTCCAGTTCCTCCCTCTGAGTTTCCTGTTGCTGCTGCAGTTATTGCAGGAGTTGTAGGACTGCTGCTCCTGTTAGTCTGCATCACTGGACTCTTCATCTGGAGGAAGAAGAAACATTTCAACTTAGTGGAGCTGATGTTCTGTAAGTTTTCTAATGGCCATGTTAGAAATTCTGTATTGAATATGTTAAAACCTGCTCTCCAGCATGAAGCACTACTGTAAATCTACACAATGTTTGTTTATTTAGTTTGAAGATGTTATTGTAATTAGATTTTAGTATCTAACACATCTTGATTTCTTGCTTCTAGCGTCAGAATCTTCAATGGACATTAGAGAAACACTCAGCTGCTGACCACAGTGAGTACATGCACATAAGTACTTGTACTGTGCACATAACTGTACAGTTGTATAATTTATACATTTTAATTCTGTATTTTATATTCAACTGATATTTGAGCAGTGTAAATAAAATCGAGTCAGGTTTTACAATGTGTCTCGACAGGTTCGTGGTGAAGACGAGAAGGGGACTCCAGTGAGTTACTGTCACATCAACAACTGTTTTTAACACAGGTTGATTTAAAAAAATAGTTTATTTAACCAAAAATACAGAAAGCAATTTACAAAGTTAAAAGGCAAAGTTAACTAAGCAGAATAAGCTACAACTGGACAGAAGAACTGAGAACATGAACATAAAGGCTGATCAGAGCTTATATAACATATATATATGATAAACATGTAACTGAAAACACAGACGATTAACAAAACTTCAGAACAACAGAACATAACATTAACCCAAACAACTGAGTCCAAACGACCGGTATCGTCTATAGAATTTTACTAAATGCACAAAATTCAAACTAATTAAAACTCTGCACTGAACCTCAGTTGTAACTTTTGTTTCTCCAGTTTGTCATAAAACACGATCCTGTGTCAGATTATGATCCACGTGCTCACTGACCTGGTCTCCATCATGCATTCATACACATGCTAACGCAGGCTGCTCCCACCTTCACCTCTTTCTATGAACCAGCCTGACTCAAACCAGAGTGTTGTAGACTTCCCATCCCCTGTCACCTTCCTAAATATTCAGTGTTCACTGAATATTTGTCCTCTCAACCCTATAAGTCACTTTTTGTGATTATCTTGGACCCTGAACTGAAATAGGACTCTGGGGATTCAGACTTTGGGATGTGAAGCGATGCTTGTACAAACTGAATGTGAACATTAGACACACTTTCTTTTTTGAACGACCACCTTGATACTTGAGGAGTTCAGTATTTTCAGTATTTACCTTTCTACCTGCTCATTTCCCTGTTGAACAGTTAATGTTTATTTACCAGTTTAATGGTATTTGTCGTACGAGAGTCTGACACTTGCAGAGTTCTGTGCAGCAGATTGAGTTTAGAATGATTTTCTTGGACACATGCTATGACATCGCTATTGAGCTCAGTATCTTTAAATCATATTTTAATATAAACAGAATTACTTACTGCACCTCTGCCAGCCAGTGAAGTTGCCGTTTGTATTGCGTTCATGTCTGTCTATTAATTTCTGTGAGTGAGACTTTCTTTCAGGGAACACTTTCACTTTCACTGAGGTGCTTTTACATCCACTTTATTTTTGTTGCTTTTATTTATTGTCACTATTTTTAGATTTTATAAAGTGTAACTTAATGTGTGCGTCTGCCTGTTTGTGGATGTTGATGCATGTTTGTTTGTGAATGTAATGATAAAATTGTATTTTCCTATGAAATTTTTACAATTCACTGAAATAGAAATGAATAAAATAACTTATTTATATCAATAAAAAAATCTTTTAACTATATTTTTTGTGTAATTGTTGTCTTACATTGTATTATGTGAAATTCTGATTCCCTCAATAGATGAACTGAATGTACTGAAAAGTTTCTCTTCTCTCTAATCACCTTGCCACAGTCCAGGATGTCACAGCACCCCCTGCTGGTTGGGATGTTAAATAATGAACAACACTTATTCCAAATGACTCCTACACGGTTCATGTTAAATTCAGTTATTTCACTTTCTCCTTTTAGCTTTAGACTCTTTAACAACAGGATAAGTTAAATTGTTCAAGTGTGAATTCAAGAGTAACATCTGGAGGAGATGTGCACTGCTGGCAGCTGCTCTGCAGGTCGTACCACAACTTTAACCTTCATGTACAACATCTAATTTATTTTATGAAATACCAGGTACTAAACAAGAACTTTAACATGGAAATTATTATTTTTTTAAATGACCTAGACGTGTTTTAGGTTGGGTCTCACTAGTTTTTTTAAAGCCAGTATTGTCATTGGTAAAGATTTTACACCCACTGGTGGAACTTTTTTGAATTGTTTGGAACAGAAGGTCTCCATCTGTTTTTGATTGCAACAGTTTGTAAGAACATTTTGGATTCAGTTTCTTCTCCCTCTGATGACACAACATCTGGACCTCAGTCTTTCACCAAACGAGTGTTTTAAACATGATGAAACGCTCATTTTTGTTGCTTCTCCTCTTTTACGTTTCATCACCAGGTAAGTGTTGAATATTTAACCATTTACTGACTATTATACTAATTAGATGACGGGATGTTTTCAAACCCTGTTTCTTCCACAGTGAAACACTCCCTGAAGTATCTGCTCACTTCATCCACTGGAATCTCAAACCTCCCAGAGTTTATGGGGGTTTTGTTGGTCGATGACATTCAGGTGTGTTACTGCGACGACAAAAGGATTAAAGTTCAACATGATGAGTGGAAAAAGCTGTTCGATGACAACCAGCTGTGGAAGTTGGTAACAGATCAGTGTTTCTCCGTTCTGCCTAAACTCTATACAACCAGACTTCATAGGTTCATGGAGCACCTCAACCAGACCACAGGTATGTTCTGCTGTATGTTCTATGTATAATTTCTTCTAAACTCTCCTGTTAGGTGTAAAGTTCCACCAGTGACTATACAGCCACACGGAAATGTGCTATAAATCATATACAGTCAGGCCTACACAGCATGTAATCACCCATATGAGGATGGGTTCCCTGTTGAGTCTGGTTCCTCTCAAGGTTTCTTCCTGTTGCCTTCTCAGGGAGTTTTTTCTTTCCACCGTCGCCCTCGGCTTGCTCATCAGGGACAATCTGATTATTATGATTCTTACACAGTCACTGTTCATGTACTGTTCTTTGGTTGTGTAAAGCTGCTTTGTGACAATGTCAATTGTAAAAAGAACTTTACAAATAAAATTGAATTGAATTTAATTGAAAAGTGCAGATATCGCTTATGTGACATTTTTGTAATTTTAAGCATGATGAGAGATGAGGCTCATTCACTTCTTGTTCCTCAAGATGACAAAGGGTTGGGTGTTGATTTTGCACCAATGCCGTTTTTCAGTGGAACATTTAATCTAAGGTCCAACGGTCTGATGTAAGTGAAAGAGGCTAAAAAAGAGGCATCGACAGATACTGTGAGGCAGAGAGAGTGTCGAGATCAACACTTTGCATTGTTAAAATGGAGAAATACAAAAAACAACTTAAGTCTGGACTCAGGAGTCTTTTGGTGCAGAGACTTGAAACCTGGTTTCTGGAACACCTCCTTGTCTCCTTCTGCCTTCTCCTCCACACATACCACGCTGATTCCAAGAGAAACTGGGAAACTGTGTAAAATCTACATAAAACAAAATAGTTAAATAAAACATATGGAAAATTAAAACAGGGAAAATGAATCATGTTAAGAACAAATTACTGTGATTTTAAAGCTGATGTCTGGTATGAAAAATGTTCCAATCACTTCATTACTATATGTTGTTATGTCAAGCTTCTCTCCACCTCACACATCTTCACCTCCTGCACTATTAACAGGACTTACCTTTATGTTGTAACTCTGTTGTCTTTGTTTCTCTCAGGTGTCCACATTTTACAGGTGATACGTGGCTGTGAATTGGATGAAACCACTGGAGCGATTAGTGGTTTTATGAACTGTGGTTACGATGGAGACGACCTCATGTCGTTGGACCTGAAATCACAGACATGGGTCGCTCTGAAACCACAGGCTGTCACCATCAAACAGGAATGGGATGCTGACAAAGCTTCAAATCAAGAGCGTGTGGAGGTTATCACTAAGATTTTCCCTAATTGGCTGAAGACGTATTTGAGTTATGAGAATAACTCTCTGCTGAGAACAGGTAGAGTTCAGTGACCTGATGTCATTTTATGGAAACAACTACAGTATGTTCATATAAAATACATTACAGCACTGTGACTGTGTCATATGTATAAGACAATGTAGAAAGAGTGCTGTGATAGTTTCTGGCTGCCCTGTCTTTGACAGTGATGGTTCACATGGAACTGATGTTTCTTTAACTTATTTAACTCATAAACTGTGTCTTTAATTGCTTCTTATACTCTCCCATTTTCTGTCACTGTGGAATTCACCTTGTTTGTATCCTGTCTTTCCTCCTCAATCTTCTATTGTTTTTGTCTTTCACCTTTACTCAGTAGAGATTCATTATATATCATACCGTGTTTCTCTCTGTCCTCAGTTCTCCCCTCAGTGTCTCTCCTCCAGAAGACTCCCTCCTCTCCAGTCAGCTGCCACGCTACAGGTTTCTACCCTGACAGAGCCTCAATGTTCTGGAGGAAAGATGGAGAGGAGATTCATGAGGACGTGGACCATGGAGAGATCCTCCCCAACCATGATGGGACCTTCCAGATGAGAGTTGATCTGAACATTTCCTCAGTCAAACCTGAAGACTGGAGCAGGTACGACTGTGTGTTTCATCTCTCTGATGTGAAGAAGGACGTCATCACTAAACTGGACAAAGCTGAGATTAGGAACAATGAAGGTGAGACTCGAATAATATTTGATGGAAATTGTATTTGTATGTATTTTCACACCTACTATATCTACGAGTTTAATGCCAAAAAGTATTTGTTGTAGGTTAAATTGTAGACAAGTTCTTGGGATATAAAGTTTTGCCTCTTGTTTGGACCAAAGGAAAACCCTGGTTTACACCTTTGATCTTTTCATATTTCAGTCATGGTAACATTTTACCAATCAAAGCCACTGGTTTAACAGAGTTTTATTGTGGTTCCTGTTCCTCCCTCAGAGTTTCCTGCTGCTGTCATTGGAGTAGTTGTAGGACTGCTGCTCCTGTTAGTCTGCATCACTGGACTCTTCATCTGGTGGAAGAAGAAGAACAGTGAAGCATAAAGATGTTTTCATTCATGTTTGGGTTTTGCATGTAGGATTTAACAATGTGTCAAAAACATTACACAGTATTTATTGTGATTTTCTATTTTTAATTTGTTCAGTGTGTGACTGACACTCGATTCCCACAACAGATGGACTGAATGTACTGAAGAGTTCGTCTTCTCTCTTCATATTCAAATCAGAAACTGTGAAATGATCTGTTGATGTTTGTTTTTATATTTCAATATGTTTAATCAAAACTTGTTCTACTATTTAATACCGTAATTTCTCATCTGTGTTTCAGGATTCAGACCTGCAAACAGGAAGTTATCTGCTATTAGTAGTCAATTGTTTTTGTCTAGTCCTGTCTTTCATATAACTACTGCTATTTGTGATAATTAAACTGCCTCTGAGGTGCTGTTAGCTTGACAATTGATTTAGACTAAAACATGTAAAGAACGTGAAAGTGTCCATTTGTCCAAAATTTATTCTAGAGTAAATTTCTGATTTTTCATTTGGTAATTATTCATTTAACACACATGACCTGGTGCTGCTCAGAACAAATTGGGGACATTTTACATATAAAACACACTTTTTAAACACAGAACACACTGTACAGTTCACTGTTAACTGTCCTATTGCTCCTCATCACCCAGGTTCTTTAAATACTGCCACAGTCTAGGATGTAACTGCGCCCCCTGCTGGTTGGGGTGTTAACATAAATAATAAAAATGGCTCCTACACAAATTCAGTAACTTTCTTCTTCTAGCTTCAGACATCAGATAGTCCAGATGTGTTTGACTAACAAAGGTGAAGATTGTGACTAAAACCTGTTTCTTACAGACTGTAGAACGAAAAGAGCAGTCGGTAAAGATGAGGCTGATTTTAACAACCTTAGTGAGGAGGTTAATCCATAAAAGACACAGCAGCATTTGATTAATATATAATGATTTGTAAAAGAATCTAATCCTGCAAAACCTAAAGAGTAACTAGTGATGTTGACATGAAGGTAGAGGAGTAAAAGTTAAAGTAAATAGTAAATAGAAATACCTCAAATACCTGAAAAATCTACTTAAGTACACTATTTGAGTAAATGTAGTTTACTACTGTAGGTTTACAGCCCGGTTCTCAACCACCAGCTGGTTAAACTCAGTCAGGATGGACCCTGATTAAAATGTAAGATATCAGTGCTTACACATGTAGAGCAGTAAACGTGATTTTAGTTTCAGAATGAGCAACAGCATGATATTTAACAAAATACCGTCCTGGGATATGGATCTGATTATGTTTATTGAATGCAGTCGCCTGATGTTCACTCCTCCCAAATCATCTGGGGAAGATCTCTCTTTGCAGACGGTGATGGAAGAGGGAAGGAATGTTTCACAAAACTAATACGCAAGAAGCCATCTGTGAGGTGGAGCTGTACAACCCCAGGACCAGAGATTTAACTCCATGATATTCCTGTGAATCCAGTTCTTGCATGTTAGTGATGTTTGAAACTTAATACTTGGAGAACGTATTAATAAAACTCTGGGAAAATGTCATAAAGACTGTAAACTGAACAGTCTCCTTTTTTGCTTTATAGTTGTTTTTCTGGTAAAACAAACATGTCGTCAGTTTATTACAAATGTTTGTTGCAGTTTGCTCTAAAATGTTTTTTGTTTGCTTTTGCTTTGTTTTGTTTCCAGCAGCTTTTCCATGATTAGACATGAAGATGTAGTTCAGCCCCTGTTAATTTTGTAAACTAACGTATCATCTGCAGTACAAGTTGAGATGTAATGATGTGATCTACGTGATCAGAGCTGATTAAAAGTGTTCAGCCAACTCTGAGTTCAACAAGTTAACGCCTCCTCTATTGCCTCTGTTTGTTCTACAGTGAAACACTCCCTGACATATTTCCTCACTACTTCCTCTGGACTCCAAACCTTCCCAGAGTTTGTGTCTGTTTCAGTGGTTGATGGAGTTCAGGTGGGTTACTGTGACAGTAACAGTAAGACAGCAGAACCCAGACAGGACTGGGTTAGAAGGTTATTCAGAGATAATCCTGGACACCTGGAGTGGCACAGTCAGAACTGCAAGATCTCTTATGTGGTGTTGAAAGAAGATATTGACATGATAAAACTGCACTTTAACCAAACTGGAGGTTTGTCTGTTTTCAGTTTCTACCACCTTGTGCTTTTGCATGCGTGTTGTAGATTTAATGCATGAATGTGTTTTGAGAAATTGTGTACATCATACTGTAAGTCATTACTACTCTACTCAGAAACATCTGTCTGTAGAACCATCTCATCAATCTCTATACATGTACCAACAACATCTTAGAGTCACACATAAACAGAACCTTTATGTAAACCCATCTTAAGTTAGTTTATAAATATAATGGTTACCTCATAAAAGTAGTGACCTGTGGTAAATATCATCTACTAACTAATGATAACTAACTACAATCTCACCCTAAAGTTTCTGTCTCTGTTTCAGGTGTTCACATTTTACAGGAGATGTCTGGCTGTGACTGGGATGATGTCATTGATGAGGTTACTGCATATGATCAGTTTGGTTATGATGGAGAAGAATTCACATCACTGGACCTGAGGACGCTGACATGGGTTTTCAAAGACAAGGCTGACACACTTCAAAACAAGTGGAAAAGAGTTAATAATGAAATAAACCACATCAAATACATTTGCCCTGAGTGTCTGAAGAAGTACATGGACTATGTGAATAGATCTTTGAAGAGAAAAGGTAGAATCACATCACTTGATGTAATTTGAAGTGAATATTAAAAAAAAATCAACCAACTGAAAAAAATGACATACATTATGCAAATGTTCCAAAATTAACACTTCTCTATAAAATGAACACTAATATTATAGACCTTTGAACTACATGTGTTGTAAAGAGTTGTTAGTGATAGATTCTCTCTCTCTCCTCAGCTCTCCCATCAGTGTCTCTCCTCCAGAAGACTCCCTCCTCTCCAGTCAGCTGCCACGCTACAGGTTTCTACCCTGACAGAGCCTCAATGTTCTGGAGGAAAGATGGAGAGGAGATTCATGAGGACGTGGACCATGGAGAGATCCTCCCCAACCATGATGGGACCTTCCAGCTGAGAGTTGATCTGAACATTTCCTCAGTCAAACCTGAAGACTGGAGCAGGTACGACTGTGTGTTTCAGTTTTCTGGTGCTGAGAACATCATCACCAAACTGGACAAAGCTAAGATCAGAACCAACAAGGGTAAGAGGGAGATCAGATGTTGTACTAATGCTTCAACAAAAGGTTTATTAATCTCTGAACAAATGTATTAAAAGAAACACAGTGTTATGTTGGTTTCTGCATAATTGTCTCCTCTAAATAATCTGCAGCTTTTATGTAACAACTTCATAAAGTCAACATATTTGTCTCCATCTAGTGGCAGAAATGGTGTAAATGTTCTGTTCTGGTTCCTGTTCCTCCATCAGAGTTTCCTGCTGCTGTCATTGGAGTAGTTGTAGGACTGCTGCTCCTGTTAGTCTGCATCACTGGACTCTTCATCTGGAGGAAGAAGAAGAAAAATGAGGGTGAGGAAAGAAGACGTTTTCAGTTATCATTAATTTGTTGTGAAGTTATTTTAATCTACTGCTGGATTGGACATTTATATTTATAGTTGTTTAACTCAAGGTTAAAATGTCAACAGCAAGCATAAAATAATCTGAAAGTGTGTAATCTCTCCTCTACATTTCAGGTTTTAAACCTGCAAACAGTGAGTTTTCTCTTATGTAATGTTTTTATAATTCTTCATTAATAGGAATTTAAACTGTGTTTTATGATTTACATGTTAACATTATTAACTATTTGTGTCCAGTTCTTTCACATAGTTACTGTTCATTTCAAGTTCAATTATTACATTTAATTTTCTGCTTTTAGCTTCAGCCTCTTCGTCATCGTCACACAGCAGCTCAGCTCCTGACTAATCACTGTGAGTATGATTTACCAGATGATTTACTTTCCTCATCTTCTTAAGTGAAGGTATAGAAAATATTTATCGTTATACAGTTTTTCTTTATGTTCATATGTTTCTTTCCTCAGGCTGTGCATCCCAGGAGGCCCCAACTCCGTCAGTAGTGAAGACAATGTGCCACACAGCACAGCAAACATCTCTTGAGTGATAGATTGAAAAGTGAAAACACTAAGACAACCAGGCTAAAGTCGTGGTGATGTACAGTTCCTGTGACTGAGGGTATGTGAGAGGAAATACAATTTAAAATGCAAATACAGCAACAACCAGGAGACTTTATGGAGAAGATGCACACCAACAACACTGCAAACACAGAATACAGTGGCTAATTGTAAATGTGATTCTCTCTTGACACTCACCTGTCAACACACCTAGATCAGCTGACAATACACCTGCTCTCTCAGGTCTCACGATGTCAGCAGTGAAAGATTTAAAATGTGCTGCGTTCGTGTTGTACAGGCAAGCAGCACATTTAAACTAAACTAACTAAATTCCACACTGTGCAGCTAATTCTTACATTTATTGTTAAAACAGAACTTTACTGTGAAATTAAAAATCGCTGTTTAAAACCATTCAGTGCACTAAAAACAGTTTCAGTCTCACTTTGACTGTTTGCATCTTGTAAAATGTTTGGACGTAGTTCTGAGTTTGTCACAATGCAGCATGTTGCAGCAGCAGCTGAACATTATGTTAGCACTGAAAAGTAAACTAAACTCCTTAAAGCAGATGTCTGCAAAGTGAGATTGAATGTTTTTAGTGTTACTGCTTTGTTACAAAACACTGACTTGTCCAGTAACTTACAGTATAACATGAATCTGTAAGTTATGTAAGTTACCAGAGCAGAGCATTAGTAAGCTAGGGGGCTTTAGATGTCCTCATTCGTTCTCCCCAAACAAAGGGACGACTGGACAAGTATTCAAGTATATCTAGACAACACATGCTCAAAGTTGTAGCAACGATACGCACAATCGTACCAGATCCCAGTTGATCCAGGTACAGAAATTGTTCAAAGATGGTGCCAAGTCATGAGTGAAACTGTTTATCTAGCACAAAGATAAAATGTATTTGTTTAGGCTCTATGAAGGTTTTACAGATATAAAATTGTAAAATGAGTAGCCTAATGCGTTACATAATAAATTGGCTTCTAAGCTAAAAAGTCCTTAGAGTAGTTAAACCTTCCACTACCTCCAGAAACACATAAATCCCATGATGAACAGTAATAATGTCTAAAATTAGCTTTAATGAGTATTTTAACAAATTCTTGTTCTTATTTCTTAATCAGTGTTGACTCCCAGTGAAGATAGATAGTAGAGAACTCTTATTTTTTTAGACAGAGCTTTGTAAAGATTTGTGTTAACATTTTATTTAACCATCCATCACATTTATATTGTTAGAGACCAGGTCATCTGATGGGTTAGATTAGTAGTAAATCCAGTCATGGACAATACAGTCATTTGTCATTTCATGTCTGAAACACATGAATACTCCCAGTAGAAAAATCATTAGTAGTGAAATAATTTCTCTCCAGTGTCATAAAATAAAATGTATATAAACCAGTCGCTGTTCAAAGTACAGAATGAAGCTGCAGAGCCGCTCAGGTCTTCTGCATACTTTGAATCTTTTTATTTATAGAACATATTTTCACATTCTCATTTAAATTTATTCTTCCTTTCATGGTTTTAAAGCTTTGTCTAACGTTGCACTGTTACAGGACATCTTGTGCTGATACACTTCAGTTAATTCATTTTACTGCTGTTGTTAATGTTTGTATGTCGGTTATTTCTAAAAGACTGTGAAGTGTGTGTGTGTGTGTGTGTGTGTGTGTGTGTGTGTGTGTGTGTGTGTGTGTGTGTGTGTGTGTGTGTGTGTGTGTGTGTGTGTGTGTTGTGTTAATACAGAACTATATGTTTTGTAGTTCTGTCTGTGGAGATTTGTGACCACCCAGGTCATTTGCTGGCTCATTTTCAAAGGTTCTATTTGATTACAAAGAGTCTCGTATGTTCTTAACTATTTATATTGTTATTTTTTTGTCATCTTGCACAAAGTGTGATTAGCTCTAAAGTAAAGTCCCTCCAGGATTTAATTTTTTAGGGTTGACCTGCAGTATGGGAAGTGTTTTGTAGTGTTAGCAGCACTGGTGTGAGACGTTCAGGTACAGTACAGAGTTGTGATTTAACAAAATTGCAAGTTGTACAGAATTCACACAGATTTGTTAGATTTGTGTAAATTGTTTGTTAAACTTTTTTTATTATTATATGTTCAAGGTAAGTGAAAGACATTTGGGGGAGAGGTGAAAACTCTGATGTCAAATCCTGTTGTTTAAGAGAAAGAGAGTGAGAAAACAGATTTCCAGACTAAGGATCCGGAGGTTTTTTTTCAGCAGGAAAATTTACAGAAATTGTGAATGTTTGATGACAAAGACAATAACATTATTATGGACACCATTATGTGTTAATTGTTGCAGTTTCAATATCACAGAGATTCTGGAGGGACTGAATTATTATGTTGTCATCTGTTGTCAAGTTCTTTTTTCAGAGTGATTAAATTAATGTAATTTATGTTTCTTCAATATTAAAACAAACAGTGTATATGGAGACTGAGTTAAATTCTTTTTTTATTAACGTTTATATGTTCACAGTAAGTCAACAACATGTCTGCAAAGAGGTGGAAAGTTGAAAACTCTGATTTCAAATCCTGTTGTTTTAGAGAAAGAGAGTGAGAAAACAGATTTCCAGACACATGATCCACATTGTTTTTCAGCAGATTAAGTTCAGGACTTTGCTCTTTCAAAACCTACCATTTGTTCCATACTAAACATTCTTTACTGTGTGTTTGTTCTTTTATCTTTCTCACAACTGTTTGAGCTACTTCTATAAATCTATGTTGCCAAAAATCGAACTTTAAAAATATATTTGTTGTTTTAGATAAACAGAAAATGTATCTGCACGGATATGATCAGTTATTTATAAGCAAATAAATACAGAAACGTGTTGGTGAAGTAGATTTCTTCATGTACCGGTGGACAGAGTTTTATTGATCAGTTAAGATGATTCATTACGTCAGTCTGACATAAAACGTCTCCATCCGCCGGACAAACGAGTTCCTGCCTGGTTCAGATGAATCTGAACTGGACTCAAGAAGCCTCCACATGCACAGATGGAGCGTGTTTTTACTCTGCTTATCTTCAGTGCTGTTACACATTCAGGTAAAATCCACTTTACTTTCTTACACACTGATTTGTTTGCTTTATCTATTATGAGTCTGTGTTATATTGTCTTTTGATTTGTACTGAACCAGCTGTCTGTGTATTAGCCTTTAGATGCGGTTCGGTGCTGTTTAACACTACAACACTGTTTATTGGTGGATTTAATATGATTAGAAGCGGCTTCGGTCAAACACACACTTTGCGCTAATGTTAGGGTGGTTCTGAGACGCACTGCAGCAGAACCAGCGAAAGTGAAAGTAAAATGTGATTTTAATGCGATTCATCAGCTCCAGTGACCAGAACATCAGCTCTGGGATTGTTTCTGATGGAGGTCGACGTTTGTTGTAAAATCTCCAAACTGTAAAATGTGGCACAATAAGTTTTGATGTTGTTGTTTTATTCCAACAAACTGTGTGAGAGGATTAGTTCCAGTTAGAGATTCTTCACCAAGACTAGACCACAAACTATATAACAATATCATAATAATATATAATGATAAGGTTTGAACCAGGACAATAATAAATGCTTTTGATTCATTTACTTTCACCACTGTACATTTCATTATTCATATCAACTAAAAGCTCTGTTTGTTCTACAGTGAAACACTCTCTGACATATTTCCTCACCACTTCCTCTGGACTCCAAACCTTCCCAGAGTTTGTGGCTGTTTCAGTGGTTGATGGAGTTCAGGTGGGTTACTGTGACAGTAACAGTAAGACAGCAGAACCCAGACAGGACTGGGTCAGAAAACTAATCAAAGATGATCCTGATCACCTGGAGTGGCACAGTCGGAAATGTGAGGTCGTTCAAGTGTTGTTGAAAGACGATATTGACATGATAAAACTGCACTTTAACCAAACTGAAGGTATGTCTATTTCTGATTTCTATACTTTTTTCATTATTCTACAATGATTGGTTAAATTCATTAATACATTTTGAAAAGCTGCATCCTGAGAGATAGCCTGTGTCCTGCAGTAGACCGTCCGTTGGCTGTGGTCACAGTGAGTCGATTTACCTTCAGCTGTAGCTGCTGAGCAGCAAGTGTCACTGTACCTCAGCGAGATGGATACAGTTAGTTAAAGGAGGATATAACCAGCATCACCGGCTGATTGAGACTCACAATGCAAAGGGAACTCAAAGATTTGGGACTAAACAGCTGTGTAGCCTTAAGAAAACCACTTGTCAATGAGGCTAATCAGAAATGTATTTATTATAAATTGCAAATTGTCTAGTAGGCCTGTGGGGGCTGCTGCAGTTGGTCAGGCCTAGGTTCAGCAAAGTTATGTCTCCAAAGAATGAGGTCAGCTGACTACATGAATACACTGAATGACCAGGTTATTCTATCAGTGAGGTTTTTTTTCCCTGATGGCACGGGCTTTTTCCAAGACGACAATATCAGGATTCATTGGGGTCAAACTGTGAAAGAGTGGTTCAGGGAGCAGGACTCATCATCTTCACACATGGATTGGACACCACAGAGTCCAGACCTTAACCCCATTGAGAATCTTTGGGATGTGCTGGAGAAGACAGCGGTCCGACTCTCCCATCCTTAATACAAGATCTTGGCGAAAAATGTATGCAACTCTGGATGGGAATAAATGTTGTGACATTGCAGAAGCCACGGTGAATGTGTGCTGCAATCAAAGCTAAAGGCGGTCCAAGTTAATACATTGTTATGGTGAAGGTATACTGTCAGTGGCGAGCGATGCTGGAGCCAATCTCAGCTGTCACAGGGTGAAAACCAGATACAACCTGGACAGGTCACTGTAAACCACATCTGTAGTCTGTTATGCAGAAACCTACTTACACTGGACTGGTGTCTGAGGATCAGACCGATAAATCAAATTCTGTCATTCTGTATGGTCCAAACAGTAAGTGTAGTCAGGTTATGATGAAGGTAATAAACCGTCACTGTAGTTACACAACAATGTATATATTAGGGGAAAACATAGACATGCAAGGGTCTACTACATAACACAGGCTATACACTCAGACTAGAGATCAGTCTTCCATTATGGATCAAAGGAAAAGCAAAAGTAGCTCAGAAAAAAAAGTCACCGCCGCTCCGTATAATCATATAATCACATAACCCTCGTCTCTAGAACCATCCCATTCATCTCATCTCAGTTTAGTACATGAACCCCCAACATCGTAGTGTGTGCACATTCTTGCATGTAAACAAAACCTGTATACAATTTATTTGTAAGTTATTTCTTAATTATATGTATTGGTTAACATTTGAGTGTCCATTTCAGTTTTTTGTCATCACGTACTATAAAGTAGTGACCTGTGGTAAATATCTGTTACTAACTAATGATAGCTAACTGCAATCTCACCCTGAAGTTTCTGTCTCTGTTTCAGGTGTTCACATTTTACAGGAGATGTCTGGTTGTGACTGGGATGATGACAGTAAAGAGGTTACTGGGCTCGATCAATATGGTTATGATGGAGAAGACTTTACATTATTGGACCTGAAGACGCTGACATGGGTTTTCACAGAAAAGGCTGACACACTTCAAAACAAGTGGAAAAAAGTTCATAATGACATAAAAAACAAGAAATACTTCATCGATTACACTTGCCCCGAGTGGTTGAAGAAGTACATGCACTATGGGAATCATTCTCTGAACAGAAAAGGTAGAATCACATTACTTGATTTAATTTAAAATGCATCTTGTGAGTTAAACTTTTTTCAAAATGTAAACTTAACATTACTTGAAAATTATCATTTGAAAGGACAATGAAAGAATTTTATGTTTTATGAGACATAAGGGCAGAAATTAAAAGGAGCCTTTCCAAAGTGGTCCATCTTGGGTCCAATCTCTATTAATGAACAGTATTTTTGTTGTTTAGTTAAATGCTTTAAATAGTTTCTGTTTGATTGCATCAGAATCAATTCCTGACTTAGAACAGAAGCAGCAGGGGAACTGTGACTTCTTCTTCTTCTCTAAGCTGCTCTGGCCGCTGGTGTCTTGCAGCCTGTTGGAATCTTTTCTCTCTCTCTGTTTTTCAGAACTGGGTGGATCTATCTGTTTCAATTTAATTAAATTTTATTTGTATAGAGTCAAATCACATCAGAAGTTTTCTCAATACACTTTACAGTTGTTTAAGGTTTAAGACCTTACAGAGTATAATTGTACAAAAATTATATAGAAAACCCAGGAATCCCATTTGAGCAAGTTTTAGACAACAGTGGAGAGAAAAAAGCAGAACCAGGCTCATGGTGGGCGACCATCTGCCTCGACCGGTTGGGGTCAGTGAAAAGAACAGCAGACAACAAAAACAACAACAAGTAGTAAACATTGGGTAGGTCAACTGGACAGCTGCTGGTTGAAAATATCATTGGTGAGTTGTCTCATTATTTGTGGTTTATCATAGATGCTGTCATCTGGCCATTTTCAACATGTTTGTTGCTGCCTGTGTTGTAGATGCCACGTCAGCTCCATTAGCTCTGGCAGCCAGAAGCTTCTCTGTCTGGTTCTGGTTGTGGTTGGTCTCACATTGCTTAAACACTTGTGTGTGTGTGGTTTAATATGACTTGATTGTGTAGGTATGACCATGGCTGTATGTGGTGTCTAACAACTCTTCATTTGCCTCACTTGGTGGTCTGCCCTGCTAGTTTAGTCTGCCTCATGAATTTATTCTTTATCTCATATTATTGGTAAAATCCGTGGAGTCATCAGCAGTTGTTTTGTTTAAATAACAGCAGGTTTCTGTTTAATGATGAATCATGGCACGATGAGCACATCTCACATCTCACTTACTCTTGTCTCCATTCTGCCCTTCATCTCTGTTTGCTTCACTATGGATCCATATTTCATCTCTGTGCAGCCTATGGAATACTGCAGATCATGATGAAATACTGTTTTAACATAAAAAAAACTTTCAGTTGATCTGTAATTACATTTTAGCATTGCATTTTGACTTGTTGAAGTTATAACTGGAGATAACATGTATTTCTATGTAATGTAAAACAGCCTACCATTAATTATAGAAATAATTTATTTCTAATTTTTACTGATAAGAATATAATATCTTCAATTTTAGTTTTGCATAGTGGCAGATAATGCTACTAGCATATTGTTGTTTTATGTTATTATTATTAAAACAGGCCATACCCAAAGGCTTTGCTGGATTACAATCTGGCTCTGACTTAAATTGTCCATCTCTGTCTCTGTCCCTTTCTTCCTCCCTCCACCTCCATTAGTGATAGATTCTTTCTGTCTCTGTACATCTCTCTCTCCTCAGCTCCTCCCTCGTTGTCTCTCCTCCAGAAGACTCCCTCCTCTCCAGTCAGCTGCCACGCTACAGGTTTCTACCCTGACAGAGCCTCAATGTTCTGGAGGAAAGATAGAGAGGAGATTCATGAGGACCTGGACCATGGAGAGATCCTCCCCAACCATGATGGGACCTTCCAGATGAGTGTTGATCTGAACATTTCCTCAGTCAAACCTGAAGACTGGAGCAGGTACGACTGTGTGTTTCAGATCTCTGGTGTGAAGAAGGACATCATCACCAAACTGGACAAAGCTGTGATCAGCACCAACTGGGGTAAGACTGAGATGTAATGTGATAGAAATTGGAAATACACCAATTTGTTTGTTGTGTTAAGATAGTCTTGATTGAAGCCGCAGGTTTTATGCCAAAAAGCTTGAGTCAGTGTTCCCCAAACTGGAAAGTGCACCTTTAGTGGGTGAGTGACTGCAGAACTGTTTTATTACAGGACAATGTTTTGATTTTAGATCTCAAGTTTATAACCTTGTAGGTCTTGCATAAAAAATACAGAGAAAATCTTATCTCAATCAAATCTCTTACATTGTAAAACTGTTTTTAATGTGTTGTGAACTAGTATTTTAGACCAATAATAAGCGATATGTAATGTAAGGACATTTAGAACATTCTGTGATATTCAATAAAATGTCCTCACTGAAATTTCAGTACTGTATTTATTACATACAAAATGAAAAATTATTATTTAACTTCTTTCTGTAGGTTCTTCCTGGCATGTCTGAGGGTGTATAAATATTTTTACTTACAAAATCTGAGTCATTAACTTTGCTCGAACAGGATAATTCCAGTTTACAACTTCTATTTTCGTAGGTCATTAGTATTTTAGAAAATGAAAATTACTGTATAGTTCAATGAAATTTGGTTTTCTACCTCACTGTCTTACTCATATGATCTGCTTTATTTACAGATTCCATAAACTAATCATATTTATCTTTATCTCATTCCAGTTCCTCCCTCAGAGTTTCCTGCTGCTGTCATTGGAGTAGTTGTAGGACTGCTGCTCCTGTTAGTCTGTATCACTGGACTCTTCATCTGGAAGAAGAAGAAGAATGGTGAGAAACAAAGACGTGTGCTGGATGTGCTGGATATTTAAAAAGCTGCTTAAAGACGTATTTTAACTTTTAATATTTTGTATTAAAAGTGTTTTTAACTTTCTACACTTTTACACCAGATTTGCAAACTGTCAGTTCTGTCTTTTGTTTACAAAACTTTTTTTACAATAATTGAACGTGTCTGATATTATTGCTCATCAATTTCTTTGTGATCCTTGAATCCCTTTTTTGTTCAGTACTGTCTTTTAATAACTGTTTTAATTTGATAATATCACTTAACTTTCTGCTCCTGCTTCAGATTCTCCATTCATAGCCAGACAAACTTCAGATCACAGTAAGTATTATTTCAACTACAGTGTCCAGTGTCAAACTGCTGTAACTGTTATTTGAGTAAGTGTAAATTAAAGTTTTATATAGTCCAGCATCAAACATTACATATTAAAGGCTTTTTCCAATGTGTCTTGACAGGTTCCTGCATCAGTCAACAGTGAGGGCTCCAGTGTGTTACTGTGACATCAAAACCATTTAAGAGAGTACTGTTTGTGTTATAATAAATGTAACAGTAAAGCCAATGATAAGATCACAGGATTAAGAGAAGAACAGTATTTAAACCCTTAAAGAGTAACAGCATGTTCTACTTTTCTGTTGCTGCAGACATTGTTAGGAACTAACCAGAGAGTAAACAAAGGAAGAGTGAGAAAAGAATAATACTGATACTTGTGTCTAATTTATCTTATCAGACTAAAGGTGTTTCTCCAAATATGACACAAGGTCTTTGTGCTTGTTTATGAAATACTGAATGAACTCCTGGACTTGACTGAGTATCAAGACATCTTAAAACATGGTGTTACTTGTTCATTTCTGAGGTCAGGGTTATTTAATGAACTGTTAAAATTCAAGACATTTTTAATGTGATGTAAAAGATTTAACAAAAAAATTCCATGTAAAAAAGGCATTCCTGAGGTACTGTGTTTAAAAAGGTACGGTTGATATTAGTAGTATTTTAAAGGTACAGAATACTGTCTCTGGACATTTAGACAGTGAAAAGATTCATGCACATGTTTTTGAGTAATGTCTATTTAAAAAACTGGCAAATGTTCAAATCTCACAGTTTCTACTTAGAAATCTTCTCCAACTTCTGAGTGATATTTATTCAGTTTGCTGTTTAGTAAGAAATGAAATCATATTTAAAGGGCTGATATTTAAACAACAACTTTAAAGAGCTTTGTCGTAACCTGCTAATGTATTTTAATAATGATGCACAATCTTTCAGCGAAAACTGTTTTTACATTCACCTCAATGTTTCTTTTATATATTGTGACTATTTTCTGAATTTCTTTTTAAACTAAAGTGTAGCTTAATGAGTATCAACAAAGGTTTATACATATTTGTTAATTTTAAATATGTTATTTAATATTTTAATAATTTTGCAGGTGCAATTTAAATGGGCCAAGATCTTTTCATTTAAGATATGTTCTAGAGGCCCTGCTACCTTCCCTCAGGTGTTTTCATGTATTATTGCTGTGTTGCTACAGGTGGCACAACTAGCTGTGCTTTTTCCACATAGATGATGTAGGTGTTACAGTAGATAACTTCTTTCCTTCAATAAACATTTAAAAGTGTTTGTTGTGTTTACTTGTTGTCTGTGTTTTAACTGTCTGCTCAGAGTTGAACCTTGAAGGTTGGAAATGTGTAGCAGTTGTTTAAATGTGCCATTTAAGTTTAATCTACAGGAAGTTAAATGTTAATATTTAGTTTTTCCTCAGTTTAATCATTTTTTCAATGTTTCATCATAGTTGGTTTCTGTTTATTATTTTAGTTTCCTATAGTGCTTGTTGAACACGTTGCTAACTTCTGTTAGAGCCCTGCTCTGATTTCTACCTGTTACCTCATATATTCATGTTCGCGTTGTGAGTTTTCACGTTTCCTTCCACCAACCTGCAGTAAATTTATATTTAAAAATATATGTATAAAGATTTAAACATTCCCTGGACTTTTTATGTGGAGAAGAAATAAAAATGATGAGGGACAAATATGTTTTCACTCATTCTGGAAATATTTTATGCCATGAAGCTGCCAAACACATAATTCAAAAATTATGCTCAAACTCTTTCTTTTTTTTTAAATTTCACACCGAACAGAACGTTTTCTCTTTAACAACACATACATCTGTTTTATACTTGTATTATTTCCATGTTAATCTTTGCTTGTTAAACTTTAATTTTATTTCTTTTGAGCTTTTCTTGCTCTTATACCTGGGATCACTGTCTTGCTGACTGACTTTTTTTTACCTTCCATGAAGTTTGATTACAACAAACTGAGACATGTTTTTATCTTTTCATTTTGAATTCTTGGTCTTACTCGTATTAAGGTTCAGGTCTCAGCCACTAGAGGGAGAACTCTACCACATTACATCCAACCAGTCAACTAGTTAAACTGCGCTTGTCTGATGCTGGGAAACGAAAACGACGCCCCCTTCCTGAAATCTCTTCAGTGGATCAATTTAACCCAGATTTAAGTGACGTTTACTCTCAGATTAAATTTCTATTGGCTCATTTTAAGGCTGTGGTCGACAGCTCTCACCCCCCCTGCCCTTAAATTCAGTCTTGAAACTGTCGTGTGATGACAATGTGTGTTTGGGCGGAGAAACATCTGTGTTGTTGATTCAGCAGATTCAGATGATGATTCTGATTTTACTGCAGATATTGATTTTTCTGGGAGTCCAGGACGCAGCAGCGGGTGAGTTCAGCAGTAGTTGTAAGTGGATGGTACGTGTCTAATAAATAAGACGAGCTTTTATGTTTAGTTGCAGAATATAAGAAGGTTTTAAACAGTAACAAAGTCATTATCTTACAGTTCAAATCCCGATGAACCATGTCTCTTTCATTGCACTGGGGTTCTTATTCTCATAGATTTGATCAGAAACTGTTGCGCCCGAGCTGGTTTTGGCCAAAACAGCAAAATACATTTGAATAATTATGCACACTTACGCAAAAGTTTAACAAACACTCAAATCAGCAATAAAATAGTGACCTGCATAAAAACTACGAGTATATTATTCTACGTTCTTCATGCACTTTGCCTTTTTAATCTTGAAGTTATTAATTTCATGGTTTATGCAAAAATCTCCAAAGCTCCAAATATGAAAATCTCACTTTCAGTGTGTGTGGTTAATTTAAATCCAACAGTCATGACTGTTAGTGAAGTAATTAGAGCATTTTTCTTTATTAGTGATAAATAATTTACAGTCGTGTAACTCCTCACTGCATCCAAATTGTGCATTTTGAATAAGAGACTGCTCTCATTTAGGTTTTGAGCTTTTGTTCTAAAATTAACCGACACAGCTGTTGGCGGTTTTTCTGGGCCGTGCTGAAACCAAAACACTTCCTGTTTGTTTGTGCTATGTTTAACATGATACATTAATCACTAATTGATTTCAATTCAACTTTATTCTCTAGATTTTGATTGAAAAAAGCTGAGGGAGAGAGAAAGGATGTTTTAAAACCTGGCTCTATGTAATGAAAATAGCCAAACTCACACAATCAATGACAAAGGTCACATAAAACAATGAATATCAATATATTATGACTAGTTTAGTTTCAGAGTAAATACAATATTCAAGACTAATTAATAAAATGAATGAACCTGATATAATTATATTATGTTTTTCTTACAGTGACTCACTCTCTGAAGTATGTCTACACGGGATTCTCACAAGTCCCAAACTTCCCAGAGTTTGTGGCTGTTGGGATGGTCGATGAAGTTCAGATCATTTACTTTGATAGTGACACCAGGAGATCAGACCTCAAACAGGCCTGGATGAACCAAGTCACAGTCCACAATCCACAGTACCTGCAGGGGGAGACTGATTACTGTTTACGTTTGCAGCAGGCCTTCAAAGCCAACATTAAAACCGCACAGCAGCGTTTTAACCAAAGTGGAGGTTTGTTCATTTTTTACTTTTCCACAGTCACGATTCTTCAACTGTTGATGGCTGTGCTGAGGTCAGTTTACTCTCTGTCTCTGTCTCAGGAGTTCACATTGCTCAGAGGGTCTACGGCTGTGAATGGGACGATGAGACTGATGAGGTCGATGGTTATGATCAGCACGGGTATGATGGAAAAGACTTCATATCATTTGACCTGAAGACAGAGACATGGATCGCTCCAACACCACAGGCTGTCATCACCAAAAACAGATGGGACAATGAAAAAGTTGCTGTCAAACAGTGGAAGAACTACCTCACCCACATTTGTTCTGAATGGCTGAAGAAGTATGTGAACTATGGGGAAAGCTATTTGCTTAGAACAGGTAGAATCACATAACTTCATGTAATTTCATGAATAAGCAGTTTTTATTGTAGTAGTAGTATGAAAAACTATATATTACATTATATTAAATGATATGATATATGATATGTTTATTTTATTTTGAAGTCCTGAACAACTTCCTGTCTGTCCAGTATCCACTTCCACTCTCATTCCTTCCACCTGTCCTTTCTGGCTTTGGGAAACTCTAATGGCCTCTGCCCCCCTTTGGTGTTGGATTCTCTAATCCCCTTTCTCTGGCCCTGAACTCTCTTGCTTGTTGCTGGATTTGGATTTCTAGGTCTTTTGCCTCTATTGTATTTCTGTTTGGACAATAAAAGGCTTTTTGGGCTGCTGCTGAACCTGGCTTTTCTGGTTGTGGACTGTCCCGACTGTCTGGAGTTACATCTTGATTAGAGTGAATGAATAGCTTGTCTGGTGCATGTGCCACTATTTGATTCCCTCTCAACCATATCAGCAGCAGAAGGCTGCGGTAACCAGACTGAAACGGGTCAGATTGGTCAGTGGTCAGATGTCCACTTGCATGTATACTTAGAGGAAAAACAAAGTATAAAATCGATAATGTAGATTGTGATACATGTGAATAATTATAAACTTTAAATAATTTAGTAGCTACTGCTTCCTACCCCACTGTCTAGCCTTGTTCAGTTTATCAAACTGGCTAATCTACAGAAAATCCAGTGTAAATTTGTTAATAAGGCAAAGTAGCGCTGGTAAGTGGAATCTATGCTTTTTATTCATACCATGTGGTTTAAATCATTCCTGGATATGTGCTAGTTAACGTTAATCCTGTCATAATCTTTACCACCCAGCAATCTACAGTAGATCAGCTGAAAGCACAACCCTGAATAGCTAGTCAGCTATTTCTTCATAGCTTTCTTCTACAACCATCAGTTTATTTCAGATTATGCACCAGATGTCAGAGACTTGTCATTTATGGTGAGTGTGTGACATCTGACGCAACCCGAATCCGACCCTGTTCTGGTTACTGCACTGACCCAGGCACTTGACCCAGGTGATCGCCCTACTCCTACTCCTGCAGAAGAAAACACCTACTACATGCCCCCACTCACTTCAAAGAGTCAGCTCACTCCTGTTTTCATACTTAACAGTTACCTTTTGCATGCTCACCTGTCTCTATTCCAGATCTTTTATCAAGTCAGCACATGCCTGCTAAAACAATAGTCTGTTCTCTTGTGGACCAGACTGTCTCCGATCCTCTCCCCCTGGTCCAGCTAGGTCATGCTTCCCATCCTCTCATGTACCCTGCTTTCATAGACTGTGGTTTTGGTAGTAGCTTCATTGATGTGAATTTGCTAAAGATTGATCTTGAATAGCTGTCATTACCTCAGCTTCATCTATGTTTACTTAAAGATTACCTTTTTATAGATTCCTGCTAAAAGCCAAACCACCCCACGTTCATAGAACAAAGCTCTTCATGTTATCCAGTCTCCTCATCAGCCCCCAGTTCTCAGCAGCACCTGGGTTGATTGGCACTGTGGTAAAATCCTTGGCTGGTCCATCACCTGTATTGCGTCTTGTCTTTGGTCTACCCCTGTCTTACCTGAAAGAAAGACTGAAGATCTAACTCGCGTCAGCCAAGAGGAGATTGGAATGATCACTCCAGGCTAATAAGGCATTCTTTGATGTCAAGGCACGTTTCAGCTTTGGTTCTCACTCTACCTGATCCTCCCAAGCAGTTTACTGCTTCTCTGCTCCCAGGAACCCACATCATAGGGTTTGAAAGAGTACCTTTATGATTGACTTTGGGGGTTTCACACTTTGTTGATCAACTTTTCTTGGAACATTTTTTCTGCAGTTAAAATTATCATTTGTTTATACTTTACAGATTCCCTAATTATGTTTAAGGCTCTCCTAATATTATCTCTCAAAGTACTACTGGAGATTAAACCTAACTGAGTTTATTATGTTAAAGTTTAATGTGTTTTACTATGTCTCTGTCACTTTTTCCACAGTTCATCACTGCTCTTTTTTCTTTGTCATACAGTAAACTTTAATACAAATCTCAAAACTTTAAATTTGTCTTTTTGTATTGGCTAGATCTCCCCTCGTTGTCTCTCCTCCAGAAGACTCCCTCCTCTCCAGTCAGCTGCCACGCTACAGGTTTCTACCCTGACAGAGTCTCAATGTTCTGGAGGAAAGATGGAGAGGAGATTCATGAGGACGTGGACCATGGAGAGATCCTCCCCAACCATGATGGGACCTTCCAGATGAGTGCTGAACTGAAAATTTCCTCAGTCAGGCCTGAAGACTGGAGAAGATACGACTGTGTGTTTCAGATCTCTGGTGTAAAGTATGACATCATCACCAAACTGGACAAAGCTGTGATCAGGACCAATGAAGGTGAGAGTGAAGTATCAGGTGATGGCCACATTTAAATGTCAAATGACTCAGATTGCGTTAATAAAGCTAATGTGAATATAAACTGTCAGTGTTTTTATTCCAGGTTCTTTAGAGTTTTCTGCTGTTGCTGTCACTGGAGTTGTTGCTGGACTGCCACTTCTGTCAATCTGCATCACTACATACATAATCTGCAGGAAAATATAATGGTTGATGTTTGTTTAACTGATTATAAAGTCAATACATGATGTAGGCCTACTGTAGGTCTTTGTAGTGATGAATTGTTGTACCTCTTAATATATTCTGAAAATAATAATAAATGGGATCATGTAGTATTAAATTCTACATTTCAGGGTTTGAACCTGCAAACAGTATTTTAAATATTAAAATTTGTAATTGTGTAATTTAATATAAGCAGCTTAATAGTCAGACATTCTTATTAAGTTGAATTCTTTATTTTTTCTCTTGTGTAGTTTTTCAGAAATCTCAAAGTTTAAATTAGTTTTTAATTGTGTAAATGTATCCCACCAAATTAAACATAGTGCAGTACTATACTCCAAACAGTTGTTTTTGTTTGTTTGTTTGTTTGTTTGTTTGTTTTTTTTGTGGTATCACAACATTTAGACATGTAGTTGTGATGTATGTGTTTGATTCAAAGAAAATTTAGTAGAATATCAGGAAAAAACTTTGAAATCATTAATATTTGCACAGGAAGTGTAAGGAGAGAGACTACTCTATATGATAACTGGCAGATTTATTGTGTATTATTTCTCTCTCCTGACAGATGACAAGTCCAAATCCAAAGAAGACGGTAAAACATATGGATAACTGCTGTGAAAATAGTTTTCATCAGATTTTACAACAACAGGCCAAACTTAAGCAAAATCATAATTGTTAGATTTACATTAATGTATTTATCAAAGAATATTTCATTATTTCCACCATATTTCACTTTATGATGACAGCTTATATTATAATGTACACAGAACAGTCTGTGTGTCTAAGATGGTGAGAGACAGTTGGGCTGAAACTGGTCTGGCATCTGGACTTCCTGCTTGTTAGGTTAGGAGTTCAACAAAGGTATTGGCTCTTCCTCAACTATTTATAAAAAATGCACATCCCTCCTGTTAAACGAACAGATATGCTAGTAATCTAACCTACATATTTACAACAGGGATAAAAACATCTTTATCTTTGAATTCATAAAGATGATAAATATTCATATAGATGAAGTTTATTTTTCCAATGAAGACTATTGGATGACATTTAGGATTTAAAAAAAAAAGGGCCACAACTTTGTGTGGCAATGTGACTATTGTTCATTTCATACTGAGATTTTTTGTGCTTTTCTGTTCCTAGAGTTGCAGTTGTCTGTTGAACAGCACTTTTACAATTTTCAGTTGAATATATTTAGTTGTTTATAGATCCCACTTTACAGATTATAAAGCTGCAGCTGGGAAATGAGCCAAATATTGAACACATGTTCAAGCTGATGAGATACTCTTTTTACTTTTACCTCAAAACCAAGGTGGTCGGGGATAATGAAAATCTGGGTTCAGCCAGAAATATAAAGTTGACCCTTTTTCTTTCCATTTCCTTGATTAAAATTGATCATTCAATGTTATCGTCTGTTACATACGTGGTTTTGTCTTTATTAACTTACCCACAACATAACAAGATAATTTTTTGTGAAATCTCTTCCTAAAATGTCACTATTTCTGCAAGAAATTTTATTTTAGCTACTGTGTAAAATGACTGTTTATATTTGAATGTGCTTAATTATTTTATTTATTAATTATTTCACTGCTTTAACAACTTATGTCCACTAGGTGTCACTGTAGGACATGAACCTGTCAAATCAAAGTTATTGAATCTACTTAAAAAAAGTAAAAACATATGTTGTTCACATTTGTACCGCAGTACATACGATATCTATCAGATAATACACATGTATTGATTTCAGTATATATTACTAAAAAAAAAAAATTTTTAACTTATATTTGGAGATATTCCTCTGACCTTACACTGCCTTTCAAAATAAAAGTCATGTTATTTGTTATAAGGGGGATCTTGCCCACAGCCCTTCTTACTGTGAGTCATGTATTTAATTTCATGCATTAGTGATTCAGTACAGTTGATAAGAACCACCTAAGACATTTGTACATTTTGAATTCAGATTGATTTAATTACTGCATCTGTAAGACTTGTTACATCTTCTCATTGAAGCCTTAAGAGAGACAGATATTTTAGCTGTGATAGGAAGCAACTATAAGTAACAACTAGCAGCAAATTATTTTAATAGATAACATGAAATAGTAGTAGGAGTGCAGATACTTACAATGTAATCATGTATTTTAGGTAATAATAATGACATATTTCACCTTTCTACCTCCTACGTTCCTGTTGAATATTAATACTTATTGACTGTCCAATGTTCTACTTTTATTCTGCTAATATTCTTGTACTAATCTGACAGATATTTGTACTAGAAGACTCGGAGTAAAACAAATGAAAGTTAATTATTAGGCAAACAGTGATAGTTTAGATTTAAGCAGAATATACACAATATAAAATGTAGACAGTATAACTGGGTCAAATAATATGACTCCAGTCACTTAGTTAAATCACTGAATACACAGTGTGTAACACTTTACAATATGAACTAAACAGTAACTAATAATTTATTATATTTAGTCTGTTTCATAGCTAAATACTGTGACTTGTACAGCTCCTTGTTTCATTAACAGCAGCATAAGAATTATAGTATGTGTTGGTGCTTCATTTTGTTATTGCTCTGAAATTCTAATCAAAGTTTATTCTGGTAACACCAGTTATATGGCGACATCATGTGGAAATTTCCGACATCTGCTTTCAGTCAACTAGTCCCACCTTCCTCTGCTCTGCTAAAGCAGCTCGAACTTGTCGAAACAAGATGAAAAATATATTGTTGTTGTTTCTTTTCTGTCATGTTTCATCATCAGGTAAGAACACTTTTTAAAACTCTTCACTTAAACCTTTAACTTTGTTTCTGCGTCCCTTCTCTTATATAAACTTTCTATTTAGTTTTTATTTTATCTTTATAACACTGAACATTTTAGCTGAACCATAGTGAATATGTTTTATATTTATGATGAATGTGATGATGATGTTTGTGAATTTATACTAATTGTAAAAACTTGTTGTTTACCAGTGAAACATTCCTGGAAGTTTTTCTTCACTACATCTACTGGAATCTCAAACTTACCAGACTTTATGGGAACTCTCCTAGTTGATGACATTGTGGTGGGTTACTGTGACAGCAACAAAGGGATTGAACAACATCATGCAGGGAAGATTTTTTTTCATGACCATCCTGAAATATTACAGGAATACTCTCAAGAATGTTTATATACACAACCTAAACAATATAAAGCCAGACTTGAAGATATCATGCAGCACTTGAACCAAAGTGGAGGTACAGTATCTTTTATGTTTAACTTAAATTTAATTTCTAAAGTGTTCAAATGCTTCAAGATGATAATTATTTGCCTCGAGTTGTGATTGAGGTAAGATTAAGGCTGACAGGGACTCAATCATTTTCTATCTAAAGGAGGATATGATAAACTGTGACTGCTCCTCCCTGAAACACTTGAACACAACAAAAGTCTCTCAACAACAGATTTTTGCTTCATTAAATCTTCTTAAATATGAGAAAACTGTAGTCAGAGATGGTGACATTGAGCTTTTATATTTGTAGAGATCCTTAGTTTTCTTTAAGTTTGTTATCTCCTGGTTTGAGTTTGGAGAACTTTTAACCTCTGTTTACTCTAATTTTGGTTTGATGATTAATAAAGAACTGAGTTGTTACTATAGTTAGTATAGTTTTGTGTTACCTAATCATCTTTGCACTGGAAATATCATCGATCATTTTAATTTGCTGTTTCTCTTTCTGTCTCTCAGGTGTTCATGTTTTACAGTCGATTCAAGGCTGTGAATGGGACGAAAGAAGACTTCATATCATTGGAGTTGAAGAAGTTGACGTGGATCGCTCTGAAACCACAGGCTGTCCCAATCAACAGATATGGGATGGGAAAGATAGAATAAAAAGAAATGAGTTATACTTCACTGAGATTTATCCTGATTGGCTAAAGAAGTATTTGCGTTTTGAGAACAGCTCTCTGCTGAGAACAGGTAGAGTTACATGATCTGATGTAAATTTTTACTCCTTTCATATAAGGTGTTGCTATGTTATTATGTGATTATAATTTACCATGATTTATTTTATACTTAAGTTCACATTTTGTGATTCTAATTTGGTCAGTCTGTCAGTCATCTGGTATTTAACTATAAACTGTTTTAACATTTTTTCTCCTCAGTTCCTCCCTCAGTGTCTCTCCTCCAGAAGACTCCCTCCTCTCCAGTCAGCTGCCACGCTACAGGTTTCTACCCTGACAGAGCCTCAATGTTCTGGAGGAAAGATGGAGAGGAGATTCATGAACGTGGACCATGGAGAGATCCTCCCCAACCATGATGGGACCTTCCAGATGAGAGTTGATCTGAACATTTCCTCAGTCAAACCTGAAGACTGGAGCAGGTACGACTGTGTGTTTCAGATCTCTAGTGCTGAGAACATCATCATCACCAAACTTGACAAAGCTGAGATCAGAACCAACTGGGGTAAGAATAGAAACTGGAGGAGATATTTATAAATGATATGATCGTCTGAAAAAACGAATACTTGCTTTGTCCACTAAAGGGGACCAGTTTAATAAGTCTGGAAACAAATGAGGTGTTGAATTCTTAACTTTGTTCTAACACGACAATTCCAGTCATTGGAGTCAATAAACATATGTGTGAACACAGTGATATCACTACAACTCATATGTGTGTGAGTTCTCAGCTCTGAACTTTCTGTAGTGGAGAAAATTTAAATATTTAAGTAAATGAAAATTATTCTTCAGTTCAGTTAAGTTCTTTTTAAAATGTGGTTCATCACCTCACTGTGTTATTCAAATTATAAAGTGGATTCTTAAAACTAAACACATTTTTCTCCATCTGGGATAAAGACAAAGATTAAATGTTCTGTTCTGGTTCCAGTTCCTCCCTCAGAGTTTCCTGCTGCTGTCATTGGAGTAGTTGTAGGACTGCTGCTCCTGTTAGTCTGTATCACTGAAGTCTTCATCTGGTGGAAGAAGCAAAGGGTGAAGGATAAAGGTGATTTAATTTGTAGGCTTCAGTCTTTGACAGTTTGTAAAAACATGACACAGTATTTACTCTGAAAAGATTAAAGTTCTTTTTTAAAGTGATGTGCAGTAACTTTACTTGTTGACACAAGCTCTCAGTGGATGAACTGAATATGTGAAGATCTGCTCTTCTACATTCAGATGTTTATTTATCTCTTCATAGATTTATTTACTTTAAAGTTGAACCCAGCGTGTACTTAGATTCATGTTAACATTTATCACAGTAATCTCTCATCTATATTTCAGGTTTCAGAGCTGCCAACAGTAAGTTTTGTGTTTTATTTTTAAATCATTGTTTTATTATTATATATCTGATTATTGCTCATATAATTTGTTTATCATATTTTTTTTTTATCTGTCATTTATGTTCAGTCCATTTCTTTCATTTACCTTTGTCTTTCTAATACTGTTATTTTCTAATTTGATAATATCACTTAACTTTCTGCTTCTAGCTTCAGACTCTTCATCACCAAACAGACAAACTTCAGATCCCCTCTGATCACAGTAAGTATTACTTCAACTACAGTAAACTGTGTACAGTAGTAGTAACAGTACAGTAACATACTGCTGTGAATGATATTTGAGTAAAAGTGTAAATATAATTAAATCATTAATAGACCAACATCACAAATTATATATTTGTCTCAAAGTGTTTTACAACGTGTCTCTACAGGATGTGAAGAGGACTCCAGTGACATTACTGTGACATAAAACCATTATTTACTTTTTGTGTTTACAGTTCATTTCATCCACCAAAAAAATGTTTTATTGTTTAAGTATCTACTGTGAATCAGGCCTCAGGTTTCTTGGTGTTAAGACCAGTGATGTGAGACACAGTCAACTTTACTTTTCCAGGAGGTGCTGTAGCTACAACTAGGAAATAGCACCCCCAGATATTTTTATGGTTCATTTGGATTTACACAAGTTTTTAACTGTTTTTATATAGAATTTAAAATGTAAATAAAATCATAAACATTAATGAACCAATCATGTTGTAATATAATATTTGGCAGTTTAGACACAAATTCATTTTCCGTATTGATGTGAAACCAACCTGAAGCATTAATTTGTGGTCTCAACTATCCTCAGACTGAAGAAGCTACTTGGATGAGAAGTGAAACTTCAACTTCACGTTGATGACTGAGAATCTTCACTGTTATATGCTTTATAGTTATAAACAGACTTATGAAGTCTTGTTTCTCTAATGTGTCATAAAATATAATCCAGAGTCTTAGAGTTTGTATATAAAATACTGATATGCTCAGTTCTTCTGGAATTGCTTTTTTAAATTGATAATATCCATTATTTTATTAAATACTTTTTGTTTGTTTGTTTTTTTTGTTGTGTTGTGGCTTTTTTTCTCAGATCTGTTTTTTTCACAAATATTATACCTGTGTGTTTATCCCACAGGTTAATAAAAATGTTTTTTGACTGTGGTTGAATGTTTCATATGTTTAAATACATTATGCTAGATTCCTCTTTATAGCAAACCAGAATAGGACTAATGACACGATTGAAAACTATTGTTAACTTGATTTACTTTTTTTACAGTGTCCATTGCTGTTGTCTCATATTATTTTCAATAACTTTTGAAAATAATATGAGACTTAAAAGACGTAAAAAAGTTTGAATACAGTTTAATTAAAGCAAAATAATTTATCCAAGACACCTTTTTGTAAAACTGGGTTGAACTGCACATTTGGGCGTGTTTCTACCTGTACTGTCTACATCACTTAATCAGAACAATGGGAATTATGATGCTGTGGCTGGACCTTTAACAGGTAACTCCTGCTAAAAAGTGTCCAGTGTGTCTGAATTAAAGCAGTTTAAGGTTTGAGAGGGTTCTACACATCGATAAATATGAGTCTGTCTTTCTTGGTGAGCTTGGGGTGAGGTGAATAATTCCCAGTGTGCTGTGACATGTTTTGTTTGCAGTATGAACAGCAGCAACTGATTTTCAACCAGATGAGTGAAGCTCAATGTTGTCTTGTGTCTTTTTGGAGAAGACTTCATGTTATTTGAACTGAAACAACAAACTGACAACAGTATTATAGAAGAAAGATTTAACATACACATACACCGATGCTTGCTCTGAACACCTGAATATGTTTTTGCATTATGAAAATAGCTCTGCGTTGAGAACATGCATAGCTGGACTGCATTAACACCTTGACTATAACAAATTATAGTCAGTCAGTGATCCATTACAAATACAGGAAGCACTGGGGCAGACTCCCAGTGAAAATCAGTCTGCAGTGAAGTTACTGTGACAAACAAACCTCTTTTTTTTATATATTTTTAGACACCTGATGGTCATCTGTTATGTTAAATAAAGACCGCAGTAAACCCCAGTTATAAATTACTGTTTCTCCAGTGTGTCATAAAATAAAACTCAAACTCTTAGTTCTATATTTAAAGCACTGAATGTTTTAGCCCCAAGACACAGAAAATCACTGACCTGTACAGAATAAACCTGTAGAGTCTTTTAGGTTCTCTTGTTTATTTCTTATTAGTATCTTTTGTGCTTTTCAGTTCCCAAAGTTGCAGTTGTCTGTTGAACAGCACTTTTTAACACAGCCTTTACAGTTAAATTCATTTTGTTGTTTTTTTAGATTCCAGTTTACAGATTGTGAAACTGCAGCTGAGAAATGAGCAAAATGTTAAACACATGTTCAAACAGATCGTTAATGAACCCAAGATGTGCCGCGCTCGACTAAATCGCGTCCAAGGGGGGAGTAGACTGGTGGACGCCAGCAGCTGCCACAGATCCTCTCCAGCATGTCTGTTTTTGCTCTGTTTTGCCCGAGATGCGCCCCGGGGTCCTGTGTTCACCACCTGATGCACAAAACTGAATTCAACTTCTAAAAAGGGTGTCACAGAACACACTATAACAGAATATGGAGCGGATTAATCACTGTGAACACTACTGTCTGGATGTAGTTTCTATGTATTTTTGAAAACATAATAAGTACTAAGAAGTATACCTAGTATACTAAATGTATAGCATTGTGTTGTAAACATGTTTACTACACCAAATAATAAACACTGAACATTAACAAATGCCACAGCCCTCCCCTCTAGAGGATCTCTAGAGGCCTCTGTGAAAAACATAACCTATGTTTATCCTTTTACATTAGTTTCTCCCATAAAACTGTGTAACTTAAAGTGACTCTTGTGAAACTTGCCTTGGCCCTGGTGAGATGTGCACCAGACCTTTATATGTCAGACAGGATGTCCCGGCATTCACGTCCAGATGAGAACCAACTGTTATGTCTCCCAGACAGTTATTATCTCTTCACCTCTCTCCCCCTTCAGAAATCCATAAAAATAACTGTACGTGTTGGATTCTTAAAGTTTTGTCAGCTGCTGTGTTGAGGAGTACATGCTCCTTTGGACAAGAGAAAATACACTGAGTGTGGCTATTCGAAAGCATTCTATTTTTTCTCCACTATTACATTTAGAGAATGCACTATGTAGACAGAGCCTATGTTGTAGTATATGGCAGATAATATCATGGTTTTGTCCGTCATCTGTGACAAGACATCTGACTTTATCAGCTATGGCCCACTCCTCCGTTAGTTTCTTTGTTTTGACTTAACTGATCCACAGCTGCTTTCAATCAACAATGGAAACGACTTAATGTTGAGCGCAGACTAATAATGATGATACTACTAGACTACTACTACTACTACTACTATTACTACCACTACTATTACTACTAGTAATAATAATAGTTTCTTTGATGTGTCATAAAATAAAACTCAGACTCTTAGTTTGTATATTTAAAGCACTGAATGTTTTAGCCCCAAGACCCAGAAAATCACTGACCTGTAAAGAATAAACCTCTTCTTTATTTCATATTAATATTTTTGTGCTTTCCATTTCCTAAAGTTGCAGTTTGTCTGTTGAACAGCACTTTTACATTTGAATTCATTTTGTTGTTTTTTAGATCCCAGTTCACAGATTGTGAAACTGCAGATGAGAAATGAACCAGATGTTAAACACATGTTCAAACAGATTGTTTTAGTGAATATTTGTGTTGAGATCATCTTTTACCCCAAAACCAAGGTGGTCAGGGTTAATGAAAATCTGGATTCAGCCAGAAACTGTCAGGGTTCCTGCCTCACCCCCGTCCTGTTGGGGTTTTTTGTCCCCCCCCCCCCCCCCCCCCCCGGTGTTTCCCTGGTCTTCCTTCCTCCACTCTCCTGGACTCATTATTGACTGACTCATTTCACCTGTGTGTCCCTTTAGTTTTATAAGCTCGTCTCAATCTTTTGTTCATTGCTGGTTTGTTGTTCATCACGTCCATTATTCCTCACACACTACACCCTCCATGACTCCAGTTTGTTTGTCCGTCCGTTGGTCGATTAGTCAGTCAAGTTGTTCCTTGGACTCTTCCTTTGTTTGTTGGACTCTGTTTTCCCATTTGTAAGTTTGCATTTCATTTTACCTTTTAGTTGATACTTTGTACTGTCTGGTTCGTCTGTTTGTTAATGTTTTCCTGCCTTCGCAGTGATTTTGTTTACTACTTTGTGTGTTCGGCCTGTGTGTTTAGTTTGGTTTGTCTGTTCCACAGCACTTGTTGGTACTTTGTATTCTCAGTGTGTATTGTCCTTTTATTAGTGCAGTGTATTTTTGGTGGTGACTTTGTTCCACCGTGTTTTCTTTCTGCTTTCTTCTACTTTGTTAGTTCTTCCCTTTTGTTAATAGTTCCCCTTTTTGTACATACCCTTTGGTCCCTTTCAGTCAAATCCTTACAGAAACATAAAGTTGACATAAGTCAATCATATTTTCTCTGTTTCTCTTTTTCTATCTGTCTCTGAATGTTAAAGTGTTAAACATGAGGTTTGTTATACAACATAGACTTTGTATTATGTTGTTTAATATACTCTATAATATTTTTTTTCTCCCTCTCAGCTCACCCTAACTCCTGTTTATTTCAAGGACTTAATAACTTAACCTCTACTATACACAGGATAACTGTAATGTCAGGCTGAAGTGAGGCAAGTTATTTAGGTTAAATCACTGAATATACAGTATGTAACACTTTAAATATGTACTAAATATTAAGAAATGATTCATTAATATTTTATTTCCCAATAATTCTAATAAATAAATAAATAATTGATCACACTTAGTCCATTCTATAGCTAAATACAGTGATTCAGGGTTATACAGTAAGAATAAAAGTGTTACAGTGTTTTGTATTGTTAATGCTCTTAAATGCTTCAAAGTTTATTCTGGTAACACCGGACACATGACTGTGGTTAAGTGAGCGTGCAGAACTGAACTGATTTTTAACTGATATTTAGAGGGGAACAGCTGATTGTATTCCTTCTGTTTGTGTGATTCCATAGGTATAAATCTGTTGTTAGTGTACACTTGACATACATTTATGTCCTTTACTCAACTGTTCTTCTTCTTATAATTCATACAGTGGAAAACAGTGAACAGCTCCACAAATCTAGAAGCCAGCTTGATGTGTTCATGTAAAGGGAGAAATGGTTCTGCACTGGCTCTGTCTGGCACCTCACCTTTATTTCCTACATATAATCATCTTTATGTTGTTCTTAATGGGGGCACATGGATTTAAGAAGACTTCCTGCACATTTTGAGCTATTTAATTTATAGGTGTCAGAACACATAACACGGTGCAGCTATAGACTGGTCAGAGTACCAGTGCTGACAAATCCACCACAATTGGTGTAAAGTTCAAAATGTATCTATCAAAATCTATTAACATTGACATTTAAGCAATAGGTTTGTGTGGTTTGACACAGCTGACATCATATTTGGTCACAGGTAACCATAAGCCAACCTACAACTGTAATATTATAGATAATGTTATACACTCACTTTTTATGAACTTTCAACAGACCTAGATTAAGGCCACAAGCCAAAAAGTTTGTCTAATATTGGTTTTTTGATACAGTACAAGTGGTGCTGGAGTCTTCAGCTTTCATGCTTTTCCTCATTCATGCACCTTGATAGGTGAAGTTACTGTTTTTCTTCAGTTTCTACATTTAATATGTTGTCCTATACAACATATTAAATGTACATTTAATTATTGAATTTTGTTTATATTTTATCCAATGTCACAAATTCTGACAAAAAGGGGATTAAATATCCATTTCCTTGTGTTAAAGGTGTGGTAACCTGTGTTGTTTATAAGAAATTCTCCACTGAGAAAGTAAATGTCTAGAGAGGAGAATGTCTTTCTATGGAGTAAGATCACTGTAGCAGCAAAAACAAGAAAAAGCACAAAGCTACAACATGTTTGTAAGTTAATTACAGTGCCTGTAAAATGTATTCACCCCCTCCAAGGGGGCCCTAGGGATCACTTCAAGGCTTCTTTGTACTAACAGCTGATGAAGCTGCTGACCCAGTTCTACACTGCTAATGGAGTCCATCCTCATAACACCCATCACTGGTGTATGATATACACATTTTGCATTTCAATACCTCATTCTCTTCTTGATCACTGTTACATAACTGTCAGAGTATTGTTTTTAAATTCTGATCACCATGTTCATGTTGTGTTTTTGTATTAATAATACGACTGCCCTACTTACTACGTTACAGTCAACCCTTGTGTGTATTTAATATTATTTGCTGTTTTATTTTTACATTTTTCTTATCAAATATGTTAAATTTAGGAAGCTGAAAGTAACACAGAGACATGTTTTGTATCTTTGCAGACATTACTGATAAAGTAGTTGACTCCTGTCTACATACTGTGCTGCAGCTGTTTTAAATGCAGGTGTTCTGTTGTGAAGCTGCTGCCTTGTCTGTGTACAGTTACAATATTATGTGTAATGGTGAATAAATTATTAAATAACATAACATTAAAATAAAAATAAAAGTTTATAAACCATTTAGGACTTTCTCTGTTTATGCACAAAATATGACAAAGAACAAGTCCTGAAACTATGCAAACTGAACATAATTGACCAAAATGACACTTTGTTCACACCCATACATATCACATTTTCCTGCACAATGGTCTTGTACAGCTCAGGCGATTGTCACTCCACTATGACTTGGTACTATCTCATTTGCAATTCCATCAGTTTTTTTTTTTTTTTGCTGTTTCTCCAAATTGATCGTGTTAGCTGAGTTTTTTGCCTAAGCCCTGAAAAAACCAAGTTACTCAATTGCATCTTGCGAGTTAACTCCTGTTGTCTTAATTAATCATGTTTGAGCTTCTACTGTTGTACATGAACTACATGCTGCATTTGTACCTAAACAATAAACCACAGTCAGAGGTGAATGCTAGAAGACAGCAGCTTTGGTAAAGGTATTACGTTCAGGAATGTGCTGTCTATTAAGGTTCAAATATGAATCAAAATGTCCAATTTAAATTTAATTTGCTTAACCATCAATCAAAATCTTAATTTGGTGGAGGAGAAGGGGCTGTTTGTACAGTTTGAAACTGAAACTTGCTGCAGTGTTAAAGTCCTTGTCAGCCACTGGAACAGATTGGAAAGTGTTTAGTGACTGAAGCAGTTTCCTTTTTGAGTGGAGGTGATGTTTCTTCTTCTTTTGCAGTCGGCTGTTCCATTTCAGGTGTTGCCACAGCAAATCATCTACCTCCATTTAACTCTATCCTCTCCATCCTCTTCTCTCTCACACCAAGTAACTTTGTGTCCTCTCTCACTACATCCATAAGTCTCCTTTGGGTTTCTTCTAAACCTGAAACATCCGTTTACTGATATGTTCAGTCTCTCCTCTGAGTCTCAGTCCTACACTCTTGTCTTTCCTCTTCTCTCTCTGCCTACGAACACACCTTCCTCCTCTTCTTCTTCCACCAGTACCCTGTAGGTCAACACTGGCGGTATGGAAGTCGTGCATGTGTTTGGCAAATATTTAATTCCGTAATTTCTCGTCTGTGTTTTAGGATTCAGACCTGCAAACAGGAAGTTATCTGCTATTAGTAGTCAATCGTTTTTGTCTAGTCCTGTCTTTCATATAACGACTGCTATTTGTGATAATTAAACTTCCTCTGAGGTGCTGTTAGCTTGACAATTGATTTAGACTAAAACATGTAAAGACATGTAAAAATTTACAGTTCAGATTTATCTACAGTTAATTGATTTTCTATTTGGTAATTATTCATTTAACACACATGATCTGGTGCTGCTCAGAACAAATTGGGGACATTTTACACATAAAACACACTTTTTAAACACAGAACACACTGTACAGTTCACTGTTAACTGTTCTATTGCTCCTCATCACATCACATCATCTCCTTAATATACTGCCACAGTCTAGGATGTAACTGCGCCCCCTGTTGGTTGGGGGTGTTAACATAAATAATCCTCCCACACTGTTCATTTCAAATTCAGTAACTTTCTTCTTCTAGCTTCAGACATCAGATAGTCCAGATGTGTTTAACCATCAAAGGTGAAGATTGTGACTAAAACCTGTTTCTTACAGACTGTAGAACGAAAAGAGCAGTCGGTAAAGATGAGGCTGATTTTAACAACCTTAGTGACAAGAGGTTAATCCATAAAAGACACAGCAGCACTTTATTAATATATAATGATTTGTAAAAGAATCTAATCCTGCAAAACCTAACAAGTAACTAGTGATGTTAAAATGAAGGTAGAGAAGTAAAAGTTAAAGTAAATAGTAAATAGAAATACCTCAAATACCTGAAAAATCTACTTAAGTAAATGTAGTTTACTACTGTAGGTTTACAACCACTAGCTGGTTAAACTCAGTCAGGATGGACCCTGAATAAAACAACCAGATATCAGTGCTTACACATGTAGAGCAGTGAACGTGGTTTTAGTTTCAGAATGAGCAACAACATGATATTTAAGAAAACACCTTCCTGGCATATGGATCTGATTATGTTTAATGAATGCAGTCGCCTGTTGTTCACTCCTCCCTTTAGAAATCCTCTGGGGAAAATGACGAAGAGAGAAGGAATGTTTCAGGAAGCCACATGTGAGGTGAAGCTGTACAACCACGACCAAAGACTGTAAACTGAACTTTTCAGACGGAGCCATACATGTAGTGTAAACAAATGCCCAGACAGCAATCTCTTCTTTCTCTTTACAGTTTTTAATTTTTTATATTTTTCGGAGTGATCAGCCAACACTGAGTCCAACAGTTGATCTCTGCGCTTTCTGGAGAACGTAAACGCCTCATCTATTGCGCACTGACGCTGTCTGGATCAGTCACAGATTTATTCTGGGTCCAACCTCACAGGATGTGGTATTTTTGACTTCCAGCACAATCAGCATCTTAAATTCTGCTGGAAGAGTTTCTGTCTTCATTTTAGAGTCTTGTCTCCGCCTCCTGCTCTCGTCTGTTTTTCCAGGTTTCTCAGTTCATGTTCAGATCAACTGAACCAACTCAAATCAAGATGAAAACCATATATTTGTTGTTCCTTTTCTGTCACGTTTCATCGTCAGGTAAGATCACATTTTAAATATTTAAACTCTTAATTTGTAAAAACATTTACTTTCGGTTTTACTTCCTAAGACTATTTATTACGTTTTAACTCAATCAAAGTGAATAAGTCATATTTACGACGAGTGTGATTAATTTGTGCATTTATACTATATATTTTTTAATCCAACAGTGAAACATTCCCTTAAGCTTTTCTTAGCTACAACTACTGGAGTCTCAAACATACCAGAGTTTATAATGACCGGATTCATTGATGACGTTCAGGTGATTTACTGCGACAACAACAGAAAGATGGAACCAAAGCGGGATGCAATGAAAAACATATTGGAAGACGAACCTCAATTCCTGATAGAATCCATGCATGAGTGTTTTGAGAGGCAGCCTAACTTCTATAAAAACATACTAAATATTATTATGAAGCACTTGAACCAATGTGGAGGTACAGTATGTTCTATCTTATACTTCCTTTAATTTGTTAACTGTTCTTCTTGTGAAGTAAAGTTCTGATTTGTTCCTCCAACTAGTTGCATTTTTGTGTACAGTATTGTAAAGTGTTAGCAGATCATCTTTCCACTAGAAATATCATCCATCTATCATTGTTACCTGCAGTCTTTGCTGTTTGTCTTTCTCTGTCAGGTGTCCACGTGTTACAAACACAAAGTGGTTGTGAATGGGACAAAAACACTGGAGAGGTTGTTTTTGATCAGTACGGTTATGATGGAGAACACGTTGTGTCACTGGACCTGAAGAAGTTGACGTGGATCACTCTGAAACCAGAGGATGTCCCCATGAAACAGTTCTTGGATGCTGACAAAGTTGGAATAATTGAGGCTGTGATTTCCATCACTCAAATTCACCCTGAGTCACTGAAGAAGTATTTGAAATATGAGGACAGTTTTTCATTGAGACCAGGTAACGTTACATGATATGATGTAAGTTCATGGACACATTTCATGAGTTATAATGTTAATAGAGGTTATTATATTGTATTTAATATGTACTGTTGTGACAAGGATGGTGAGTCTTTCCATCAGTTGATCCTTAATTTTTAACTATGTTAACATCATATTTGTTGATTAACTTTTAGAACCAGCAGGTTGATATTTTTTGTACAGAATCAAATGTCTGAACATCCAATGAAGAGTTGCCGTGACATTTGGAAATTTAACTGATGATATTCAGATAATAAATTTAAAAAAATCATCACATGAAAGTCATTGTGGATGATACTGATGTTGTTCAACTAGCTCAACTGCTGTCTTTACTTTAACCCCCTTCAGCTCCTCCCTCAGATTTGCTGTCATACAGTGTTTCTCAACTTGCACAAACATATGTGTGAACACAGTGATATCACTACAACTACAGCAAATTTAAATATTAAATTAAATAAAAAATATTCTTCAGTTCAGTTAAGTTTTTTCTAAAATTTGGTTCATCACCTCACTGTGTTATTCAAATTATAAAGTGGATTATTTAAACTACTAAACATATTTATCTCCATCTGGGATAAAGACAAAGTGTAAATGTTCTTTTCTGGTTCCTGTTCCTCCCTCAGGGTCTCCTGCTGCTGTCATTGGAGTAGTTGTAGGACTGCTGCTCCTGATAGTCTGTATCACTGAAGTCTTCATCTGGTGGAAGAAGAACAATGGTGAGAGACAAAGATAAGTTTGGTGAGAAATTTAATTAAATAATTTAATTTAATTTAATTAGCAGGTTTCACTCTTGGACAGTTTGTAAAAACTCAACACAGTATTTATTCAAAATAAATTAAAGTTCTTTTTTAAAGTGATGTGCAGTAACTTTAGTCGTTGACACAAGTTCTCAGTGGATGAACTGAATATGTGAAGATCTGCTCTTCTACACATGTAGATGTTTATTTATCTCTTCATAGATTTATTTACTTTAAAGTTGAACCCAACATGTACTTAGATTCATGTTAACATTTATCACAGTAATCTCTCATCTATATTTCAGGTTTCAGAGCTGCCAACAGTAAGTTTTATGTTTTATTTATAAATCATTGTTTTATTATTAAGTATTAAATGTGTCTGATTATTGCTGATATAATTTGTTCATCATATTTTTTTTATCTGTCATTTATGTTCAGTCCATTTCTTTCATTTACTTTTGTCTTTCTAATACTGTTATTTTCTAATTTGATAATATCACTTAACGTTCTGCTTCTAGCTTCATCATCAAACAGATAAACTTCAGATCCTCACTGATCACAGTAAGTATTACTTCAACTACAGTACACTGTGTACAGTTGTCCTGCTCTCCTTGTGTGTATCTAACACAATTCAGCAGTAAGCCTAACTCCTTTCGGAAACATGTGCAGAGTCAGGATGTAGCGTCCATAGCTCCAATTTATTGCTCCAATAATGTCTCCAAAACAGAGTAAAAAACTGTAAAACAGAAAATAAACCTGTCCTTAGAACAGTCACAATATGGCTAAAATTAGCTCACATACACAAGAATTGCACATGGAGTAGTCACTGTATGGCACTTAACCCACGATCATTCAAACATCTAATTATCAACAAATACCCATTTTTCATGAATTTCTTCACACAAATAAAGCTTCAATACTGTACTTCTTGTGAAAATGAAGCAACTTACAGACGATGATGTCAAAAGCATGAACACAAAGGGCAGATGTCAGCGGATGAACTTAAGTCCAAGTGCTTGCTGAGAGAAACAACAAGATGGCTGACTTCTTATAACAACATCCTGTCTTTACCACACCTTCAAAGTAAAAGACCGCAAAAATGTGGAATACAACTTGTTCTAATTATTACTCTGAACCTAATAAAAGGCAGAACACTCCCCGTCTGGTATGTGTGAGGATACCATACAAACCTACAAACATTATGCACAAAACATTTAGTCCTTTGTTGTCAGAAGAAGAACGATCTCTGTGACGGGCCGAAGAAACTTCTTCAGGTACCCATCCTTAGTTGTCTTGATCTCGATCTTGCGGACTTTTCCATCCCGTCCAGGAAAGGTTTTGGTGACAAGACCCATAGGCCAGTCGTTACGACAGGTTTGACTGTCTTTTAGCAGGACGATGTCTCCTTGTTCGATGTTGCGACTGGACTCTTGCCACTTGTGTCGAACTTGCAATGTGTGCAGGTATTCACGTTTCCAGCGACACCAGAACTGGTCTGCCAGTCGTTGCACTTGACGCCACTGTTGCTTGTACATGTCCTTCTCAGTGAACTCCCCAGGTGGAGGTGGCACACATTGCTTACGGGTGAGAAGCATGGCTGGGTTGAGTATCTGAGGTACTTCTGGGTCAGAGGAAATGGAGACCAGAGGTCTGGAGTTGATGATTGACATCACTTCTCCCATAAGAGTGCATAGGACTTCGTGAGTCAATCTAGAAGAGGGAGTGCGCGTTAACATTGAGTCCAAAATCCTCCTTGCAATTCCAATCATACGTTCCCACACCCCACCCTTATGGGAAGAGTGAGGCGAGTTGAAGTGCCATGAGCAGCCCTGACTGTTAGTGTATCTTTGAACGTCCAACTCCTTTTGCACTTTGTTAAACTGCAGCTCTTTGCAAGCTCCGACGAAATTAGTTCCACAGTCCGAATGTAGTTGTTTGGAGGGGCCACGAATTGCAAAGAATCTTCTCAGGGAGTTTATGAAGGAAGAAGTGTCCATGGATTCCACAACCTCTATGTGGACTGCACGTGTGCTCAAGCAAGTGAAGAGAACCGCCCAGCGCTTGTTCTTTGTCTCACCACCTCTTGTGCGTCTGGCGGTGACGAACCAGGGGCCGAAGACATCTACACCAGTGTATGTGAAAGGAGGTGAGATGCTCAGTCGCTCTTGTGGGAGGTCTGACATTTTTTGGCTCTCTCTTCTCCCACGGAGTTTTCGGCAGGAGACACATCCGTGCAAGATGCTGCTTATGCATCTTTTGCCACCAATCAGCCAAACGCCGGCAGCTCTTACAGCACCTTCAGTAAATGTGCGGCCTTGGTGCTCAACCTGCTCGTGATAATGTCTTATGAGGAGTGTAGACACATGGTGTTTGCCTGGCAAAATAACTGGATGTTTTTCCTTTTCACTCAGATCTGCTTGGTCGAACCTGCCTCCTATTCTCAACAATCCCTCTGGAGAGAGAGCTGGATTCAATCTTGCCAATGGGCTTTTCTTGTTTACTTCCGCTCCCTTTGACAGAACTTTAAGTTCTTCAGGAAAGCACGCCTTCTGCACAGTGCATTGGATCACTGATCATCAACTGTGTGAGGTCTTTTACACTGGTGCCATCCACTACAAACAGTGGTGTTCTTGTTTGTCGACTTGAAGGACTGTGCCACGTGAATAAGGGTTGCAACTGCTCTTTGCAGTGATTTCCAGGAGGAGAATCTTTCAAATCTTTTAGGATTGAGTGACTCATCGTTGTGGCTTGTTATGCAACTTGTTACGTGTGGTCTGATGTCAACGTCAGAGTCCGGGTCCACAAGCTCAAATACTTGGTGCTGGTCACTTACTGTGTGTGGTTTGTACAAGAAGGCTGGGCCTGTGAACCAGTTAGTTTTAGTGAGGAGCAAGGCTTGAACAGATCTGGAAGCGTGGTCGGCAGGGTTATCCTCGGTGGGCACGTACCGCCACTGTTTCGGCTCTGTGGACTGGCGAATCCTCTGAATCCTGTTGTGGACATACACGTAGAAACGTTTGGACTGGTTGTGTATATATCCCAGCACCACTTTGCTGTCACAATAAAGTGTGACTGCGTTTAGAGGGAGATCGATCTCTTGCACAATGAGTTCTGCCATTTCCACAGCCAGTACCGCTGCACAAAGCTCTAGTCTGGGTATGGTGGGTTCGTTTACGGGAGCAAGTCTGGCTTTCCCTAAAATGAAACCCACGTGAACTCGACCATCTTCATCTGTGGTTTTGAGATATGCTACTGCACCAATAGCTTTTGTGGAAGCATCGGAGAAGATGCAGATTTCTCTTTGCTTAGCTCTGGAAGGAGAGGTGGGGGTGTAAGCACGAGGAATATGAAGGTGTTCAAGTTCCTGTAGCGAGTCCCTCCATGTCCTCCACGCATCGTGTTTGTCTTGGGGAAGTGGAGCGTCCCAATCTGTTCCCTCTAATGTGAGTTCTCGTAACAGAGATTTTCCTCGAATAGTCACAGGGACAACGAACCCGAGAGGGTCAAAGAGACTGTTTATGGTGGAGAGGACTCCTCGACGTGTGAATGGCTTGTCGCTGATGGATACTTGAAAGGTAAAGGTATCCATTTTAACATCCCAGCTCAGACCAAGACTTCGCTGTGCAGGGACCGTTTCTGCCCCTAAGTATAGCTCTTTAATGTCATTGGCATGATCTCCGGTCGGAAACGCTTGCAATACTCTGATGCTGTTAGATGCAATCTTGTGGAGTCGCAGGTTAGACTCTGAGAGGGAAGCCTGGGTTTTTTGTAACAGAGTAATAGCTTCTTGCTCAGTGGGTGTCGAGACAAGTCCATCATCTATGTAAAACTCACGCTCCACGAAGTGTCTGGTGTCTGACCCGTACTCCTGTTCTCCACTTATTGCTGCTCTTCTGAGGCAGTACGTGGCCACGGCTGGAGAAGGGCTATTTCCGAACACATGGACCCTTATCCTATACTCGACAATGTCCTTGCTGGGGTCATTATCTCGAAACCAAAGGAAACGTAGGTAGTCTCTGTGGTCTTCTCTCACAATGAAACAATCAAACATTTGTTCAATGTCTGCCATCACAGCTACTCTTTCCCTCCTAAATCGAATGAGGACACCCAAGAGGCTGTTGCTGAGGTCTGGTCAAGTAAGCAGGAAGCTATTCAGGGAGATGCCGTTGCATTTTGCACTAGAGTCAAACACAACTCTGATTTTTTCAGGTTTTTTGTGATGATAGACTCCAAACGATGGCAAATACCAACACTCCTTTCCGTCCGACAGTGGAGGTGCTGGCTCCGCATGGTTGTTGTCGAATACCTTTTGCATGAAGGCAACATACTGCTCTTTCATCTTTGGCTTGCGCTCTAGTGTGCGTTGTAGTGAAGAGAGACGTGTCATGGCTTGGTTTCGATTGTTTAGCAGAGGAGGTCTCGGTGACCTGAAGGGGAGAGGGGCGACCCAACTGTTGGACTTGTCCTGAAAAACCTGTTCATCCATTACTTTGAGGAACTGTTCGTCTTCGATTGAGAAGGCACGCTTGTCATCGTTTGGAGTTCTCACAAAGACTGTGAGGCCGAGAGTGTCGGTGTCCACAGTACCGTTACTCCAAATGTGAATGGAGCCATTCACTCGACTGGGGCTGATTGCTTGTTTGAGACGGATGCGGTTCATGCAGGGTTTGAAAAGAGTGGGTCTGCCATCTTCTAATACGTTTGTTTTGCTGCTACAAACTGTTGGCTTATGGACCTTTCCCAAACACACATCACCAACCAATACCCATCCAAGGTCTAGTCTTTGAGCAAAGGGTGTATCACCAGGGCCATTAATCTGTTGTCTCACCTTGTGAGCGCGGAGAATGTCACGGCCTAAAAGAAGAATGATCTGGGCATCGTCGTCCAGAGCTGGGATTTTCTTAGCAAGATCCCTGAGATGAGGATAGTGGAGAGCAGCCTCCGGTGTCGGTATTTCCTCACGATTGTCTGGTAAATCGTCACATTCAATTAGCTCTGGGAGTGAAAGGCCAATACCACCATTAGCTGCTTCGACCTGGAATCCCGTTGCCCTCCTGCCAGATGTTGTAGTGAGGCCTGCACAGGTTTTTAGCGTGTAGGGGTATGCGTTAACTTTGATCTTAAACGCCTCAAAAAACTGTGACCGGACAAGAGATCTGTTGCTCTGGTCATCGAGCATTGCATACATTTTTACAGCTTTTTCAGGGTGGTCTTTGGGGTAGACTTTGACGAGACAGATTTTTGAGCAGGATTTTGACTTGATTTTGTTTCCATGGACCTCTGTGCACAAAGGGCCGATAACTGTAGAAGCCGAAGTATCCTGCGTCCCTTGCTCCCCGCCATCATCTTGTGAGGGATTTGAATGTTTGCTTGCCCATTTGGGTGGACCAGGGTGGAGAGCTGTTATGTGACTTTCACTGTCGCACTCATCACATTTCAGCATGACTTTGCAGTCGCGAGCTAGATGAGAAGAGGACGAGCAACATCTAAAACAGATGCCTTGTTCCCTTAAGTAAGTCTTTCTTTGTTCCAGAGTCTTTAATCTGAAGCCACGGCACTTTTTTAGGGGATGTGGCTTATTATGGATAGGGCACTGTTTGGTTATGTCGTCTTTTGATGCTGCTTCGCTTAGAGTTGTGACATTGGTGACCTTAGTTTTGTGCACTGAGATTGCAGTTCTGGGATTGGTACGTTTCGAAAGTGTGCGTTCTGTCTGGAGGTTGTTTACTGCAGGCGTGAAACTGGGATCGTTTCTGGTTTTAGCTTGATAACAGACGAAAGAGGTGAAATAGGAGAATGGTGGATAACTGACCTGATAAGTTTCTTTGAAATTTGATCCTTGAGCAAGCCACTTCTCTTGTAAGTTATATGGCAACTTCTCCACAATGGGTTTTATGCCACGTGCGGTGTCCAGGTATGCCAAGCCTGACAAGTAGCCATCCTCCTTGGCTGAAAGTAGCTCGTTTAAGAGATCCCCCAGCTCCCTCAACTTGTGATTGTCCTTATTTGTGATCTTGGGAAAGTTGTCAAGCTTTGTAAAAAGAGCACTCTCTATCACTTCTGGAGCCCCGTAACATTCGTCAAGTCTTTTCCATACTGATTTCAATGCAGCTACTGGATTAGCTAGATTGACTGCTCTTAGACGTTTGACGTGCTCGGCTGATTCCTTCCCAAGCCATTTTGAGAGTAGGTCCAGCTCCTCACTTGCTGTTAGATCTAAGTCTCTGATTGTGTTGGAAAAGGAGGACTTCCATGCTCTGTACGTTTCCGGATGGTCGTCGAAGTGTGAAAGGCCCGTGCTGACGAGCTCTTTCCGTGCTAGATATTTTGCCATGTCCATAAAGGCTGAAGACTCTGGAACACTTGTGTGAACCGTATCCATGTATTTGGTGAATCTCCCCTGGGATTAGGACTGTTGGGCTCAGATTCTTTGCTGATTTGGGAGTGACTTCGAGTAGCGGGTTGAACAGATGGAATGTAGCCGATTCCCATCTGGTGAGCATGTGGGGAACCTGGTCTGTACTCATTTTTTGGTAGAACATGCCAGGAGTTTTTGACAATATATTCTTTTCCCTTGTAAACAAGCGGTGATGGAAGATTGCGGCGAGGCTCAATAGACTGCTCCGATGGCTCTGGCAAGTGGGCTGATTCAGGGTGTTTGTGATAACAAGCATTTTGGTTTTGAATGTAGTCGCTAACACGGTCATGTGCATTTTGAAGCGACATGGGATAACTTTTCCTGCTACGCACCTCTTCATCCTCTAGCTCCGCTGCTGCTTCCAATGCTTCTGCTTGGGCGTTAGTGGCTGCAGCCTCTCTTTCATACTTCAGTACTTCTAGATTGGCCTCAAGCTTAGCTTTTTCAACTTTAATACTTTTCTCTTTTTCTGCAAATGCTGCACGTGCACGGGCAGCCTCTGCTACAGCTCTGGCCTTTGCTGCTGCAGCACTCACGGATGATCTACTCGAACTGGCACTTTTCCAACTTCCTACTGATGCTCCATCTTGAAATGGTTCATCCATGTTTGAGGTTATCTAGCTGCCGTGTTGTTGTTAGCTAGTTGCGTATCGTCTTTTTGTACTGTCCTGCTCTCCTTGTGTGTATCTAACACAATTCAGCCGTAAGCCTAACTCCTTTCGGAAACATGTGCAGAGTCAGGATGTAGCGTCCATAGCTCCAATTTATTGCTCCAATAATGTCTCCAAAACAGAGTAAAAAACTGTAAAACAGAAAATAAACCTGTCCTTAGAACAGTCACAATATGGCTAAAATTAGCTCACATACACAAGAATTGCACATGGAGTAGTCACTGTATGGCACTTAACCCACGATCATTCAAACATCTAATTATCAACAAATACCCATTTTTCATGAATTTCTTCACACAAATAAAGATTCCATATTGTACTTCTTGTAAAAATGAAGCAACTTACAGATGATGATGTCAAAAGCATGAACACAAAGGGCAGATGTTAGCAGATGAACTTAAGTCCAAGTGCTTGCTGAGAGAAACAACAAGATGGCTGACTTCTTATCACAACATCCTGTCTTTACCACACCTTCAAAGTAAAAGACCGCAAAAATGTGGAATACAACTTGTTCTAATTATTACTCTGAACCTAATAAAAGGCAGAACAACAGTAGTAGTAACAGTACAGTAACAATACTGCTGTGAATGATATTTGAGTAAAAGTGTAAATCTAATTAAATCATTAATAGACCAACATCACAAATTATATATTTGTCTCAAAGTGTTTTACAACGTGTCTCTACAGGATGTGAAGAGGACTCCAGTGACGTTACTGTGACATCAAATCCATTCTTTACTTTTTGTGTTTACAATTAATTTCACATGATAAAGTGGGTTATGTGAGAGTTTTACTCACCTACAACATCATTTAATTCTTCTTCTGAAGTGTAAAAACAAACAAATGTTCTTATTGTTTATGTATCTACTGTGAATCAGGCCTCAGGTTTCTTGGTGTTAAGACCAGTGATGTGAGACACAGTCATACACATCAGTTCACTTTACTTTTCCAGGAGATGCTGTAGCTACAACTAGGAAAACCATAGCACCCTCATAGCACCCCATGATATTTTTATGGTTTATTTAGATGTACACTATTTTTTTTAACTGCTGTTATATAGAATTTAAAATGTAAACATTAATGAAACAATCATGTTAATTGATTCGTGACCTTACATAATTTAATATTTGGCAGTTTAGACACAAAGTCTTTCTCCGTATTGTTGTGAAACTAACCTGAAACATTAATTTGTGGTCTCAACTATCCTCAAACTGAAGAAGCTACTTGGATGAGTAGTGAAACTTCAACTTCATGTTGATGACTGAGAATCTTCACTGTTGTGTACTTTACAGTCATAAACAGACTTATAAACTCTTGTTTCTCCAATGTGTCATGAAATTTAATCCAGTCTTAGAAATTGTATATAAAATACTGATATACTCAGTTCTTCTGGAGGTCCTTTTTGAAATTCATAATATCCAATATTTTTTTGAATACTTAATATAAAACAGTTTTTTTTTTTTTTTTTTTTTTTGGTGGGTGGGGTTGTGTTGTGGCTCCTGTTTTCAGATCTGTTTTTTCTTAAATATTATACCTCTGTGTGCATCCCTCCAGTTAATAAAAATGTTTTTTGACTGTGGTTGAATGTTTCATGTGTTTCAATACATTATGCTACATTCCTCTTTATAGCAAACTGGAATAGGACTAATGACACGAGTGAAAACCATTGTAACTTGATTTACTTTATTTTTTCAATACACTGTCCATTGCTGTTGTCTAATATTATTTTCAATACCTTTTGTAATTGTCCATCCATCTATTGTCCTAAGTGTTTGTCCTCCTAAGGGTCACAGGAGTGTTGGAGCCTTCATCTTATTTTGTTGCCTTCATTCACTGTCACTGTTTTCAGATTTATTTTTAAACTAAAGTGAAACTCTGCAAACAGGCATCTGTCAAAGTAAAACAAAGTGAACCTTAGTGAACTCAAGAGACTTAAAAGACAGTTTGATTAGAGTTTAATTAAAGCAAAATAATTTATCCAAGAAACCTTTTTGTGAAACTTAAACTGGTTTGAGCTGCACTAAACAAATCTGGAAATGTTTATACCTGTACTGTCTACATTGCTTAATCAGAACTATGTAAAGCTGTTTAACAGGTCTTGACAAGAAAGTTGGCAGAATCAGTGGAAACATATAGAACAGAATTTAAGGCTTTAGAACAGTCTAAGCAACATTTTGCTTTGCTAATTCCCAGCGTGCTGTGACATGTTTTGTTTTCAGTATGAACAGCAGCAACTGATTTTCAACCAGATGAGTGCAGCTCAATGTTGTCTTGTGTCTTTTTGTAGAAGACTTCATGTCATTTGACCTAAAACAACAAACTTACCTCATCACAGAGAAAATCAATTCTACAGTATTATAGAAGAAAGGTTTAACAGTTTCTACACTAAGACTTGCCCTGAACACCAGAATATGTTTTTGCATTATGAAAATAGCTCTGTGTTGAGAACAGAGCAGAGCTCAACCATGATGGGACCTTCCAGATGAGTGTTGATCTGAACATTTCTTCAGTCAAACCTGAAGACTGGAGCAGGTACGACTGTGTGTTTCAGTTCTCTGGTGTGAAGAAGGACGTCATCACCAAACTGGACAAAAAATTGGGGCGGCAGTAGCTCAGGTGGTAGAGTAGTCGCCTACAAACCCCAGGGTGAGTGGTTAGATTCCCAGTTCCTCCCGGCTATACTTATTGAGGTGCCCTTGGACAAGACACCGAAACCCCATAGTAGCGCCCACATACTGTCTGGCAGCTGTCCAACCGCACTTTCCCCAAAGGCATCAATAAAGTAATTAACTGGTGTTAGACTGGAATCAGCTAACTGACCAATATTTTCAGTTTCAGAGTTTTGCATTTTCAGACCTACCTTTAGGATCATTCATCACCACTAAAATGTAGGAGAGCTTCAAGGGTGTCCTTAATGTTAACATAGTATTCCTGTGTTCCTGGACATGCATCTCACTTAAAGAGATGTTGGGGGAAAAAACTGATTTTACAGGTTAATGAGAATAATCTGCTCATCCCTCTAATTTACATTTAGCAAAGTCAGTACAACAGTAGGCAGGGCAGCATGAGGAGGTCTTGCCTAAGGACCCCTACTGGAAGTAGGCCACAGCTGGGATTTGAACCCCAGTGATGTTACCAGCGCACTAACCAGCCACTATATGGTGTCAGTTGTATTACCTTCTCTGTCGTCAAGAGTTTTAGTCCTAGAAATATTTATCTCAATGTGTCTTAATTTAAATTACATTAATTTTGCTTTGTGGATGATTCTGAGATTCTGTTTGTTGTCTTATTCATATGATCTGATTCATATATTAAAATACTAAGTGGATTCCATTAATGTTTTCATGTCCTGTAGATTGGTTTCTATTGTTTATTCAGGAACTTTACTGCTACAGGATCACAGTAGATGTCAGAGAACAGTAGACATGCTAAACAGAAGGATTAAGCTGTTCTATGACCTTCTTCTTCAAAATAAATATTAGTGACATTTATGAGACAGTAATTGAAAACATGAAAACGTTATAATATTTGAAACCTGCACAATGGTAGGTCTGTTTCTAAGTTCACCGCCTTACTTAGCACGGCGAGAAATTTCATATCACTATATTGACATAATCCCGTCATTGTGTATTTTATATGAAGCAGATATTTATTATTCACATTCTACATCAAGAATAGAGTCAGTCAGTGATCCAGTATAACTACAAGAAGCAGACATCACTGAGGTTTTATCATGTTTCTCCAAACATAGACTATGAGTATCTGAGTATTCTGTAGTTTAGTTAAACTAATACAAAAACAGTGTCAAACTCCTGCTGCGCTTCCTCCTGAAATGTGGTGTAATGAATGAAATACATAAGTAAAGTATAATTACATCACTTAGAAGATGAAGGTGAACCTCACTGTACGGATCAGCAACAATGATCTTTGTTTGTAAAAACCTCATGTGAGTTATAACTTAAATTAGAAATTAAATTAACACATTAATGATAAACAAAGGTGCAGTCACCATACAATAGACAAAACAATGTAAAGCATGCACAGTACTATAGGTCTATAAAAACATTTAGTCATTTCTTCTGTTGAACTATTACATGAAGGTTAAACCGCCACATAATCAATGTTGATATTTGTAATAAACATCTAAAAGCTTTTTCTGCTGTTGGGCTTTAATAGTTTTCAGAATAACACTGGTTATTGTGTTTGAAGAGAAAACAAAATAGTTAGATATTTATTTCACATTACCAACATCTTAAAGACACATTTCTGCCTCTGTTTTATTTCCCCATGTCTTCATTTCCAACACAGACATACAAGCAGGAACCACCACTGATCACAAGGCACCTGTTTTTTTTTTTCTACCACATCATCAAAAATTGTTTTGTTTTTTTTATAACCAAAATATTTGTTTTTACCATGCTCCTAAACATGTTTTTCTGATACATGACCCCTAGGAGGCTATGTACAACAACAATTTGAAAGTGGATCTTGTTCCAGCCTTAAAGTCCTCGTCAGTCTCTGGAACAGATGTGTATCTTTTACTGTTTGCCAAAGATAAAACGGGCTCAGTCCAGAACTGGAATGGGGAGATGTGTCTCTGATTCCTTGTTATCAACACTATTAATCTCTCCATAAAGTAAAAGATGTAAAGTTAGCAGACATGTGATAAATGATCCAGCAAATATTTGGCTGTGAAATGAGGCAGATGTTAAATGTGTGTAAGTGATGTAATTATATTTAGTTTAAGTTGTGGTAACCTTTGACCTGTGTAGTAACTAAATTAAGAGGCTTTATCTTAAATATGTTGTGTTAAAGTTTGACGACTCATCTTATGAATGTTCTTTTTGTTCAGTACAAACATTTATTTTGATATTTTTCATCTGTTTCACTATTACAACATACAGTATAATAATCATATGTAAAAGGGTTTTAATGAAAAACTGTGGTGTTATTGATGTTCAGTAACTGATGTATGTTTGTTTAAGAGTGATTGAATTGAAGATGTTTGTTTGTGAGCACTAATATTTCACCATGTCCATGTCTGACTGTAGTTAAGTGAGTCGCTAATGGCGTTTGGTCAAGTCAGCTGTTAGTGAAGTTAAAGACTAGATAGAGAGAAGTTTCAGGTAATTTCTAGAGAAAGATACTCGTCCAAATATGAGGATGTTGTTCATTAATATTTAAATATTTAATATTCGGTAAAATTCCTTCAGAGTTGTTATGTTTACATTCAAAATCACTCTGACCAAGAATGTATTGGGACTTTTTACTAAGTCTAACTATAAATATATCTATTGTTTACTTTAGAACACCATTTCTAAACTCTAAATTTAGGAAACTAAACCTAACTAAACCTTTTAATAACAGAGTTTGATCAGTGAAACATGAGAAGTCCTCCCTTTATTCTTTCCAAACACCGTAATTACCATAAACGACGCTCAGTAAAATTGCGTAAACGGAAACTAACCAACATCTGGATTCGACTCCCACCTCCCTCCGTTAAGACACATCCGCCGATTCAGTCCCTTCCTTTCACAGACTTTTTATATCAAAACAAGATGAAGAACATAGTTTTGTTGCTTCTTTTCTGTCACGTTTCTTCACCAGGTAAGTTTTAAATCGTTAAACTCTTTATTTCACTTTAATCTGAGCTTTGCTTCAGTTGAACAACACTAAACGATTTAACTGAATCATAGTACATGTCATATTTCTAAGTGTGAATTTGTACTGAATGTTTAAACCTTTTTAATCCTCAGTGAAACATTCTCTTAAGTTTTCCTTCACTACATCTACTGGAGTCTCAAACGTGCCACAGTTTGTGGCAACTCTGCAGGTTGATGAAGTTCAGGTGAGTTACTGTGACAGCAACAAGAAGATGGAAGCACAACAGGAGGCATGGAAACAACTACTGGATGAAAACCCTCAGCTCCTGGACTTCTACACTCGAGAATGTTTTGAGAACCAACCTAAACTCTTCAAACACAGACTCAACAGTCTGATGCAGCTTCATAACCAGAGTGGAGGTACAGTACTTTACCTGAGGGGACTTAATTATTAAGTACTGAATAATTAATGAGTTGTTACTTTAGTTTGTGTCACACAGCATCAGATTCTAGTCAACGACTGATTCATTCGATTATCTCTCAGCCTGTTCTCTACTAACTCTTTTAAGTTCCGTGTTATTCTACAGATTCATTAATATAGTGTATTTATAGTAACCCCTCATTAACTATCAAATAGTAGTTGATTCATAGTTTTTATGTTACTATTTATTAATAATCCATTAATTATCAGGTCATGATTCAATCCTCAGTAACTGTTTTGTGTTAAGTGTTATCTATCAATGTTAATCACCCTCTTTGCTGCTTTTCTTTCTGTCTCTCTCAGGTGTTCACATTTTACAGACAGAAAGCGGCTGTGAATGGGATGAAAACACCGGAGAGGTTGTTGGTTTCTTACAGTATCATTATGATGGAGAAGACTTCATATCATTGGACCTGAAGACGTTGACGTGGATCGCTCTGAAACCACAGGCTGATGCCATCAAACAGCTGTGGAATGCTGACGAAGCCAGAATGAAAGAGGATGAGAAATTCCTCACTACGATTTGACCTGACTGGCTGGTAAAAGTATGTGAACTGTGAGAACAGCTCCCAGCAGAGAACAAGTAGAGTTACATGATCTGATGTAAAATTTATAGACACAATTTTGTTCATAAAAGAAGTTGTTGTGTTATTGTGTTATTATTATGTACCATAATATATTTAAATACATTATTTATGTTCACATGTTGTGAGTCTAATAGTTTTTTTTTTCTTTACAGATCTCCTGTCAGTGTCTCTCCTCCAGAAGACTCCCTCCTCCTCGCTTCATCATCAAACTGACAAACTTCAGATCCTCACTGATCACAGTAAGTATTACTTCAACTACAGTACACTGTGTACAGTAGTAGTAATAGTACAGTAACATACTGCTGTGAATGATATTTGAGTAGAAGTTTATATATAATGAAATCATTAATAGACCAACATCACAAATTATATATTTGTCTCAAAGTGTTTTACAACGTGTCTCTACAGGATGTGAAGAGGACTCCAGTGACGTTACTGTGACATCAAAACCATTATTTGCTTTTTGTGTTTACAATTAATTTCACATGAAAAAGTGGGTTATGTGAGAGTTTTACTCACCTACAATATCAAATGTTCTTATTGTTTATGTATCTACTGTAATTCAGGCCTCAGGTTTCTTGGTGTTAAGACCAGTGATGTGAGACACAGTCATACACATCAGTCAACTTTACTTTTCCAGGTGCTGTAGCTACCTCTAGGAAAACCATAGCACCCCCCAGATATTTTTTTATGGTTTATTTAGATTTGCGCTTTTTTATTTAACGTGAGGTTATTGTAACTTAACTTTAGAAATTAACAATAGTTTGCTTTTTACCTCATAAAACGCCCTGGATGGTGACAATGTCACTGATTACTTTGCACTGAACCACAACATTAGCATTGTTTTGTTATAAAGATGTCTAATAGTAAGCGTATTGTGATTATTCTTCTGGTGACTGTAATTAAAAATTTGTCAGTTTAGATGCAAATTCCTCCTCTGTATTGTTGTGAAACCAACCTGAATATATAAATATATAAATTTGTGGTCTGAACTATTGTCAGACTGAAGAAGCTACTTGGATGAGTTGTGAAACATTTCAACTAACTAAAGGAAGTCAAGTTGTCATGACTCAACTTCCAGATAACTTTAAATTGATGACTGAGAATCTTCACTGTCATGTGCTTTATAGTCATAAACAGACTTATGAAATATAATCCAGAGTTTGTATATAAAATACTGATATGCTCAGTTGTTCTGGAATAGCTTTTTTAAATTGATAATATCCATTATTTTGTGAAATACTTCACCGTAAACTGTTTTTTGTTTATTATACCTGTGTGTGCATCCCACAGGTTAATAAAAATGTTCTTGACTGTAGTTGAATGTTTCATGTGTTTCAATGCATTATGCTAGATTCCTCTTTATAGCAAACCAGAATAGGACTAATGACACGATTGAAAACCATTGTAACTTGACTTACTTTATTTATTCAATACACTGTCCATTGCTGTTTATTGCTGTCTAATATTATTTTCAATACCTTTTGTAATTGTCCATCCATCCATTATCCTAAGCGTTTCTCCTCCTAAGGGTCACAGGAGTGCTGGAGCTTTCACCTTATTTTTGTTGCCTTCATTCACTGTCACTGTTTTCAGATTTATTTTTAAGCTGAAGTGAAACTCAGGTAAAAAAAGGCAGCTGTCAAAGTAAAACAAAGTGAACCTTAGTAAACTCAAGAGACTTAAAAGATAATTTAATTATAGTTTAATTAAAGCAAATTAAATAAAGACACTTATTTGTAAAATCTAAACTGGTATGAGCTGCACTAATCATATCTGATCGTGTTTAACAGTTCTCCACAAGAGGGTTGGCAGAATCAGTGGAAAATACAGCTGAGGAAGAAACTGAATGACACTGCTGGAGCAAATCAAGCTCAAAGTTTAAGGCTTAGGAGCAGCCTAAGCAACATTTTGACTTAGGCCCCATTGTGATGCTATGGCTGGACCTTTAACGGGTAACTCCTTCTAAAAAGTGTCCAGTGTGTCTGAATTAAAGCAGTTAATTAAAGCAACATTAACATAAAAATCCTGTGTTCCTGGACATACATCTCACTTAAAGAGATGTTGAGGAAAAAGAGAGAGAATATTCAACTGTTAGGAAAAAACAGTTCATTGCTCTAATTTCTGCTCTGTAGCTGTTGAGATTTGTTCTGTTTGTGCTTTTATTTTGGTGTTGGTGCAGGTGTTGTTCATCCTTGTGTTGATTGTGTTTCTGTGTCATTTATACTCAGTTCAGGTTTAGTCCAACATTAACTTAGTGTTATGAATAAAACGTTGTCTTAATCAAATAATCTAATCCATGTACTACAGTACTGAGTGGATTCCATTAATGTTTTCATGTCCTGTAGATTTGTTTCTATTGTTTTTTCAGGAACTTTACTTCTAAAGGATCACAGTAGATGTCAGCAGTAAACCCCAGTTATAAACTCCTGTTTCTCCAATGTGTCATAAAATAAAACTCAAACTCTTAGTTTGTATATTTAAAGCACTAAATATTTCAGTCACAGAAAATCACTGATCTGTACAGAATAAACCTGCAGTGTCTTTTAGGTCCTCTTGTTTATTTCATATTAATATTTTTGTGCTTTTCATTTCCTAAAGTTGCAGTTTGTCTGTTGAACAGCACTTTTACATTTTAATTCATTTTGTTGTTTTTTAGATCCCAGTTCACAGATTGTGAAACTGCAGATGAGAAATGAACCAGATGTTAAACACATGTTCAAACACATCGTTTTAGTGAATATTTGTGTTGAGATCATCTTTTACCCCAAAACCAAAGTGGTCAGGGTTAATGAGAATCTGGATTCAGCCAGAAACTGTCAGGGTTCCTGCCTCATCCCTGTCCTTTTGGGGTTTTTTGTCTCCCCCTGACGTTTCCCTGCTCTCCTTTCCTCCACTCTCCTGGACTCATTATTGACTGACTCATTTCACCTGTGTGTCCCTTTTTTTTATGAGCTCGTCTCAGTCTTTTGTTCATTGCTGGTTTGTTGTTCATCACGTCCATTATTCCTCACACACTACACCCTCCATGACTCCAGTTTGTTTGCTACCTTGTGTGTTCGGCCTGTGTGTTTAGTTTGGTTTGTCTGTTCCACAGCACTTGTTGGTACTTTGTATTCTCTGTGTATAGTCCTTTATTAGTGCAACGTATTTTTGGTTGTGACACACTGACCATGTTTTCTTTCTTCTACTCTGTTAGTTCTTCCCTTTTGTTAATAGTTCCCCTTTTTGTACTTACCCTTTGGTCCCTTTCAGTCAAATCCTTACAGAAACATAAAGTTGACATAAGACAATGATATTTTCTCTTTTTTTTCTGTCTGTCTGTGAAAGTTAGTGTTAAACATGAGGTTTGTTATACAACATAGACACTGTGTGTACAATGTTGTTTAATATACTCTATTATAGAGTTCTCCTGGCTCTGTTCTCCCACTCAGCTCATCCTCACTCCTGTTTATTTCAAGGACCTAATAAATTGACCTCTACTGAAACAACACAGTCATGTGGAAAATCAAAGTTGAATTATAGCATAATAATCAACACAAACATTGAAGGTTAAAACCGCTGTGATCGGATGAACCACACAACACATTTAATGTGGAAAAATTATGATAAATTAAATGTTCAATATAAGCTTTGTTTTCTGAACTATAATTGAAAAATGTTGGTTCATAGTTTACAAAAGCTGATGTGGGGAAAAAAAAGGTTTTACAGTTTGAAAGTGGATCTTGGTCCAGTGTTAAAGTCCGTGTCAGACACTGGAACAGATACAGTGTGTTTTTTAACAGTGCCGCAATCCAAAACTAATTGAGCTGAAGCTTCAGTTTCACTTCTCTTTGGCGTATTTTTGCGGTGTAAAGTCTTAAAGCAAAAGAGAAGCTCCCAGCCAAACATGCGGAAAATGGTGAATACTAAAAAAGTAGGAACTGATAAATGAGGATGTTTGTAAATTTATACTAATTATAGAAACCCTTGATTTCCCAATGCAACATTCCTGGAAGGTTTTCTTCACTACATCTACTGGAATCTCAAACTTACCAGACTTTATGGGAACAACAAAAGTTGATGACATTGTGGTGGGTTACTGCGACATCAGCAAAAGGATTGAAGCAAAGCATCCAAGGTGGAACATTTTGTTTAATGACAATCCTCAAATCTTGGAGCAATACACTCCAGAATGTTTTCAGATGCTGACTAAACAATTTAACACCACACTTAAAACTCTCATGCAGCATTTAAACTAACATGGAGGTACTGTATAGTCTACATTTTACTTTACTTTTAATTTCTAAAGTCTTTAAATCCTTCAAGATAATAATTATTTGCCTTGAGTTGTAGCCAGAGACGGTGATACAGTTGAGTTGACACCTTAATAAGAATTCACAGGTGTTACCTGATCATCTTTGCACTGGAAATATCATGTATCATTTTAACTTTAGTCTTTGCTGTTTCTCTTTCTGTCTCTCAGGTGTTCACATTTTACACATGATCCGAGGCTGTGAAATATGATGGACAAGACTTCATGTCATACGACCTAGAGAATTCGACGTGGATCACTCGGAAACCACAGGCTCAACATGAGTACATCATGCAGTGAAATGCTGAGGCTGCTCGGGACGGGGGTCAGTTAACACATAAACATAGCAAGTAAATGTATAAAAAAAACATTTCATCAAATGGTAACTGCACAGTGTCAAACAGCTGAGACTGATATCAGAAATTTTAATCAGAAGAATGAAATAAAGATTTTAGTTATAGACCAACATCACAAATTACATATTTGTCTCAAAGTGTTTTACAATGTGTCTCAACAGGCTCCTGATGAAGATGAGAAGAGGACTCCAGTGAAGTTCCTGGGACACACGCTTTATTTCACCTCAAAGTCATTTATGAGATCAAACCAAATGGGTTAAGTGAGAGTATTATTTATCTAGAAGATAACACATAAGAAAACATGTTAACAAATAATGTTCTGTTCTGGTTCCAGTTCCTCCCTCAGAGTTTCCTGCTGCTGTCATTGGAGTAGTTGTAGGACTGCTGCTCCTGTTAGTCTGCATCACTGGAATCTTTATCTGGAGGAAGAAGACGAGTAGTGGTGAGAAATTAAAAATACTTTTATTTAATTTGCCGGTTTCACTCTTGGACAGTTTGTAAAAACATGACACAGGATTCATTCTGAAAAGATTAAAGTTCTTTTTAAAGTGATGTGCAGTAACTTTACTTGTGGACACAAGTTCTCAGTGGATGATCTGAATATGTGAAGATCTGCTCTTCTACACGTTACAAGTTGAACCCAGCGTGTACTTAGATTTATGTTAACATTTATCACAGTAATCTCTCATCTATATTTCAGGTTTCAGAGCTGCCAACAGTAAGTTTTGTGTTTTATTTTTAAATCATTGTTTTATTATTAAGTATTAAATGTGTCTGATTATTCTGATATCATTTGTTTATCATATTTTTTTATGTCATTTATGTTCAGTCCATTTCTTTCATTTACTGTTGTCTTTCTCTTACTGTTAATTTCTAATTTGATAATATCACTTAACTTTCTGCTTCTAGCTTCAGACTCATCATCACTAAAACAGACAAAGTTCAGATCCTCACTGATCACAGTAAGTATTACTTCAACTACAGTACACTGTGTGCAGTAGTAGTAACAGTAACATACTGTTGATAATTAAGTAGAAGTTTAAACCTAATTAAATCAAGGTTTTATTTATAGACCAACATCACAAATGACATATTTGTCTCAAAGTGTTTTACAATGTGTTTCAACAGGCTCCTGGTGAGGATAAGAAGATGGCACCCTCACCCAACCCAGAGTGTACCTAAAGTCATGTTAACATTTATCACTGTAATCTCTCGTCTATATTTTACAATGCAAGTCTCCAAATAACAGGCTAATGTCACATGAAGCAGAAAAGTCTTGACTACAACTTTTAAGAAAAACTACCTGTGGAACAGCAGTAAAGATTCATGAACCAACAACTTTGCACTTTTGGCCATTTTGAAACAGCAAAGGCCCTGGACGGGTACAAAGTCACTGATTCCTTCGCACTGAACCACAACAACAGACAAATTGTTTTTCTATAAAGATGTCTAATGGTAAGTGTATTATAAGTATTCTTGTGTTGACTGTAATTTAGTATTTGTCAGTTTCTTATCCTTATTGTTTTGAGATGCTTATTCATTATGTTCACGTCAAGGAAAACTGCAGGTGTATTAGTTTTTGTGTTTGTTACATGATGCTGAAATCTATACAGTTTACATATGTTGCTTACTTCTTGTGTGCAGCCGTTCACTGAGGAATTTTATCCAATGTGTACTCAAACCTGCTTCAGCTCACCATCAAACTACCCAATAGCACCTGTTTAAATAATGTCCAGGTTGGAGTGAAACTAACCTGAGGTATAAATTTGTGTTCTCAACTATCCTCAGACTGAAGAAGCTACTTGGATGAGTAGTGAAACGTTTCAACCTAATACAAACTACAACATAACTTCACATTGATGACTGAGAATCTTCACTGTCATGTACTTTATAGTTACAACATACTTTTAAACTCTTGTCTCTTCAATGTGTCATAAAATATAAAGTTTAGAGTCTTAGAGTTTGTATATAATATACTGAATTTGCTCAGTTCATTTAGTTTTCTTTAATTTTTCTGTTTGTTTGTTTTTGATGGGTGGAGTTGTATTGTGGCTTCTTTTTTCAGATCTTTTTTTTGACTGTGGTTGGTTTGAATCTGTCTACTTGCCAACACTGCTAGAAACTGAAAAGTACTCACATAAAGAACATTAGTAATGTCCAATATAAATTCTAATTAGTGACCATCTGCCTCCACAGACTCCCAGTGAAAATCTGTCTACACAGAAGTTACTGTGACAAACAAACCTGTTCATTCATATTTTCAGACAGCTGATGACCATCTGGATTCAGCCAAAAACATAAAGTTGGCTTAAGTCAATGATGATTCTCTCTTTCTCTTTTTCTTTCCATTCAAAATTACTATAACAAGTTTTTTCTGAAATCTTGTCTCAAATTTGACCATTTCTAAAAGACTGTTTTATTTTAACTATTGTGTAAAATGATTATAAATACATTAGTATGTCTGCATGTGTTGAACTAACTCTAGTTTAAACACATTATTATTTTATTTATTTAGTCATTATTTTACTGCTTTGACGACTCATGACCACTAGATGTCGACGTAGGACGTAAACCTGTCAAATCATAGTTAGTGAATCTACTTCATCTATTTATAAAGATATTTGTTTTTCACATATGTACTGCAATACACAATATAACTATCATATAGTACAGCCTGACTTTAGTTTTGTCAATATATTTAGAGGAATTAAATATAATTATAGATTAATATTTGGACACTTTCCTCTGACGTTTTCCTGCCTTTCAAAATAAAAGTCATGTTATTTGTTATGAGGGGGATCTTGCCCACAGGCCCTCTTTCTGTGCGCCATGTATTTAATTTCACACATTAATGATTCAGTACAGTTGATAAAACCACCTAAGACATTTGTATATTTTGAATTCAGATAATTTCAATTACTGAATCTCTTTATTCTGTTAACACCAGTTATATGGTGACATCATCAAGATTTCCGACATCCGCTTTCAGTGAACTAGTTTCACTGTCCTCTGGCACCATCTTGTCAAAACAAGATGAGAAACACATTGTTGTTGCTTCTTTTCTGTCATGTTTCATTATCAGGTAAGATCACGTTTTAAAACATTAATTTAAGTTTAGACTTTGTTTCTGTGTCTCTTCTCTTATATAAACTTTCTATTTAGTTTTTATTTATCTTCATGACACTGAATGTTTTAGCAGAATCGTAGTGAATATGTTTCATATTATGATGAATGTGATGATGATGTTTGTGAATTTATACTAATTGTAAAAACTTGTTGTTTACCAGTGAAACATTCCTGGAAGTTTCTCTTCACTACATCTACTGGAATCTCAAACTTACCAGACTTTATGGGAACTCTACTAGTTGATGACATTGTGGTGGGTTACTGTGACAGCAACAAAGGGATTGAACAACATCATGCAGGGAAGATTTTTTTTCATGACCATCCTGAAATCTTGGAGGAATACACTCAAGAATGTTTTTATACACAACCTGAACGATATAAAGCCAAACTTGAAGATATCATGCAGCACTTGAACCACAGTGGAGGTACAGTATGTTTTATGTTTAACTTTACTTTAATTTATAAAGTGTTCAAATGCTTCAAGATAATAATTATTTGCCTCGAGTTGTCATTGAGGTAAGATTGAGGCTGTCAGGGACTCAATAATAATTTGAGTAACTTTTTAGTTATATCTAAAGAAGGATATGATAAACTGTGGTCTCAACAACAGATTTCTGCTTCATTAAATCATATTAAATATAACAAACTGTAGTTAGAGACGGTGACGTTGAGTTTTTATTTTTGTAGAGATCATGTTAGTTTACTTAGTTTTTTTCTTGTTTTGAGTTTAGAGACCTTTAACCTCAATTTACTCTAATTATAGTTTGGTGATTAATAAAGAACTGAGTTGTTACTATAGTTTGTTTCACAGCAGCAGATTCTATTCATTATCTACTATTTAGTATTTGATTCAGAGTTACAGAGGGACTACTTAAGGTGTTACCTGATCATCTTTGGACTGGAAATATAATTTGAATTTCAGTCTTTGCTGTTTCTCTTTCTGTCTCTCAGGTGTTCACGTTTTACAGTCGATTCAAGGCTGTGAATGGAACAAAAACACTGGAGAGTGTGTTGGTTTTTATCAGTACGGTTATGATGGAGAAGACTTCATATCATTGGACCTGAAAAAGTTGACATGGATCGCTCTGAAACGACAAGCTGTCTCCATCACACAGATATGGGATGCTGACAAAAATAGAATTAGAAGAAATGAGATATACTTCACTGAGATTTATCCTGATTGGCTGAAGAAGTATTTAAGTTATGAGAACAGCTCTCTGCTGAGAGACACAGGTAAAGTTACATGATCTGGTGTAAATTCATAGAGACAACTTCATTCAAATAAGGAATTCCTATGTTATTATGTTATTCTTATGTACCATGATATATTTTATACATTACTTATGTCAACATGTTGTGAGTCAGCTGGTTTTTAACCTTGAACTATTTTAACATGTCTCTTTGCTCAGTTCTCCCCTCAGTGTTTCTCCTCCAGAAGACTCCCTCCTCTCCTGTCAGCTGCCACGCAACAGGTTTCTACCCTGACAGAGTCTTAATGTTCTGGAGGAAAGATGGAGAGGAGATTCATGAGGACGTGGACCATGGAGAGATCCTCCCCAACCATGATGGGACCTTCCAGATGAGAGTTGATCTGAACATTTCCTCAGTCAAACCTGAAGACTGGAGCAGGTACGACTGTGTGTTTCAGTTCTCTGGTGTGAAGAAGGACGTCATCACTAAACTGGACAAAGCTGAGATCAGAACAAACAGAGGTAAGAATGGAAACTGGAGGAGATATTATAATTTATTTCATTTTAGATTAGAATACAGCTAGTGAACATAGGAAGTATGTTCCCAGTATTAAAAAAACAAAAATATTAGAATAAACTGCTTATGTTGGCTAATGTGACAAATATTAAGTGTAACCTCTGGAAAGGAATCTGGAAAGGTCAGGTACCCCGCTGGCATAATAAACTGGCCAAAAAGGGAGAAGGAAGCTCCTTAGAATGCACGGAGGATACAATTTCACCCCAAATCCAGCACCCTGAGAATGTTCGCTAAGCGGAATGAAGGAGGCCGAGGATTAGTGAGCGACAATGAATACATCAGGAAGATGGCCCCAACTGATGGCATGCTTAGTGAATTCCTCAGGTAGCAGAAACTAGAGAAGCAAGGGGAGGAAGAGGAGGAACCCTCATGGAAGGACAAACCCTTGCACGGTATGTACCACCAGCAGATAGAAGAAGTGGCTGATGTTGACAAATCCTACCAGTGGCCGGACAAAGCTGGACTGAAGTGAGAAGTATCAAGGGCTCAAAGAAGAGATGGAAAAGATGTGGAAGCTGAAGGCACAAGTGGTACAACTGTTTATAGGAACACTGGGGGCTGTAACTCTCAACAAGGAACAACATCTGAGATCTCTGTCCAGAAGATTAAGATACCGCACAGGACCCTCGAGCTCCCAGGCCTCTAGTAGAGGACCCAAGCTCGAAAGAATAAGACCGCTCCAAGGAAGGAGCGAATGGGGAATTTTAACAAATTTAAATATTAAAGGAAATTAAAATTATTCTTAAGTTCAGTTAAAATGTGATTCATCACCTCACTGTGTTATTCAAATGATCTTTTTCACATGCTTAAAATCTAAAATGGATTCTTTAAACTAAACTTTTTCAGTTCAGTTACGTTCTTTCTAAAATGTGGTTCATCACCTCACTGTGTTATTTAAATTATAAAGTGGATTATTTAAACTAAACATATTTATCTCCATCTGGGATAAAGACAAAGTGTAAATGTTCTGTTCTGGTTCCTGTTCCTCCCTCAGAGTCTACTGCTGCTGTCATTGGAGTAGTTGCAGGACTGCTGCTCCTGTTAGTCTGCATCACTGGACTCTTCATCTGGAGAAAGAAGAAGAACAATGGTGAGAGACAGAGATAATTTAATTTGTAGGTTTCACTATTGGACAGTTTGTACAAAACATGACACAGTATTTATTTTAAAAAGATTTAAGTTCTTTTTTAAAGTTATGTGCAGTAACTTGACACAAGTTCTCAGTGGATGATCTGAATATGTGAAGATCTGCTCTTCTACACGTTACAAGTTGAACCCAGCGTGTACTTAGATTTATGTTAACATTTATCACAGTAATCTCTCATCTATATTTCAGGTTTCAGAGCTGCCAACAGTAAGTTTTGTATTTTATTTATAAATTATTGTTTTATTATTAAGTATTAAATGTGTCTGATTATTCTGATATAATTTGTTTATCATATTTTTTATCTTTCATTTATGTTCAGTCCATTTCTTTCATTTACTGTTATTTTCTAATTTGATAATATCACTTAACTTTCTTCTTCTAGCTTCAGACTCTTCATCATCAAACAGACAAACTTCAGATCCTCACTGATCACACTAAGTATTACTTCAACTACAGTACACTGTGTGCAGTAGTAGTAACAGTACAATCTCAAACTTCTACAACTGATATTTGAGTAGAAGTTTAAACCTAATTAAATCAAGGCTTTATTTATAGACCAACATCACAAATGTCATATTTGTCAATGTTTTACGTGTCTCAACGGGTTCCTGGTGAGGATAAGAAGATGGCACCCTCACCCATCCCAGCGTGTACCTAAAGTCATGTTAACATTTATCACTGTAATCTCTCGTCTATATTTTACAATGCAAGTCTCCAAATAACAGGCTAATGTCACATGAAGCAGAAAAGTCTTGTCTACAACTTTTAAGAAAAACTACCTGTGGAAAAGCAGTAAAGATTCATGAACCAACAACTTTGCACTTTTGGCCATTTTGAAACAGCAAAGGCCCTGGACGGGGACAAAGTCACTGATTCCTTCGTACTAAACCACAACAACAGGCAAATTGTTTTTCTATAAAGATGTCTAATGGTAAGTGTATTATAAGTATTCTTGTGTTGACTGTAATTTAGTATTTGTCAGTTTCTTATCCTTATTGTTTTGAGATACTTATTCATTATGTTCACGTCAAAGAAAACTGCAGGTGTATTAGTTTTTGTGTTTGTCATACAATGTGAAATGTATACAGTTTACATATGTTGCTTACTTCTTGTGTGCAGCTGCTCACTGAGGATTTTATCCAATGTTTACTCAAACCTGCGTGTGAACCATACATTTCTCTACTATTAATATAAAATCTTCATCTGTGTTAAACAGAATTCAACAACTGCTGCAGTGTGAGCGCTTCGTATATGTGCAGTGGGTGTAAAAAATGAACTGTAGTGACTGACACATTTTTGGGAAATCCTAAATTTCAGATCACCGTCAAACTACCCAATAGCACCTGTTTAAAAAATGTCCAGGTTGGAGTGAAATTAACCTAAAGCATAAATTTGTGGTCTCAACTATCCTCAGACTGAAGAAGCTACTTGGATGAGAATCCTCACTGTCATGTGCTTTATAGTTATAAACTAATAAATGTTCGTTTCTGTAATGTGTCATAAAATATAATCAGGAATCTTAGAGTTTGTATATAAAATACTGGATGGGTTCAGTTCTTCTGGAATAGCTTTTTTAAATTGATAGTATTGATTTTTTTATTAAATACTTCACCGTAAACTGTTTGTTTGTTTGTTTGTGTTTGGTGGGGTTGTGTTGTGGCTTCTTTTTTCAGATCATTTTTTTGACTGTTGTTGGCTTGAATCTGTCTTTCATGTGTTTGAATACATTATGCTGGATTCCTCTTTATAGCAAACCAGAATAGGACTAATGACGCAATTGAAAACCATTATAACCTGATTTACTTTATTTATTCAATACACTGTCCATTGCTGTTGTCTCATATTATTTCCAATACCTTTTGTAATTGTCCATCCATCCATTATCCTAAGTGTTCGTCCTCCTAAGGGTCACAGGAGTGCTGGAGCCTTCACCTTATTTTTGTTGCCTTCATTCACTGTCACTGTTTTCAGATTTATTTTTAAGCTGAATTGAAACTCTGTAAACAGGCATCTGTCAAAGTAAAACAAAGTTAACCTTAGTAAACTCAAGAGACTTAACAGACAGTTTGAATATAGTTTAATTTAAGCAATATAATTTAAGACGCCTATTTGTGAAACCTAAACTGGGTTGAGCTGCACTAAACAAATCTGGACGTGTTTCTACCTGCACTGTCTACATCAGTTAATCAGAACAATGTGAAAATGTTTAACAGGTCTCCACAAGAAAGTTGGCAGAATCAGTGTAAAATTACAGAAATACTGAGGAAGAAGGTGAATGAAACTGCTGGAGCAAATCAAGCTCAACATTTAAGGCTTTAGAGCAGCCCAAGTAACATTCTGACTTAGGCCCCATTATGATGCTGTGACTGGACCTTTAACAGGTAACTCCTGCTAAAAAGTGTCCAGTGTGTCTGAATTAAAGCAATTTAAGGTTTGAGAGGGATCGACACATCAGTAAATATGAGTCTGTCTTTCCTGGTGAGCTTGGGGTGAGGTGAATAATTCCAGTGTGCTGTGACATGTTTTGTTTGCAGTATGAACAGCAGCAACTGATTTTCAACCAGATAAGTGCAGCTCAATGTTGTCTCATGTCTTTTTGTAGAAGACTTCATGTCATTTGACCTGAAACAACAAACTTTACTCATCACAGAGAAAATAAATTCTGACAATAGTATTACAGAAGAAAGGTTTAACAGTTTCTACACTAAGACTTGCCCTGAACACCAGAATATGTTTTTGCATTATGAAAATAGCTCTGTGTTGAGAACAGTGCAGTGCTCAGCCATGATGGGACCTTCCAGATGAGTGTTGATCTGAACATTTCCTCAGTCAAACCTGAAGAAACCTGTGTTTCAGTTCTCTGGTGTGAAGGACGATATCATCACCAAACTGGACAAAAAATTGGGGCGGCAGTAGCTCAGGTGGTAGAGTAGTCACCTACAAACCCCAGGGTGAGTGGTTAGATTTCCAGTTCCTCCTGGCTATACTTGCTGAGGTGTCCTTGGACAAGACATGGAAACCCTAGTAGCACCGACATACTGTCTGGCAGCTGTCCAACCGCAATTTCCCCAAGGGGATCAATAAAGTCAAATCAACTGGTGTTAGACTGGAATCAGCTGACTGACCAATATTTTCAGAGTTTTGCATTTTGAGACCTACCTTTAGGATCATTCATCACCACTAAAAAGTAGGAAATGTATGAATAAAACTAACAAAACTGTTTGATGTCTTATTCATGTACTAAAAGATTCCGTTAATGTTTTCATGTCCTGTAGATTTGATTCTATTATTTGTTCGGGAACTTTACTGCTAAAGGATCACAGTAGACATGCTAAACAGAAGGATTTAGCTGCTCTATGACCTTCTTCAAAATAAATATTTGTGACATGTATGAGACAGTAATTAAAAATATGAAAAAGTTGTCATTGTGCCTTTATATAATTTTTCATTTAGAACTAAAATAATTTAAACCTCCACAATGGTAGGTCTCTCTGAGTTCACCTCCTTACTGAGCACAGTGAGAACTTTCTTATCCCCTTATTGACATAATCCTGTCATCATGTATTTCATGTAAAGCAGATGTTTATAATTCACATTCTAAATTAACAATATAGTCAGTCAGTGATCTAGTATAACTACAGGAAGCACTGGGACAGACTCCCAGTGAAAATCAGTGTCCAGTTAAATTACTGTGACAAACAAACCTGTTCATTTATATTTTTAGACATCTGATGGTCATCTGTTATGTTAAATGAAGACTCTGCAGTAAAATTCTTAGTTCTATATTTAAAGCACTGATGTTTTAGAACCAAGTCACTGACCTGTACAGAATAAACCTGTAGAGTCTCATAGGTTCTCTTGTTTCTTTTATGTTGAGATCTTTTGTGCTTTTCAGTTAAAGTTGCAGTTGTCTGTTGAACAACACTTTTACAGTTTGACTCGTTTTGTTGTTTTTCCAGTTTACAGATTGTGTAACTGCAGCTTTCTTTATCAACTTATTGTATGAGACCCACAACATAACAAGATAATTAAGCTTTTTCTAAAATCTCATCTCAAAATTTGACTCTGTCTGAAAGACTGTTTTATTTTGACTGCTGTGCAAAATTACTTTTTTATTAGTATGTTTACATGTGTTGTCTCATGTTGTCTATTTCATTCGCCAGTGACCAACACTAGTTTATACTCATTATTTGATTTATTAATTCATTATTTTACTGCTTTGACGACTCAAATCCACTAGATGTCGCTGTAGGACCTGTCAAATCAAACTTTTTGAATCTACTTCAACTATTTATTAAATTATATGTTTTCCACATATGTACTGCAGTACACACGATAACTATCAGATAGTACAGACCGACTTTAGTTTTGTCAATATATTTAGAAGAATAAAATATAATTATAGATTAATATTTGGACACTTTCCTCTGACGTTAAACTGCCTTTCAAAATAAAAGTGATTTTATTTGTTATGAGGGGGATCTTGCCCACAGCCCCTCTTACTGTTCGCCATGTATTTAATTTCACACATTAATGATTCAGTACAGTTGATAAAACCACCTAAGACATTTGTACATTTTGAATTCAGATAGATTCAATTACTGAATCTCTTTATTCTAGTAACACCAGTTAAATGGCGACATCACGTGGACATTCCTGAAATCTGCTTTCAGTGAACTAGTTTCACTGTCCTCTGGCACCATCTTGTCAAAACAAGATGAGAAACACATTGTTGTTGCTTCTTTTCTCTCAAGTTTCATCATCAGGTAAGATCATTTTTTAAATCTTTAATCTCTTTACTTCATCTTTAGACTTTGTTTCTGTTCCACTTATTTTATATAAACTTTCTATTTAGTTTTTATTTATCTTTATAACACTGAACGTTTAAGCTGAATCATAGTGAATATGCTTCATATTTATGATGAATTTGATGATGATGTTTGTATATTTATTCTAATTTTAGAAACTTTTTATTTCCCAGTGAAACATTCCTGGAAGTTTCTCTTCACTACATCTACTGGAATCTCAAACTTACCAGACTTTATGGGAACTGTACAAGTTGATGACATTGTGGTGGGTTATTGTGACAGTAACAAAGGGATTGAAGCAAAGCATCCAAGGTGGAACAATTTGTTTAATGACAATCCTGAAATCTTGGAGGAATACACTCAAGAATGTTTCTATAAACGACCTAACCTATATAAAGCCAGACTTGAAGATATCATGCAGCACTTGAACCACAGTGGAGGTACAGTATGTTTTGTTTTACTTTAATTTATAAAGTGTTCAAAAGCTTCAAGATAATAATTATTTGCCGCGAGTTGTCATTGAGCTAAGATTGAGGCTGTGAGGGACTCAGTAATAATTTGAATAGCTTTTGAGTTCTGTCTAAAGGAGGATATGATAAACTGTGACTGCTCCTCACTGAAACACTTGAACACAACACAAGTCTCAACAACAGATTTCTGCTTCATTAAATCATATTAAATATAACAAACTGTAGTCAGAGACGGCGACATTAAGTTTTTATTTTTGTAGAGATCATGTTAGTTTACTTAGTTTTTTTCTTGTTTGGAGTTTAGAGACCTTTGACCTCTGTTTACTCTAATTATAGTTTGGTGATTACTAAAGAACTGAGTTGTTACTATAGTTTGTGTCACACAGCAGCAGATTCTATTCATTATCTACTATTTAGTATTTGATTCAGAGTTACAGAGGGACTACTTAAGGTGTTACCTGATCATCTTTGGACTGGAAATATAATTTGAATTTCAGTCTTTGCTGTTTCTCTTTCTGTCTCTCAGGTGTTCACGTTTTACAGTCGATTCAAGGCTGTGAATGGAACAAAAACACTGGAGAGTGTGTTGGTTTTTATCAGTACGGTTATGATGGAGAAGACTTCATATCATTGGACCTGAAAAAGTTGACATGGATCGCTCTGAAACGACAAGCTGTCTCCATCACACAGATATGGGATGCTGACAAAAATAGAATTAGAAGAAATAAGATATACTTCACTGAGATTTATCCTGATTGGCTGAAGAAGTATTTAAGTTATGAGAACAGCTCTCTGATGAGAGACACAGGTAAAGTTACATGATCTGGTGTAAATTCATAGAGACAACTTCATTCAAATAAGGAATTCCTATGTTATTATGTTATTCTTATGTACCATGATATATTTTATACATTACTTATGTCAACATGTTGTGAGTCAGCTGGTTTTTAACCTTGAACTATTTTAACATGTCTCTTTGCTCAGTTCTCCCCTCAGTGTCTCTCCTCCAGAAGACTCCCTCCTCTCCAGTCAGCTGCCACGCAACAGGTTTCTACCCTGACAGAGTCTTAATGTTCTGGAGGAAAGATGGAGAGGAGATTCATGAGGACGTGGACCATGGAGAGATCCTCCCCAACCATGATGGGACCTTCCAGATGAGAGTTGATCTGAACATTTCCTCAGTCAAACCTGAAGACTGGAGCAGGTACGACTGTGTGTTTCAGTTCTCTGATGTGAAGAAGGACGTCATCACTAAACTGGACAAAGCCAAGATCAGAACAAACAGAGGTAAGAATGGAAACTGGAGGAGATATTATAATTTATTTCATTTTAGATTAGAATACAGCTAGTGAACATAGGAAGTATGTTCCCAGTATTAAAAAAACAAAAATATTAGAATAAACTGCTTATGTTGGCTAATGTGACAAATATTAAGTGTAACCTCTGGAAAGGAATCTGGAAAGGTCAGGTACCCCGCTGGCATAATAAACTGGCCAAAAAGGGAGAAGGAGGCTCCTTAGAATCCACGGAGGATACAATTTCACCCCAAATCCAGCACCCTGAGAATGTTCGCTAAGCGGAATGAAGGAGGCCGAGGATTAGTGAGCGACAATGAATACATCAGGAAGATGGCCCCAACTGATGGCATGCTTAGTGAATTCCTCAGGTAGCAGAAACTAGAGAAGCAAGGGGAGGAAGAGGAGGAACCCTCATGGAAGGACAAACCCTTGCACGGTATGTACCACCAGCAGACAGAAGAAGTGGCTGATGTTGACAAATCCTACCAGTGGCCGGACAAAGCTGGACTGAAGTGAGAAGTATCAAGGGCTCAAAGAAGAGATGGAAAAGATGTGGAAGCTGAAGGCACAAGTGGTACAACTGTTTATAGGAACACTGGGGGCTGTAACTCTCAACAAGGAACAACATCTGAGATCTCTGTCCAGAAGATTACGATACCGCACAGGACCCTCGAGCTCCCAGGCCTCTAGTAGAGGACCCAAGCTCGAAAGAATAAGACCGCTCCAAGGAAGGAGCGAATGGGGAATTTTAACAAATTTAAATATTAAAGGAAATTAAAATTATTCTTAAGTTCAGTTAAAATGTGATTCATCACCTCACTGTGTTATTCAAATGATCTTTTTCACATGCTTAAAATCTAAAATGGATTCTTTAAACTAAACTTTTTCAGTTCAGTTACGTTCTTTCTAAAATGTGGTTCATCACCTCACTGTGTTATTTAAATTATAAAGTGGATTATTTAAACTACTAAACATATTTATCTCCATCTGGGATAAAGACAAAGTGTAAATGTTCTGTTCTGGTTCCTGTTCCTCCCTCAGAGTCTACTGCTGCTGTCATTGGAGTAGTTGCAGGACTGCTGCACCTGTTAGTCTGCATCACTGGACTCTTCATCTGGAGAAAGAAGAAGAACAATGGTGAGAGACAGAGATAATTTAATTTGTAGGTTTCACTATTGGACAGTTTGTACAAAACATGACACAGTATTTATTTTAAAAAGATTTAAGTTCTTTTTTAAAGTTATGTGCAGTAACTTGACACAAGTTCTCAGTGGATGATCTGAATATGTGAAGATCTGCTCTTCTACACGTTACAAGTTGAACCCAGCGTGTACTTAGATTTATGTTAACATTTATCACAGTAATCTCTCATCTATATTTCAGGTTTCAGAGCTGCCAACAGTAAGTTTTGTATTTTATTTATAAATTATTGTTTTATTATTAAGTATTAAATGTGTCTGATTATTGCTGATATCATTTGTTTATCATATTTTTTATCTTTCATTTATGTTCAGTCCATTTCTTTCATTTACTGTTATTTTCTAATTTGATAATATCACTTAACTTTCTTCTTCTAGCTTCAGACTCTTCATCATCAAACAGACAAACTTCAGATCCTCACTGATCACACTAAGTATTACTTCAACTACAGTACACTGTGTGCAGTAGTAGTAACAGTACAATCTCAAACTTCTACAACTGATATTTGAGTAGAAGTTTAAACCTAATTTAATCAAGGTTTTATTTATAGACCAACATCACAAATGTCATATTTGTCAATGTTTTACGTGTCTCAACAGGCTCCTGGTGAGGATGAGAAGATGGCACCCTCACCCATCCCAGCGTGTACCTAAAGTCATGTTAACATTTATCACTGTAATCTCTCGTCTATATTTTACAATGCAAGTCTCCAAATAACAGGCTAATGTCACATGAAGCAGAAAACTCTTGTCTACAACTTTTAAGAAAAACTACCTGTGGAAAAGCAGTAAAGATTCATGAACCAACAACTTTGCACTTTTGGCCATTTTGAAACAGCAAAGGCCCTGGACGGGTACAAAGTCACTGATTCCTTCGTACTAAACCACAACAACAGACAAATTGTTTTTCTATAAAGATGTCTAATGGTAAGTGTATTATAAGTATTCTTGTGTTGACTGTAATTTAGTATTTGTCAGTTTCTTATCCTTATTGTTTTGAGATACTTATTCATTATGTTCACGTCAAAGAAAACTGCAGGTGTGTTAGTTTCTGTGTTTGTCATACAATGTGAAATGTATACAGTTTACATATGTTGCTTACTTCTTGTGTGCAGCTGCTCACTGAGGATTTTATCCAATGTTTACTCAAACCTGCGTGTGAACCATACATTTCTCTACTATTAATATAAAATCTTCATCTGTGTTAAACAGAATTCAACAACTGCTGCAGTGTGAGCGCTTCGTATATGTGCAGTGGGTGTAAAAAATGAACTGTGGTGACTGACACATTTTTGGGAAATCCTAAATTTCAGATCACCGTCAAACTACCCAATAGCACCTGTTTAAAAAATGTCCAGGTTGGAGTGAAATTAACCTAAAGCATAAATTTGTGGTCTCAACTATCCTCAGACTGAAGAAGCTACTTGGATGAGAATCCTCACTGTCATGTGCTTTATAGTTATAAACTAATAAACGTTCGTTTCTGTAATGTGTCATAAAATATAATCAGGAATCTTAGAGTTTGTATATAAAATACTGGATGGGTTCAGTTCTTCTGGAATAGCTTTTTTAAATTGATAGTATTGATTTTTTTATTAAATACTTCACCGTAAACTGTTTGTTTGTTTGTTTGTGTTTGGTGGGGTTGTGTTGTGGCTTCTTTTTTCAGATCATTTTTTTGACTGTTGTTGTTGTTTCAGATTTATTTTTAAGCTGAATTGAAACTCTGTAAACAGGCATCTGTCAAAGTAAAACAAAGTTAACCTTAGTAAACTCAAGAGACTTAACAGACAGTTTGAATATAGTTTAATTTAAGCAATATAATTTAAGACGCCTATTTGTGAAACCTAAACTGGGTTGAGCTGCACTAAACAAATCTGGACGTGTTTCTACCTGCACTGTCTACATCAGTTAATCAGAACAATGTGAAAATGTTTAACAGGTCTCCACAAGAAAGTTGGCAGAATCAGTGTAAAATTACAGAAATACTGAGGAAGAAGGTGAATGAAACTGCTGGAGCAAATCAAGCTCAACATTTAAGGCTTTAGAGCAGCCCAAGTAACATTCTGACTTAGGCCCCATTATGATGCTGTGACTGGACCTTTAACAGGTAACTCCTGCTAAAAAGTGTCCAGTGTGTCTGAATTAAAGCAGTTTAAGGTTTGAGAGGGATCGACACATCAGTAAATATGAGTCTGTCTTTCCTGGTGAGCTTGGGGTGAGGTGAATAATTCCCAGTGTGCTGTGACATGTTTTGTTTGCAGTATGAACAGCAGCAACTGATTTTCAACCAGATAAGTGCAGCTCAATGTTGTCTCATGTCTTTTTGTAGAAGACTTCATGTCATTTGACCTGAAACAACAAACTTTACTCATCACAGAGAAAATAAATTCTGACAATAGTATTACAGAAGAAAGATTTAACAGTTTCTACACTAAGACTTGCCCTGAACACCAGAATATGTTTTTGCATTATGAAAATAGCTCTGTGTTGAGAACAGTGCAGAGCTCAGCCATGATGGGACCTTCCAGATGAGTGTTGATCTGAACATTTCCTCATTCAAACCTGAAGAAACCTGTGTTTCAGTTCTCTGGTGTGAAGGACGATATCATCACCAAACTGGACAAAAAATTGGGGCGGCAGTAGCTCAGGTGGTAGAGTAGTCACCTACAAACCCCAGGGTGAGTGGTTAGATTTCCAGTTCCTCCTGGCTATACTTGCTGAGGTGTCCTTGGACAAGACATCGAAACCCTGTAGTAGCACCGACATACTGTCTGGCAGCTGTCCAATCGCAATTTCCCCAAGGGGATCAATAAAGTAATCAACTGGTGTTAGACTGGAATCAGCTGACTGACCAATATTTTCAGAGTTTTGCATTTTGAGACCTACCTTTAGGATCATTCATCACCACTAAAAAGTAGGAAATGTATGAATAAAACTAACAAAACAGTTTGATGTCTTATTCATGTACTAAAAGATTCCGTTAATGTTTTCATGTCCTGTAGATTTGATTCTATTATTTGTTCGGGAACTTTACTGCTAAAGGATCACAGTAGATGTCAGAGAACAGTAGACATGCTAAACAGAAGGATTTAGCTGCTCTATGACCTTCTTCAAAATAAATATTACAGAGGGACTACTTAAGGTGTTACCTGATCATCTTTGGACTGGAAATATAATTTGAATTTCAGTCTTTGCTGTTTCTCTTTCTGTCTCTCAGGTGTTCATGTTTTACCGTCGATTCAAGGCTGTGAATGGAACAAAAACACTGGAGAGTGTGTTGGTTTTTATCAGTACGGTTATGATGGAGAAGACTTTATGTCGTTAGACTTGAAGAAGTTGACGTGGATCGCTCTGACACCACAGGCTGTCTCCATCAAACAGATATGGGATGCTGACAAAGATAGAATAAAAAGAAATGAGTTATACTTCACTGAGATTTATCCTGATTGGCTGAAGAAGTATTTGAGTTATGAGAACAGCTCTCTGCTGAGAGACACAGGTAGAGTTACATGATCTGATGTAAATTCATAGACACAACTTTATTCAAATAAGGAGTTCCTATGTTATTATGTTATTATAATGTACCATAATATATTTTTATACATTACTTATGTTCACATGTTGTGAGTCTAATAGTTTTTTTTTCTTTACAGATCCTCCCTCAGTGTCTCTCCTCCAGAAGACTCCCTCCTCTCCAGTCAGCTGCCACGCTACAGGTTTCTACCCTGACAGAGCCTCAATGTTCTGGAGGAAAGATGGAGAGGAGATTCATGAGGACGTGGACCATGGAGAGATCCTCCCCAACCATGATGGGACCTTCCAGATGAGAGTTGATCTGAACATTTCCTCAGTCAAACCTGAAGACTGGAGCAGGTACGACTGTGTGTTTCAGTTCTCTGGTGCAGAGGACGACATCATCACCAAACTGTTCAAATATGAGACTGCGGCGTGTCGAGGTGAGACTTAAGATGTAATGGAGATATCACAAATGTTATGTTTTTTCTTCTCATATTTAAAAATGTCTTCTATATAAATTAAAAAAATGTTTGTCATAGAAATAATTTGCAGACAGTACAGAAACAAAACAGCTGGACCAGAAATCCTATTGACTTAATGTGTATTTACTTTTAGTTTAAACATAATATTCTCTAGAGAATGAGAAAACATTGGGGGTCCACATAGAGGAGGATTTAACCTGGGGAGTACATACCTCTGAGCTGATAAGAAAGGCCCAGCAGAGACTGCACTTCCTAAGGGTACTTAGGAAGAACAACATCTCCCAGAGACTGATGGTGTCCTTTTATCGATGCTCTATTGAGAGCATCCTTACATACTGTGTGTCTGTGTGGTTCAGCAGATGTACAGTGGCTCAGAGGAAAGCTCTCCAGAGAGTGATCAAAACAGCACAGAGGATCACCGGTTCCCCTCTCCTCCCTCTAGAAGAACTTCACAGTTCCCGCTGCCTCAAAAAAGCCCAAACCATTCTCAGGGATACTACACACCCTGGACACTCTCTCTTTGAACTGTTGCCATCAGGGAGAAGGTTCAGGTCCATCAAAACTAGGACTGACAGATTTAAGAAAAGCTTTTATCCAGTAGCAATAACTACATTAAACACCATAAAGAACGGACCATAGTGACAGTATGCTCACTTGTGGGAGTGAGAGCTGGTCCGGAGCACAATGTGATCTTCTTTGATTACTTGAAGGGTTGTTTGTGTCTTATTTTGTCTTTTGACTGTCTCTGATTATTTATTCAGTTTTTTGTTTGTTTTTTTATTCCTTTCATCCTATATATATATGGCACAGACTGGTTGGCACCTTAATCTCGTTGTACGATGTTGCAATGACAATAAAGTTTATCTTTATCTTTATCTTTAGAAGACCACCTACCATCAGTTATGGACCAATTTACTTTATCTATATTTAACAACAACTTGACTTTTAACCAGTCTCTCTTTTTTCATATGTGCTACTGTGACATACAGTCGAGGCCCAATAGCTGTTTTATCTGTGCTGCTTTTTTATGTTTAATTAAAGTTGTACTGCTGTGTAGGTTGAGATTTTACTGGATTTTTATACTCAATAGCAGACTTCACTGGAATGATGGTGATCATCATCATCATCGTCTCAGTTACAGTTGTTGCTGTCTGCATCTTCGCTGTCACTCGATCCATTGCTTTCATAAAGAAAGGTGAGACAACACAGGATTTCCAGACTTGACTTTTCCTACTTTCCTGTGTTTGATCACATTTCACCCTGAGCTGTTACATTTAATTTTGACATGCCTGATCACATGCTTTCATATACTCATTTAAATGATGTATTTCTACATGGCCCACTTTGCCCCTTCCACTCAACAGCTTTTTATAAACCAACAAGCATTAGTCAGATTTCACCACTTAGTCTCTGCATGTCGTATGGTTGTAGGTTTCTCATGGTGTGTCTTAGCAGTTTGTTGGCATTTGAAACTATGACATTTAATTCCAAAATATGTATTTTTATTTTTGATTGTATTCCTTCTGTTTGTGTGATTGCATGTGTATAAATCTGTCGTTAGTGTACACTTGACATACATTTATGTCCTTTACTCAACTGTTCTTCTTATAATTCATACAGTGAAAACAGTGAACAGCTCCACAAATCTAGAAGCCAGCTTGATGTGTTCATGTAAAGGGAGAAATGGTTCTGCACTGGCTCTGTCTGGCACCTCACCTTTATTTCCTACATATAATCCAATTTATGTTGTTCTTAATGGGGGCACATGGATTTAAGAAGACTTCATGCACATTTTGAGCTATTTAATTTATAGGTGTTAGAACACACAGTGTATCACACGGTGCAGCTACAGACCGGTCAGAGTACCAGTGCTGACAAATCCACCACGATTGGTGTAAAGTTCAAATTTATCTATCAAAAATATTTAAATTCTGCTTGAAAGTTTATAAACCATTTAGGACTTTCTCTATTTATTCTCTCTATTCTCTATTTATGTATAAATATGACAAAGAACAAATCCTGAAACTCTGCAAACTGAACATAATTGACCAAAAGCTCAGGCGATTGTCACTCCTCTACGACTTGGTACTATCCCATTTGCAATTCCATCTTTTTTTTTTTTTTTTTTTTTTTTTTTTTGCTGTTTCTCCAAATTGATCATATTAGAGTTTTTTGCCTAAGCCCTGCAAACCAAGTTACTCAACTCCATCTTGCAAGTTCACTCCTGTTGTCTTAATTAATCATGTTTGAGCTTCTACTGTTGTACATGAACTACATGCTGCATTTGTACCTAAACAATGAACCACAGTCAGAGGTGAATGCTAGAAGACAGCAGCTTTGGTAAAGGTATTATGTTCAGGAATGTGCTGTCTATTAAGGTTTAAATATGAATCAAAATGTCCAATTTAAATTTAGTTTGCTTAACCATCAATCAAAATCTTAATTTGGTGGAGGAGAAGGGGCTGTTTGTACAGTTTGAAACTGAAACTTGCTGCAGTGTTAAAGTCCTTGTCAGCCACTGGAACAGATATGGAAAGTGTTTAGTTACTGAAACAGTTCAGTTTCCTTTATGAGTGGAGTTGATGTTTCTTCTTCTTTTGCAGTCGGCTGTTCCCTTTCAGGTGTTGCCACAGCAAATCATCTACCTCCATTTAACTCTATCCTCTCCATCCTCTTCTCTCACACCAAGTAACTTTGTGTCCTCTCTCACTACATCCAAAAGTTTCCTGTGGGTTTCTTCTAAACCTGAAACGTCCGTTTACTGATATGTTCAGTCTCTCCTCTGAACATGTCCAAACCACCTAAAACCTGTTTCTTACAGACTGTAGAACGAAAAGAGCAGTCGGTAAAGATGAGGCTGATTTTAACAACATTAGTGACAAGAGGTTAATTCATAAAAGACACAGCAGCACTTGATTAATAATAACTTGTAAAAGAATCTAATCCTGCAAAACCTAACATGTAACTAGTGATGTTGAAATGAAGGTAGAGGAGTAAAAGTAAAAGTAAAAGTAAATAGAAATACTTCAAATACCTGAAAAATCTACTTAAGTACACTATTTGAGTAAATGTAGTTTACTACTGTAGGTTTACAACCACTAGCTGGTTAAACTCAGTCAGGATGGACCCTGAATAAAACAACCAGATATCAGTGCTTACACATGTAGAGCAGTAAACGTGGTTTTAGTTTCAGGATGAGCAACAACATGATATTTAACAAAATACCGTCCTGGCATATGGATCTGATTATGTTTAATGAATGCAGTCGCCTGTTGTTCACTCCCCTCTTTAGAAATCCTCTGGGGAAAATGACGAAGAGAGAAGGAATGTGTCAGGAAGCCACATGTGAGGTGAAGCTGTACAACCACGACCAAAGACTGTAAACTGAACTTTTCAGATGGAGCCATACATGCACTGTAACCAAATGACCAGACAGCAATCTCTTCTTTCTCTTTACAGTTTTTAATTTTTTATATTTTTCGGAGTGATCAGCCAACACTGAGTCCAACAGTTGATCTCTGCGCTTTCTGGAGAACGTAAACGCCTCATCTATTGCGCACTGACGCTGTCTGGATCAGTCACAGATTTATTCTGGGTCCAACCTCACAGGATGTGGTATTTTTGACTTCCAGCACAATCAGCATCTTAAATTCTGCTGGAAGAGTTTCTGTCTTCATTTTAGAGTCTTGTCTCCGCCTCCTGCTCTCGTCTGTTTTTCCAGGTTTCTCAGTTCATGTTCAGATCAACTGAACCAACTCAAATCAAGATGAAAACCATATATTTGTTGTTCCTTTTCTGTCACGTTTCATCGTCAGGTAAGATCACATTTTAAATATTTAAACTCTTAATTTGTAAAAACATTTAGTTTCGGTTTTACTTCCTAAGACTATTTATTACGTTTTAACTCAATCAAAGTGAATATGTCATATTTACGACGAGTGTGATTAATTTGTGTATTTATACTATATATTTTTTAATCCAACAGTGAAACATTCCCTTAAGCTTTTCTTAGCTACAACTACTGGAGTCTCAAACATACCAGAGTTTATGATGACCGGATTCATTGATGATACTGAGGTGATTTACTGCGACAGCAACAAAAAGATGGAAGCAAAGCGGGATGCAATGGAAAAAATGGTGGAAGACAATCCTGATCTCCTGATAGAATCCATGCATGAGTGTTTTGAGAAGCAGCCTAACATCTATAAAAACATACTAAATATTATCATGCAGCACTTGAACCAAAGTGGAGGTACAGTATGTTCTATCTTATACTTCCTTTAATTTGTTAACTGTTCTTCTTGTGAAGTAAATTTAATCTCCACATGTCTCAAGATAATAATTAACTCTAAGATGTTGTTGGATCGAGGTTAGCAAAGAGTGAATAATAATTCAAATAAAATATCTAAAGAAGAATATGATGAGTTATGATTGCTCCTCACTGAAATGCCCCATCAAGACTATTACAGAGACACTTGAACACAACACAAGTCTATAAAATAGTTGATATAAAATATCATTTTTTGACCATCAGACCCTCATTATAAACCTTTCTGTAACTATGGAACATGAAGATTAACATAGTATCTCTCAGTCTGTTTGATAATAACAAATAAATCTCCCATTTATCACTAAATTCAGAGTTATTGGAGAGCTACTCCTTAATTACAATTTATTAATTATCAGGTTGTTTCTGATTTGTTCCTCCATAACTAATTGTATTTTTGTTAACAGTATTGTAAAGTGTTAGCAGATCATCTTTCCACTAGAAATATCATCCATCTATCATTGTTACCTGCAGTCTTTGCTGTTTGTCTTTCTCTGTCAGGTGTCCACGTTTTACAAATACAAATTGGCTGTGAATGGGATGAAAACACTGGAGAGGTTGTTGGTTTTTATCATTTTGGTTATGATGGAGAACACGTCGTGTCACTGGACCTGAAGAATTTGAACTGGATCGCTCTGAAACCAGAGGCTGTCGCCATCAAACAGTTAGGGGATGCTGACAAATTTGCAATAAAAGAGACTGAGATTTACATCACTCAAATTTTCCCTGAGTGGCTGAAGAACTATTTGAAATATGAAAACAGTTCTTCATTGAGACCAGGTAACGTTACATGATATGATGTAAGTTCATGGACACATTTCATGAGTTATAATGTTAATAGAGGTTATTATTTTGTATTTAATATGTACTGTTGTGACAAGGATGGTGAGTCTTTCCATCAGTTGATCTTTAATTTTTAACTATGTTAACATCATATTTGTTGATTAACTTTTAGAACCAGCAGGTTGACATTTTTGGTACAGAATTAAATGTCTGAACATCCAATGAAGAGTTGCCGTGACATTTGGAAATTTTACTGATGATATTCAGATAATAAATTTAAAAAATCATCACATGAAAGTCATTGTGGATGATACTGATGTTGTTCAACTAGTTCATCTACTGTCTTTACTTTAACCCCCTTCAGCTCCTCCTTCAGATTTGCTGTCATACAGTGTTTCTCAGTTTGAATCTCTCTCTCCTCAGTTCTCCCCTCGTTGTCTCTCCTCCAGAAGACTCCCTCCTCTCCAGTCAGCTGCCACGCTACAGGTTTCTACCCTGACAGAGTCGACATGTTCTGGAGGAAAGATGGAGAGGAGATTCATGAGGGCGTGGACCATGGAGAGATCCTCCCCAACCATGATGGGACCTTCCAGATGAGTGTTGACTTGGACATTTCCTCAGACAAACCTGAAGACTGGAGCAGGTATGACTGTGTGTTTCAGATCTCTGGTGTGAAGAAGGACGTCATCACCAAACTGGACAAAGCTGTGATTAAGATTAATGAAGGTAAGAATGGAAACTGGAGGAGATATTTATGAATGATATGTATAAATATGAATGTGTGAAAAAACTAATACTTGCTTTACCCACAAAAGGGGACCAGTTTAATAAGTCTGGATAGAAATGACACGTGTTGAATCCTTAACTTTGTTCCAACAAGACAATTCCAGTCATTGAGGTCATTAAACATATGTGTGAACACAGTGATATCACTACAACTACAGCAAATTTAAATATTAAAGGAGATGAAAATTATTCTTCAGTTCAGTTAAGTTCTTTCTAAAATGTGGTTCATCACCTCACTGTGTTATTCAAATTATAAAGTGGATTCTTTAAACTAAACTTATTTTTCTCCATCTGGGATAAAGACAAAGTGTAAATGTTTTGTTCTGGTTCCAGTTCCTCCCTCAGAGTCTACTGCTGCTGTCATTGGAGTAGTTGTAGGACTGCTGCTCCTGTTAGTCTGCATCACTGGACTCTTCATTTGGTGGAAGAAGAATAATAATGGTGAAAGAATTAATTTAAAATTACATTTAATCTGCAGGTTTCACTCTTTGTAAAAAACACAACACAGTATTTATTTTTTAATGTTTATATTATAATATATAATATATATAATATTACATAAGTGATGTGCATTAACTTTACTTTTTGACATAAGTTCTCAGTGGATGAACTGAATATGTGAAGATCTGCTCTTCTACACATGTAGATGTTTATTAATCTCTTCATAGATTTATTTACTTTAAAGTTGAACCCAGCGTGTACTTAGATTAATTTTAACATTTATCACAGTAATATCTCATCTATATTTCAGGTTTCAGAGCTCATTGTTTTATTATTAAGTATTAAATGTGTCTGATTATTGCTGATATCATTTGTTTATCATATATTTTTTTTAATCTGTCATTTATGTTCAGTCCATTTCTTTCATTTACCTTTGTCTTTCTAATACTGTTATTTTCTAATTTGATAATATCACTTAACTTTCTTCTTCTAGATTCATCATCAAACAGACAAACTTCAGATCCTCACTGATCACAGTAAGTATTACTTCAACTACAGTACACTGTGTACAGTAGTAGTAACAGTACAGTAACATACTGCTGTGAATGATATTTGAGTAAAAGTGTAAATCTAATTAAATCATTAATTGACCAACATCACAACCTATATATTTGGCTCAAAGTGTTTTACAACGTGTCTCCACAGGATGTGAAGAGGACTCCAGTGACGTTACTGTGACATCAAAACTATTCTTTACTTTTTGTGTTTACAATTAATTTCACATGATAAAGTGGGTTATGTGAGAGTTTTACTCACCTACAACATCATTTAATTCTTCCAAAGTGAAGTGTAAAAACAAACAAATGTTTTTATTGTTTAAGTATCTACTGTAATTCAGGCCTCAGGTTTCTTGGTGTTAAGACCAGTGATGTGAGACACAGTCATACACATCAGTTCACTTTACTTTTCCAGGTGCTGTAGCTACAACTAGAAAACCATAGCACCCCCCAGATTTGCGCTTTTTTATTTAACGGCTGTTATATAGAATCTAAAAAGTAAATAAAATCATAAACATTAGTGAAACAATCATGTTGACTGATTTGTGATCTTACGTTCACATACTATTAACGTGAGGTTATTGTAACTTACCCCCCCCTCACCATTCACAATACCACATTATCTATTGTGGACTCATTCAGGTTCCTATGATCCACAATCTCCCAGGACATGAAGTGGTCCTCCAACATAGAAACAGTCCGCAAAAAGTCTCACCAGAGGCTGTACTTCCTCAGACAGCTCAGGAAGTTCAATCTGCCCCAGGAGCTGCTGACCATGTTTTATACCGCCATCATCCAGTCTGTCCTCTGCACCTCCATCACTGTGTGGTTTGGTTCAGCCACCAAGCAGGACAGGCACAGACTCCAGCGGGTGATCCGGTCAGCAGAGAAGATCATTGGGACTGAGCTTCCTTCCATCCAACACCTGTACCGGTCCAGACTCAGAAAACGGGCTGTCTTTATCACTGCTGACCCCACACACCCTGCACACAAACTGTTCAAGCTCCTCCCCTCTGGCAGGCGCCACAGAGCTATAGCCACCAGAACCACCAGACACAGAGTCAGCTTCTTCCCCCAAGCTGTGTCTGAGCTGAACTCTCCAGTCACATAATGCAGGGACTCAGTGCAATAACCCTACGTAACATAGTGAACTGTGTATTGTGTAAATAATTGCAACTATGTATGTAAATGATTAATGTTTTCGTGCAATCAGAGGGTACAAAAGACAGTCAGACCACATCCAATTCCTTGCTTGTCTTGTGCAAACTTGGCCAATAAAGCTGATTCTGATTCTGATTCTGATTCTGATTCTGATTCTGATCACACAGGTGAATAAAGATGTTTTTTGACTGTGGTTGAATGTTTCATGTGTTTCAATACATTATGCTAGATTCCTCTTTATAGCAAACCAGAATAGGACTAATGCGACGATTGCAAACCAAATATAACCTGATTTACTTTATTTATTCAATACACTGTCCATTGCTGTTGTCTAATATTATTTTCAATACCTTTTGTAATTGTCCATCCATCCATTATCCTAAGTGTTCGTCCTCCTAAGGGTCACAGGAGTGCTGGAGCCTTCACCTTATTTTTGTTGCCTTCCTCCACTCTCCTGGACTCATTATTGACTGACTCATTTCACCTGTGTGTCCCTTTTGTTTTATAAGCTCGTCTCAGTCTTTTGTTCATTGCTGGTTTGTTGTTCATCACGTCCATTATTCCTCACACACTACACCCTCCATGACTCCAGTTTGTTTGTCTGTCTGTTGGTCGATTAGTCAGTCAAGTTCTTCCTTTGTTTGTTGGACTCTGTTTTCCCATTTGTAAGTTTGCATTTCATTTTACCTTTTAGTTGATATTTTGTACTGTCTGGTTCGTCTGTTTGTTAATGTTTTCCTGCCTTCAAAGTGATTTTGTTTACTACTTTTTGTGTTCGGCCTGTGTGTTTAGTTTGGTTTGTCTGTTCCACAGCACTTGTTGTTACTTTGTATTCTCAGTGTGTATTGTCCTTTTATTAGTGCAGTGTATTTTTGGTTGTGACACACTGACCGTGTTTTCTTTCTTCTACTTTGTTAGTTCTTCCCTTTTGTTAATAGTTCCCCTTTTTGTACGTACCCTTTGGTCCCTTTCAGTCAAATCCTTACAGAAACATAAAGTTGACATAAGTCAATGATATTTTCTCTCTTTTTCTATCTGTCTCTGAATGTTAATAAAGTGTTAAACATGAGGTTTGTTGTACAACGTAGACTGTGTGTACAATGTTGTTTAATATACTCTATAATAGAGTTCCCTTGTCTTTTTTTCTCCCACTCAGCTCATCCTCACTCCTGTTTATTTCAAGGACCTAATAACTTCAACTCTACTGAAACATCAACACAGTCATGTGGAAAATCAAAGTTCAATTATAGCATAATCATATTTTCATCAACACAAACTTTGAAGGTTAAAACCTCCGATCCGGTGTGATCGGATGAACCACACAAACCCATTTAATGTTGAAAAATGATGATAAATTAAATTTTCAATATAGGGTTTGTTTTCTGAATAAGTGAAAAATGTTGGTGCATAATTTAAAAAAGCTGCTGTGGGGAAAATAAAAAGGTTTTACAGTTTGAAAGTGGATCTTGGTCCAGTGTTAAAGTCCGTGTCAGACACTGGAACAGATACAGTGTGTTTTTTAACAGTGCCTCAATCCAAAACTAATTGTGCTGATGCTTCAGTTTCACTTCTCTTTAAAGTATTTATACGGTGTAAAGTCTTAAAGCAAAAGAGCAGTTCAAAGCCAAACATGTGGGAAATGATGAATAATTATAAGTAGGAACTGAAAATATTCATATAAGTAGGAACTGATTAATGATGATGTTTGTAAATTTATACCAATTATAGAAACCCTTGATTTCCCAATGCAACATTCCTGGAAGGTTTTCTTCACTACATCTACTGGAATCTCAAACTTACCAGACAATCCTCAAATCTTGGAGCAATATACTCAAGAATGTTTTCAGACGCTGCCTAAACGATATAACACAACAGCATTTAAACTAACATGGAGGTACTGTATGTTCTACATTTTACTTTACTTTTAATTTCTAAAGTGTTTAAATGCTTCAAGATAATAATTATTTGCCTTGAGTTGTAGCCAGAGACGGTGATACAGTTGAGTTGACACCTTAATAAGAATTCACAGGTGTTACCTGATCATCTTTGCACTGGAAATATCATGTATCATTTTAACTTTAGTCTTTGCTGTTTCTCTTTCTGTCTCTCAGGTGTTCACATTTTACAGATGATCTGAGGCTGTGAGTGGGACGAAATCACTGGAGAGGTTGTTGGTTTTTATCAGTTTGGTTATGATGGAGAAGACTTCATATCATTGGACCTGAAGAATTTGACATGGATTGCTCTGAAACCACAGGCTGTCACCATCAAACAGAAATGGGATGCTGGGAAAGCTTCAATGAAAGATAACGAGATTTGCTTAAATCAGATTTACCGTGATTGGCTGAAGAAGTATTTGTGTTATGAGACAAGCTCTCTGCTGAGAGACACAGGTAGAGTTACATGACCTTCTTCATTCATATAAGGAGTTGCTTTATGTCATTATTTATGTTCATATGTTGTGAGTCTAATTTACTTGAGTCTAACTTGGTCAACCTGTCAGTCAACTGATTTTTACCATGTCTATTTTAATGAATTGACAACATTTCTTTAGACATTTAGATTTGTTGATCTTCTGATTTTCCTTTTGGCACCAGCAGGTTGATATTTTTGGTTTAGAATGAAATGTCTCAAAATCTAATGTAAAGTTGCCATGAAATTTAAAACCATGTATAAATAATTTTAAGAGAATACATTTTAAACTAATTTTGCATGAACCTGATAACTAGTCAGCTAGTTCTTATACTGCCTGTCTCTACTTTAAACCCCACAGATCTCCCCTCAATGTCTCTCCTCCAGACATCATCACCAAAATGGACAAAGCTGTGATCAGAACCAACAAATATGAAAGTGCAGTATCAGGTGATGGCCACATTTCAATGTCAAATGACTCTGATTGCGTTAATAAAGATAATCTGATTGTAAACTGTTAGTGTTTTTTATTTCAGGTTCTTCAGAGTTTTCTGCTGTTGCGGTCACTGGAGTTGTTGCTGGACTGCCACTGTCAATCTGGATCACTACATACATAATCTGTCAGAAAATATAATGGTTGGTGTTTGTTTAACTGATTATAAAGTCAATAAGTGATGTACAGTAGGCCTACAGATTCTTTCTAGTGATGAACTGTAAATAAATATACAAATAAAAATAAATGGGATCGTCTAGATCCTGTAGTATTAAATTCTACATTTTAGGGTTTAAACCTGCAAACAGTAAGGATTTTAAACATTTGACATACTATTTGTTCTTGTATTAAGATTTAATTTAGGCTTAATTATAAATCTAATATGAGCAGCTTAATATAAAGTCAGACATTGCTATCAAGTTAATTAACCGATTAAGTTGAATTATTTTTCCTTTGGTAGTTTGAGACATCGTCTTAATCTCAGAGTTCAAGTGAGGTTTTCAATTGTGTGAATGTATCACAGTAAATTAAACATAGAGAAATGCTAGACTCCAAATAGTTCTTTGTGGTATCACATTCAGACATGTAGTTGTGATGCATCTATTTGATTCAAAGAAAGTTCAGTAGAGCTTTTTCCTCTAGATCTGATTAGAGAAATTGAATTGACTGGACTTTAATATGTGCAGATCAAGTGTAAAATACTCTTTAGGATAACTGAGAGATTTATTGCGTATCCTTTATTTCTCCTGGCAGGTGACAAGTCCAAATCTGCAAAAAATGAAAAAAATTGTGCTGAGAGTTTTTTTACTTATCAAAGAATATTTCTGATAATTATTTACACCACATTTCACTTTATGATGACATCTTATAATATTCTAATGTTGTGCACATCTGTGTCAAAGACAGTGAGAAAGGATGGGCTGGCAAATGGACTTCCTTCTTGTTAGGTCAAACCATTTAGTAAGAGTTCAACAGAGTTTTTGGCTCTCCCTCAACTATTTATAAAAATACCATCCTGGTAAATGAACAGACTCTACATAGACCTGACCTACTTATTTACAACAGGGATAAAAACATCTTTATCTTTAAATTCATATAGTTAATAAAAACATTTACATAAAATATGTGTATATAACAATTTTAAGAACTTTGAATTTGCCAAAAATAAACAATAATGCAACATTACTTTATATGTAAGACCTAACTCCATCCATAGAGGGCGTCACGGCAGTGTGATGGAAGCGAAAACATTATCTGCAGCGGAAAGGCAACACAATACAGACCATCCTCAAGGAGGAAAATGTGGGGAAAAAATACTTTAGCTTTAGTTGCTTTAGCATAGCAGTGCAAGGTCCATTTGTCAGATGAAGCAAAACTTTGGGTGAAAGATTTCTGGAGCTTTTACATACAACATTGTTCATTGTTCATTGTTTTTCCAATGAAGCCTATATCATGACATCATGTTCCAGAGATAAGTTGCTTTTTTTTACTTTTACTTACTATTTCTGGGACTTTGGTATCTGAATGATATCATTACATCACCGTCCAGGATTATTTAAAAACGATGCAGATTCTATTCACATGAAAATGTATTGTGGTGACAGTTGACATCCAGAAACCATATGTGGAAATACCTAAGATCAGGATTCAGCCAAATCTCTCCCTTTTATTAAAACAATGAAAACTTTATTTTTGTTGCTTCTTTTCTGTCATGATTCATCACCAGGTAAAGATCATTACTTCACTTTTACCTCTGCTTATGCATCATTCCTATACATTTTAGAGGAGGTATGTAAAGTACCACATTCATTACTCAACTAAAAATCATACAAACTCTAAATTACATTTTTTATGTACTTTATAGAAAATACAAAAGTGAATGTACTCTCAATTTTGGCATTTTTGAGATTGGAATTAGAGTTCAATAAAAGCCAATTACAGCCAACATCCTTTTTTATTTTTCATTTAGGGCACAAGTTACTTGGTTATCTGCAAAATAATTACAAAAACTAACAGGTGACACATTATATTTCAAGCAGATGTAAATCTAGTTCAAATTAATGTTGGCACACCAAAGTAAATTTTAATGAAATAAATATAATTTCCCAACAACAAAATTGTGTCCAGTGAAAATGCTGAATAGCTGGTAACTTTAGAAAACAACTAGCTACAGTAGCTAGCCGTTATGGATCACCACTAAAATGTAGGAGATCTCCAGAGGTTTTCTAAACGTTATCACAGTTACTCTATCACCCCGGAGCACTGATGAGAGCTCTTAATGTGAATCTAAACCACATTAACACTGAAGTTGTTGGATGAAAATGTGAATCTTGCTTTGGTGACTACATGGTCTGGCGGCCTGGTGGCTCAATGGGTAGATCACTGGCCTTAGATGCAGAAGGTTCAGGATTCAAACCCCGTCACAAACCAGGTGTGTCCTTGAGCAAGACACTCCACGCTGGCTCCCCGGGCGCTGTATGTGGCTGCCCGCTGCTCCCCCTAGGGGGTTGGGTTAAATGCAGAGGACCATTTACATTTAGTCATTTAGCAGAGGCTTTTATCCAAAGCGACTTACAAGTGAGGAACAAGGCAAGCAAACAAAATCTAAGTCAAGGAGAAAAAACATCAAAGCAAAGTGCTATCAAAAAAGTGTTTCTGTTTCAAGTGATGTGAGAATGAAAGGGTAGAATTTTTTTTTTCTTTTAAGTGCAAAGGAAGATGCGGAAGAGTTCTGTTTTCAGCAGTTTTTTAAAGATTGCAAGTGAAGTGGACCAATTTCATTGTAACATGTAAATGTGACATATGACGATTAAAGGCTTCTTCTTTAAGTGAGAGAAGACAGAAACTTTTATTTGAAAATAATTCTGTGTTCCTGGACATGCATCTCACTTAAAGAGGATTTTACAGAGTTGATGAGAATATTCAGCTGTTAGGAAATTTTTGCTCTGTAGCTGTTGAGATTTGTTCTGTTTGTGCTTTTATTTTGGTATGTCATTTCCTGTTGTTCATCCTCGTGTTGATTGTATCGTTGTGTCATTTATACTCAGGTCAAAGGATTTTAGTCCTACATTAACTTAGTGTTGTGGGTGATTCTGAGAATCTTTAAACTGCTAAAGGATCACAGTAGTCTGAGAACAGTAAATGTGCTAAACAGAAGGATATAGCTGCTCTATGACCTTCAAAATTTATGAGACATTTATGAGACAGTAATTGAAAACATGAAAAGGTTTTTATAATAATAATTTTATATATTTTTTATTTAGAACTATAATATTTCAAACCTGCACAATGGTAGGTCTGTCTGTAAGTTAACCTCCTTACTGAGCACAGTGAGAACTTTCTTATCACTATATTGACATAATCCTGTCATAACGTATTTTATATGAAGCAGATGTTTATTATTCACATTCTACATTAACAATATAGTCAGTCAGTGATCTAGTATAACTGGGGCAGACTCCCAGTGAAAATCAGTCTCCACTGAAGTTAATGTAACAAACAAACCTGTTCATTTATATTTTTAGACACCTGATGGTCATCTGTTATGTTAAATGAAGACTCTGCATTAAACCCCAGTTATAAACGCCTGTTTCTCCAATGTATCATAAAATAAAACTCAAAATGTTAGTTTGCGTTTTTAAAGCACTGAATGTTTTAGCTCCAAGACACAGAAAATCACCGACCTGTACAGAATAAACCTGCAGAGTCTCTTAGGTCCTCTTGTTTATTTCATATTAATATTTTTGTGCTTTCCATTTCCTAAAGTTGCAGTTTGTCTGTTGAACTGCACTTTTACAGTTAAATTCATTTAGTTGTTCATAGATCCCAGTTTACAGATTGTGAAGCTGCAGCTGAGAAATGAACCATATGTTGAACACATGTTCAAGCAAATGAGATAATCTTTTTATTTCTATCACAAAATCAAAGTGGTCTGGGTAAATGAAAATCTGGATTCAGACAGAAACATAAAGTTGACATAAGATACAGTCATTGATATATTTTTTCTCTTTCTCTTTTTTTTCCATTTCCTTAATTACAGTGTTATTTGGTCTGTTACATTGTTTTATTTCTTTATTAACTTATTGTATCAGATCCACAACATAACAAAGTTTTTTTAACTACTGTATAAAATGTTTATATTAGTATGTTTTCATGTGTTGAACTGTCTCCCTCACCAGTGACCAACACTAGTGTATACATATTATTGTTTTATTTATTAATTCATTAATTTACTGCTTTGACGACTCACGGCCACTAGATGTCCCTGTACGATTTGAACCTGTCAAATGATAGTTATTGAATCTACTTCAACAAATATATATTGTTCACATTTGTACTGATAGTTACATGAGTAACTATCAGATAGTACAGTCCGATTTGAGTTCAGTCAATATATTTAGAAAAATAAAATATAATAATAGACTCATATTAAGAGGCTTTTTTTAAGTTACACTGCCTTTCAAAATAAAAGTCATGTTATTTGTTATTAGGGGGATCTTGCCCACAGCCCCTCTTACTGTGCGTAATGTATTTAGTTTCATACATTAGTGCTTCAGTACAATTGATAAGAACCACTTGAGACGTTTTTTAATTTTTAATTCAGATTGATTTAATTACTGTATCTGCTCTTAAATTCTAATCAAGATTTATACTTTTAACACAAGTTATATGGCGACATCATGTGGACATTTCCAACATCTTCTTTCAGTCAACTAGTCCCACCTTCCTCTGCTGCACCGAAGCAGATCGAATTTTGTCAAAACAAGATGAAAAACATATTGTTTTTGCTTCTTTTCTGTCACGTTTCATCAGGTAAGATCATTTTTTAAATCTTTAATCTCTTTACTTCATCTTTAGACTTTGTTTCTGTTCCACTTATTTTATATAAACTTTCTATTTAGTTTTTATTGTATCTTCATAACAGTGAACATTTTAGCTGACTATGAATGTGATGATTTGTTGTTCCTTTTCTGTCACGTTTCATCGTCAGGTAAGATCACATTTTAAATATTTAAACTCTTAATTTGTAAAAACATTTAGTTTCGGTTTTACTTCCTAAGACTATTTATTACGTTTTAACTCAATCAACGTGAATATGTCATATTTACGACGAGTGTGATTAATTTATGCATTTATACTATATATTTTTTAATCCAACAGTGAAACATTCTTATAAGAATTTCGTAACTACAACTACTGGAGTCTCAAACACACCAGAGTTTATGATAACTCTAATGATTAATGACATTGAGGTGGGTTACTGCGACAGCAACAAAAAGTTTGAAGTAAAGCGGGAGACAATGAAAAACATATTGGAAGACGACCCTCAATTCTTGAAGGAACACGTTCATGACTGTTTTGAGAAGCTGCCTAACATCTATAAAAACATACTTAATACTCTAACGAAGTACTGGAACCAAAGTGGAGGTACAGTATGTTCTATTTTATACTTCCTTTAATTTGTTAACTGTTCTTCTTGTGAAGTAAAGTTAATTTCTACATGTCTCAAGATAATAATTAACTGCTCTAAGATGTTGTTGGATCGAGGTTAGCAAAGAGTGAATAATAATTCAAATGAAGTATCTAAAGAAAAACATGATGAGTTATGATTGCTCCTCACTGAAATGCAACATCAAGACTATTACAGAGACACTTGAACACAACACAAGTCAATAAAATAGTTGATATAAAATATCATTTTTTGAGCCATCAGACCCTCATTATAAGCCTTTCTGTAACTATGGAACATGAAGATTAACATAGTATCTCTCAGTTTGTTAGTAACAAATAAATCTCCCATTTATCACTAAATTCAGAGTTATTGGAGAGCTACTCCTTTATTAAAATGAATTAATTATCAGGTTGCTTCTGATTTGTTCCTCCATAACTACTTGTAATTTTGTGTACAGTATTGTAAAGTGTTAGCAGATCATCTTTCCACTAGAAATATCATCCATCTATCATTGTTACCTGCAGTCTTTGCTGTTTGTCTTTCTCTGTCAGGTGTCCACGTGTTACAAATACAAAATGGTTGTGAATGGGATGAAAACACTGGAGAGGTTGTTGGTTTTTTGCAGTGTGGTTATGATGGAGAAGACTTCATGTCATTGGACCTGAAGACAATGAATTGGATCGCTCTGAACCCACAAACTGTCGGTACGAAACAGATATGGGATGCTGACAAATTTGCAATAAATGAGGCTGAGATTTCCATCACTTATATTTACCCTGAGCTGCTGAAGAAGTATTTGAAATATGAGAACAGTTCTTCATTGAGACCAGGTAACGTTACATGATATGATGTAAGTTCATGGGCACATTTCATGAGTTATAATGTTAATAGAGGTTATTATATTGTATTTAATATTTACTGTTGTTACAAGGATGGTGAGTCTTTCCATCAGTTGATGCTTAACTTTTAACTATGTTAACATCATATTTGTTGATTCACTTTTAGAACCAGCAGGTTGACATTTTTGGTACAGAATTAAATGTCTGAAGATCCAATGAAGAGTTGTGGATGATACTGATGTTGTTCAACTAGCTCATCTACTGTCTTTACTTTAACCCCCTTTCAGCTCCTCCCTCAGATTTTCTATCATACAGTGTTTCTCAGTTTGAATCTCTCTCCTCAGTTCTCCCCTCAGTGTCTCTCCTCCAGAAGACTCCCTCCTCTCCAGTCAGCTGCCACGCTACAGGTTTCTACCCTGACAGAGTCGACATGTTCTGGAGGAAAGATGGAGAGGAGATTCATGAGGACGTGGACCATGGAGAGATCCTCCCCAACCATGATGGGACCTTCCAGATGAGAGTTGATCTGAACATTTCCTCAGTCAAACCTGAAGACTGGAGCAGGTACGACTGTGTGTTTCAGTTCTCTGGTGTGAAGAAGGACGTCATCACTAAACTGGACAAAGCTGAGATCAGAACAAACAGAGGTAAGAATGGAAACTGGAGGAGATATTTATGAATAATAAAAAACAAATTCTTGCTTTACCCACAAAAGGGGACCAGTTTAATAAGTCTGGATAGAAATGACACGTGTTGAATCCTTAACTTTGTTCCAACAAGACAATTGCAGTCATTCAAGTCATTAAACATATGTGTGAACACAGTGATATCACTACAACTACAGCAAATTTAAATATTAAAGGAAATAAAAATTATTCTTCAGTTCAGTTAAGTTCTTTCTAAAATTTGGTTCATCACCTCACTGTGTTATTCAAATTATAAAGTGGATTATTTAAACTACTAAACATATTTATCTCCATCTGGGATAAAGACAAAGTGTAAATGTTCTGTTCTGGTTCCAGTTCCTCCCTCAGAGTTTCCTGCAGCTGTCATTGGAGTAGTTGTAGGACTGCTGCTCCTGTTAGTCTGCATCACTGGACTCTTCATCTGGTGGAAGAAGAAGAAAAATGGTGAAACACAAAGATAATTAAATCTGCAGGTTTCACTCTTTGTAAAAAACACGACACAATATTTATTTGTTAATATTTATATTATAATTTATATATATATATATATATATATATATATATATATATATATATATATATATATATATATATATATATATATATATATATAAAATATTATATAAGTGATGTGCAGTAACTTTACTTGTTGACACAAGTTCTCAGTGGATGAACTGAATATGTGAAGATCTGCTCTTCTGCACATGTAGATGTTTATTTATCTCTTCATAAATTTATTTACTTTAAAGTTGAACCCAGCGTGTACTTAGATTCATGTTAACATTTATCACAGTAATCTCTCATCTATATTTCAGGTTTCAGAGCTGCCAGCAGTAAGTTTTGTGTTTAATTTATAATAAATATGTCTGATTATTGCTGATATCATTTGTTTATCATTTTTTATCTGTCATTTATGTTCAGTCTATTTCTTTCATTTACTGTTGTCTTTCTATTACTGTTATTTTCTAATTTGATATTATCATTAAACTTTCTTCTTCTAGCTTCAGACTCTTCATCATCAAACAGACAAACTTCAGATCCCCTCTGATCACAGTAAGTATTACTTCAACTACAGTACACTGTGTACAGTAGTAGTAACAGTACAGTAACATACTGCTGTGAATGATATTTGAGTAGAAGTTTAAATTTAATTAAATCAATAATAGACCAACATCACAAATTATATATTTGTCTCAAAATGTTTTACAACGTGTCTCCACAGGATGTGAAGAGGACTCCAGTGACGTTACTGTGACATCAAAACCATTATTTGCTTTTTGTGTTTACAATGAATTTCACATGATAAAGTGGGTTATGTGAGAGTTTTACTCACCTACAATATAATTTAATTCCTCCAAAGTGAAGTGTAAAAACAAGGAAATGTTCTTATTGTTTAAGTATCTACTGTAATTCAGGAGACAGGTTTCTTGATATACACATCAGTTCACTTTACTTTTCCAGGTGCTGTAGCTACCTCTAGGAAAACCATAGCACCCCCCAGATTTGCGCGTTTTTTTATTTTACGGCTGTTATATAGAATCTAAAAAGTAAATAAAATCATAAACATTAGTAAAACAATCATGTTGACTGATTCGTGATTTTACGTTCACGTACTATTAAAAGGAGGTTATTGTAACTTAACTTTAGAAATTAACAACAGATTGCTTTTTACCTCATAAAATACCTTGGATGGTGACAATGTCACTGATTCCTTTGCACTGAACCACAACATTAGCATTGTTTTGTTATAAAGATGTCTAATAGTAAGCGTTTTGTGATTATTCTTCTGTTGACTGTAATTTAAAATTTGTCAGTTTAGACGCAAATTCCTCCTCTGTATTGTTGTGAAACCAACCTGAATATAAAAATATATAAACTTGTGGTTCAACTATCCTCAGACTGAAGAAGCTACTTGGATGAGTAGTGAAACATTTCAACTAACTAATGGAAGCCCAGTTGCCATGACTCAACTTCCAGATAACTTTAACTTGATGACTGAGAATCTTCACTGTTATATGCTTTATAGTTATAAACAGACTTAGGAACTCTTGTTTCTCCAGTGTATAAAATTACAAAATTAAATTTAAAATATAATCCAGAGTCTTATATAAAATACTGATATGCTCAGTTGTTCTGGAATAGCTCTTTTAAATTGATAATATCCATTATTTTATGAAATACTTCACCGTAAACTGTTTTTTGTTGTTTTGTTTTTATTTAGTTTTTTTTTGTTGTGTTGTGGCTTTTTTTCTCAGATCTGTTATTTTCTTAAATATTATACCTGTGTGTTTATCCAACAGGTTAATAACAATATTTGTTGACTGTGGTTGAATGTTTCATGTGTTTCTATACATTATGCTAGATTCCTCTTTAACACAAATAGGAACTAATGACACGATTGAAAACCATTGTAACCTCGTTTACCTTATTTATTCAATTCACTGTCCATTGTTGTTGTCTAATATTATTTTCAATAAAAAAGATTAGTAAAAGATAGTTTAATTATAGTTTAATTAAAGCAAATTAAATTAAGACACCTATTTGTGAAACTTAAACTGGTTTGAGCTGCACTAATCACATCTGATCGTGTTAAACAGTTCTCCACAAGAGGGTTGGCAGAATCAGTGGAAAATACAGCTGAGGAAGAAACTGAATGAAACTGTTGGAGCAAATCAAGCTCAAAATTTAAGGCTTAGGAGCAGCCTAAGCAACATTTTGACTTGGGCCCCATTTTGATGCTGTGACTGGACCTTTAATGGGTAACTCCTTCTAAAAAGTGTCCAGTGTGTCTGAATTAAAGCAGTTAATTAACAGCAACATTAACGTAGAAATCCTGTGTTCCTGGACATACATCTCACTTAAAGAGATGTTGAGGAAAAAAAATGATTTTACAGCGTTGATGAGAATATTCAGCTGTTAGGAAAAAACAGTTCATCCCTCTAATTTTTGCTCTGTAGCTGTTGAAATTTGTTCTGTTTGTGCTTTTATTTTGGTATCTCATTTCCTGTTGTTCATCCTTGTGTTGATTGTGTTTCTGTGTCATTTATACTCAAGTCAAAGAGTTTTAGTCCAACATTAACTTAGTGTTATGGGTAATTCATCCAGTTGATCCATGTACTACAGTACTGAGTTGATTCCATTAATGTTTTCATGTCCTGTAGATTTGTTTCTCTTGTTTGTTCAGGAACTTTAATTCTAAAGGATCACAGTAGATGTCAGCAGTAAACCCCAGTTATAAACTCCTGTTTCTCCAATGTGTCATAAAATAAAACTCAAACTCTTTAGTTTGTATATTTAAAGCACTAAATATTTCAGTCACAGAAAATCACTGATCTGTACAGAATAAACCTGCAGTGTCTTTTAGGTCCTCTTGTTTATTTCATATTAATATTTTTGTGCTTTTCATTTCCTAAAGTTGCAGTTTGTCTGTTGAACAGCACTTTTACATTTGAATTCATTTTGTTGTGTTTTAGATCCCAGTTTACAGATTGTGAAACTGCAGCTGAGAAATGAACCAGATGTTAAACACATGTTCAAACAGATCGTTTTAGTGAATATTTGTGTTGAGATCATCTTTTACCTCAAAACCAAGGTGGTCAGGGTTAATGAAAATCTGAATTCAGCCACAATCTGTCAGGGTTCCTGCCTCATCCCCGTCCTGTTGGGGTTTTTTGTCCCCCCCCTGGTGTTTCCCTGGTCTTCCTTCCTCCACTCTCCTGGACTCATTATTGACTGACTCATTTCACCTGTGTGTCCCTTTTGTTTTTTGTACGTCCATTATTCCTCACACACTACACCCTCCATGACTCCAGTTTGTTTGTCCGTCTGTTGGTCGATTAGTCAGTCAAGTTGTTCCTTGGACCCTTTCTTTGTTTGTTGGACTCTGTTTTCCCATTTGTAAGTTTGCATTTCATTTTACGTTTTAGTTGATACTTTGTACTGTTTGGTTCGTTTGTTAATGTTTTCCTGCCTTCGCAGTGATTTTGTTTACTACTTTGTGTGTTCGGCCTGTGTGTTTAGTTTGGTTTGTCTGTTCCACAGCACTTGTTGGTACTTTGTATTCTCAGTGTGTATTGTCCTTTTTATTAGTACAGCGTATTTCTGGTTGTGACACACTGACCGTGTTTTCTTTCTTCTACTCTGTTAGTTCTACACTTTTTGTTAATAGTTCCCCTTTTTTTTCATATTTTCATCAACACAAACTTTGAAGGTTAAAACTGATGTGACCGGATGAACCACACACCCCATTTAATCAAAAATGATGATAAATTATAAGGTTTGTTTTCTGAATAAGTGAAAAATTTTGGTGCATAGTTTACAACAGCTGTTGTGGGAAGAAAAAAGGTTTTACAGTTTGAAAGTGGATCTTGGTCCAGTGTTAAAGTCCGTGTCAGACACTGAAACAGATACAGTGTGTTTTTTAACTGTGCATCAATTCAAAAACTAATTGTGCTGAAGCTTCAGTTTCACTTCTCCTTGGCGTATTTATGTGGTGTAAAGTCTTAAAGCAAAAGAGCAGTTCAAAGCCAAACATGATGAAAATGATGAATAATTATCAGTAGGAACTAAAAATATACACATAAGTAGGAACTGATAAATGAGGATCTTTGTAAATTTATACTAATTATAGAAACCTTTGATTTCCCAATGCAACGTTCCTGGAAGGTTTTCTTCACTACATCTACTGGAATCTCAAACTTACCAGACTTTATGGGAACAACAAATGTTGATGACATTGTGGTGGGTTACTGCAACAGCAGCAAGAGGATTGAAGCAAAGCATCCAAGGTGGAACATTTTGTTTAATGACAATCCTCAAATCTTGGAGCAATACACTCAAGAATGTTTTCAGACGCTGCCTAAACGATATAACACAACACAGCATTTAAACTAACATGGAGGTACAGTATGTTCTACATTTTACTTTACTTTTAATTTCTAAAGTCTTTAAATGCTTCAAGATAATAATAATTTGAGTTGTAGCCAGAGACGGTGATACAGTTGAGTTGACACCTTATTAAGAATTCACAGGTGTTACCTGATCATCTTTGCACTGGAAATATCATGTATCATTTTAACTTTAGTCTTTGCTGTTTCTCTTTCTGTCTCTCAGGTGTTCACATTTTTATGAATTGATATTGAAATTATTCACATATTTTGACCCCCGCCTCAATATGAAAGTGCGGTCCTCGAGTTTGATGTTTGGTACTTTATATTTAATTTTATATTTTTGGTGCGGAGCTGAACGAACCAACCAATCACGGTGGGGTATATGGGTCTCGGGGGCGGGATATTGGCCTGGCTTAATCCAATCAGAGAAACATTTCTCGATGAGTGACAGCAGCGAGAGTTTTCAGCCTGGCTAACGGCCTCGTTTCTATCAAGCTCAACGCGCTGCGTTCACAACACTTAAACAAAAAAAAGTTGTTGTTTTTTTTTGGTGGTGTTGTTTTCATTGTTATTATTTGTTTATTTATTCTTTCATCCTATTTTGTGTTACAAAATAAAATAAAGAGATTTGAGAAGATAGGATTATTTTTTTTTAACAAAACTTCTCTTGTGGAAAACCTGATGCGGCCCAGCCTCAACCAGACTCTGCTTTCCGCGGCCCCGAGGTTAATTGAGTTTGAGACCCCTGACTTAAACCAACATGGAGGTACAGTATGTTCTACATTTTACTTTAGAAATTAAAAGTAAAGTGTTATAATGCTTCAAGATAATAATTATTTGCCTTGAGTTGTAGTCAGAGACAGTGACACAGTTGAGTTGACTGGACTTAACAATTCATGTTACCTGATCATCTTTGCACTGGAAATATCGATTATTTTAATTTCATTCTTTGCCGTTTCTCTTTCTGTCTCTCAGGTGTTCACATTTTACAGACGATCTGAGGCTGTGAAATATGATGGAGAAGACTTCATGTCATACGACCTGAAGAATTTGACGTGGATCGCTCTGAAACCACAAGCTGTCACCATCAAACAGATATGGGATGCTGAAGAAGCCACAATTAACAGGTTTAAGGTGTATTTTACTGAGGTTTACCCGGGGTGGCTGAAATTGTATTTCAATTATGAGAACAACTCTTCAATGAGAACAGGTAATGTTTTATGATATGATGTAGTTTCACAGAAAAAAAACTTGTTTTTATATTTAAAGAGGTTGTTCTATTGTATATAAGATACAAGATCAGATAAGATCCTGTGCTTTCACACATGTTTTGCATTATAAGATGAAAGTGGTGTGTTTTTTTTTTTTTTTTTAAAGATTCTCATGTTTAACTTTATCTGTTAGTCTTCATTCTCTGGTTCACTTAATTAAACAGAACCTACAAAGACTAATGATGGGACCTAATCTCAGAGGAAAAGTTGTTTTCATATGATGCACAGTGTTTATTTTACTTACAATTATTTATAGAGCGTGACAATTTGTAATAACAATATTTCCATTCATTTGTATAAAACTGAGGTTTTTCAGCCAGTTATATACTACCTGTCTTTAATTTAACCCCCACAGTTCATCCGTCAGTGTCTCTCCTCCAGAAGACTCCCTCCTCTCCAGTCAGCTGCCACGCTACAGGTTTCTACCCTGACAGAGTCACAATGTCCTGGAGGAAAGATGGAGAGGAGATTCATGAGGACGTGGATCATGGAGGGATCCTCCCCAACCATGATGGGACCTTCCAGATGAGTGTTCACTTGGACCTTTCCTCAGTTGAACCTGAAGACTGGAGCAGGTACGACTGTGTGTTTCAGTTCTCTGGTGTGAAGGAGGACGTCATCACCAAACTGGACAAAGCTGTGATCATAACCAATGAAGGTGAGACTCGAATAATATTTGATGGAAATTGTATTTGTATGTATTTTCACACCTACTATATCTACGAGTTTAATACCGAACGTATTTGTTGTAGTTTAAATTGTAGACAAGTTCTTGGGATATAAAGTCTTGCTGCTCCTGTTAGTCTGCATCACTGGACTCTTCATCTGGTGGAAGAAGAAGAATAATGGTGAAGGATAAAGATGTTTTCATTCACGTTGAACTTATTTTTGGGTTTTGCATGTAGGATTTGACTAGATGTGAAAAACATTACACAGTATTTATTGGGATTTCTTATGTTTATGTTGTTCACAGTATATGACTGATGTTCACTCGATTCCCTCGAATAGATGGACTGAATGTACTGAAGAGTTCATCTTCTCTCTTTTATTTTCAGATTAGGACACTGTGAAATTATCTGTTGATGTTTGATTGTTTTTTTATTTCAATATGTTTAATAAAACTTGTTCTAGTATTCAGTGCTATAATTTCTCATCTGTGTTTCAGGATTCAGACCTGAAAACAGGAAGTTATCTGCCATTAGTAGTCAATTGTTTTTGTCTAGTTCTGTCTTTCATTTAACTACTGCTATTTGTGATAATTATCCCACGTCTGTTAGCTTGACAATTGATTTAGACTAAACATGTAAAGAACATTTTCCGTTTGTCCAAGATTAACAGTTCAAATTTATCCAGAGTTAATTTCTGATTTTGATGGTAATTGTTCAATTAACATAAATAATAAAAATGGCTCCTACACCGTTCATTTCAAATTCACTTCAAAACTTTCTTCTTCTAGCTTCAGACATCAGATAGTCCAGATGTGTTTGACAAACAAAGGTGAAGATTGTGACTAAAACCTGTTTCTTACAGACTGTAGAACGAAAAGAGCAGTCGGTAAAGATGAGGCTGATTTTAACAACCTTGGTGACAAGAGGTTAATCCATAAAAGACACAGCAGCACTTTATTAATATATAATGATTTGTAAAAGAATCTAATCCTGCAAAAGGTAACAAGTAACTAGTGATGTTGACGTAAAGGTAGAGGAATAAAAGTAAATAGTAAATGGAAATACTACAAATTCCTAAAGAAATCAGTAAGTACACTACTTGAGTAAATGTAGTTCACTACTGTAGGTTTACAACCACTAGCTGGTTAAACTCAGTCAGGATGGACCCTGAATAAAACAACCAGATAGGTGTGCTTACACATGTAGAGCAGTAAAAGTGGTTTTAGTTTCAGAATGAGCAACAACATGATATTTAACAAAATACCCTCCTGGGATATGGATCTGATTGTGTTTATTGTATTGTGTATTGAATGCAGTCGCCTGATGTTCACTCCTCCCTATTGGAAATCAGCTGGGGAAGATGATGGAAGAGAGTAAATCAGGATGTTTCTGTGAGGTGGAGCTGTACAACCCCAGGACCAGAGATTTAACTCCATTATATTCCTGCAAATCCAGTTCTTACATGTTAGTGATGTTTGAAACTTAATACTTGGAGAACGTATTAATAAAACTCTGGGAAAATGTCAGAAAGACTGTAAACTGAACAGTCTCCTCTTTTGCTTTACAGCTGTTTTTCTGGTAAAACAAACATGTCAGTTTATTACAAATATTTGTTGCAGTTTGCTCTAAAATGGTTTCCAGCAGCTTTTCCATGAATAGACATGACGATGTAGTTCAGCCCCTTTTGGTTTTGTAAACTAACGTATCATCTGCAGTACAAGTTGAGATGTGCTCTACATGATCAGAGCTGATTAAGAGTGTTCAGCCAACACTGAGTTCAACACGTTAAGACCTCATCTATTGCGCACTGACAGTTCTCTGGACCTGGCAAACGGTAACGGAGACCCGCCCCAGGAGAACTCTGCCTTTTAAAAATGTCTAAACTGATTTGTTGGTTTGTACATTGATAATGATTTTTTTTTTCATTAATCATATCAACTAAAAGCTCTGTTTGTTCTACAGTGAAACACTCCCTGACATATTTCCTCACCACTTCCTCTGGACTCCAAACCTTCCCAGAGTTTGTGGCTGTTTCAGTGGTTGATGGAGTTCAGGTGGGTTACTGTGACAGTAACAGTAAGAGAGCAGAACCCAGACAGGACTGGGTTAGAAGGTTATTCAGAGATAATCCTGGACACCTGGAGTGGCACAGTCAGAACTGCAAGATCATTTATGTGGTGTTGAAAGAAGATATTGACATGATAAAACTGCACTTTAACCAAACTGGAGGTATGTCTGTTTTCAATTTCTACCACCTTTTGTTTTTTGCATGCATGTTGTAGATTTAATGCATGAATGTGTTTTGAGAAATTGTGTACAACATACTGTAAGTCATTACTACTCTACTCAGAAACATCTGTCTGTAGAACCATCTCATCCATCTCTATACATGTACCAACAACATCTTATAGTCACATATAAACAGAACCTTTATGTAAACCCATCTTAAGTTAGTTCATAAATATAATGGAAAATCTTAATTTGTTCACATTTAAATAACGCAGTCAGCTGAAAAGAAGTTACTGGAGACATTTTAACACAGTTTTAATTTTATGGTGTTAGTCTAACCTCATAAAAGGAGTGACCTGTGGTAAATATCTTCTACTAACTAATGATAACTAACTACAATCTCACCCTAAAGTTTCTGTCTCTGTTTCAGGTGTTCACATTTTACAGGAGATGTCTGGCTGTGACTGGGATGATGACATTAATGAGGTTACTGCATATGATCAGTTTGGTTATGATGGAGAAGACTTCACATCATTGGACCTGGAAACGCTGACATGGGTTTTCAAAGAAAAGGCTGACACAACAATTGGAAAATAGTTAATGTTAAAATAAACATCATCAAACATTTGCCCTGAGTCCCTGAAGAAGTACTTGAACTATGAGAATAGATCCTTGAAGAGAAAAGGTAGAATCACATCATTTGATGTAATTGAAGTTGAATTCTTCTTTTTTCACAGCGAATCATCCTTTTCCACCTCACTCTGTCATGGACATCTTCTACCCTAACATTAGCCAACCTCATGTCCTCTGTTAAGACATCCATATATCTCCTCCTTGGTCGTCCTCTTGCCCTCCTGCCTGGCAGCTCCATCTCCAACATCCTTCTACCAATATACTCACTATCCCTCCTCTGAACATGTCCGAACCATCTCAGTCTGGCCTCTCTGACTTTGTCGCTAACACAGGCAACGTGAGCCGTCCCTCTGATGTACTCGTTCCTTATTCTGTCTAACCTGGTCACTCCTAAGGAGAACCTCAACATCTTCATCTCTGCTACCTCCATCTCATCCTCTTGTCTCTTTCTCACTGCTACCGTCTCTAACCCATAGAGCAGAGCTGGTCTCACCACTGTCTTGTACACCTTTCCTTTGAGTCTTGCTGACACTCTTCTGTCACACAACACTCCTGACACTACTCCACCCGCTCCAACCTGCCTGCACTCGCCTCTTCACCTCTTTTCCACACTCCCCATCACACTGAACTGTTGACCCCAAGTATTTAAACTCCTGCAACTTCTTCACCTCAGCCCCCTGTAACCTAACGCTTCTACCTTGATCCCTCTCGTTTAGACACATGTATTCTGTCTTACTACGACTGACCTTCATGCCTCTTCTTTCCAGAGCAAACCTCCACCTCTCTAGCTGTTCCTCCACCTGCTCTCTACTCTCACTGCAAATCACAATGTCATCTGTAAACATCATCATCACCATACTGCTGCTCACAAATCTCCACCTTCTTCCTAAGCCTGGCTTCCACTACTCTTTCCCACAGCTTCATTGTGTGGCTCATCAACTTTATTCCTCTATAGTTGCTGCAGTTCTGCGTGTCACCCTTGTTCTTAAAGATCAGAACCAGAACACTTCTCCTCCATTCCTCAGGCATCTTCTCACTCTCTAGAATCCTATTGAACAAACTGGTCAGAAACTCCACTGCTGTCTCTCCTAAGCACTTCCACACCTCCACAGGTATGTCATCAGGACCAACAGCCTTTCCACTCTTCATCCTTTTCAGAGCCTTCCTCACCTCATCCTTTCCAATCTCTGCTATTTCCTGCTCCACAACATCCACATCTTCCTCCCTTCTTTCCCTGTCATTTTCCTCGTTCATCAGCTCCTCAAAATACTCCTTCCATCTTTTCTGCACACTCTCCTGGGTTGTTAGCACCTTTCCATCTCTGTCCTTAATCACCCTTACCTGTTGCACATCCTTCCCATCTCTATCTCTGTCTGGCTAGCCTGTACAAGTCCTTCTCTCCTTCCTTTGTGTCTAACCTGTCATACAGCTCATCGTAAGCTTTCTGTTTGGCCTTTGCCACCTCCCTCTTCACTCTACGCTGTGCTTCCTTGTACTCCTGTCTACTTTCCTCAGTCCTTTCTACATCCCACTTCCTTCTAGCTAACCTCTTCCTCTGGATGCATTCCTGTACTTCCTCATTCCACCACCAAGTGTCTTTACCTTCTTTCCTCTTTCCAGATGACACACCTAGCACCTTCCTACCTGTTTCCCTGATAACTTCTGCTGTGGTTTCCCAGTCATCTGGAAGCTCATCCTGACCACCAAGAACCTATGAACCTTAAATGACCTCGTCTACATAGGATGTAGTCCACCTGTGTACTCCTACCTCCACTGTTGTAGGTCAAAAAAAAAAAAAAAGAAGAAGAAATAATAAATTTATTAATTGATGAAGAGAAATTTAACCATCAATGTTTAAAACAATAGTAGAAGATTTTTATTTAATAAAAAAAAGCTAAACATTTGATAATTGCATTTTTTAGAGTTTAGACTTTGCAGCTTTGTCTTGTGATATTCAATTATTTCATATTTTAATTAAATAAATATTTATGTTAAACATTTTATTACATTTACAAAAATCATGGAATTATAATAACATAATTTCTGAATATTTCAATTGTATTATTGTATTATTTATCCAATATTTCCGGTAAATATTGAGAGAATAGTAAAAAGTTTTCATCCTCAGCCTGCATCTGCTGTTTTCACTGACACTGTTTAACTCAGCCTTTTTTCACTGTGGTAATTTTAATTTTTAAGAGGAAAAAAAAACTTACCTGTTGATAGTATTAAAGGACACCAACAACAACTTATCTAATCATTAAATACATTTAAATATGTACATATTTTTAAGAAATTAGCTAAACAAATAATATAACATAATGTAATATAACATAATATGACTGTATGACTTGTATGTACAGTTATGTTCAGAATAATAGCAGTACAATGTGACTAAACAGAATAATCCTGGTTTTTAATATATTTTTTATTGCTACATAGCAAACAAGTTACCAATAGGTGCAGTAGATTCACAGAAAACAAACTCATTACTATTTGCTGATAAATGTGTCAGTGTCCTAATTGAACGGTCAATGATTCAACATCTGTTGTGTTGGTCTCTGTGGATCAGCATGTGTTGAACAGATGATGAGCTGTGTTTGGATTTCTCTCTGTCAATCATCCACATTGTTCAGATGATGATTGAATGTTTCCATCAAGTTGATAACAGCAGTTACTGTTTTGGTGCTTGTTAGATGTGATTTTAATTATTATTCAGTTGACTACTATGATTTTACTCTAGTTTATTGTTGTCTCTCTCTCAGGTGTTCACATTGTCCAATGGATGGTCGGCTGTGATTGGAATGACACTGCACTCACCGGCCACGTGCTTAATTTACCACAGTAATCTCTCATCTATATTTCAGGTTTCAGAGCTGCCAACAGTAAGTTTTGTGTTTTATTTTTAAATCATTGTTTTATTATTAAGAATTAAATGTGTCTGATTATTTCTGATATAATTAGTTTATCATACGTGTTTTAATCTCATTTATGTTCAATCCATTTCTTTCCTTTACTGTTGTCTTTCTATTACTGTTATTTTCTAATTTGATAATATCACTTAACGTTCTGCTTCTAGCTTCAGACTCTTTAACATTAGACAGACAAACTTTAGATCCTCACTGATCACAGTAAGTATTACTTCAACTACAGTACACTGTGTACAGTAGTAGTAACAGTACAGTAACATACTGCTGTAAATGATATTTGAGTAGAAGTTTAAACCTAATTAAATCAAGGTTTTATCTATAGACCAACATTACAACTTACATATTTGTCTCAAAGTGTTTTACAATGGGTCTCAAGCACAGGCTCCTGGTGAAGATCAGAAGATAGCACTTAAAAGCAGCCCCCAGATATTTTTTTATGGTTTATTTAGATTTGCGCTATTTTTATTTATCTGCTTTCATATAGAATTTATAAACATTAATAAAACAATCATGTTGATTAATTAGCGACCTTACGTTCATCTCTTGTTAACATGAGGTGATTGTAACTTAGCTTTAGCAATTAACAATGAATATATTATTTCACACACATCCTCGTGTTCATGAGACAGACTGTGAACAATGCAAGTCTCCAAACAACAGGCCAATGTCACATGAAGGAGAAAACTCCACAACTTTTAAAAAACTACCTGCAGAACAGCAGTAAGATTGTACCAGCCAGCAACTTTGCACTTTTGGCTATAAACTGTGAAACAGCGAAGGCCCTGGACTGTATGAACAAAGTCACTGATTCCTTCGCACTGAACCACAACAAAAGACAAATTGTTTTTTTATAAAGATGTCTAATGGTAAGCACATTATGATTATTCTTCTGTTGACTGTAATTTAGTATTTGTCAGTTTCTACTCCTTATAGTTTTGAGATACTTGTATACTATTTGCATATGTTTCTTACTGCTTGTGTGCAGCCGCTCCTGAGGAATTTTATCCATTGTTTACATGAAACTGCTTGTGAACCATACATTTCTCTACTATTAATTTAAAATCTTCCCCTGTGATAAACAGAATTCAACAACTGCTGCAGTGTGAGTGCTTCATATACAGTATGTGCAGTGGGCGTAAAAAATGAACTGTGGTGACTGACACAGTTTTGGGAAATCCTAGATTTCAGAGCACCGTCACTGCTGAGTCAAACTACCCAATAGCAGAAATGTCCAGGTTGGAGTGAAATAAACATGAAGCATACATTTAAACAAACCTGTTCATTTATATTTTAGACACCTGATGGTCATCTGTATATTAAATGAAGACTCTGCAGTAAACCCCAGTTATAAACTAAATGTGTCATAAAATAAAACACAAAAACTTAGTTTTTGTATTTAAAGCACTGAGTGTTTAGCCCCAAGACACAGAAAATCACTGACATGTACAGAGTAAACCTGAGTCTCTTAGATTTTTTTATCTCTCTATTTTATATTGGTATCTTTTATGCTTTTCAGTTTCTAAAGTTGCAGTTGTCTGTTGAACAACACTTATACAGTTTAATTCATTTTGATGTTTTCCCAGTTTATAGATTGTGAAACTGCAGCTTACTTTATCAACTTATTGTGTGAGACCCACAACATAACAAGATAATTAAGCTTTTTCTGAAATCTCGTGTCAAAATTTGACTGTTTGTGAAAGACCGTTTTATTTTAACTACTGTGTAAAATGTCTGCATGTGTTGAACTGTCTCGTTCACCAGTGACCAACACTAGTTTATACATATTATTTTATTTAATAATTCATTATTTTACTGCTTTGACGACTTGCATCCACTAGATGTCGCTGTCAAATCAAATTTATTGAATCTACTTCAACAATTTTTGAAAATACATGTTGTTCACATTTGTACAACAGTAAGATAACTATCAGATAGTAACGATTGACTTGAGTTCTGTCAATATATTTTGGAATATAAAATATAATTATAGACTTATATTTGGAGGTTTTCCTTCCTTCCTTTCCGTTACACTGCCTTTCAAAATAAAAGTAATGTTACTTGTTATTAGGGTAATCTTACCCAGAGCACCTCTTACTGTGCGTCATGAATTTAACTTCCTGCATTAGTGATACTACTGGCTGTATGGAAAATTATTATTTGGAAATGATTAGTCTCCAAACTATCTCTAACTGTATCCAAACTGTCTCCAAATTCTCCCTGACTGCAACTCTCCATCAAACACCCACATTTTGAAGGGAGCCTGCGGGGTTTATATCGCTGTCAAAATCCGAACCACTTCCTGAATCACTTGTTACAGCCGAGGCTTAGGACGTCATCATTTTCAGCTCCTCCCTATAACAAGCGCATCTCGGAAACACCCCCTATTCTGCACACGCTTCGTTGCCGGCATCACCAATTTGTTCATTTTGAATTCAGATTGATTTAATTACTGCATCTGTTTGTTCTGGTAACACTGGATATATGGCGACATCGTGGAAATTTCCAAATCCGCATTCAGTCAACTAGTTTGACTTTGCCCTGGCACCATCTTGTCAAAACAATATGAGAAACACATTGTTGTTGCTTCTTTTCTGTCATGTTTCATCAGGTAAGATCACGTTAAAATCTTTGCTCTTTACATTGCTTCTGTGTCACCTTTATATAAACGTTCTGTTTAATTTTATTTCTCGTCAAATCGCTGAACACTTTAGCTGAGTCACATCATATTTATGATAGATGTGATAATAGAAGAAGAAGAAACACATTTGTCACAAATTTACAGATGAAATTTGTCCTCTTTATTTAACCCATCCCCTGGGGGGAGCAGCGGGCAGCCACATACAGCGCCCGGGGAGTTAGCGTGGAGTGTCTTGCTCAAGGACACACCTGGTGTCTGTGACGGGGTTTCAATCCTGAACCTTCTGTATCTCAGGTTAATGATCTACTCATTGAGCCACCAGGCTATGATCATGGTATATGTATACTAATTGTAGAAAGCTTTTATTTCCCAGTGAAACATTCCTGGAAGTTTCTCTTCACTACATCTACTGGAATCCCAAACTTACCAGACTTTATGGGAACTGTACTAGTTGATGACATTCTGGCTGGTAACTGTGACAGCAATAAAAGGATTGAAGCAAAGCAACAAACGTGGAACATTTTTCTTAAAGACAATCCTGAAATCTTGGAGGAATACACTCAAGAATGTTTCTATACACGACCTGAACGATATAAAGCCAGACTTGAAGATATCATGCAGCACTTGAACCACAGTGGAGGTACAGTATGTTTTATGATTAATCTCTAAAGAGTCTAAAAGCTAATCAAGATAATAATTATTTGCCTCGAGTTGTCATTGAGGTAAGATTGAGGCTGTCAGGGACTGTGATGGCCGCACTTGCTGCCAGACAAGTGAACTGTGGCTAACCTCAGGTATTGGTTTATACATATATAGAATACGTTTATACATTTAGAAGTTAAAGAAAGGAAACAGTCAAAGTTTATTTAATATACTTTATTTAGTTTGTTTGCCAGTGCATTAGTTTCTATTTGTAGCGCACATTCAGTTATCTTCTGCACTGTCATCCTATGTTTAACAATTCTTACCTGTGTTAATTTATATTATTTGGCTGAGGCTAGTTGCTGTTTAGTAGCTGTTGCTGCAACTGCTGCGGGTCATCTATCTTTTCATCTGAATACGGACCTGTTTTATACAGGAAGGTGGCTCATTGGACTGTACCATCGCCTACCATCTGTGAGGGGTATTTAGGTTGGCATGTTGTGTATTATGTTGGTATATGTTAATATTAGTCCTTTGTTGAGGGAGTTGCTTTTGATTATTGTGTATTTATTTACAACTGAAAAGACTGAGTGTTATGTTAGTGGGTTTTGGGGTTTTGTTAGTACTCGTTGTTTGTAGTTACCCCCTGTGTGTGAAATGGTCTCATCAGCCATTATTCAGTTGAATTTATGTTTGTCTAGACTACTTTGTTAACTGTGGTTTCTTTTGGTGACCTTTTTTATGGGCCCTAACAGTTCTTAAATATTTTTGTGTAATTTTCCTTTCCTATTTTTGGATAAATAAACTCCTTTTTTTGACAATCCACCTGTGTTTCCTCTTGCCTGGCTGCTTGGTCCCTTACAGGGACTCAGTAATAATTTGAATAACATTTTAGTTCTATCTAAAGAAGGATATGATAAACTGAGAGTGCTCCTCCCTGAACACAACACAAGTCTCTCAACAAGAGATTTCTTCTTCATTAAATCATCTTAAATATAACAAATTGTAGTTAGAGATAGTGATATTGTTTTTAATTTTTTAGGGATCATGTTAGGTTTTTTTTTAACTTTGTTATGTCCTGTTTTTTGGGGAATGTTAACTTCTCTTTACTTGAATTTTGGTTTGGAACAGAGTTGTTACTATAGTTTGTGTCATACAGCAGGAGATTCTATTCATTATCTACTACTTAGTATTTGATTCAGAGTTACAGAGGGAATACTTATTAACAGTTCAACCTGATCATCTTTGCACTGGAAATAAAATTTGAATTTCGTTCTTTGCTGTTTCTTTCTGTCTGTCAGGTGTTCATGTTTTGCAGACGATTCAAGGCTGTGAATGGGACGAAATCACTGGAGAGGTTGTTGGTTTTTATCAGTACGGTTATGATGGAGAAGACTTCATATTATTGGACTTGAAGAAGTTGACATGGATCGCTCTAAAACCACAGGCTGTCGCCATCAAACAGATTTGGGATGCTGACAAAGATATTATAAAAACAGATGAGTTTTACTTCAATCAGATTTACCCTGATTGGCTGAAGAAGTATTTGAGATATGAGAACAGCTCTCTGCTGACAAAAGGTAGAGTTACATGATCTGATGAAAAATCATAAACATAACTTCATTCAAATAAGGAGTTATGTTAGTGTGTTGTTATTGTGTAAATGATATATTTTTATACATTACATTTTGTGAGTCAGCTGATTTTTTACTTGCAGATCTCCCCTCAGTGTCTCTCCTTGTAACTCTGTCTATATGTTGGTCAATATTACTTGTAAATTATAAATTGTTAAACAAAAACTAGAGGTTGACTTTTATTCTCCAGCTCCTCCCTCAGTGTCTCTCCTCCAGAAGACTCCCTCCTCTCCAGTCAGCTGCCACGCTACAGGTTTCTACCCTGACAGAGTCGACATGTTCTGGAGGAAAGATGGAGAGGAGATTCATGAGGACGTGGACCATGGAGAGATCCTCCCCAACCATGATGGGACCTTCCAGATGAGAGTTGATCTGAACATTTCCTCAGTCAAACCTGAAGACTGGAGCAGGTACGACTGTGTGTTTCATCTCTCTGATGTGAAGAAGGACGTCATCACCAAACTGGACAAATCTGAGATCAGAAGCAATAAAGGTGAGACTCGAATAATATTTGATGGAAATTGTATTTGTATGTATTTTCACACCTACCATATCTACAAGGTTAATGCCAAAAAGTATTTGTTGTAGGTTAAATTGTAGACAAGTTCTTAGGATATAAAGTCTTGCCTCTTGTTTGGACCAAAGGAAAACCCTGATTTACACCTTTGATCTCTTCATATTTCAGTCATGGTAACATTTTACCAATCAAAGCCACTGGTTTAACAGAGTTTTATTGTGGTTCCTGTTCCTCCCTCAGAGTTTCCTGTTGCTGCTGTCATTGGAGTAGTTGTAGGACTGTTGCTCCTGTTAGTCTGCATCACTGGACTCTTCATCTGGTGGAAGAAGCAAAGACTGGTGAAGGATAAAGGTAATTTAATTTGGAGGTTTCACTCTTTGTAAAAAACACGACACAGTATTTGATTCTTTATTGTAATTGATTAGACTGATAGACTTGCTTTCCCAAAAAAGGAGACCATTCTCAAGTGTGGAAACAAATGACGTGCTTAACAACTTGTTCCAAAAGACAATTCCAGTCAATGAAGTCATTAAAGATTTGTGATAGACAATGATATAAATAAAACCACAGCAAATTTAAATATTAAATGAAATTAAAACAAATTTTCAGTTCAGTTAAGTTCTGTGTTGTTCAAGTGATTTTTTCACTTTTTTCATTCTTTAAACTAAACATATTTTTCTCCATCTGGGATAAAGACAAAGTGTAAATGTTCTGTTCTGGTTCCTGTTCTTTCCTCAGAGTTTCCTGCTGCTCTCATTGGAGGAGTTGAAGGACTGCTGCTCCTGTTAGTCTGCATCACTGGACTCTTCATCTGGAGGAAGAAGCAAAGGGTGAAGGATAAAGGTGATTTAATTTGTAGGCTTCAGTCTTTGACAGTTTGTAAAACACATGACACAGTATTTATTCTGAAAAGATGAAAGTTCTTTTTAAAGTGATGTGCAGTAACTTTACTTGTTGACACAAGTTCTCAGTGGATGAACTGAACATGTGAAGATCTGCTCTTCTACACATGTAGATGTTTATTTATCTCTTCATAAATTAATTTACTTTAAAGTTGAACCCAGCGTGTACTTAGATTCATGTTAACATTTATCACAGTAATCTCTCATCTATGACTCATCAGACTCTTCATCATCAAACAGACAAACTTCAGATCCCCTCTGATCACAGTAAGTATTACTTCAACTACAGTACACTGTGTACAGTAGTAGTAACAGTACAGTAACATACTGCTGTGAATGATATTTGAGTAAAAGTGTAAATCTAATTAAATCTTTAATTGACCAACTTCTCTTTGTGTTTTACAACATGTCTCCACAGGATGTGAAGAGGACTCCAGTGACGTTACTGTGACATCAAAGCCATTCTTTACTTTTTCTTGTTTACATTTCATTTCATCCCAAAGTCAGTGATAAGATCCCAGGACAAACCAAATGGTTAAAGTGACAGTTTTACTCACCTAGATGATTATTTAATTCCTCCACAGTGAAGAGGGAAAAAAAAGCAAATGTTCTTTTTGTTTAAGTATCTACTGTGAATCAGGCCTCAGGTTTCTTGGTGTTAAGACCAGTGATGTGAGACGCAGTCATACACATCAGTCAACTTTACTTTTCCAGGAGGTGCTGTAGCTACCTCTAGGAAAACCATAGCATCCTCATGTGAGACAACAAACCTTTAAATTAATATTTTTAGACACCTGATGGTCATCTGTTATGTTAAATTAAGACTATGCAGTAAAGTCCAGTTATAAACTCCTGTTTCTCCAATGTGTCAAAAATTAAAACACAAGTAGTTTTTATATTTAAAGCTCTGAACATTTTAACCCCAAGACACAGAAGATCACTAACCTGCTCATAGGTTCTCTTGTTTATTTCTTATTAATATCTTTTGTGCCCTTCAGTTGCTAAAGTTGCAGTTTTTCTGTTAAACAGCACTTTTAAAATTTAATTAATTTAGTTGTTAATAGATCCCAGTTTAAAGATTGCGATATTGCAGCTAAGAAATGAGCCAAATGTTGAACACATGTACAAAGATGAGATCATCTTGTTGGTGGCGGTGGTTTATGAAAACCAGAAACATAAAATTGACGTCATTTCTTTTGTATTTTCTTGTACAAAGTTGATCATTCAGTGTTATTTTGTCTGTTACATAGTTTTATCAAGCCTTTTCTGAAATCTCGTCTCAAAATTTGACTATTTCTGAAAGACTCATATTTCACTGTAAAACCCGATAAGTTAATAGAACTCAAAAAATTAGTTGAAACTGATTACATAAGAAATTTTGACTTAACATAACTTGTTTTTATAAGTCCAAAAAACATATGTTATCAAGTGAGTTCTACAAATTAGTTTTAATTGATACTAACTTGACTTTGTAAGTTCTAAATACTGCTTTTTATCATTGTTTTTAACTTGTTATTTTAAGTTCAGAATACAGAACTAATTGAAGTATAGTTAACTCTTATATATCAATTACAAGTAACAAAAAATAATTAGTTGCTCAGTAATAGATTTCTCAAGTAAAGCGTACATGGTAAATAAAGTTGTATGCACTCTACTCTAACTTAAAGCTTTGCTTAGCTAAAACTCAAAAATTAAAACACAATACTTAAAATTTCTTTTGAAACTGATTACATAAGTTTTTTTAAGTAGTTTTAACTCAATTTGTTAAACCCATACACTTTAACAGTAGATTACACAACAGAATAATAGGCAGTTTCAGAACAAGTTACTTCTTTATTAAGTAACCATCACTCAAGTCAAACATGCATGACAAAATAGCATCATAAAACAGTGCAAGAAATACTTGTAAACAATTCTAACACATATCTAAGTGTTACATATTAACCCACAGTGATCAATGTAATTACATACTACAGTATGGCTAAACTAAACTAAAACTAAAAATGATCCAATCACAAAAAATACTTCTATTGCTAACTATATTACAAAAGTGACTGTAGTGCATGTGTACAATCTTCAAGATAATAAAGTCACATCAGATTACTCCACTGATAAAAGGTCCTTTTTAAGACTCAGCACCCTGGGCCTTAACTTCCCATCATCTAGGCCCATCAACACATTCTGGATAAAGTTAAATGTGTTGGCCAACTTATTTGGGTAGCTCAGTGCAGGGCATAAATAAGTGCCAAAAGCATTACAAAAGCATCAGCCAGTGTGGTGCAATCAACAACTACATTACCCTCAAGCACAACTGAAATCCTATCTGGAGAGAAGAATGTTGCTGGAGGTGGAGTTGATTAAGAGGAGTCCAACTGGTCACCTGTGTCTGGTTGTTCAACCTGTGACAACTGAAGAGAAAATAAGGTTACCTTACTTGGGGTACATCGCCTATGGTATCTCCAAAGGTAGACAGTATCAATCAAATTGAGCCATACAATAATGGTGTAAGGGTCAACCCATTCAGATGTGGAGAGTGCTGTCTTATTTAACAGGTCGACACAAAATGTGCTATAGTTGTTAAAAGGTGTTTATCTGGAATAATTCACAACATTTTCATATTAAAGATTTAGTGACCCAACACACAAATTGTTGCTCATCTCCCACATCCTCTCATGCTGTATAAACATCTAATTAATGCCTCCATATTGATCACATTAAATAAGTAAAAATTAGGTAAAAGTAATGAAGGAAAAGAATGACTTCCAATCACTTCTATTCATTTGGGTAAACAAATCTTCAGAAACTCCCATAACATTATACTCTTTTAGTTAAACAGTCCATGAACCAGGTTGGTGGATTAGTCCAATTAATGAGGAAAAAAAAACTCTACAATGTGCTAACTTACATCTCACATCTTAAGAAATGTTGAGTCGTCCTCATGCAGATATGCAGGAAGAGCTTGAAGGACAGCAGCACGTCTCACATCAACATCAATTTGATCCTTGAGTGTGAGAACAGAACTTGTTTCAGCATGGATGGTAAAGGTCACAGCAAAAAAAAACGTATAATAATATTTCTCTTTCATTTCTTTGTGTGGTAAACCTAAGATTCCCAATGTTAGTATGTCCAGGTACCAATATGTTTAAATAACTTACCTGAAGGTCATAAATCCGGAACAGCTGATGCAGAACTTCAGCTACTTTTCCTGAACGAATGAAGAATGTATGGTCTGTGTTGAAAAACCACACATAGCAGAATATTAGAATATATATATTTGAACATTTGTTATAAGTTGTTTAATGTAAAAACTGAAAGATAAACTGCCAAAATATATCTAATAGTGGCTGAAGACATAAAAACCATCTTTATACTAGCACAATTCATATGCCAGGCGTTAAGTGAAACTGACCAAGATACTATTGACACAAATAATTACATTTACCTAGACAAATAGATGAAGTAAGAACAACATTTTCACCTGTGACTCCAGTTTAAGGGCAGGCCAGCGTTCCAGAATGTCATTAACAGGCAGGTCGTCACAGACGACCTCTTTCCGCAGCAGGGCAAAAGTGGTCTGCGTTAGCTTAGTGCTCATAGGAAGATTTTTCTCCATCTTCTGAACTTCTCCAACAATTTGCAGTTTCAGTTGTTCAAGGCTCACAGCATCTTCACTTCTTGGGAAGTTAGGAAGGAAATACACTTTGGTCTTTTAATGTTAGTATGTGGAGCTTGTTTGTCTGGATTGTTTCTACTCCTCTTGCCTGAAAAGTAAATATAATCTTTTATCAATGGTGGTAACACAAAGTTTGCACCTCCAAGTCATTTTACTGGTTTCAGTGTTCTGTACTGAAAATGCACACAGCTTACCTGATTGAAAACTCCACCAAACAGGTGCTTCACTTTTAGCCTAAAGAGAGAGAATATAGAAAATTTTACGAAATTGAAATGTTAAAACTCTTCTGACACTACATTACAGAAACAATTGACCATTTACGACAAATACACAACACTTCACATAATAAAATATTTAAAAAATCAAATCACCAAATATGAAATGACTTATACAGAACAGACAGAAAAAGCTGATTTAACAACAACGTTACTTGTTTCATTTAATGACACTCAGGTTATTCACTGAACTGATTCAAACCTATAATTTACATGATTTATAAAGACTTAGCTAAGCACATGTTACAACTCCTGTCTCAACATGGTCGTTTCACAGAGCCTCTATGTCACCGTTAGCTACTTAGCTCAACACACCAGACATGTATTAAAGTTAAACCTGAGTAAAAAAGTGACATTTTGACCTCAAGCGGTAACAAAAACATTAAGCAGCTGATTTGGCGCCATGAACGTTAGTTACTTGTTAAAACTGCAATATAAAGATAACTGCTAGCTTTATATTGCCAAATATAAAGTTGGCAGTTAGCTCGACACACATCCTCCCAATAAACTATTTATTCTACACAATATGGAAGAATCAGCTAAAACACCGTTCACCTCTCATATACATAACAAAATACTGAGACTACAAAAGCTGATGAATCCAGTGAGACACGACAACATGTTTCTTAACTCACCAGAGAAGTGGCTCAGAGTCAGAGTCGGTCCAACTGCGACAGACGCGGTCAGCGGTGTGAAGGCGCGGTCCGACAGGAGATGGTGCTGCCTGTCTGACCCGGTCTGACCCTGTCTGACCCGGTCTGACCCTGTCTGACCCGGTCTGACCCTGTCTGACCCTGTCTGACCCGGTCCAAACCTCAGTTCACTTTCTCCACAATGCGAGCAAACAACATGGCGGACTTTCGCGCGCGCTTCGAGTTTGAACCGCGTGACGTCAGACAGAACTGGTCAAAACATTTGAGTCCAATGACTAAATTTACTCAAAGAATTTAATCAGTATAAACTTAAAAATAAAAAACAGTTCAAATGACTCAAAATATTAAAGGTAAATCAACTTTTTAAAATTTTTGAGTTAATAAAACTCAGTTCATTTGACAAGCTTTTACTGTTCGGTCTTACAGTGTTGGAGGCATTACCCTGACATTACACTGCCTTTCTACAGGCTCCTGGTGAGGATAAGAAGATGGCACCCTCACCCATCCCAGCGTGTACTTAAAGTCATGTTAACATTTATCACTGTAATCTCTCGTCTATATTTTACATCGCAATTCACCAAATAACAGGCTAATGTCACATGAAGCAGAAAACTCTTGTCTACAACTTTTAAGAAAAACTACCTGTGGAACAGCTGTAAGGATTTACGAACCAACAACTTTGCACTTTTGGCTATAAACTGTGAAACAGCGAAGGCCCTGGACGGGGACAAAGTCACTGATTCCTTCGTACTAAACCACAACAACTGACAAATTGTTTTTTTATAAAGATGTCTAATGGTAAGCACATTATGATTATTCTTGTGTTGACTGTAATTTAGTATTTGTCAGTTTCTTATCCTTATTGTTTTGAGATACTTATTCATTATGTTCACATCAAGGAAAACTGCAGGTGTATTAGTTTCTGTGTTTGTCACACGATGTGAAATGTATACAGTTTACATATGTTTCTTACTGCTTGTTTGCAGCCGCTCACTGGGGATTTTATCCAATATTTAATCAAATCTGCTTGTGAACCATACATTTCTCTACTATTAATATAAAATCTTCCCCTGTGTTAAACAGAATGCAACAACTGCTGCAGTGTGAGCGCTTCGTATATGTGCAGTGGGTGTAAAAAATGAACTGTGGTGACTGACACAGTCTTGGGAAATGCTAGATTTCACATCACCGTCAAACTACCCAATAGCACCTGTTTAAAAAATCTGAGAATCTGCACTGTCATGTACTTTATAGTTATAAACAGACTTTTAAACTCTTGTTTCTTCAATGTGTCATAAAATATAAAGTTTAGAGTCTTAGAGTTCATGTATAATATACTGAATTTGCTCAGTTCATTTTTGTTTTTTGTTTTTTAAATTTTTTCTGTTTGTTTGTTTGTGACTGTGGTTGGTTTGAATCTGTCTACTTGCCAACACTGCTAGAACAGAAAAGTACTCACATGAAGAACATTAGTAATGTCCAATACAAATAATAATTCTCTAATTAGTGACCATTTGCCTTCAAAGACTCCCAGTGAAAATCAGTCTCCAGAGAGGTTACTGTGACAAACAAACCTGTTCATTCATATTTTCAGACAGCTGATGATCATCTGGATTCAAGCCAAAAACATAAAGTTGGCTTAAGTCAATCATGATTCTCTCTTTCTCTTTTTCTTTCCATTTCATTGATTAAAATTGATTATTCAGTGTTATTTTGTCTGTCACATTATTTTATTTCTTTCTCATTTCACAAGTACACTTGTGTATTTTTTAATCTGCTTTCATAACCTTTTGTATCAGACCCACAACATAAGATAATTAGTTTTGTTCTGAAATCTCGACTCAAAATGTGACTATTTCTAAAAGACTGTTTTATTTTAACTATTGTGTAGAATGATTAGAAATATATTAGTATGTCTGCATGTGTTGAACTGTCTCCAGTTTATACATTTTTTAAATTATTGACTTATTTTACTGCTTTGACGACTCATGTCCACTAGATGTCGCTGTAGGACGTAAACCTTTACAAATCAAATTTATTGAATCTACTTCAACTATATAAAAATATATATTGTTCACATTTGTACCACAGTACACAAGATAACTGTCAGATAAGACAGACCAACTTTAGTTTTGTCAATACATTTAGAAAAATAAAATATAGATTAACATTTGGAATCTATCCTCTGACGGTAGTCCCTTTCAAAATAAAAGTTATTTTATTTGTCATGAGGGGGATCTTGCCCACAGCCCCTCTCAGTGTGTGACATGTATTTAGTTTCATCATTAGTGATTCAGTACAGTTGATAAGAACCAGTTGAGACATTTGTTCATTTTGACTTCAGATTGATTTAATTACTGTATCTGTTTATTTTGTTAACACCAGTTATTTGGTGACATCATGTGAAGATTTTCGACATCTGCTTTCACTAGTTTGACTTTGCCCTGGCACCATCTTGTCAAAACAAGATGAGAAACATATTGTTGTTGCTTCTTTTCTCTCAAGTTTCATCATCAGGTAAGATCATGTTTTAAATCATTAATTTAAGTTTAAACTTTGTTTCTGTGTCTCTTCTTTTATATAAACTTTCTATTTAGTTTTTATTTATCTTCATAACACTGAACGTTTTAGCTGATCCATAGTGAATATGTTTCATATTTATGATGAATGTGATGATGATGTTTGTATATTTATACTAATTGTAGAAACTTTTTATTTCCCAGTGAAACATTCCTGGAAGTTTCTCTTCACTACATCTACTGGAATCCCAAACTTACCAGACTTTATGGGAACTCTACTAGTTGATGACATTCTGGCGGGTAACTGTGACAGTAACAAAAGGATTGAAGCAAAGCAACATGCAGGGGAGATTTTTATTCATGAAAATCCTCAAATCTCTGAGGAATACAATCAAGAATGTTTATATACACGACCTGAACGATATAAAGCCAGACTTGAAGATATCATGCAGCACTTGAACCACAGTGGAGGTAAAGTATGTTTTATGTTTAACTTTACTTTAATTTATAAAGTGTTTTAATGCTTCAAGATAATAATAATTATTTGCCTCAAGTTGTCATTGATTTAAGATTAAAGCTGTCAGGGACTCAGTAATACTTTTCTGTCTAAAGGAGGATATGATAAACTGCGACTGCTCCTCACTGAAACACTCGAACACAACACAAGTCTCTCAACAACAGATTTCTGCTTCATTAAATCATATTAAATATAACAAACTGTAGGCAGAGACATTGATGTTGAGTTTTTATTTTTGTAGGGATCAGGTTAGTTTTTTTTTAACTTTGTTATCTCCTGTTTGGAGTTCAGAGAACTTTGACCTCTGTTTACTCTAATTATGGTTTGATGATTAATAAAGAACTGAGTTGTTACTATAGTTTGTGTCACACGGCAGCAGATTCTGTTCATTATCTACTATGTAGTATTTGATTTAGAGTTACAGAGGGACTACTTATTAACAATTCAAACGTGTTACCTGATCATCTTTGCACTGGAAATATCATCTGTCATTTTAATTTGCTGCTTCTCTTTCTGCCTCTCAGGTGTTCACGTTTTACAGTCAATTCAAGGCTGTGAATGGGACGAAAATACTGAAGAGGTTGTTGGTTTTATTCAGTACGATTATGATGGAGAAGACTTCATATCATTGGATCTGAAGAAGTTGACATGGATCGCTCTGACACCACAGGCTGTTTCAATCAAGCAGATTTGGGATGCTGACAAAAATAGAATAAAAAAATATGAGATATACTTCACTGAGATTTTCCCTGACTGGCTGAAGAAGTATTTAAGTTATGAGAACAGCTCTCTGATGAGAACAGGTAGAGTTACATGATCTAATGTAAATTCATAGACACAACTTCATTCATATGAGGAGTTGTTATGTTATTATGTTATTATTATGTACCATGATATATTTTTATACACTACTTATGTCAACATGTTGTGAGTCATCTGGTATTTAACTATAAAGTATTTTAACATTTTTCCTCAGATCTCCCCTCAGTATCTCTCCTCCAGAAGACTCCCTCCTCTCCAGTCAGCTGTCACGCTACAGGTTTCTACCCTGATAGAGCCTCAATGTTCTGGAGGAAAGATGGAGAGGAGATTCATGAGGACGTGGACCATGGAGAGATCCTCCCCAACCATGATGGGACCTTCCAGATGAGAGTTGATCTGAACATTTCCTCAGTCAAACCTGAAGACTGGAGCAGGTACGACTGTGTGTTTCATCTCTCTGGTGCTGAGAACATCATCATCACCAAACTGGACAAAGCTGAGATCAGGAGCAAGAGGGGTAAGAATAGAAACTGGAGGAGATATTTATAATATTATTAATTTTTTTCTGTGGTTTGGCAGTGCTATTATAACTATATACCTACTTATATTGTAGTCACTTGATTAATATACAGCTAGTATACGTAGGTAATATATTCACACATGATAAAAGACACAGAAATATCAGAATAAACTGCTAATGTTGGCTAAAGTGTAACAAAAACAGAAGTGGAAGATCTGAAGTCCAGCAAGGACCTAGTTCAGCATCTGGCAGCTTCGTGTGAATGCCAAGTTGGTCCTTCAGCAGCCTAAAGAAACCAGAAATGTTTTTTTGTGGAAGGAGAGAATAAATAATATATATACTGTATATATATCCCAGCTCTGAACTTTCTGTAGTGGAGCAATTTTAGATATTAAAGCAAATAAAAATTCTTCTTCATTTCAGTTAAGTTCTTTCAAAAATGAGGTTCATCACCGCACTGTGTTATTCTAATTATCTTTTTCACATAAAATATTAAGTGGATTCTTTAAACTAAACATATTTTTCTCCATCTGGGATAAAGGCAAAGTGTAAATGTTCTGGTTCCAGTTTCTCCCTCAGAGTTTCCTGCTGTTGTCATTGGAGTAGTTGTAGGACTGCTGCTCCTGTTAGTCTGCATCACTGGACTCTTCATCTGGTGGAAGAAGAAGAATAATGGTGAGAGACAAAGATAATTTAATCTGCAGGTTTCACTCTTTGTATAAAACATGACACAGTATTTATTCTGAAAAGATCTTTTTAAAGTGATGTGCAGTAACTTTACTCATTGACACAAGTTCTCAGCGCTCTTCTACACATGCAGATGTTTATTTATCTCGTCTTAAATTTATTTACTTTAAAGTTGAACCCAGCGTGTACTTAGACTCATGTTAATATTTATCACAGTAATCTCTGATCTATATTTCAGGTTTCAGAGCTGCCAACAGTAAGTTTTGTGTTTTATTTTTAAATCATTGTTGTATTATTAGGAATTAAATGTGTCTGATTGTTCTGATATAATTTGTTTATCATCAGTTTTTTATCTGTCATTGATGTTCAGTCCATTTCTTTTATTTACTGTTGTCTTTCTATTACTGTTAATTTTTAATTTGATAATATCACTTAACTTTCTGCTTCTAGCTTCAGACTCTTCATCACCAAACAGACAAACTTCAGATCCTCTCTGATCACAGTAAATATTACTTCAACTACAGTACACTGTGTACAGTAGTAGTAACAGTAACATACTGTTGATAATTGAGTAGAAGTTTAAACCTAATTAAATCAAGGTTTTATTTTTAGACCTACATCATAATGAAATATTTGTCTCAATGTGTCCCGACAGGCTCCTTGTGAAGCTGAGAAGAGAACTCCCCAATTCATCCCAAAGTCAGTGATAAGATCAAATCAAATGGGTTAGGTGAGAGTTTTTATTCACCTAGAAGATTATTTAATTCCTCCAAAGTGAAGAGGGGAAAAAAAGCAAATGTTCTTTTTGTTTAAGTATCTACTGTGAATCAGGTCTCAGGTTTCTTGGTGTCAAAACCAGTGATGAGAGACACAGTCATACACATCAGTCAACTTTACTTTTCCAGGAGGTGCTGTAGCTACCTCTAGGAAAACCATAGCCCCCCCCCCCCCCCCCCCAGATATTATTGTGGCCTGGATTTAAGTGAGCGAAGACAGAGACTTTTATTTGTAAATAATCCTGTTTTCCTGGACATGCATCAGGATTTTAAAAACAGGATTTTACAGGGTTGATGAGAATATTCAGCTGTTAGAAACAACTGCTCATCCCTCTAATTTTTGCTCTGTAGCTGTTGTGATTTGTTCTGTTTGTGCTTTTATTTTGGTATCTCATTTTCTGTCTTTCATCCTTGTTGATTGTGTTGTGTTAGATTAACTTAACTTAGATTAATTTAGTCTTATGGGTCTTTAAATTGGAGTAAACATGAATAAAACTAGCAATAATGTTTGATGTCTTATTTATCTGATTTGATCCATAAATTAAAATACTGAGTGGATTCCATTAATGTTTCATGTCCTATATATTTGTTTCTATTGTTTGTTCAGGAACTTTACTGCTAAGAGAATCACTCTAGATGTCAGAGAACAGTAGACTACTAGTGCTAAACAGAAAAATATAGCTGCTCTCTGACCTTCTTCAAAAATAAATATATATCTCATAATATTTATGAGACAGTAATTGAAAACATGAAATGTTGTTGTGTCTTTATTTAGAACTATAATATTTCAAACCTGCACAATGGTAGGTCTGTCTGAGTTCACCTCCTTACTGAGCATAGTGAGAACTTTCTTATTACTATATTGACATAATCCCGTCATTGTGTATTTTATATGAAGCAGATATTTATTATTCACATTCTACATCAAGAATAGAGTCAGTCAGTGATCCAGTATAACTACAAGAAGCAGACATCACTGAGGTTTTATCATGTTTCTCCAAACATAGACTATGAGTAACTGAGTATTCTGTAGTTTAGTTAAACTAATACAAAAACAGTGTCAAACTCCTGCTGCGCCTCCTCTTGAAATGTGGTGTAATGAATGAAATACATAAGTAAAGTATAATTACCTTGAAATTGCACTAACTACATGTAAAGTACTTAGTTACTTGCAGCACTGTTAGAAACGGAATATTACTCACATTAAGATTATTATTAATGTCGAATATAAATTCAAATTAGTGATCATTTGCGTTGACAGACTCCGAGTGAAAATCAGACTCCAGAGGAGTTACAAACAAACATGTTCATTCATATTTTTAGACACCTGATGGATATTTCATAGGTAAATACTGTGATGTAGGGTTATACAGTAAGAATTGCAGATGCAATGTTTTGCTTTATTAATGCTCTATTTTTATAATGTTTATTCTGGTATCACCAGACACATGGCTGACACACGCATATACATATATGAACATGTAAGTATATATAGTATGTATGTACAGTGGCAAGAAAAAGTATGTGAAGCCTTTTGGATTCCATGGAGTTTTGCATGAATTGGTCATGAAATCTGTTCCGATATTCATCTAACTCACAACAAAACAAAAACACAGTCTGCTTAAAATAATAGTACACAAACATTATATGTTTTCATGTTTTTATTGAACATAACATGGAAACATTCACAGTGCAGGATTAAAAAAAGTATGTGAACCTTTGGACTTAATAACTGGTTGATCCTTCTTTGGCAGCAATAACCTCAAACAAGATCAGACCTGCACAACGATCTGGAGTAATTTTGGACCACTCCTTTGGCTGTGAAATGAGGCAGATGTTAAATGTGTATAAATGATGTAATTATATTTAGTTTAATTTGTGGTAACCTTTGACCTGTGCAGTAACTAAATTAGGAGGCTTTATCTTAAATATGTTGTGTTAAAGTTTGACGACTCATCTTATGAATCTTTTTGTTCAGTACAAACATTTATTTTTATTCATTTCACTATTACAACATACAGTATAATAATCATATGTAAAAGGGTTTTAATGAAAAACTGTGATGTTATTGATGTTCATTAACTGATGTATTTTGGTAAGAGTAATTGAATTGAAGATGTTTGCTTGTGAGCACTAATATTTCACCATGTCCATGTCTGACTGTAGTTAAGTGAGCCGCTACTTGGCGTTTGGTCAAGTCAGCTGTTAGTGTAGTTAAAGTGCGCAATATATTTTACATTTACGGTAATAAGGAAACGTGAGGAGTCTGTGTTTTCAGTTTTCTGATTTTCTTTTATTTAATCACATCATCACTCACCAGACAATAACAGTTGAAAGTTTCAGATAACTTCTAGAGAAAAAGATTTGATCCTTTTCCAAATAGGAGGATGTTGTTCATTAATATGAACTGAACAGCTTAAGAATATCAAAGATATTAGCTTTAATATTCTTAAGCTGCTCAGTAAAGTTCCTTTAGAGTCGTTATATTTACAGTCAAAATGATTCTGAACAGAAATGTATTGGGACGTCCAGCAAAAATATCAAAACAGTCTTTCTACTAAGTCAAACTTTAGATATATCTATTGTTTACTTTACGAAATAATTTCTTACCTCCAAAGTTAGAACTCTCTAAACTCTAAATTTAGGAAACTAAACCTAACTAAACCTTTTAATAATAGATTTTGTTCAGTGAAACATGAGAAGTCTTAATATTTCTCCTCCCTTTATTCTTTACAAACACCGTAATTACCATAAACGACGCGCAGTAAAACCCACCAGCGGCTGACCTGATTGCGTAAACGGAAACTAACCAACATCTGGATTCGACTCCCACCTCCCTCCGTTAAGACACATCCGACGATTCAGTCCCTTCCTTTCACAGACTTTTTATATCAAAACAAGATGAAGAACATAGTTGTGTTGCTTCTTTTCTGTCACGTTTCTTCACCAGGTAAGTTTTAAGTCGTTAAACTCTTTATTTCACTTTAATCTGAGCTTTGCTTCAGTTGAACAACACTAAACGATTTAACTGAATCATAGTACATGTCATATTTCTAAGTGTGAATTTGTACTGAATGTTTAAACCTTTTTAATCCTCAGTGAAACATTCTCTTAAGTTTTCCTTCACTACATCTACTGGAGTCTCAAACGTGCCACAGTTTGTGGCAACTCTGCAGGTTGATGAAGTTCAGGTGAGTTACTGTGACAGCAACAAGAAGATGGAAGCACAACAGGAGGCATGGAAACAACTACTGGATGAAAACCCTCAGCTCCTGGACTTCTACACTCGAGAATGTTTTGAGAACCAACCTAAACTCTTCAAACACAGACTCAACAGTCTGATGCAGCTTCATAACCAGAGTGGAGGTACAGTACTTTACCTGAGGGTACTTAATTATTAAGTACTGAATAATTAATGAGTTGTTACTTTAGTTTGTGTCACACAGCATCAGATTCTAGTCAAAGACTGATTCAGTCATAGATTATCTCCATGTGTTATTCTACAGATTAATTATTATAGTGTCTTTATAGTAACTCATCATTAACTATCAAATAGTAGTTAAATCATATTTAATGTGGAGCTATTCATTAATAATCCATCAATTATCAGGTCATGATTCAATCCTCAGTAACTGTTTTGTGTTAAGTGTTATCTATCAATGTTAATCACCCTCTTTGCTGCTTCTCTTTCTGTCTCTCTCAGGTGTTCACATTTTACAGACAGAAAGCGGCTGTGAATGGGATGAAAACACCGGAGAGGTTGTTGGTTTCTTACAGTATCATTATGATGGAGAAGACTTCATATCATTGGACCTGAAGAATTTGACGTGGATCGCTCTGAAACCACAGGCTGATGCCATGAAACAGCTGTGGGATTCTGACGAAGCCAGAATGAAAGAGGATGAGAAATTCCTCACTACGATTTGGCCTGACTGGCTGAAAAAGTATGTGAACTATGAGAACAGCTCCCAGCAGAGAACAGGTAGAGTTACATGATCTATTGTAGTTTAATGGACACAAACTGAGTTATTATGTTATTAGGGATCTTTATTTTATAGTATTATTTACAGATGTAAAACCTTTTTTGCAGAAAAAACTTGTTTACATGTTGTGAGTCTCACTTAACCTGTAGTCTTGAGTCTTGAGCTCACTTAAAAAGAACCTACACAGACTGACAATGGGACTGACCCTCGGCTGACCCTGTTCATATGATGCACTTAGTCTTTATTGTCTTTAGCCTTATCTACAGTGCTAACAGAATGGATTCATTTTTCTGAATCCCCTGATTTTTCTTTATCTTTTTTATGGTTTACAATTAAATGTCTGAGCATCTAATGTAGTTTTGCCGTGAAATTTAACAACCAACTCATCTACTATCTGTCTTTAACCCTCACAGATCTCCCCTCAGTGTCTCTCCTCCAGAAGACTCCCTCCTCTCCAGTCAGCTGCCACGCTACAGGTTTCTACCCTGACAGAGCCTCAATGTTCTGGAGGAAAGATGGAGAGGAGATTCATGAGGACATGGACCATGGAGAGATCCTCCCCAACCATGATGGGACCTTCCAGATGAGAGTTGATCTGAACATTTCATCAGTCAAACCTGAAGACTGGAGCAGGTACGACTGTGTGTTTCAGATCTCTGGTGTGAAGAAGGACGTCATCACCAAACTGAACAAAACTGAGATCAGAACCAACTGGGGTAAGACTGAGATCTGTTTTGTTGTTACTTTTGATTGTACGCTAACAACAATCCTGGGCCTGTAGTTAATCACTTTTCTTTTACTTTAGGACTTAAAGTAACAAGTATTTTATCTCCATCAAGCTGCAGTAGAGTTTCAAATGTGTCCAAACTAGTTAGTAAGACAGTTTTGGTTGAAACAAACACACAGTAGTGTTTGTTATTTATGTCATAGAGGCTGGTGGAGTCATGCTGCATTGCATTGACATGTTTTATCATCAGTTTTATCATCAGTGAATTTCAGTCAAGACGCAGCCAGTGGATTCGTTAGAAATTACACCAACATAGATATAATCCTGGATCACACTGACCACTGGTCAGAGATGACTGCAGAAAACACTGGATGGAAAACATCTGGCTGCAAAGTATCATCAGGAGAACTTGCTCTGTGCAAAGTCTATTTGTGCATTAACAGTGAGAAGAACATTAAACTAGTCCCTCTTTATAATATTACATGACAAACTGTCCTCTTGCTTGTGTACTGCTAGACTGTATTCGAACCTTGCAGAATAACATAAAAAGGGTTTAGCATGAGGCCCAGTGAGTGTTTCCTTTGTGCTGTTTTTTATAAACTGAATGATGTGCATGTACTAGCTGGTATACTCTGTTTTGTTTAGTGTAAAATTAATTTCAAATAACTTTGGTGAATGTAAAATAACACAGATACCATTGACCTGTATTTTTTAGAGACTAGTTAATGGTAAAAGTAATAGTTACTAATTTACTTTACATGTGTACAGGTCGACAATCAGCAGCGAACACTGATCGACGGCCCTTCATCATCACTGGAGTAATTGTTTCTTTAGTTTTCTCTGTCTGTGTCACTGGACTCATCATTTTTATAAAGAAAGGTGAGACAACAAGAATCTCTAAGTCTTAGAGCAGTAAAACAAACTTAAACATTCTCAGACTGTTTTTAAGGCAGTTGATTAATGATTTTCCTAGGATTTGCAACTGTGACCAAATCATTTGTTTGTTTGTTTTTTCCAGGTAAATCCTCTCATGAGAGTAAGTAAAACGTTGAAGATGTCAAATTATCTGAACTGATTGTAAAAAAGACTGATTTATAATTTGCAGCATAGTGCTTTTAAAATTACACTTGTGAATTTATAGCAACTCATTGTATTGTCAATTTTTATTCTATTTAACTCTATTTGTGAGTAAGTGAATAACAAGCAAAACACTTTACATCCTGATGAAAACGCTTTTAACATTTTAACTGATGTGTCGTGATGATGAAGTGATTCATCTTCATCTTCTGTTTGTGTGATTTGTGTCTAATATATATTTCTGTCTATCACTGAACTGTTGTTGATGCTGCAGTTGACAACAGTCTACAGCTTCACAGATCATAAGAGGCTGATCCTAAAGTGTCGATGTCAGGTGAGATCTGTATCCATAAAACCATGTGGCTTTAAACTTTTCTATATTTTGGGTTTTTGAAAACACCTTCTGCTTTCATTGTTTCCAGTATTAAACAGATGAAGTGGTGATTTAAAGAAGAACTGCAGGTGACCTCCACTCCATCAAAAATCAGCAACACTTAACTTTGTTCTTTAGGAGCTTTTGGACAAACAGATGTTTCAAGTTTCAAGCTCGGATGAAACCTCTGTTCACCAAGAGCAGACAAAGTTAACTACATGTTAAAATGTGCCAAATGTTTCTGTCCTTTTCAACTGTGTTTACTCAACTTTGTTTCATGTTAAAGTTCTGTGCAAAGATGTAATAAATCTGTAAATGGTAAAAAATGAATTGATGTACAGGGAGCAATGACTCAACCAAAGAGAAAATAATGTTAACCAGTTCCTCAATGGTTAAACACATTAAAGATGATTTATTTTTATTTCAGTAAAAGCTGTGTTTACCATATAATCAATTGTAAAGTTTGAAGGTTTGATCTGAACATTTCCTCAGTCAAACCTGAAGACTGGAACAGGTTCGACTGTTTCAAATCTCTGATGCTGAGAACAACATCATCACCAAACTGGACAAATCAGACATTTTACTTATTCAAATATATTTTAGAAGATTAGAATAAGGTGTAGAGTGATAACAAATCTTAATCTTTAGCCGTGGATCAACTGATTTGTTTTATGGTGTCTATGGTAAAGGGGACAGAAGCAGTTTGCTGAAGAGTGTTTTTCAGAGTTTCTTGTTCTGTCTGGAAGAAAAAACAAACCACAAGTCACACTAAACAACAAACGAGTCGTTCTCTGGATAAAAAAAGCTGCACCTGTCCACATTAGCTGTGTCAACGTGAGATAACAGGTGTTATTCTGTATTGCTCCTGTGGTTAACGGGGGCACTGCTGGACCAGTACCAGGAGGATTCAGGACTCAGGATTCAGGACTCCTCCAAGCTGCTGCCTGCTTCCAGCCTCAGCCTGCTGTCATCAGACTTTAAAGTCCAAATCTTTATCAACAAGTCATGTTCATTGCAGATTATTGTACTGAGGTCTGTTGTAGTTGAACTTTTATTCTACTTTCTCTTCTCATTTTGTGTCTCTGAAAGTCTCGGATACTGTTGCAGACTCTGAGTTTAGTTTCGTTTTCGGCAGCTCTACTAACTCATGTCATGACAGGATCACTGAGCTATTTCCTAATTCAAATCTCTTCTTTACAAACATTAGAAGAACGTTTATCCTGTTGCTTCTTCTCTGTAATGCATCTGCTGGCAAGTAACATTAAATTAAATTAAACTTTAAATCTGAACTTAAGATTAACAAGTTGACTCTTTGTTGGTGTTTAGTCCATTTCCATGTGTTGTCACATCCTCTGCTGGTAGAAAATAGTTATTTCCTTGTAACATTATACTGTACATAGCCGACGCTCCACTACTTTTAAAAGGAAATGTACAAATCCCTATTCCAGAATTATTAAACATTATGATCACATTAGGATTTTTACCTGTTCTACCATCAGAAACTGCAAAGTTTTTCTTGATGCATTAAAAGCTGCATTTAAAGCTGCATTCAATGGGGCCTTAAAAGAAATCAAGATTAATTACTTGCTGGAGTAAAAATGCCAGTTTACAAACCAAAACAGACTTTATGTAATTGATCTGAATGACTAAAGCATGTGATTAAAGGGCGTGTTTGTCCCCCAGTGAAGCACTACCTGAGGTATTACCTCACTGCGTCCTCTGGACTCCAGACCTTCCCAGAGTTTGTGGGGTTCTGTGTGGTGGATGGGATCCAGCTGGGTTACTGTGACAGCAACCACAAGAGACCAGAGCCCAAACAGAGCTGGGCCCAAAAACTATTTGAAGATGAGCCTCAGCGTTTGGAGTGGTACTCTAAGGAGTGTGTGCGTTACCAATACCTCTACAGAGCCAACATTGATACTCTGAAGCAGCAACTGAACCAAACAGGAGGTTTGTTACTGTAAAATCAAAACATAAATCTGCATTTACAGTGTACTCTACTCCACATTCACTGGGGACCATGAGGTGATGAGGGATTTTAGCAGTGTGCTGAATGTCCTGGACCAAACTCTGGTTTCCTGACGACTCTTTCCCTCTCAGGTCTCCACATATTCCAGAGGATGCATGGATGTGAATGGGATGATGAGACTGGAGAGGCCAGTGGTTTTAATCAGTTTGGTTATGATGGAGAAGACTTCTTATCACTGGATCCAAAGACAATGACATGGGTCGCTGCTAAACCGCAGGCTGTCCTCACCAAACACAAGTGGGACAGAGAAACAGTTTACTTACAAGGAAAAAAGATGTTTAACATTCTGCAATGCCCTGCAAGGCTGAAAAAGTACCAGGCTTATTTAAAGAGCATTCCACAGAGCACAGGTAGAACAGCATGACTAAAGAGTAATTATATTGTTGGATACAACAACATTATTTCCATTATTTTGGTTAGTTTTATAAATCTCTCTCTCTCTCCTCAGATCTCCCGTCAGTGTCTCTCCTCCAGAAGACTCCCTCCTCTCCAGTCAGCTGCCACGCTACAGGTTTCTACCCTGACATAGCCTCAATGTTCTGGAGGAAAGATGGAGAGGAGATTCATGAGGACGTGGACCATGGAGAGATCCTCCCCAACCATGATGGGACCTTCCAGATGAGTCTTCACTTGGACATTTCCTCAGTCAAACCTGAAGACTGGAGCAGGTACGACTGTGTGTTTCAGATCTCTGGTATTGAGGACGACGTCATCACTAAACTGGACAAAGCTGAGATCAGGACAAACAGAGGTGAGAATGAATCATGACTTTACATTAGTTGTGGTGATTAAACAAAAATAACTTGTGTGGTATGAACCTCCTGAAGCTGTTGGAGGTTCACAAGGTTTACAGTACACATGTTATGTACCATATATGTAACAGGATTATCACTGCTGAATTTCCTGTAAGAGAAAAGAGAGAGTGTGAAGTTCAGTGCAAAGAGTGATAGAAATAACACTTCAAAGCATTTCAGTAACTTTAATTACTAAGTACATTCACAAACCTTTTTGATGACATGAATGGACCCGTCTAGTCCAGACTTGTTCCACGTGTGCTTTATAGATAAATTGTTTTGTGTCTGTACATTCATTATTTTATTTATACTTTTTACTGCACATCAGTTACCATCAAAACATCTAAATGGCTCAGATTTTGCCATTTGCCAAAGGCTGTGTAGTTTAATAAAATAAATCAAAGGACAGTTCCAAATTTAGCAGAACACAATTAAATCCTAATGTTTACTTCATTTGCATTGATACATTATGACGTCCTTTTCTGTACAATCACAGTGTGCTCTTAAATTGATTTTACATGAACAGAATCTCTTGTCTGTGTTTCAGGATTCAGGCCTGCAAACTGTGAGTTCAGTCATTTCAACTGTCCACTCTTCTCTTGCTGCACAAGTTAAATAGTTAATAGTTCTGATCACTTTTTATTTGTTCTTTTACAGCTTCTGATTATACAGTCGACGCTTCCTCTGAATCTTCTTAGGTCAAAGATGCTGCTCTCATCGCATCAGCGACACTGTTCAGAAACTGTATGTATGAGTCTCTGCCTTGATGCTTCTGAAACTACAAGATACTGACTCATAATTAAACAAGTCCCAGCATCTCATATGAATTAAATGATAATAATGAATTATTATATTTATTGTTTGTACAGTGAGGTGATTCAGTCTAGTCACAGCAAATAGCAAATGAAATAATCCTTACTCCTTATGTTCATAATGGTTATTGAAGAATTTAACTTTGGACCAAATCTATTCAAATATATAAAAATAAAATATATTTATATACATCTAATGTGAAAATGTCTGGTTTAAATACTTTACATTTAATGTTGTGTGTTTCTTCCTGTTACAACTAGAGGGCGACATAACTCTGAAATTTGAATTAAAACAATTCAGAATAAAACACGTGTATTGCCAGTATTTACCCTCCTTACCAAGGGACCACACAGGTTTCCAGCTTAGAAAAAAAGAAGCACTAAAATCAGTACATATCTTTTTCTGGTTCCCTCTATGGTGTCTGTGTGTAAACTTTTACAGTGCTTTTCTACCTAGCACTCATTACACTGCATCTCACCCATAAACACACAAGCAGCTCTACCAATTGATCCACAGGCACCCCCAAATGATCTACCAGGAGTGGGGTTCAAACCCACGCGGACATATGTCCATTGGATCTTAAGTCCAACGCCTTAACCACTCGGCCATCCTGGTACACATCCATAGTGTAACACTGGAAAACAAACTGCTCAAACCTCACCGTGTGAGGATCACGCCAGACCTCAGGATCATGTGATCTTCAGGTTGGGTCTTTCTGAAGTCGGGTACAGTTATTAGCTACATGAGCTGAACTGAAACCTGCTTCTAATCAGACTGTTAATAATCATGTACTGTTGTCTGTGTTTCTTAGCCATTAAATATGTGAACAGATGCAGGACAATCATATACACATTAATTAAAGATTGGTTTTGAATGAAATTGTATTTTCCATCTGTACCTTGTATTTATGGAGTGTTTTAAACTAGTGAATTTAATTATAGAACAGCTATATTTCAGGGTTGTCTCTTTTGTTTGTGAATCTTCTGTGTTCTTTAAGGTCCACCTCCTGTTTCTGGTGTAGCTGCTTAAGGAACAGTTAACTTAAATCTAAATCTTAAACTTTAACCTAAACCGTTGACTCTAGCACAGCTGTTTTTATTTTTATCTATAGGTTACATTAGATCCTGTAGCGTGATTGTTCCAATTACTTTTCAGTGAACTATGGTTTTAATTTGTAATAAAATCCCTAATTTGGCAGTTTTTAATATGTTATATAGTAAAACTATGAACACTGCCTGTTCGTTAGTTACAAACCAAACTAAAGCTGATTAACACATATCGTCCTGGTCGTGGATTTAAAGTTTGTGTTTTACCGTCTCAGTTTGCATAAATGTAAAACATCACAGTACGAACATTTAGCTTTAGCAAACCCAGGAATGATTTTTGCATTACTGACTCAGAACTAACTGGCAGCAGCTGGGTTTCTCGTTTCGGTCTACATGGATCTGTCTCCTCACATATAGAGGCTCTATAGTAAAGTTCCCTCCAAATGTTTTTTCTCATTTTACACTGAGACAAACAGCTTCTCCACAGAGAAGACAGATGTCAGACACACTCCCAGACAGACAGACAGACAGACAGAAACCCGAATCAATCAATATCCTTGTCAATGAGTAAAGTCTACTTCAAGTTCACACGTTCTCTGGGGCGTCTGCAGCCGGCTGCTCATTTTGTCCGGGCGACTCCGCTGACCCCTGAGCCACTGCTGTCGATTGTTGTGATGCAAATCAGGAGGGGGAACCAATTCATCGTCGCACAATTCGATTAGACATCTGCATATTGAGCATCTGCACCCCCAGAAAACCTGCCAATACCTACTCTTTCTCCCCCTGCTGCCTCTACGTTCTCTGGCCTCTTGATGGGGGGTAGAGCCCCATGACCTCAGGGGCAGCCTGTGTCCCTGCTCCCTGAACACCTCCCCCTGTCTCCCCTCCTGACCCTGTCAGGCCCGGCGACAATACCTGACCCCACCCCAGAGACGGGATGATTGGAGTTCAAGGTAAATGTCCCTTTCTCTGGGTCCGTCTGCGGGCCGCCCTGCCTGCCCCTGTCCGGCCCCTGTCCAATAATCACATGCACCGCTCTTTTTCTTCAAAACTTTCTCACACACGGTTTTTTAGAACCATGACTTTGCCTTTAAAATGTGTTCTTTCCTTTCTCTGCTGCTTTTTCATTCTAATCCATTCTGCCCACTTATTCTGACGTCCCTGCCACTCAGATCACTTCCCTCCTTTTTTCATCATCTTATTGATTCATTAGTTTCTCTTTCAGCGCTGAGGAACGACAGATCGAACACGTCAAGAAGTTCAGAGCAACAAGTGTTGAGTCTTAACACACACGAAGCAAAGCTGAGATGTGAAGTGCAGAGTCTAATGTTTTTTTTGTTTTTGTGTTTCTAAAATTTCTTTTGAATATATAAAAAACTCAAAAGGGCACTATTCACAATACTGATCAATAAAATGTCTTAAATATCATCAGGGTTAGAGCTAAAAACATCAGTGATGAGGGTTTTAAAGTAAAATTGAAAGCTTAAATGGAAATTACCACCAACGTTCTGTCTTCTGGAGCAGTTTGATCTGTTTTTCCTACAGAACACCGTTTTTCCACCTTGCAAGTGTGAATGAGAGTCATGAGATGACGTGACAGTAGCAGCTTGGCATACAGTTTAATCCCCTCTCAATGTATTGACAAATAATGTTGCTACAATAATACTATAAATAATACTATAAATACTTCTACTACTACAATATTACTGCCATACTGCTCCACAAAAATTGGACAATAATTTGAAATGTGTGTTTTACATTTAACCAGTACAGTGTTGGTGTCTCAGTTTGCTTAATGTTTTTTATACATTAGAAAGCTGGACCCTAAACCTAAAGTGATTTAATATGTTGATTAAGACACGTCTTGTGGAAAAAGATGTATGTATGTGTGGATCATAACCCTAAATAAATGGAATATAACTACTGTATTTACTTATTTTCTGTATGTTACTTTGATATTAGCTTTTATCAAATATTCACACAGAACCAAGGACACATTAAAACATAAAGTTACATTTTGACGCCATAATAGAAACTGTCCAATCCCATTTGATGATTATTTAAATTAATAGATACGGATTAGATTTACAATGTGTTTCCACAATGCTATTGCTAATAAATGATGATAAACTCATGTCACGTGGAGTTTTCTCTTTCAGCTTTGTTCACCTCACTTATCAAATAAATCTGATGTTTTCTAATCATCAAACTGTGATCAGATCTGGATCTACAGATGCATGCAGCTAATGGATTTGAACATTTGAACACTAAGATAAGATAATAAGGTGGAGTTTGAAGTGAGTAAATCTTATGCAATCCACCTGGAAGGACCAAGGTTTTTCAGGTGCATCACAGATCTCCCAGCAACCACAGGCATCTTTGTTGGTTTATAAGAAAACTTGTTCTTCGGCTCTTTGTGCAACAATCAGGCTCAAAAGAAAAGAGGCAACCTGAGAGGGTTATTTATATCTTAAGTGAGGGTCAGAGAAGACAGTTTAAAATTAACATGTTTTAATATGTTCTGTTAATAACTTTCTGGTAAGTGTTATTGGTTTAAAGCAGCAGTTCATCGTGTACTGTTGTCAAAAATGAATCAGTTTAATCTGCGAGTTCAATATGTTTGAGACTTTAAGACAGGACTCTGCCTCCAATTCTTCCCTCTTAGCTCCATCAGGAGTGGATAAAATATGTAAACAAACTGTCAGTTTTCCTTCACATAGCAAATGATGAGTGATGAAGTCATGTTTTCATTTTCATGTTCATGCAGGAGCTGTGTGCCTCTAACCTGGCACCTGTTTAACACCCGTCCCTGGAAAGGTCGAGCTGTGTCGTGTCTGGCATGGATTAGAAATAAGATGAATGGAATTAATGGGTGAGAACAGCAGCACTGTTAGTTATCTACAGTACTGTGATAATGTACTAAACATTGTTATAAAACATTAATAACTTCCAACAGAGCACATTTCCTTAAATAAAACCTGAACTGAGATGCAGTCTTGAAGTCCACTCTAGCTCACACTAAAACATATCCTCCTCTCCTCTTCTGCTGTTTCTGTTTGCCTGTTTTAGCACATTGTTGTAAATGATAGTGGTACTTGAAGTATCCTCACATCCACAAACTAAGGATCTGTGATTAACTCTTTTCTTCAGCTTATATTTCTTCTTCTGTGTTTCCCAAAATGTCTTTTCACAGCACCAAGAGAAAAGATGTGGACTTCTTACATCCACCTGTTGGTTGGTCTTCAGTAAAATTTCTCCAACCACTCGTTCTCTGATGGTCTGAACACATCAAAATATGAATCTTAAACACACCTGAGTGTTGGTGCATGTGTCTCGGTCTGTGTGCTTCTCATCACTTTGAACCTCGTCTCTCTGCCTCTTGGCAGGAAGTCAGTGTCAGCGGCTCTTGGTCGTAAAACTGCTTTTGGTCACTCTCCCAGAGTGCACTGGGAGGGGAGAGGACAGAGAAACTCTGTGTCATCGCTCCGTGGCACGGGATGTGAGGAGATCGCTGAGAATGTCAATAATCGCTCGGACCGAGGACGAGCTGCTGCAACAGAACCACCTGAATATCAATTCAAGAGGAAGCAGGACTCAAATTATGGTTTTCATTTTTAAAATAAAGAGATCCGTTCTCTTCTATCTCTTTACCATCAGCAGTGAAGGGAAACTTTCCAAAAATGGGTCCAATTTAAATTCCATGTGACTTTATTTGATATGAAATGTTATAGGACAGATTTTAACTAAGCCACTGATTTAATCTGTATTGAAAACAAAAGGGTTTTTGTACATCATAAAGGTGAACTTGCAACAATTGATGGACTTATTGTTCATGATCTTGCTGTATTTTGTTTTTATTATACTTTCTTTTTCTTGATATGCTTTACTATATTTAATATTGTTGACAGCCATACCTCAGTTTTTACATCTAGCAGATGCTTTTACCCAAAACAGTTTATAAGTGATCAGCACCTCAGCGGCCACTGTTGCCCCCAAAACATAGCTCAGCTGCAGTGAAAACGTCTTTTTGCTGGAACTGGTTAAAAAACGTCATCAGATGTGTGTAAAGTTTCCTGACACACATATATATATATATATATTTTTTTTTTTTTTTTTTTTTTTTGTTATATTTTTAGTTTGTTAATATGTTGACTAAAAGAAAACATTTAGCAATTTTCCAGTCAAAGTTTGATTATGAACTTTGCTGTGGAAAATATCTTTGCCATCAAGTTGCATCGATACTGAGATAATATATTTTTTTACAGGATCATCTCGATCATCACTTTAAGTGAACGTTGCAGACCCAGGAAACATTTGTGTTTCTTTCAATAAAGTTAAAGTTAAAATGAACACTCTGTCAGAATCAAGTCTTCACCAGACAACATTATTATTGATTTACAAGGGAAAAACAAACAGGCTTATTTTCTTTCACTTGATCCGTCTTAAAAATTGATTGAGTTGTCAAAATCGCTGTCTGTTCATTTTATCTGCTGTGGAACTTGAGGCTCAGCGTTCTCCCATCGGGGTATATTTGTAGCTACAACACAATGTTCAAAAGCCTTTGTCCCTCATCCTATTGCTGTGAGCTGCGTCTCAGGGCTTGTGGACAAAAGGTGTCAAACGGAGCGTTGGACTTGGCCTGCCATGTCCTGCAGAGGCTGCTCCTAATCCTATTACTGTGGGCTGTGGAGGAGTATGGATCCTGCACTCCCTTCATCCCAGAAACTATTAAAGTGTAAAGAGGCCCTGGGTGTTTACTCTATGTATGTGTGCATGTCTGTGTGTGTGTAATTGCATTGTAAGCGCCTTCTTATCCACGTTGTCATAATGTGTTATCCACTGATGCGGCTCAACGTTTGCCGTCTTTTTCAGTTTGCTACGGGGCAGGTGGATATTTCAATCTGTCGCTTTGTCTCTGACACATACAATTTTAGCTGTTTGATCTGTGGTGAAGCATCAGTCTGATCCGTTCAGTGTAGAGAGTAAAAGGGTGGAAGTGTTTATCTTCCAGAAACTGGAAGATAAATGTTTTGGTTTTTTTTTTCATTTTGACAAGTTTAGGTCAAGTTACTTGCTGATAATTAGAATTTATGAATGTATCGTATATATCTTCCAAGAGATTGAAATTAAAATTCTGTTGTCACCACATCTGTATGAAAAGAGCTGCAGCAGCAGTAGCACTAGCTTCAGCTTTATTCTCAAATCTTATCCATAGTTTAGATAAATTCAGTTTAAATATCTGTTTAATGATGACAAATGAAAACTGGAATTCTAATTATTATTATTCATAAATAATGGAAATGGCTGTAATATATAGTAGGTGTAGTAAGTAAAATCTTGGCTCTTATGAAGATTTACACTTCAGTCTCTGTTTTACCTCTGTCAGTATAAGTAGCTCATCAGATAGGTTGTTGTGATCTGAGGAGTTTTCAACTTAAGTTGAAGAAGTGAAGCAAACAGCAAAGCTAAAACCTGTGTGGACAACATATTAATATCCAAGTATTCACTTATTGCTCAGATTTACAGATGATTAAACTCATTTCCCACAAATTCATTCCATAGCTGAAAGAAGCAGCTTGAGGCACATTTATGTATTTTATGTCCATTTTTCAAACTTATAAAATTGCTAATGGCTCAAACTAATTCACTATAGTGCACAGATGGAGCAGCAGTGTAACATAGAAGTTCTAGGTGAAGATATAAGATGTGAGAACATTATGAGAATGAATATTGAACTGCTGCCCCCCTACTCCCTCTCTGCTCACAGACAAAAGTTTGTCTTTTTGTCTGTGAGCAGTTTTCAGCCTAAAACGACCAGAATGAAATGTTGTCAAACGGCCTTTTGTTTTCTCTCAGTATCACTTATCAGGCTAAAGTGCAGGACGTGGCCACACAGACACACAACCAACCGTCCCCTCAATAGTTGCATTTGTGTACATTGACCAGAGTCAATTGCCTGTCAAATGCAATGTGCGATTAGGCACCAGTAGGTTTAAGGCCTAATGCAGAGAGCCTCCCAAAGCCTGCATGTTGAGGGGCCCCCACTCTGTGAGCCCAGCGGCCCTTCTCACTTCCCTTCACCCCTCTGGTTTTCATCTCGCCGCCCCGGTTCAATGTTAATGTCCAGCGGGGTCCACTCTTCAGACGTCTCGCTCCTGAGCAAAAACCCAGAGAAGAAAAGGGCGAAGCGGAGAAAGAACACCAAACCTTCCCTCCTTCTTTTCTCACCCTCGCCTCCTCTTGTGTGCTGTCCAGCTGGCTGTGACCCTCGACCCCCTGACCCTCACTCCTGACCTCTGGACCCGTTCCCACGCCACGCCTTTTTGTGTCCACCGCGCCATGGCAACACCTTGGTCACTGCTGCTGCCACGGTAACAGATGGACAGGGGCCTGGAAATAACTTCATTCAGCCCCGCCCGGAGGGGAGAGGACCATGGACAATCTGCCCTAACCCCCCTCCTGCCTCCCCAGTCTCACACTCATACTTGGACACACACACAGCGCTCCCAACTCAACTTTGACACCTCCTGTGCCACATTCTAACACCCCAATCCCCCTGGATCCATCCCTCAGCAGGGGCCTCTGGATATCAGGGCCTGATAGAGTCATTAACATGGAGATCTCAGATTGAGCCTGGCATGAACACAGGACATACATGGAAATAAGAATAAGTTGCTGGCACAGGAAAGGCATAAAAAAGCCCCCCCAAAGTCACCCACATATCCCATTTCACACCACTGGTATTTATAGTTCACGGCGTAGGAGCTCCAACTTCATCGCTGTGCTGTAATTATCTCTGTACTTCTTTTATTAGCCCTATTGTTTTCTCACATCCTCCAATGAGAAAAGGGGCTGGGGGGGGGGGAGTTGTAAAGACACAGAGCTGAGCAGCGGGGGATCTGTTTGCTAACTCGGAGACAAATGACAAACTGAATAGCATCACGGAGGAGTTCAATAAGGTGCAGGGGGAAAATGAACTGCAACAGTTTTGGTGCTAATCAGTAACTAACCTCTAAACAAGGTTGTGTGTGTTTTGTCCCGTTCTTTGGGGAAACACCTCTCGCTCAGAGACAGTGAATAGATTAAAGGAGAATAGTGTAATTACTGGTGCTGAATGGGGTCTGCACGGTGCAGAGGAAGAGAGGGTTTTACACACTGGTCTTTGTAAAGAGAGCTCTGATCCTCTGGGTCTCATCCTGCACGCCCTGCCGAGAGCAAACAAACAAGTAAACAAACAAAATGGCGACCGCTGACACGGAGGGCTCCCTTCTCATGGTTATTAGGACGCTCTGCTGAAACCTACTAATGAAAAGACCACCTCGTCTGTTTGCTGTAGTTTTTTAGAGGTTTTCATTTGAAATTCCTGAAACAAGTTTAACCAGCTGGGCCGACTGAGGAGCAGGTGGGGGGGGGGTCACCGCAGGGAACCGCCAAAAAACGAAATCACACAAGCGAAGCCACTTTATTCAATTTTTGGGATTCTGCATCTGCATCCCACTATCTTTCCCTCTACTTTCACTCACCCCTCCCTCCCCTCCTGCATCCAATACCCCCTCATCCCACCATGGCCCCCTCCTTCTCGCCCCTCTCCCCTCTGCCTCTCACCCAGTTCATTGTACCAAAGGAGATTTTCTCCATTGAGACCCAGTCTCTTAGGTAACCCCAGCGCTGCATGAAATGAGGAGAGGGAGAGAGCAAGAGATAGAGAGAGAGAGAGAGAGGGCGGGGAAATTCAGAGAGAGAGAGGGCGAAGGAAATGTAAAGAGGGAGGGAGGGCCGGACAGAAAGGGTTGAAGAAGGAGAGTGGAGAAGGACGCAGGATCAGAGGAAGCAGAGGCGGAGAGAGTGAAAGATGGAGAAGTAGGACAAGTGCGGTCAGACGTCGACCGACAGCGATGCAGCTAAAACTCGTCCCAGAACTGAGAGAGGAAGATTGAGAGGCGAGGACGTCTACGGCACATGTAAGGATGAATCCTCTGAGGCTGAGAGGGACTTCATCACATGGTTTTTGCTGTGATTCTTGATCCAGATTTTTAGGCCCCAAAGGGTCCAAATACTGGACACTGTTGCACTTTTGTCTAACTGTGTTTTTCTTGTTTTCCTGCTTCAACTAATGTAAATTTAGGTGTTAGACCCTATTTTTTTATTTTTCAACAAGACTTTTTGAAGTGGGGCTCACTAACCTGGGTTGCAGCACCTCAAGAGGAGTGGAAACCTGATGAGTTTGGGCCTTTAAGGCCTTTTTTTTGGACCTGTTGTGAGGAAAACAGGAGTTTTAATCAGGAAAGTGGAGATTACTGTTTTTATTTTAGATACATTTTATAAGACACACATTTTAAACATCAAACAGGGCTAACAAACTTTACTGAAAGTTTTATTTATTGATGGTAAAGGGTTTCACCTGTTATGTCTCATTGGTATTCAAGTGTTTACTTGCTGCAGGTCAAATGTTTTTTTTTTTTCTTTGATGCATACTTTTACTTTTACTTTTTACTTTTACCTCAGCTTTCATTGCTGCACATTTTTCATTCTTACTTTTTTAAAACTTTGTGGTGGATCTTCCGGCTGTGTGGTTTAACTCTAAACTTTGTTCTGAACACAGACTTTAACTGTAGGGAAAGAGCTCTCTGAAACGCTGCCATCCTTTGTGGCCATGCTGCTCTGCACCTCAATGGTGGGCACACAGCACATGGGGTTCCCATGAATAGGCCAGGCCTCACCAAAGACCACATCATTTGGATAAAGACGGGCTCCCACAGAAAGAGAAAACGCCTCACGGAGTGAACCAGATAAAGAGAAAATGTTGCGTACGGCAAATCAGATTAGGGCGAGTCAGAGCTTTGCTTTTTGGTTTTCAGGTTTTTTCCCCCTCCACCCTCCTGCCTCAGTTAAATTTACTGCCGCTGCTCACGAGTCTGATAATAATGCGCTCCACTGCTGTGCTGAGTTATCATCTCAGGCTTTTGTCTTCTTTGATCTGTGTGACCGTTAGGGGACCCACTTCTTCTTTTGTAGGGGGTCACACTGCCGGCTCCTTTTGGACGGGCCTTCCCCTGGGTGGTGACCCCTACGTTCATCATGGTGTCACCCACACAGAGGACAAGCATGAGTTAGAGCTTTTCCTCTCTCTCTCTTTCTTTCTCTTTGCCTTCCCGCTCAGTCCTGTTATACACTGACCATCCTTTCCTTCTTGTTCATCCATTCGTGCAGACCTGATTCAAGCCGGGAGCCAAACACCATGAAGAACCTGAGCTTTAGCAAGTGGAGGCCATTAGGTTTGGATGGTAACTGACCAATCAGTCATTAATGTTTGGAACTTGAAGCTGGACTTTGGTCGTCAGCAGGAAAACGAGTGTGTGTGAGTGTGTGAACAGACCAATGACCAAGAGAAGGATGGAGGTCTGGAGCTGATTGTCCAAACGCAATTCTTGCGTCTGCCTTTGTGAAACCAGGAGTTGTGGATGGACATCACGCCCCTGGCCTCTGAAAGTCAGCGAGGGTCACGCCAACATGGATGGGCTAAAACTGCTGTGTGTAGCTTTGAGGGTGGATGAGAGAGAAACTGTGAAAGACAAACAGGGAGAGGGAGATATTGAATAAGGGAGGGTGTGTGTTTATGTAAATGTAAAGCCTGTAACCTCTCTTGACATTTTGGAGGTCAGCTCAACTTTTTTCCAAAGGAAACTAGAACAGTTTCACTTTAGGCCTCTCCAGAGCTTTTAGATTATGAAAATGAGGATTTATTTCTGTTCTCCAGGTAAACTCAGGTGTGCAGTTAAATGCTTATGAATTTTTCTTAGTGCAGGTCAGTCAGGGTTTAAAAAAAGCCTGGTGGATAATTAATATCATCACTGGCTTGATATTATGTAATGGCACCAAACAGAGACAGCAGGTGGGAAGCGGCCAAATGGGAAGTGAAGATGAAGTCAATTAATTTATTTGGCAATTCCCACAACACAAGCTGGTCTATGTAGCAGAACCAAAACACAAATTTCATGGCATTCTCCAAGCTGCAGAATATACTATGAACCACTAATTTCACACTGGTGTTAAAATTTGAGTTTCATCAGGTTCAAATAGATTCACACTGTTCAGGAAGATGAAAGAACAAATTAATTTTATTCTAACATTTTTGTCTATTTTGATTCTACAAGGTGTAAAATCTAATGTTCACATGAGCCTTGCTTTGCAGATTAGGGGTGTCCCATTTTGGAAAGGGGGTTAGAGTCTGTCTGTGGAGCAGACAGAGCTGAATAGCTCTCACCATGTTAAGTACAGTTGAATGTGTCCGGTTCGCACTTCAGCACTGGTGTCTAGAGAGGGTCTTGCTAAATTTGCACGGGAAGGGGTGAGAGTGACAGAAAAGGAGAATGAATGAAGGGAGGGAGGTGTGTGTGCTGTGTGTGTGTGTGCTCACTGTCTCTGTGTTTGCCCCTGTGAATTTGCCTCTGTGTGTTTTCCTGTGTTGTACAAAGTTCAGGGGGCCAGACTCTGAGAAAGTAAAGGATTTGAATGAGGTTGAGAGAGAGGGAGAGAGACAGTGATCAGGAAAAAACAGAAGGCAAAGATCTGACAGAAAGAGAGAGGAGGACAAGAGGACATTTCTGGAGGGAAAAGAAGACCAGGCACCTTGAAATTTTTGTGGTGAGATAGTCCGCTGCTTCACAGCACGAGTGGCGTAAATTGGTGAGTTTTATAGATTGAAACTGCAGGAAGCGACATCTCAGTCTGGGAAATGTGTGTAGAGAAAGAGAAAGAGCGAGGGAGCGAGAGCGCGGCCGAGAGAGGGTGGGAGGGAGATCAAGAGTGAGGCTGCATTAATATGCTAATGGCCTGAGTGAATGCACAACAGGCCCACTGACCAGGCTAATCACTGGTGGACACACACTGAGGCTAATCCCTCACGTAGCACTCATACACACATGCAGGAACACACGGACATGCGGTGCAGGTTGAAATATTTGGACAGTGGCATGTTTTCTGCTGCTTTGTCTCTGTAGTCCAGCACGCTGAGTGTGAACTGCATTTCAGGTTAAATTGCTTACTTTCACATTTAAATTGCTGAAGATAAAGAAAAAAAAAGCTGTGTGAAGAACAGCAGCATCACCAGAAGATGCAAAGTTTCTGCTGATGTCTGCGCGTTGTAAACTTCACACGGAAAGTGACTGCAAAAGATTTACAGCTGCAATATTAAAAATGATGGCTTAATTTAAGCTTGTGTAACATTTCAAATGACTTTTCCCTCATGTAGTTTAAAGGAGAAGGGAGTAAATGGCAAACAAGTGTATGGAAGAAGGAGAAATCAAAGAGAAAATTTTAACTAAAAATATTTTTTACTCATTTACAGGATTCAATTCACTTTATGTGTTGTATACTTGTAATGTTATATAATGTGTGTAGTTGTATGTGCATGAATGAAATAATAAAAATAAACTTTCAAAACCATTTTTTGTGTTTTGCTTTGTTTCTGCTTCTGGAGCTATTGGTGCTCTGTTAAACCTATGTTGTCTTTGATTAATAAAGGGATTCACAGTCAAACAACACCTAATTTTGAAACCTGTCCCTCTATTTTTTTTAACAAAATAGATGTTATTAAATATTTTAATTTCTTTTTTTTTATAAAATGAAAGAACAATTATTTGGAGGCAAGATAAATATATTCGATATTTGGAAAGTAGATAGCTAAAAACCAAAAGAATTGAATAAAATACCAGGTCTTCAGTGGTAAAAGGTAATTAAGTAAGTACTTTTACTCAAGTTCTGTACTTAAGTACAAGTACCTATGCATTTCTTCTACTTTTACTCCTCTAGAGGAAGATATTGTACGTTTTATTTCACAACATTTATTTGACAGTTTTAATTACTTTGCAGATGCAGATTGTTCATGAAAAAGATCAGCTATAATATCAATAATGAATTAAAGTGTATGTTTATGGATTAACGACCTGACTGTACATAAACAGGTTAAAATTAGTTCCACCTTTACCAGCTGCAACATTTGTAATGTTTACACATTTGTGCATCAATAATTATAATGTCACATTAGATGTAAACTGAGGAGTTCTTCACAAGAGTACTTTTACTTTTTGGGTATTTTTAAGCTAATCCAACTTTAACAACACACTTAGTTGCTTACGTGTGTTTTTACACTGTGGCTACGTTTACATGAGTAAAGGATTTGCTTCCATCCACTGCTGCAGGTGTTTGACATTTCATTTTGTGAAAGTCCTCCTCACTACAGCTGAAGTTCGTAGTACCAGTTCAGTCCCCTTGAGGGTGACAAAGCATCAGAAAACCTGCCGGACCAACAGAGGAAGAAACAACTCACAAAACCATATAAAAGGTTATGACAAGGCAAATGTTTATATTGTTATAAGCTTTTTGTTTGCTTATGGTTTGTTTTTCATTGGCAAACAACTTTGAGAAAATATAAATCTGCAACATGTGAACACGCGCTAGGATTTTGCTGCTCTTATTTCGTTATAACAAAAAACTGTCTGAGAAAAACAAGCTGCCCTTTTGTTCCTGAAATGCAGAAGTTTACTGACAGCTGAGTCATTAGCAAACAGTTAACTGTTCTTAACTGAAATAAAGTTTAAACCATCAACACTTTCCTTCCTCTGCTCCTCCGCTGGCTCCTGGATACAAAGTCCCTCCTTGCTGGCTGCCCTTTAACAACAGTTAATAAGAAACAGTGTACTGACTTCAAACAGGTTGAATCATTAGCGTGTGTTTCTCAACTCCTGATGCAAAATCTCCTTCATAATATTCTCATGTTTTGATTATTAATGTAATCCTCATTAGTCGTGCAGGAATTGCATTTGTAACACCTACACACCCTCTGTCTAACCTTGTCAACACAATCACGATTCCTGCAAAGCAGCAAAATCTGGATAAATATATTAATTAATCATTTAAAAAACAAATATAAAGCAACCATACAGGAGACTTCATAGCGAGGAGAGAACATTTTGTGCATTGTCTGATGAAAAACATGTCAACAATAGCTTTTCTTTTGCCTTTTTTCCATGTGATCGCTCTTACTTCACAACTTCTTTCACACTTTCCGCTGCATTATGTCATAATTCTAGTCTACTGTTGGGGCGGCACAGCATGATTTAAACCCTACAATTTCTGGTCACAGAAAAATGTACACAGCTGAATATTTTGTGAACTGCTGTATGTGCAAAATGTGTCTGTATTTGGTTGTGTTTTGTGTATTTGCAGCTGAGCTCTGTATTCAGCTGACTTTTCTTGCTTTGGTACAATTTCTATTTCTAGATGTTGCACGTTTTGTTGAATTGATGAATATGTTTTAAAGGTCCCTTTTAGTAATTGTTTAAGACATTTAAACATTATTAGAATAATAAACCGAATGTCATATTTATTTTCCATATAAAAAATTGTTTGAATGAAATCACATCAACATTTTCTCTTCTTAAACGTTCAGGTCTACTGCTCAAAACAAAACATTCATCTGGATTTGTCTTCTCATTGTGTGGGATCCAGATGTTTTACGTCTGGTTAAATAAAGTCTTATTATTATGCTGTATCTTGCATCACTAGTCTGATTCTGAAAGTTACTAGTAAATCAAATAAAGGTAGGAGAGTAAAAATACAACGTTTGCTTTTGACATGTAGTACAGTTGCAATATCAATTAGTGCAAAGTGGAAATACTCAAATAAAGTAGAAGACTGTGATTAAATACAATAATTAAAATGTACTTAGTAACTTCCCATGAGTAGTAGTTGTTATGATAGTTCACTTAATAAGCTTCTTAGAGACATCACTCTACATCTCTGCAGCATGAAAACTCATTTTATTCTAATATAATCCTACTATTGATCTGAAAATAAACGCTGACTTTCTACAGCAGCTCTCAGTTCCTTCAGTGTCCGCTAATAACCTCTTCAGACATCCTGAGCTGAACTCGTCTTGACCTCTTGACCTCCTGCGCTGGCTGTGTCTCCCTCACTTCGTGACATGTGAGGCGACCACACAGCCCCGTCTCCTGCTTCAAGGAGCCCGGCTGCGGTGTTTCGCACTGATTCCGAGCTAATGTTCAACTGTGAGAGAGCATCGAGCCAAATCTTCCACCATCATCATGTTTTCATCCGTGCAGGGGGAGGGAGGGTGACTACGAGGCAAAGTGGGGGGAGAGACAGACACGCACGGGGCCTAGCCGCCACATCTTTTCATGCGAAGGAGCTGTGCCGCTAAACCGTCAGTAAACCGCATTTATTTATATTTATTATACACCTGGCTGGTTTATGTGTAGGAGCGTGATGTAGAGGAGGAGAACACACTGCTGAGCGGGGTTATTCTTCCTTCTTCAGGCTAGTTAGCATGCTAGCTGGATTGGTGGCTAAACGCAGTTAGCTATAGCACCTAGCTTGTTTTGCATTTAGCGTGATTTTAACGAAACGCAAAACCAAACATGCGATTGCTTTAAACATCCTGTTCAGATATGTAATATCGATTTGATTTATATTCAGGCAAAGCTGCCAAACACAAGATATGTAGCTGTGCGACATGCACAGATAGCGTTAGCTAGCTAGCGAGCTAACTGTAGCTAGCTAGCTTGCACGAACGGTGGTTTGTTGCCATCTGTCTGGGGTTCAGCTACAAACTGAAATGGGACGATTTTTAATCGATGCAAAAAATCCCAATGAGTGTTTCACATTAGATTATGGTCTGTAGTGTTTTAATTTCCCTAACACAGTGTCATGCGGTGTCTCCGTGAAAGACAGCCCTGCCGTCAGTCGACAGCTGTCCGGCTGCAGCGTTGACGCTGCTTCAAATGCCAAACGCTTCAGATAACATGACACTAATATTTCTGTTGACAGGCAGAGCAGCGGCTCCGAGCCGGGTCTCGGTTTGGGTTTCGGTGCCGTTTTGTTGCACGGTTTAGTGACCAAGCTGTCTTTCCTCTGCAGCACACCGTTATCTAACTCGAAGCTCCTTCTTGTGTTGGAATTTCAGACCCGTTTTTGGTTTCCCAAAACGACTCCGGCCCGGGCCTCAGTCCGCGGTCTAGAGTTTGACAGCGGGCTGTTCGAGACGGTAGCACGTCGGTGTGAAGCTGCCAACCAGCCGCTGTGCCCCAGCCACCATCATGGGAGACAGTAGAGGTGAGGAAATAACTGGACTGTGTTGTCAGCAGTGGACATGGATGTGCAGCAAACCTTCATTATTAGCTACAACAATAATAGATTACACTTAAATTATACATAAATTACACTTATATAATCATCGTCATGGCTGCTTATGAAAGATATGGATTATCATATCCACTCTTTTCTGCACGATTGTGTTTTGTAATATTGCATTTACTGTAATAGACTTAAATGTGACTATTGTAACTCTTATACAATGAGTAACACCTACATTCTGTATTTATTTACAGTAATATGTTAGACTTACTGTCACTGTCTTAATGCATGGTCTAAAGAAAGTGTATAATTTACTGTTGGACCTGCTGCTGGAAGAAAACAGATCCCTTTACTAAATCACTGGGCAGTAACATGAGAGCATTGTATCAGTGCACAAGTTTGCTTTGAAACTCTAGTCCTACACCTGGAAAGAAACTGACACCCACAGCAGTGTTGGTTGTTTAGCCACACAGGAATCCCTGTGTCACTATGTATCATGAAGTCCTTATAAGTGGTTATCTGCTGCACTGTTTCAGAAACGTAATGAGATTTTTAAGGAAAACATAAGGTCAAAGAAGCATTGTCAGACATTAAAAGCCCAGTTTCATCTGTCTGTGTTGCTTCTATTTAGTATTAAATTTTAGTACAAGCTCTGGCCCTTGTGCCACAGTAGATTTGTGTGATCATATGACTGAGTGATTTCTTTCCAATGTGTTTGAGGAAAGAAAAAAATTTGATCAGATGACAATTAAGCACACAGCCAAAACAGTGAAAAAACAGCACACAGCGAGCTGCAGAAGAAAATGTTTTCGAGAGGACGGTGGAGGATTTGCAAAATCAGCGCAATCTCATCTCTCAATGTGGCAACAAAATGCTCTAAAATACTACAAATCATTTTATAATTTACCAGCACAAAGTTAATGTTTATAATTTAATGTTTCAGTAACTAACCCATAAAGGAAAGGGAAGATCTCACCAGATTCAGGCCATAGAGACAAGAAAGCTTCTAAAAATAATTGATTGTCACGAGTGTGAGTGCACATTTCAGGTGAACTTCACCTGAAATGCAGAAATAAACTACTAACCCAATTGTTTCTTCTAGTTTTCCATTGCAGTTTAATTATCAAACTCAGATGTTAAGCAGAAGTTACTGGGAGTGAACATCAGCTTTGTTCTTTGTGCAATATGTTTAACAGATGTGTTTAACAAATGATTGTTATTCATCTCACTGGAGGTTACAATCAAGACAACACCACACTTGTAGTGATTACTAACATGCCATCTTTGTTGTTGTCATCTGAAATGCAATAAAAATAGTGCAAACCTGCAACATTTTGTTGTTCTCACTAGAACAGGAACGCAACAAGACTGTTTATATGTTGTAAAAATTAGTGTCTAACAAGTGAGAGACCAGTATAATTATACAATACTGGTTACATATCAAATTCAAACTGTGTCAGACCATTGTTAATATTTTTACAGCAGGTATTTGGTTGATAATTAGTTTTTTGTTGAGCTTGCAACTCATTCCCAATGATTTATTCAAACACCCCTATCACCTCTTTTAGGAAGTGTAACAGTTTTTGCACCACATTGTTTTCAGTATTAATTTCGTTAACGTTTTGTATAATGTGGTTCCTGTTTTCTCTTGTCAGATTCCCGCAGCCCAGACAGTTCATCTGTGTCCTCCCCTCCATCAGACCAGCGCTCGTCCCCGCTGGTTCCCTCAGCCGCCGCTTCCATGACCTCTCTTCCTCCCATTACCTCCGCCGGTGTGAACAGCCCTATCAGCAGCATTGGTTCCCCATTTTCTGTCATTAGCTCTTCACTGGGCTCGCCCTGCCTACCTGGCACACCTTCGGTGGGCTACGGCCCCATTAGCAGCCCACAGGTAAGGGGCATCTTTTGAGCATATCATTTTTCTTGTTCTGTCACAGGTTACATTTTGTTTGGGTGTAAACTTCTCTTACCTATGTCCAAGTACTTCAATTTGCCAGAGGTTGACTCCAGTGAAATTATGTACACACCTAAAAGTAAATGAAAAAACAAACAATATGGACTGCCACAGCAAAGAGTCTACAAAACCATAAAAACACTTTTTAATAGAGTTGCACAAAACATGTTTTCACTTTACTGTGGCTTATTGAGTTTAAGCTAATTGTAAAAATTATAATTTAAGCTATTTAAAAAAAAAAGTACAACAAAAACTTGGGAAACAGTGGAGGGATCTGAATACTTTTTGAAGCCATTGTATATTTATCTTATTCTTACTTTGGTTTTGCCCCCACCCCTTTTTGTTTGTCTCAGTGTTTACATAACCAGTGTTGTGAGTTTTGTCCTCACGGCCTGTGTTTGGAAGAGAGAGACCTTTAAGTTGGAGCGGGGCTTAGAGAGAAGGAGGAACAGAACAAACAGTACAAAGAAGGCGTATGTGACCAAGCCTTATTAAATAACTTTATTTTTTTCTTCTTTCTTTCAGATTAATTCAACAGTGTCAATGTCAGGGCTCCATGCAGTGAGCAGTTCTGATGATGTGAAACCTCCTTTAGGCTTGAAGCAGCTGTCGGCCCACAGCCCGGGGCCGATGCTTTCCCAGAAACGCCTTTGTTCCATCTGTGGAGACAGATCCTCCGGTGACTAGACACTTTAAATACCACTCCTTTATTTATTAAAAGTTCTGTGATTCTTTAAATTTCATGTTTGAGAAAATGTCTTTGCCATCCCTATTGCTTCATTTCTGTGTTTTATTTTTTCCTCCTGCCCTCCCACAATCTGCAGGTAAGCACTATGGTGTCTACAGCTGTGAGGGCTGTAAAGGCTTCTTCAAGCGAACAGTACGCAAAGACCTGACTTACACCTGTCGGGACAATAAAGACTGTATGGTGGATAAGAGACAGAGGAACCGCTGCCAGTACTGCCGCTACCAGAAGTGCCTGGCAATGGGCATGAAGAGAGAAGGTGAGCAAACAGGGAACTGAAAGGACATTTGCTGTCAGCCACTTCTGCTCTTAACCCATACAAAATTGGGTTTACAAGACAGTGCAATATCTCACAAATGATGATATGATTTTGATTTGCACTGCTTTTATTTGTGTTTTTAGAGGATCACTAGTTCAAAGAAAGCTCTCACAAAAATTGCTTAAGAAGAAGGCTTAAACATTTTAAAGGCATTTTCTTTTTCGGTAGGGGAGAAGTGATGGCAAACTCAGCCTTTCAGCAGCACTCATACCTATAATGTTGTCCACTTTAAAATCCATTTTAAAGAGTACCTAACAGTAGTTTTGGAAAAACATATGCTAGGTTCATGATGTTTTGACGCTCAGTGATTAGGGAGGTTAATTGAACACATCATTTCTCAGTTTTAAGAGCTGGAAAAAATAAATTCACTTTAACAGTGTTACTTATCTATACTATATCATTAAAAAACTAAAGTTTAATTAACTCCAGTTACGACGGACAAGATCATATAAACACTGACTATTCCCAGCACGGGGGCTGTTGTGTTCAGAATCAGTATTTCAGTGGAGGTGAAGTGATTGTAGATCATAAAGGGTCTCTTTCCAAGGACACAGTTTTGTATCCCTACTAGCCAGAAGCATCCTAAAATCATTTGCATGCCAGTCACTTGTATAATCACTTTGACACATGATTGCTGTTGATCTACACTGATCAGCCACAACATTAAAACCATGGACAGGTGAAGTAAATAACAGCAATTAGCTTGTTACAGGAAGAAGTGGAATATATTATGCAACGAGTAAATGGTAAGTTCTTGAAACCGTTTCGTCTGAAACGGGAAAAACGTGTGTAGGAACCTGAGCAACTGTGAAAAGAGCAAAAATGTATTTGATAGACTACTGAGTTTTAAAAGTTTCCAATATGCAGTGGTCAGTATTTCACAAATATGGTTTTTAGAATGACAACCAATAAACTGTCAACAGAGTCAGGGGTGCCTAAGGCTTACTGAAGTGCATGAGGAGTGAAAGGTGGCCCAGCAGGACCAATCCCACAGATGAGCTACTGCAGCACATATCGCTGCATCACAGGTTGCCACAGTCTGGTCAGAGTGTCCTTGCTGATCCCTGTCCACCACGGAAACCACCTACAGTGGACACATAAGCATCTTAACTGGATGATGGATCAGTGGAAGAAGGTGGTCTGGTCTGATGAGTCATGTTTCTATTGCATCATGTGGATGGTTGGGTGTGTGTGCGTCATTTATCTGAGTGAAAGATGTCAGCAGGACCACCACCTTGCAATTTTCAGCACTTAAATGCTGCTGAAGTCTGGGTGGCAGAGAACCAGAAGACACCTTCAGACATCTTGTGGAGGGGACCCACACGATATTAGGCAGTGGTATTAATGTTGTGGCTGGTTGGTGTAAGTCTTTGTGTTGTAAAATAATAAAGCATGGAAACTCTTAGGGAGTTGACAATAGATATAAATGTGTTGTGGCAATCCTTGTCTGGTCATACATGGACGCATCACAAAACCATCTTATGTTTATCAGTCTCCAGGTGGTTATCTGGTACTGGCATTACATCCCATAATTTGGACCAGAAAATGCAGATGCAGCAGTAAAGCATATTAACTCCTACTGCAATATAGCAGAGTTAAAACCGTCCCTGTCATGTTTAAAGTCACTATCATGAAATTACTTGAGATAGACACTTGGTACTATGATACAGTGAAAGTACTAATTAAATAACCGTACAATAAATAAAACACCAGAATCTTTAAAAGCTTCTAGTGATCTTTGTGCTTCATTAGACAAGTGTCTTGAAATTACATAAAATCTAATGTCATCAACCTCATAAGATGTTGCATCTAATCTATAAATCCTCCATTAGTTAATCACATGAATGTTCACATTTGAAGACAGCCTCGGTAATGTTTGTTAAATAGGGGATAGAAAGAACGAGTACAGAGCAGTAGAGGGGAGATGGGGGGTGGGTGAACCTTGTAAACACTAACCCCCTTTCCCCCTCTCTTCCTCTTTTTGTTTCCTCTCGTTCTCTCTCTCCCCCCCTCCCTCCTTCTGTAGTGGCCAAGATGAACGACAGATGTAAGGAGAAGAGGGAGGGAGGGGTGTGTGGCTGTGTCTGTATGAGTGAGCAGTAAGCAGAGAGACATTACATTGTACTTGTATATCTGTTAGTAGGAGCTAGTTAAAATTGTTTTTCAGTAGTTTCGTGCCAGTGCTCAGAGGTGGACCAGTGCCAGAATCACTATCCCATGTTTTTTTAACCTTTATAGATCCGGGGGGAGTTTGCTGAGTATGTAAAGTCCTTTTAATCATCATCTTACTTTACTTAAAATTAATCTATTCTCACGTGGACGTTGTCCAGTAAAGTCAGAGTTACAACAGTTACAGATTTGCTCCACATCTGCACATTTTTTAACTCTACTCACACTGTAATGATGATCAATCTGCAACCTGGATTATTTCATTAATCTGTGCTGTAGGCCATTGTTTTAGTAATCATTTATAATGACAACAGAGGTGTACGATACACACTAAAAAGATCATCCAGGTTGCAAACTGATTGACATTACATGTGAATAGAAATACTTGGTTGTTGGTTTCAGTGTCTGAATGAGGATTGTTAAAATATGATTCATTTAGAAAATAACGAAAGCTATCCTTCAAATAAAGTATTTTATTATCATTATAAATTTCCTTCTTTAAAGGATGTGTTGATAGTTGTACAGTAAACATAGAAATTCAATAAACATCTTCATTGAATTTCTCACACAGATTTGTCAAACCAGTCAGAATTCAAAAGTCACAGCCTGTCTATTACAAGCCCACTTCTCAGACTTGTTCGCTACTGCCTTTTCCTTTTCTGTACATTGACCAGTGCAGGCTGATGCTTATATCATTGACCATGTCAAAAATCTAATTGCTTGACATTAAGCACACATAGTGAAATTAAAATTTATATCATCTGTTGTGAGACATTTTCATAATCTGCTATGTAAATCATAAATGAAAGTTCAATTACTATTGCTGTTTTGTTCAAATTCTGTTTTTCACAGTTTTTAGTTTTAATTTACAAACTTTTTGACTCTCTTTCTTCTTTTTTATACCAAGAATTAGTTGGTTACCACACAGCCATGCATACGTATTGGAACAGTGACATTTTGTGCATGCAGAGTGCAGACACGTGTAGTGCTGTATATTCGCACCCTGCAATTTCAGGACAATGGAGTAAGTCAGTGATCCTGAAGTTAAAAGCAGATGAAACACTAGGACACTCCTAACTTTAGTTCTGTTGGTATCTGCCGTTAGTCTTTGCATCAGAATATATAATTTAGTGATTTAAGCTATGTTTGGTGTTTATGTTAATTTAATTAAAACCTCGAAAAAAGGAAAAATACAGTGGGGTTGAATGTAGTGGTATCAGTTATATATTGTATCTTCTCGCAGTAACTTTACACAAACAACAAACCCAGTTTTCTTTATTAGGGCTAAAGAATTAAGAGAAATTTTTAATGAACAAATTCCTGATTCCACTTTTAGAAAAAACTAATTTCATTGTAATTCCCTGCTCTATGCCACTTAAATAATAATTCATAAACAATTATATAATAATTATTATAATACTTTTTATTTTGTCTGTCTTTTATGGTCCATTACTGCCTTAGCAGTGGCCCTGACACAAGTATGAAAGACAGTATGAGAGACTTTGAATTTATCATGATTGTCCACATCTATCTCTTCTTTCCCACTGTTTTATTAATTGTCTATACACAAATCTTTCTCATTAATCTTTTATGCATTCTGTTGTGTGTTGGCCCATCTTTCCTAATTACCCTTCTTTCACCTCTAACTTTAATTTTCTTTCTTTGCTCTGTTCACATTTTGCTTCTGTCCATTAATTTGCTTTCACGTGTTCCCTGCTTCTGTTATTTCGTGTTGACCTTTTTTTTTTTACCCATTATATTCTCTCTCCTTATGTCCCTTCTTTTTCTCCCTTCTCTCCCCTTTTTTATCCTTCATTGGTTTCTCGTGTTCTTCTCTCTGTCCGCCCCAATCCCTTGTCCTGCAGCTGTCCAAGAGGAGAGGCAGAGGAACAAGGATCGAGAAGGCGAGGTCGAGTCGACTAGTGCGGTGAACGAGGAGATGCCAGTGGAGAAGATTTTGGAGGCGGAGATGGCTGTAGAGCAGAAGACGGAGCTTCATGCAGATGGAAGTTCAGGCGGCAGCTCTGTGAGTATTCTGAATAATGGAAATTTGTTTAAACTTTTTTTAACTTGTTTTTTAATTTAAGTTAGTAGCTTAGTGGAAAATCAATAAATTACTAGAAAAGTTACAGTGGCCTTTAAATTAGTCTGAGATACCAAATGACTTAATTTAATTTCCCTCTGCAGGTTGTTCCTGGAGCTAAACAGGCTAAAGCATTCCTGTTGAAATTAATTGAATGCGTTTACAGTATATTTATTAACATTAATTCTCTCAATTTGCTTTCCTCAGCCCAACGATCCTGTCACCAACATCTGTCAGGCAGCAGACAAGCAGCTCTTCACCCTGGTGGAGTGGGCCAAGAGGATCCCTCACTTCTCGGAGCTGCCCCTGGACGACCAGGTCATCCTGCTACGTGCAGGTAAGCTCTCAGTCCGGCTGGAGATAGTTTAATGACGCTGTAGTAATAGTATGCTCCTTCCTCTACAACCCTGTCCCCACAAGTTCACCCTATTCATCTTAGATCTTATAGTTTGCTTAAAAGCTTAAGAGAACTGTATTTCTTCATGACGATGATTTCAGAGTTTTAATTTGCACTCACACAGTGTGAAAATAACGTAAGTGTAAGTGGGGCAAATACTAGGGCAGTGCTAAATTAGAATATTTTTAGCCCTAACACAGAAACGCAGACTTTGCCAGGGTGTTATATTGTAATGTTACACCATATTATTTTAGTTTATGTAAAACAAAGCTTTATGAACTAATAGATAAACATCCACATCAAACCCCGATCATTGTCAACTTACACAAATCTTTTTGTAAAGCTATTGAAGTGCAGTTATTTATTAGAAAGAACATTAGTAATTCACTACAATCTAAAAATATCTGGGGTAAAAAGAAGAAACAATACCCTATACAACAGAAGAAGCTGTATAGTAGAAAGTTTGAAAACATGTGGCACCAACTCTTCAACAGGCTGGAATGAGCTCCTGATTGCATCGTTCTCCCATCGCTCCATCTCTGTGAAGGACGGGATTTTACTGGCTACCGGCCTGCATGTCCACAGGAACAGTGCTCACAGTGCAGGTGTCGGCGCCATCTTTGACAGGTAATACGCAGCTCCAAAGATGCAGTCAGTACTTGGAGATTAATGATTTCCCCAGCAACAGAATCTGGGGTGGGAGACCTGCCACCATAAAAACATAATGTTCACTGGAGAGATTTAGCAGTATGTGAAGTGCCTTTTCACAGGCCTTTGTACTCCCCTCCAGAATCCAAACTGCCCTCACATCTTAAGCGTTATTACCAGTACCACCGAGTATAAATGGAGTATAAAAATAAATGGAAGGTAAAATCCATTTCCGCTCTTGAAGTCAGCTGGTAAAACCACGTTATTTATTTATTTATTTTATTTACCCACATGAACGTCTTCATCTCTGATGGTTTCTCACTCAGTATTTTGTAATCATAACATGTTATTCAGGTTTAGCTGGATTAATTCCTGGAGAAAGACCTCAGGTTACTGTGTCTTTATTTTCGGTTGGCTGCATCTGCTGTGTTCTGCGTTGGCTGTGATTGGCTGAGAGACATTGCTGCTTTAGTACTGTCAGTAGGGTGACAGCGCATGCCTGGGAAGCTGGTGACTACTGCTAACCCATAGACATGCATGCACTTATAAATAGTACATACACACACACACACAGTGGCATAGCATCTATTGCAGTGTTTAATTATGTGATAATGGCTGGCTAATGTCCAATACTAACGCGTTAATATAATATAGGAAAGTCCTTCAAAATAAGTTCTGAAAGTAGTTTACATCCATAATTGTACTGAATGCTTCAGAGGCCATGGGTTTAGATTTTAGATACAGTTTGCTTTCTGCAGACCACAGTGTAATCATTTTATGCTCTCAACTTGTTTAATTGTCACTAAAAAGAAAGACAGTGTTCAAATGCAGTATATCTTCATCTGTAAATAGTTGGCATATGTGTAATCTAAGATTACAGCATCCTAAAATATGTGTTATTATTCCGTGACTATTATTTAGCTAATGTGTATTCTGTGGCAACTGAGTCTAGAGTCAGGTACATTATTATCTAAAATGAGCTTGTTAGAGATCCCATAATACTTAATAGTGAAAAATAAAATAAAATAAATCGTTGTCATTGCCTTCGCAGCCTTCTTCATAGATGTTCTTTTTGAAAGATTGTAAAATATTCTGTTGTTTATAGATGTTAGCAGCTTTCAGTATGTCATCAGGTGACGATTTGACACCTTAAACCAAAATAAATGCAGCTTTATGTCATTATGGGATATTATTGCATTATTTAGGTTTTAGTTTTCAGTTCAGCCTTTTGAGAAAACATTTTTTATTCAAGACATTATCACCTGTTTTCATTAAAAATTACAACAATTTTTAGAAACATCAGCTACAGCACAACAAGTGGGTTCAGTGTTACTTGCACAGTAACCACATTGTTTAAATGATTAGTTTAAACTATACATTTCAGTCAGGTTTAAAACAAACTAACTGCATAGCAAATGGCTCAATCATTTTCCTCTGATATTTATTTTTTCTTCTAGCACTGCTTTAGTCTAGTAACAGGCTTCTGTTTCAGCTTGGCAGCACCATCTGTTCAACACTAACGAGTCTTGTTTCAGGGATAATTTAAATATTAAAACATCTAAATATATATATATATATATATATATATATATATATATATATATATATATATATATATTTATAATGTAGTATTTAAAATAGTGAGGGTCCCAAAGTGAAACCTTTGACCTTTTAAAAAGACTATAAAAACATTTGAGAGTTAAACAACAGAAAGATATTTCACAACACAGAAAACACAACCCAACTGGAAATGGTGGGGACGAACTGTTTTTGTCATTCTGAACAGGTGAGGTTCCACGTCAGCTTTTTTTGTATATATTCTTTGAATTTGACACTATCTAATCCAGTTAGTGATAAGAATGGCAAAAACAGTTGGCCCCTCTCTTTTTTATGATTTGTTGTATCTGAAATGTTGTGTTTTCTGTTTTGTTGATGTGCTGACGTTTAACTTGAAACACCCAGTAAAAGTTGAGGGTTAATAGTTTTTCACCTACTAACAATTTTATCTCTACTTTATCAAAACCTAATTTCTGTTATTTTAATAATCTCAATATAGTTGTGCATCACGGACGACTATCAAGTCATGTTTTATTTATTACTCACAAATCACAGATTTGTCCCAAAACTAATCCTTATCTGAGCTCAACTTTTAGCCTCATCAGTGGTCAGGTGCAGTTGCAATACAAAGCAAACTTTGGGCACTAACATGAACATGCAAACAAACCCCGTGCAACAGTTTAAAGATCCCAGTATGTAGTTTCTAACACCACAGACTTTCACTATGTGAATAATATGTCAGCACTGATTATCTCTCAGAAACTGTGTAATGACATTGTAATAACACATTGTGATTGAATACGCAGGGCACACAATGCCGAGGTTGGGGCCATATTGGACAGGTAATTACTCCACTACACAAACACTTTTCTTAAACCCCTCCTCTTTAATCAAAATCGAAACAAACACAGAACCAACGCAAAACATTTGATGCTTTTATGGAGCTTTGCAGAAGCCAGCCTAAAAGATATTATTGTGAATACACATGCTGAGAATTCTCAGTGAACTACGCGGGTGTGGATTAGATGATAACGCATTTTAAATTCGGATAAAGCACCGTGTATGATTTGTCACTGCCTGTTAGAAACGTCGTCAGATCGCCTGCAGAAGACTTTTCATCTTTTGCCCACTTAAAGTGAATGAAGTTTATTAACAAACCATGCTTGTTGTTTCTTTCCAGACCATAATAAGCAAATCAAAATGTTTGGGCTGGCTTTACAAAGCTAAGCTAGCTTCCCAGGGTACTAAGTAGGATGTGGCTACATGATAAAATACTGTAGTACTGAACTATTTGGGGCAGTCATGTCAGTTTTTAGACAATGTAGTTTACTGTTGAGCCTGTTGAGGTGTTGTCTGCCTTCTTCAAATAGAACAAAGGAAAAAATACCTCTACCTTCCTCCACTTCCTCAGTTAAGTATGAGTAAAACATTTATCCATTGTGCCTGGTTTATATTAAAAGCTGACTTGGCATTGCACCATGTTGTGTAATAAAATCATACTTCATCTCTCATTTCTGATAATGGAGTAGCAAATAAACTGCACTTAATGGCGTCACTTCTTTTCCCTCCCTCCATAGTCTCTGTAGTCCTCTCCTCTTTCATCCAAGTCATATTTGGATATGACAGAAGTACTTCAAAATCTCTCAAGTCTAAACTAACATTTTATGTGTTATTGCACTGCACATCTAAGGAAGCATGTCAACTCCTTTGATTAAACATGTATTGTTATGTTGGCAAGCTAAGTTGTTTGCTCGTTGGAATCATCAGTTGATGCCGTGACAAAAAAAACTTTAAGATAGAACATGTGGAAAAGCTCAAGTGTGAAACTAAAAAAGAAAAGATCTCTTATGTTTGTACTCACCAGTTGTGGTAGATTTCCACATTTGGCACTTTGACAACAACATCCACACTAACTAGCACAGCTAATTATAAACACAACAAAGACAGTACACCATGGAGTTATTAAATAGAAAAAACTAAAATCTGTCTCAGCCACCCTGGTCACTTTTTTCTTGCAGAACCAGCAGTCCAGCCAAGTCCTAACCGGTTTAGACACAAGTCATTATTCAGAAAAATAACCATCAATACTAGTTTGGTTAAGGTGCTGCCTCTTACACTGACACTGTTGTTCTTACACTATTCCTCCCTCTCTTTCTTCCTCTGGTTTTATTACTTTCTACTCTCTTCTTCTTTGTGTTTCTTCCTTCTTCCACCTTTGCAAATCTCCTTTCCTCTCAGGGTTTTGACAGAACTTGTAAGCAAGATGAGAGACATGCAGATGGACAAGACAGAGCTGGGGTGCCTTCGAGCCATTATCCTCTTCAACCCAGGTATACAGAATGTTGAAATGTTGGAAATCGTGTGGAAAATATTACTAGGAACGACGGGCTGAAGGAGATAATTTAACGTCTGAATTTCAAAAACAGGAAATACTTAAGTAATTCTCATTTAGAGAAAATGTAAATGTTCTGTTTTCACCTGAAGATGCCAAGGGTTTGTCCAACCCCAGTGAGGTGGAGCTCCTGAGAGAGAGGGTGTATGCATCTCTTGAGGCTTACTGCAAACAGAAATACCCCGATCAGCAGGGCAGGTATGATACAACACCTACACGCTAACAAACTGATATCATGCTGTGATGTTAAGATCAATGCAGGTACATAATGTTGATTTCAGCACCTTTGATGTGTCATTTCAGCACAGAGAGCCTTATAAAGTAGCCAACGTTCAGACAGTTTATGAAAGATATGCAACCTTCCTAGTGGTTTTAATGGGGAAATGCATGAGTGCAGCTGGGACCAGCACCACAGGGGTCTCTGGCAAAATACTGAAGCCTCTTCTGCAGAAAATGTTGGTTCTGGTTCGACTTTTTCCACATCACAATGCGACGTCTTCCATTCTCTGGATTGTTGTATTTCTGATTTTCTTTTCCTCAAAATCATCACAACCAACAGTTGCCAGCGAGAACTTTGTAAAGTTGTATCACCCTGTCTCCAACCACTGTTCTGTGTTCTTCCCAGAAGGTTTTTCATTTTTATTCTACTGGTTCAAGAGATATCACGCCCCCACCAAGCACATTGCAAGAGGTTGCATTACAATTCCCTCTGACTGAGCTTGACCTCAGATAGAATATTGTTGTTTCTGCCAGGAGCTGAGACAAAAGCAAAATTTCAAAATAGAAACTCAGCACGTTCCATATTTTTGACTGTTTTGGGGGGATAACTACAACTTCTACATAGCTGTAGTTTAACATTTTGTAAAGTTGTGAGCTTAAAGCTTTACTGCAGAGTGATTCAACTGAATGATTGATTGTTACCATCTACAGAAAAGTGGAAAGATAAACTAATTCTGTGACTCATCTGGGAAGACTTCTCCACAGAGCTGACAACCTGCAACAATTAGTTCTACTCTTGTAAATTTGTTTTATTTTTCCAGAACACCCCCTGACAGCAATTTAAATAATGATATGGTCACATGTTGCTTCGTGTATTTTCTTAATTTTTTCTTTTTAGTTTAAATTATTGTTTATTTCTCACTCTACTCTCCTTCTCATACTTTCTCCATTGTCCAGGTTTGCCAAGCTCCTTCTCCGTCTCCCAGCACTACGTTCTATTGGTCTAAAATGCCTGGAGCACCTGTTCTTCTTTAAACTGATTGGTGACACACCCATCGACACCTTCCTGATGGAAATGCTGGAGGCCCCTCACCAGCTCACCTAGAGGAGTCAGGTTCGGTCCGGTCAGGATCTGATACCAGGATTACGGAGACGTCGCCCCGTGTTGGGTTGTTGGCTCTTCTCGTTGGGCCTCACTTAACTGCAGCACCTGCTGGTTTTGAAGTACCAGCTCTCACACTTATACACACACAAACTCACAAATTAGCTGATTATCTTCACACATTCACATGCAAGTGTTAACTTGCACACAAGAATTGACATGCAACATAACTAAAACACATACTATCGCTCAGAATATACAGTATGCTATACATAAACATTCACGCACACGGACACATATTTTCAGCAGCTTTTCCCATACTCAGTTTTCCACCGTAGGAGTTATGACTCAAGGAATATTTCCCCTTTTTATTACACATATACAGTCAATGTCTTAACTTTAAGTTAGCCTTCATTTTCACATTTTCATCTCACAGTGCTTTTTTTGCTTCTGGTAACAGGTATACCCCTGTTTTTACTTGGGTTTCTTAGTTACACTGCACCGCTGTGTAGTCTAGCTATCATTAGCCGGTTAGTTATTCATATATGGTTTTAGATACAATTCACGTGCATAGCATTTAAATCAACTTTTAACCATGAAACAAGTTCCCTTGTTGATCTTGATCTTATTGAGATGTCCTGTAATGGACACACAGACACACCATCCCACTTGGTTCATCCATTGTAAACATTGAATATTTTATACTTTCTTGAATATTCATGCTGAAACTTGTTTGAGTTTCTATTTTGAAGTACTGTACTCATGAAATGAGAGCTTTTTCCAAGGCATTCAAATCCAGGAAAAGGGGGCTGGGAGCACTTTGTCGAACCAGCTTAGTCCCTCCCACCCTGATGCGCACAGCAGGCTTTGTAAGACAAGAAGAATGACTTGAATTTGTTTTTTGTTTTTTTGATTTTATCCTTTTCTCTACTTGGCAGTTGGTATTTCAAACAGCTTGAGGCTCACAGGAAGTACAGCCTCATGCAAGAAAAGAAAAAATAGAGTATTTGTTTCTCCTTTATCCCCCCTATCCCCCAAATCTTCCCTTCGCTGGTGGTCATTTATGCACTTTTGTGAGTTTTAACTGTGTAAATGTAAATGTTTCCTAGAAATGACCATCTGTTCTCACACACCTAAAATGACCTTGAAGGTACTACGTGTAGGGTTTTCTCATTATTGCATCCCTCGTCAAATCAGATGTAATGATTTGTTATAGTACTTTGCCAAATCCTGTACAGAAGACGTTTTGTGAATTAACACTGAAATAGTTGATATTTTTGTCTGGCAGCAGATATACTGGTCTCTCCTAACACTCAATCCAACTAAAAGTCTAGTTTTTGATAGGTTGCTTCTTGGAAGACTATTTTTTTCTGCCTTCTGGGCAGTTCTGTGTGTAATTGGTTAGTCTGTTCCTATGTTGTGTGCCCTGTAAATCTGACATTCGAGCTTTCTACCCAGCAGTTATTGAAGTGTCCTTCTACCACATATGTAAACCGTTTTAGACATATTGCTTTGTATGAAACATGCTGTCCTCTCTGTAAAATGAGGCACATGAAGCTCCATTTTTGTGCACAACAAAAGCAGGAACAGCAGAAATGGGGAAATACAAAGACTAGTTGAAATGATAATGGCAATAATGCATCATTTAATTTCACCCGCTAGTTTGTCAGCATCTAATTTGGCTTATCTGCAATAATTTTGTAGTCCACTGCTCATAAATGGATAAATGAAAGACATGAGTAGTGCACCAGTGTTGCATTTGTGTTTTGCGTTACTGTCCTGCAAAAATGAAGTGAATTAGTGCTCTATAACGGAAATCCTACACCTACTACCTGCCGCTTTGGAACTTTATTTGGTGTGTTTTGGCTCAATGCTTGTGACTTTTGTACAGTAGATGTAAATAATACAAAAAACCAGGACTCATGCAGAAACAAAGGCCTGTTCACGCTCACGTGATTGTGAATGTGTGGCTCCAACAAATACATAGCTCGTTTTTTCTGCTGTTGAATCAACATTAGATCTTCCTCCTGTGTGATGATATCACCATAAAATTGTCATTGAGCCCAGGGCCAAACTACACCTCACTGCTGCTTTTGCACCAACTTCTGCCAATGTTTTCTGTTGTTCTTGATAATTGATTGATTGGCTGAACATTTCATTATTGACTATGGCACTTGACATTTACTGTGATTGAAATTTGTGGGCAACTGAATCTGAACATTGCAGTGGGAAGTTAAATGCAGCTACCACATGATCAGGAGACATAAAGCAAAGCGTGGCTTAAGCCGTCTTCACAAGCTCAAGGGGGTACTGCACGTACAAGCAGTACTGGGGTACACGTAAAGATTTATTACCATTTTTGTTACTAAGTATTTAAGAGTGTTGACATTCTGAGGTATACTTAGCTCTTATTAGTCACCACAGTTCATAGAAATTAGAAACATACATTTTGCAGTATCATTCTACAGGGAAGAGGTACAGCTGTCCTCTACCAGGTGCTAAATAATTCAAATGGTCTTTTAGTTTAAGACTTGCACATTTTCATCAATGCAAACATAATATGCAAGTACACAGACAAATCAGACAACCATTCTCCACTTTTTGAACAGATCTACTTAAGATGTAGACGTCCCTCATAGATTCTTTTTGGTTTTTGTTGTTTTATGACCCCCCTAGCTTTATTACAGACTCCCAACTATCGAAAATGAACACCAGCTAAATGCTTGCACATTTTGGCTGTGACTGAAAAGCATTTGTAGTCTAGCAGACACAACCAGAGCCTTTTGTATTTTAGAAAAGCAGTTAGGCTGGTGGAAGCAATGAAAGTTGCTACTTTTGACCAGAATGAGCAATGAGCTTCCTGTCCCGCAGATAGTCCAAATACTTCTCCTCAGAGAGGATCCGTGGCTTCCCGCATGTGATGTGGAGTTGGAGACCGGCAGTTAGATGACCTGTAAGACAGGTGGTTTTGTTTTAAGATGTTAGTGTGTTGGTCTAACCTTAGAGTTTGGTGATGTTTCAGTTTTCCCGTGCAAAGTCAGCGATGATGTAGGAGTTCATCACTGCCAGCGTATGCTGCCACATGTTCTTAGTGCTTTAGCGGCTCGAGTTGGTTCAGCTGAGGTAAAGCTGCTATCAGTCTGGGTTTTGACACTTGAGTGAAAAGGATTTTGTGGCCGCCGGGCTTTGAGATCTGTGATCTGGATTAGACCTCAGCTACCCTAAGACAGTTTGGCTGTGATGTGAAGTTTAAGAGTGCACCCCTAAAATGAGCTTCTCTCCCATGCCCCCAGACAGTAGGATAACTGTAGGATGTGTGCTTTTGTAAATAATCTCACCTGTTGACATCTGCTTTCCCAGCACTTTTCCCTGCAGGATTTTAGTTTTGAAGCTTCCTCCGTTGAATGTTTGAGCCTGCTGCTACTGCATCATGTTTATAGCCGGGGATGGGAATGATCAGTCAGTCAGTCGAGCGCTGGAAGATCCTCTAGATGACATTAATACACCTGTCACACTCACAGCTGACTGAACAAATGCCAACACTTGTTGAGAATTCATTACAAAATTGAAATATGCAAGTTGTGTATTCATTTTGTGGTCTGATAGGTGTCATGCAATATGTACGTTTTAAAATTTTAGCTTAGTCTGTTACAGAAGTTTATTTTAATAAGCAGGAAGAATTCCCATCCCTCCATAGCAACACCTATAAGTTATGCTATGACATTTATATTTCTTTTACATTTTGCTATGAGTTTAGGTCATTCAGAGGATGATATACATACAGTGAAAAAGCTATACAGTCAGTGCAGGTTCTGTATGCTAAGCCACTTTAAGCTTTGCTGATCAGCCAGACTGAGCAAGAGCTGGTGGTTGAGTATTTCAGTTTTTTTAGCATTTGTTATAGGGTGTGTGTGGCTACACGTGTTTGCCTTTTGACTGGCAAATACTCTTGGCTGTGATGTGATGAGCGCTGTTAAATTGATTTGTTTTTCACAATAATGACGAGATGCATGAGGAAAAGGAGCAAGGCTGGAGGGGTGATTAACTAGCCTGTTGACCTGATGCTTTATCAACACAACCCAGCCGCCTCCTCCAGTTCTCCACTGCTTTACTTTGAACTTAACAAATGCTCAGTCGCTCACACTCGTGGGCTGACAATTACTAGCTTTGCATTGGAATCAACTCGCGAGATAAAACTATGATTCTTGGTCTGTTTGAAAATGGATGTGAAGCTTTTCTCGGGACAAGCCCATGGAGAGCTGTAAGGAAGGGATTCAGTGCCGTGTGTCCCTCTTTGCTTACTTTACTTGACGGCAGAGCAGCGCCGATCTGCGGTTGCCATGGGAGGCTGCAGGATCGCGCTGCACCGCCCACAAATGTTTGTCGTTGCAACTGCGTGCACTCAAGGCAGACGCATGCTGTGACCTTTTGACTGTGTAGCAGTATTGTTGTCGCTATCTTTGTTACATTTTGAAATGACTCACTTTTTGAAAATAGACGTTGAATAAATGTGGTTTTTTGAAATGGATCGCAGGCTGCGACTGAAGAATTGATCATTGTGTATAGATTAGACATCAGGGCGGTATTTTTACCTATCGACGTGGGCCTCTGGTGCCGAGGCCCATCCCTTTATGGTCATTGAGGCGCAGAGTAAGCTATGCAGCCTTGAAATCACCACCCTCACTGGTTTATTTATCACTGCCAAACTGTTTGTGGCCGTTTGAAAAGCAGGGCCACTCAGTCCCCAGTGCTTGTTTGTCATGTATGTTGTGTGCACTATCCTTAGCCTGTGTGGTGCATACTAACGAGGGGCCCTAATAGGAATGGAATGACAGCTTGTGTGAACAGGGGAGTACTGGTCGCTGGAGAGAGAGAGTGAAGTAGACCACTGTGTGGCCCCCTCTGGGTGCTCGAGTTGTGCATTGGTGCTTTTTCTGGGGTCCCCCAGTGTAAAAACATCTGCTTTGGTGTCCAAGGTGCAGGCAAATGCATTTATGAGTAAAATGCAAATAAGGAAGGATTAAACAGGGTTAGCCTAGCCTAGCCTCAGACCTGCTCTTCAGTCAGATTGGTTTGGGTGTTTTCGGCAACCAGACCCACACCAACATGTGTTTACTGCGTCGTAGCCGAAGCTAAAGGCAGTAAAAACAAACCGTGCAGAGGGTTGTGCAGGAGAAACTGTGGCTCAAAGTCCACTAGAAGCCGCTGGTCTGGTTTGCAGACAGCACCTTGGAGCAGGATCAGTTTTCACTGAATGAATTTGATGGGAGAGGTCAACTGAAGACGATTGGTTGGAGGAACTGTGACGTTTAGGTCAGAGAGAGAAAGAGGGATGAAAGTAAGAGCAGGGACTTGAAGAACTCAGTCCAGGTGTTTATCGATCGAGAAGAAAAACAGAAGAAGGTATTTTCCAGTAGATCTAGAATCTTCCTAAATCGTTTACTCTTCACTTTAAAACTTTCACACACTGTTTCTTTGTCTCGTTTTCCTGTCTCCCTGTTCTCCAACTATGCTATTCATCTTTTGTTTATTACAAAGTATTAAACAAATAAGAGAATTGTAAAATCAGAATGAAATCTGTTCTCTTTATTTTTTAATTTTTCTCTTTCTCTTGTGTCTGTTCTTTGTCCGGTTTGTATCCTTCTCCATCGTACATGTGGAGCTGAATATGACTATTGTGTGCTTTGGGGATTGAAAGAAGAAAAAAAATATATATGAATAATTCTTTCAGTCATTAATTCTGAATCTTGTTTATGTTTGTTGTATCATGTCTGAGTAAAGGTTTTAATACTGTACGTGATGTGTTTTTTGTTTATTATTTGGGAAAAACCCACATTTGAATCTCTGCAAAGCATTTTATTGCCAAACAAAGTTGTAAAGTTGATCTAAATAATTTCAAACACAGTTTTAATCACAGTAGAAACAGTTTAAACACACTTTAGATTGAAAATCACCTCATTACGCTAATTTCCTTTAAGCTCCACATAAAACACCCCCTCTCTTTCCATGAAATGGGACGTCCCTGCTGTGTCCTGCTGAAATGATGGTACGCTCCTCAGTCCAGCAGGACCCCAGGGCCCGGGCTGACCAGTGGCGACGCACTCCCACCTTTCAGCCTCTAGAGGGAGCACTGACGTCTTATCCTCCCCCAGCAGTGGTCTGCAGTCCTCCTCCACGTTGGAGGGTCTGTACTCTCTACACCTACTTCACAAACTTTGGCCAATTAAAGCAGCAGAAGCTTTTTAAAGGTGGACTTCACCCCACACTGATGATGATGGCTCTGAGCCCTCTACCACATATTTAATCATGTTTAAATAGTGATTTGTACGTGTGTGGCGATTCAGTCAGGTGCTACTCACTCTCGCTTTCTTCATCTCTCCGCCCACCTCCATCAGTCTGTCACCACCCTCCACTGTCAGTGCTGGTCCAGATCCTGGTCCAGAGCAGCTCTTCTTTCTCCTGGCTCACAGACCATAAGACTGTGAAGGTCCCTACAGTTCAACTCACTGTTTGATGCCTGAATGATGCACAGAACATCCTAAAACTAGATTAATTGAACCTATTTTACATTTTATTCTGCCTAAAATAGGACATGTATGTATGTTACAGAGGTGAGAAATCATAAATTCACACTCTTAGAGCTCGAGTGTTTATTCTGTAGTAGCCTTTATTTACTGAACCGTGGTTATAGACTACTAAAAATGTTTTTAAAAGGTTAAGTAGTGATTCATCTGTAGCTAATTTGCATTTTCATACCTCAGTTTTTCACCATGCTCCTCTATGATTTTCCTAAATCCAGTTTTGGTATAAACCAGGATTGGAAAACAGAAGTTCATGTAGCAATAACAGTAGTTATAGTCTGAGTGTTGTTATGTTTTTCCTCTGGTTGGTGGTTGGTTTTGTTTCACATTCCCCAAAGAGTCACTTGGCCTCTTTTATTCCTGTCTGCTGGGTTTTGATTTGTTCACTCTCTCCATTACTCCAGTTTTTATATATGCTGTAAAACAGGGGTTTGGTTACCCATATTCATAAAGGTAGATTAAGACAAAACCAGTGGAGGCTCAGCGTCACTTTCCATATTTCAGATGTCTGAGCCAAGTGTGCCACACTGTGACACCAGCAGCTGCCAGCAGAGGGAGCAGGCACAAAGAGGTCTCTGTTGAGGACCTTACAGGACTTTACAGTCATGTCAGCAGCAGCATATTTAGAGAAGAACCTATAACCTCTCAGCTTGAAGCAGGAGATCGTAGGTTGTCCACTTTAATTCATTAAAATAATTCACAACTGCAAAGTTAAAAGTTGAAGTGAATTATAATCACATTTCTCATCTTAACTCCTGGATGTTCTCTGTGGCTTCTTCATGCTCCGTCCTGTTAGCGTCTGGTCAACAAGCATTTTTTCCTGCCTCACACTCTTGTCTCATCTTCTTGTCTCTACACTGTCTTCACCTCTCTCACATTCTGACTCCCCCCATCCCGTCTGTCAGTCTTTTGTCTTTCCTACCCTCTTCTCTTCTCCTCAGTCCTCTTCTGGCTCTAATTCTTTCCTCCCTCACTCTCTCCTGTTTCTCACCTCTTTCTCCCCCCCCACCCTACAGTGTGTAATGATGAGCTCTGCAGAAAAACATTTTTATACCAGGGGTCAAATTCCTTTTCATTTCTGTTGCAAATATTTTCACCAGGTGAATGTTTTTACTCGGCACCCAACAAATAAACCATGTTTGAATTCACTCGCCAGCAGAGATTTGGTGGGTTCTGTGTGGTAGAAATACCACACACACACACACACACACACCTGAGAAAGAAAGCAGGACTGTATTGAGCCTGTGTTCTCTCTAGACAGAGGGCAGGGGGGCAAATACCAAACAGCAGGGCAGGATGTCAGGTGTGTTTGCTTCTTACTGTTATTTTCTCTTCTCCCACACACTAAAATAAAAACTATCATCGTCTTCTGAACTTCAGAGTTGCATAATGTTTGTTTACTGTGCAAAAGAGTTAAATGTTGAAATTCGGCCCAAAGACACAGCTTTGAATTTACTGCCTACTTTAAAAAATGCTGCGACTCTATTTTTGTTCCCTATGAGCTGTCATGCTTCATCTTTAAGCTTTAAGTTATGAAACATGAGCACAAACTACATTATTTTGTGAAAATGTGAGTAAATGTGTCAGATATTTAATAATTTCAGTTAAAAAACATTTTACTTTGCTATTAAAACCGCCCACTGTTTAGCAGCTTCAAGTGTTTACTGTGACAAACCAAAGACAACATTTGCATGTTTACTTGCATTCCAGTGTCGCATGTGTTGTGTGGTGAAAACAGCCAGAAGTGTGGCGTTTAAGGAAAACATTTTGTACCGTCACGTTTTTATTGTTTATCTTTTTTTTATGGTGTTAAAAAAAAAAAAAAAAAAAGTAAACCACTTGCTCCATTTTACAGCTTGTTGCCTCTGTAAGGCCCAGACTGTGTGGATGGGAAGAAACGTTGGAATGACAAGTGACAACATTTAGCAAAGCCAAATTACTGGCCAGCCACTGTCCCCGTGTTCTCTCAGCTGTAATGATACGCTGGGTTTTGGGTATATGCAGACCATATGGGAGCCAGGGTGCACTTAGATGACTGAGCGCCTCCTGTGCAGAGCTAAATCTGGGTGAAACTCAGAACGGGTCCCACATAAAGTATATAATTCTACATCTGAGGGCGGTTGCTGACGCTTTCTAATCAAAGGAACATGGCAGATAAAAATATGTCAGACTGAAAGATGTGCTGGAAGGTGTGTGTCAGGAGGACATGATCATGGTGCAGCTGGAAATATAATGTGTTCCTAAACGTAAAGCAGAAAACAGATCAAAGTGACCAATATACAGATTAAAGTAGGAGCATCAGATTAAATCAGACTTAAACTATTTGAAACATGCAGGAACTCTGTTGCAGATACAGTAGACGATGTGAAATATTTGTCCTGGAGAGGCTGCAAAGCACCACCTCTCAGTTTCAGTGTCATGACAAGAGAATGGGCAGTCTGTGTGCCGGAGGATTAACGAGCTCTTGTCTTGGTGCCAGGACCGAACGTGAGAGGGACGAAATGTGTCAGCGAGGGGAAACCAGCAGACGGAGAGGAAGAGGGGAGTGTGGATAAAGGAGGAGGAGGAGGAGGGTGATGTTTGTATTCTGCAGCATCACAGTCGTGTAGCATGTTTTGTTCAGACAGTGGTGGCCCGGATGGGACAGAGGCTGAGATGAAAAGCACTTTGATGGTTCTTCATAGGACGGACTGGGATGAGCTCACGGCCGGAACAGTTCACATTGTTCTCACTGCTGGTTTTCCCTGACCTCATTAACCGGCTGCTCCGTCTGTGTTCAGACTCTGAAGGCTGCACGTTCAGCCTCTTGTTTTGATGATCTTATGTCCCACCAGCACTCAGTCCAGAATCATGATCTTCTTTCTCACGTTTCCACTTTAGCTTCTGTCTGCAGTTATATATCTACATGTTACATATAACCAGGGTTACTGTAGCTTTGTTGGTCACTGAGCTTCTAAACTGGAGCAGCTGGGGTTAAGAACCTTACTCAAGTTCGTCTGAGAGGTGGTGGTGGTGGTAATAAAGTGCTGATCTGGTTCTTTCTCCACCCAGATTTCCCCTGCTCCAGCCTGTCCAGGGACTAAAATGCTTCGTTTCAATCATGTTGCCACTTTTAGAACCTGCAGACCGCTACTGCATGTCTTAAATTAAATTAACTAGAGAATTCAGAGGAGTCTGCCTCTATTAAAGTGTGAAATACAGGATTTTATCTCATTATTATCTGCAGCACACTTGTGATAAACATTATTCGTCCACATTTTCATGACGTCATGCAGAAACCACAGGTGCATTGAATGAAATCTGATTCAAATTGAATTAATATTTATCTTTTCAACTCTAAAAAAGTCCAAACTGTTCATTTTCCCAACTTAAATTAATATTGTAGGCAGCAAATATAAAGATTACTCATAGTTTTTTTTTAATTCAGTGCAGTTTAAAACATATAAACAGAGTTTCTTTTATTGAGCCACAGTTTAGAAGTTGGTTGCTTCAGTATATTAATCATTCCACTTGGATCTTTTTAAACTCGTCCAGGTCTTGGCAAAGACTCAAACGAGTAATTATCTAACTATGGGAAAAATAAATAGCATGTTAACATCTGGCCGCTGAGTAGAAGCCGTCCCCCTTCTACCATATTTCTTTCTATCCTCTGCTCTGTTTCTGCCGTCTCCATAGTTTCTCCTGCTCCTTCGCCTCCTTCACTCACTGAACTCGCTGCCTCCTCGCTGCCTCCTCGCTGCTCTTCGTCTCCACCTCATCCCCTCCGTCACATCTCTCTAAGTTTTTCTCTACTGTACCCAGAGACAGGGCCCTGGTCTCAGCAGCTTCCTGTCTCACAAAAGACCCCTCTGTTTCCCCCATCGCTGTTTCCTCCGCTGCCACCCCACCCCCTTCCTCAACACCCCTGTGGTACATTCCCTCCCTCTCCCCCGGTGCATTCCTCACTGACCTCGGCAGGCTGAGGAGTCCCTCTGTCAGCGGGCTCCGTGAGAGTGGAACCGGGCCGTCGCTGACCTGTGGAGCAGTTTTACGTCTGTTCTGTGGGTATTTCATGTTTTATTACTCTTGTGTTGGAGCAACATCAATATTAATCAGTCAGAAAGGTAAAACACAGGCACAAATCAGTCTGACTGATCAGTTTCCAGTCAAAAGCAGCTCAAATATATTCATTTCAGGAGGTGGAACAACCCTTTAAACCACCTGTGTCAAGTGGTTAATGATGAGGATTTCTTCCTTTTTTAGGTTCTGATTTATGAAACTATAAAATTAAAGGTATAATAACAACAATTAAACTACGATGACATAGTTGGTTTAGAAACGAACCAGTTTCCCAGTGTTTTGTCTTTTTCTTCACATTGACTCTTGTTATTGCAGGATTCATGTCCCGGCCTGGAAAAGCTCGGTTGAGCAGCTGGTGTGAAAAAGGCCTCCAAGCTCCTCAAGTTCCTCTACAGTGGTTTGTAATGGTCTGCTGGTCCAGGTAAAGCAAGGTGTCACTCCAGCTCTAAAATGACCTGCGTGACCTCCATGTCGAGGTCGCTGTGTGCAGCGGAGCAGGTCGAGTCAGTCGGGGTTCACTGCCCTCTGTCCCTTCACTGTTCCACCACCTGAACACCTTTAATGCTTCATGTACTTGCAGCTGTTTCTCTTTCATCTCTTACAATGAAGAAGACACAGAGTTTTTTAATCCAGAAGAATGCATGTCAACTGCAAAATGATGACAGACGTGTTGAACATCAACAAGTTTGTAGTGAAGTCGCTCCTCAATAACTTAAACTGTTGTTTTTCAAGATGAGTTAAAGAAATTAAAGGTAGTTTTGTATTTACAGCAGCCTATATTGAGATTGTTCACAGTTGTATGAGGACAGTTTGTGTCTATTCTACTGTTTCCTGAGAGTCAAACTGTCTGATGGATCCTGGACGTTCTCTTTTCTGCAGCCTGATGTGCTGACAATAGCACAGTACACGGTTATGAATTCAGCAAAGGCAGCTGTGGTGGGTTTTATCATGATGGTTTACACTGTTAGCTTAGTTAGTACAGTATGTGTTGGTATCATGATACTTCATCCAGGTGTAATTGAACTGTTGGGATTGTGGTTTCCTTCTTTACTTTAGGTGTTTAACTAAAAATGGAAACTGATCTCAGGTGTTGAGGAATCCTGAACGCATTGAACCTATGAACTCACAAAAGCAGGATTAATGGCAGAAGTTGAAGACGTTAAAGATAAAAATTTATGTTTTACATAACTAGAGGAACCTTTTCCCTCAAACTTTGCTCTAAACCTCACTGTGTTCTGCACCGACAGCTGTTGAGGTGACTTCATTTGTTGAAAAGACCTGCGACACAGATGTCGCTGTGTCAGAGTCACCGAGGTCCCACCCTCACTTATAGTCAGTAGGTCAGTCAGAGATGCATCTGTCCGTCCTTCCATCCGTGCACACGTCCACCTTTTCCCTCCCCACCTCCATTTTTTCCTCAGCCCTCCATATGTAAATACCTTTTGATCCCCTCTCCGTCCCTCCTGCTCTCTCCTTCTCCGTCCCCTCTCTCCATCTTTATCAATGGCCCTCATTCATTCCCTCTCACCCTCTGCATGCCTGTGTGCCCCACGCCACCAGCTCTCCTCCTCCCGCCTCTCTCTATTCATTCTTCTCATTTTTTTCTGTCTGTACCTTTCCACGGCCCTAACGTCCCCTCCCAGGCTGCAGTTTGCGAGTCCTATCTCTCTCCTCCATCTTTTGGATATGTTGCATTTCAGGGGTTCAGGTATTTGGATGTATATCTAGGGGTTGGTTATTTGAGGCAAAAACAGCATATATGAGAAACATGAATTGATGTTGATGTGAGTGATTTCAGAAATGCATCATTTATTCTTGAAAAATTCATATACTGTGTATTTATTACTGTATATAGTGAAAATAATTAACTCTTAGATCAGATTTTCCTCTTATGGCTCATTCTATATCACCAGTTCTCCTGACGTTCTTTTATTAGCGCAGCCATTTTGCATCATTGAGGCGAATTACCCTCTAACAGTGAGTAATTGTGCTAAATTGAGCACGACTTGGAGCTCACCTACTGCTATATTTAACGTCAAAGGGTAAAAGGGGCTGCCTTCAAATTCCCAACAAAGAATTGCAAGGCGTTGAAAGCCCGTAATGAAACACGTACACGAGAGAAATGCTGAGAATGAGAGAGAAGGGAACACACACGTTGCATTTTTTTACTAATTTCAGCTGATCGAATATCAAAGGACGAGCGCGCTTTAGCTAAATAAACTGGGTGCTCATGTGTAAACTGGGTCTCGCTCCTGCACACACATGCTGTTCTACATCAGCTGTCACACAAACTTCAGATTTCCAACTCTCCCTCCACACAGAAACACACTTGTGCACCTTTGCTGCACCTCCCTGCTCCCTCCCTGCCTCCCTCTGCCCCTTCATCACCCCTCATCCTCCCTCCTCCTCCTCCTTACATGCCTATTTCGAGGTATGTGGTTAGCTGGGTGTGTTCCAAGTCCAGATTCAAAATCACTGACCCATTCTCCATCTAAATTCCCTTTTCTACCTGACTCTGTTCACCTCTAGCAGCTTCGGGTTGTGTATTCATGGTGCACACACTCTGAGACTCCACTGTTTGCACTGAGAGTATCAGTCCACTCCCTTTTCTCCTTCTCCCCCCTGCTCTGATCTATTTCGGTGTATTGTGGCTAACAGGGTGTGTGTGCATTTGCAGCCCTGCCCAGTAAAATACAGAGTTTTCAAGGAAGTCAGCAATATAATATGGCCGCTTTATTGTAATTACAAGGTTCTTCTTTTGGAAATGGCACAGAGAGAGAGAGAGAGAGGGAGAGAGCTACCCACAGGCACTTGTTGAGTTTCGTCCAAACGTTGATGCCACCTCTCGCCTTCCTTCTGCAGACATCCTCGTCCTGGTCTCCCTTCTTGGGTTGACCCACATGTTGCCACACCAGGCCGCTCTATCAGCTGGCTGCCACTCACCCTTTGGCATTGGAGCCAGTTTCCAGCTCCATCTGTCTGGATAAAGTGTCAGTGGGTGGCCACGTCGGACTGAAGGTCCCCTTAGGGAAACCTTGTGGTCTCTGGGTTCCTATAACCTTTAAATCACTGCACAGAAGATTATAAGGTTTTATTAATTCAAATATGTCTGACATTGAAGTTTAATTATGTAATTAAAGGGTTCACGTTGACCTGTTAATGCAGATACATGTGGAGGCACCTGCCTGACCTTAAATCTCAGGAACGTTTTATCTGTTCTAGCATTGAAGCGACCTCATGTCTTGGTAAAGTGGTCACTGGGATGTCCCAGTGGTCTGTTTCAGGGTGATGAAGTCATCCTCCTAGTGGGAGCGTACATGCAATTCCTGTTCTTTGGAATTTGTGGTACCTCTATAATGTGGATGCTCAGCAGATTGTGTGGATTATACTGTTGCTAAAGCAGCTGCTGCACTTGGTGAAGGGTGTGGGCACAGGATGAAACGCATCAGATACTGAGACGGCACAAGACGAGATCTTTAATGCTAATTTATTTATGTTACATGCTGTATCGGCAGAAAACTGACTTATGACAAATACGTGGACCTTTTGGCAGTAAAGTTTTCATCACAGGAAGAAACTTAGCAAAGGTTTATTTAATGAATCTATTGTATGCAGATGTTTATTATCTGATTATTGCCACAGAGCCATGTAAAGTAAAATATCATATACAGCATCACAGGAGCTGCAGCTACAATGGTTGTTGGTTGCAGGAAAATAACAACACTAGGATCCATATGACACCAATCAAAATGTTGAACAAGTGCATTTTTATTTTAATTATAAATTGGTTCAAAACAGCCACATCATGTTAATTTCAGTACAAACACTTCGTCTTTGTTGCCGCTGGTGTCTGTGTTTCCTTCAGGTTGCTCTACAGATCCACACGCTGAGTTGCTGATTGTCATCGAGTCTTGTCAATAGAAAATAAGCAACAAGATCAGTCACCTGTTAAAACAGGTGTTGAATTGTAACCGTCTTATTTTCATCTCTGACTGTTTCATTGCATCATTGTTGGCACCCTGATTAAAATATATATATATAAAAAAAATCTTACTAACAAAACTAGTACAAATCCAGTTACAGATTCAACATGTTATTGTAACTGTCACATAGTTTAACAGCAGAAAGATTTAACACTCACACTCTTCAGTCTGGTTCACGTGGTCCAAACTGTGGCCTGTTCCAGAAAAAAGCTTTAGAGCCCAACTTGTGCACAAAATGAAGAATATATAATAGCAAGTGGTCATGATAGGTAAGATATAACAAGGACAAATATAATAAAAGAGGACACAGTTCATTCATAACCAGCATTAACAAGATAAAAGAATTTAAATAGGCTGAACATGATGTGTTAACATGATGAATGTGGACAGGTTTACATCAATTCCTTTAAATTAACTATTTATTTACTGAATACCTTTAAATTAAATGAATCTGATATGTGATGAGGGTCCATAAACGTGACTCCACCCAGACCACTTGAGTCTATAGAAATACCTCAGTACTGATTCTTGACTTTCCTACAGCGACTAAACGACAACAGGCCAGAACACGACTTTCTCTTATACGACTAAAGTGGTGATTATGATCCTGGAACATGAATCTTTGTATTTACGTGAACACACACACATACGGTCCAGCATAAACACATGCCACAGAGGTCTCTTGGGTTGTCTCTTTTTACCGCCTGTGGCATCTCCTTTCAGAGCACAAGGAGGCCAGAACCAAAACAGCCGATCCTCAAAAAACACTTGATCCACTGTGTCCAAGAAGCCAAAATAAAACCCAGAGCTGCCACTGAGGGAGCGTTTCCTGGACTTTCTGATTTAGTATGAATACACACAGCTCGGTGCAGCTGCAGTTTGTACAAACTGAGGTAAATATCTCCCATATTCAGGTAAATGACAAATTCTGGGTTTATACAGTTTTTTTATTATTTAATTGCATTAAAAACATCAATATTTGAGCTGCTACTCGCTGTTTTACTGCTGCTGACTGCTGTTTTTTTACTCCAGCAAAAAAAGAAAATGTTTCTTCTCCATCCAAGAACATGAAATTCAACATTTTACCCTCTCATATAGTAATACATAGGTATAAACTGCCCTCGCCATCTTTTCTTTATGATTCCTGATGTTTAATTGGTGGATGCAGCTTCATGGTTTCAGAGAATGATCACACGACGGCTCAGCTCAGTCCTGTAGTTTCTAATGAGAGGGCAGTGCACAGATTCATAAGAAAACTCAGACAGTATGTTACCGCTGAACAGAACCTAAAACATGGCCACCGTACTTCAAGCGTGTCCCTTTTCTCTTGGTCTGGAATTAGCATCCAGAATATTTGAATTCTAGGAAAAGAGGTGGTGGAGTCAGACATACAATAAGTGCATGTGTCAAAGTCTGTTTCCTCTTCATATGTCTTTTCCCCTGTAAGATTTCCCCCGAGCACCTGAACCCCCAGTTTGGTTCAGGTGAAGGTGAAGTGGAAACGTATCAGTGTGGAAACAGACGCTGACACAAAACAGACACTTAAGAAGTCTGTAGAGTATCTACACCGAGTAAGTGGAGTCGACCGTGAAGTTAGAATATGAACATCCTCAGATTGGACGATATATAACCAGCAAATGACATTTTTTGAATGTATGTCTCATAACTTCCATCTTCTCACTGTTTATTTATCTGAATATCATTTACAAACTAAAACTCACCTTTAAAAGTTCAATTAATTCAACTCTTTAACCATCAGCTTTTTTAAATGTAGACCAGGTAAACCTTCGTCCTCTCACTCATTCGCTGCCAAACTCAAGCTCAACAACTACAAAACTGTTGCTACACTAACACAAACATTTATTTGTATATAATGTTTACTGAGCTCTGTTTAGTCTGCCTGTGAGTGAGGTGATTTTCCTCCTAGTAAGTCTGACTTACAGTGGAATAAGTAACCACCTCTCATCAAAATATATTGTTCTTTATATGAGATATGATAAAAGAAAAGCTCCCTAAGAAAGAAAGAGAGTCGGGACAGTGATCATTGAAATACCACAGACAGAGAATCAGACATAAATGAAAGGTAGTGAGAAAGACTGAGGGGTATAGAGCATCAAGGGATAATTATGGTTAATCACAGCTCTATGCATGTGAAGTGTGCATTAAAGAAAGTGACTCACCAGAGATATTTACAACACAGACGGCTTTGAAATATACATAGACACATTTATGACAGATGGAGAGATGAAAGGAATGTGTTTGAAATGAACATTATAGTAGTTTAAATGTATTTGTCAGTGGTTTGATATCTTCTCACTCTACTTGTGTTTCATGTGTTTTATGTATTTTTCATGTTGAACAAATACAACTGGAAACTTTAAACCTCAGTGAACTGATATGATAAATACTGTTTATGTAGATAAAGCCTGATACACCCTGTTCTTCTAAAGCAAATCACTGAGCCACCACCTTGTACAGACAGTGTTATTTATGGATATGATTAAATAGGTTTGCAAAAGATTTCTGCGACAGATTTAATATTAGTTTATGTCACATCTGAGAGAGTGAGGAACCTGGCAGGCATATTGTTGTTACTCAGTGACTCACAGATCATTTTATTTCTCCTTCTCTCTTTGTTTCTTTCTGCACCTGAGCTAAAGCTGCGAACCAGTCTGTGTAGAATCGACCAATCAGAAAAGAGAACAGCTCCGAGGAATGAGTGAAGGGGGCGTGGTTAGCAGAGCGGACAGACGCCTGATTGGCTGTCGCAGCTGTTACTCTCCGCTGCTGCACAGCACGTTGCTTGGTCCTGCTGTGTTACCTGGACTTCACCTGTACGGTTCTTTACACGACACTGATACAAAGACAAGACATTGGAGGTAAAAGAAACACTCTGCCTCAGCTCTCAGTGGATTTAGGGATTTGTGATTTAGGACTTAGGGAGAATCTGAGACATACATATTTGACTCACTGCCGTGTGCAGCCACTAACCCACAGCTGAAAAGACCCCATTGTTGTGTGTATGAGTTGAGATATTTGTATGGACCTATCATTACAACCGCTCCGTTCGCACTCTCACAGGCTCCTGGGCGCTCCGTCGGTCTGTGTGCGCAATTACGCACGCCCTCTCTCTCCCTCTTTGCCGTTCACTCTCCCTCTCCACACACACACAGTCACACACGCTCTCACTCTTCGTGGGAGAAAGTAAAGAAGGGGAGAGGGAACGAGAGAGAAGGGAGAGAGTGTGTGGTTCCAGGTCTCTCTCTGCTGCTCTCTCCACTTTGGGTACCAGTACCCACTCTGACTCAATGGGGCTTTAGCACTAAGGGGTTAAACGTTAAAATAAAAAAATATTTATTCACCCCGAACCCCTTTAGTTTTTAGGTTTTGTGCATCATCATAGACATAAGTAACTTCTAAGGAAAGTCTCCGGGACAGAAGAAGAGACGTCTCCAGAGGCGTGCCTTTTTGTCCTTTGCCTCGCAGAAGGTTCAGTCGGGTCCCTCTCGTCGGCTGACTTTCTGTGAGAGGATACCTTTCACCGTATCCTACAGTTACAGCTCAACCAGGCCGGCTAACTACTGCAACACTATGGATATTGGAGATGGCCCCTTACGGAAGAAACGGAGACCTCGGCGCATGGACTTCTCATCCCTCGCCTTGGTAGCCGTAGCCCTTGTCGTGTGCCAAACGACCGTGGTTCGAGCAGGTAAGACTTCCACTTGTTCAAATAGGTGATGATTATTGTGCTTTTTAAATGAGAGTTTTCACGGATTATTCACTCAATCAAGGTGTTTCCCTCCGTTAATGTCTTTTCTATTATTTGCTGTCTGTGTTGAGTAAGAAGTGCGCACATTATCCATCATCGGACACTTGAGCACCTGACGAGCTTCTTTACTTTTTCCTCTTGAAATGTCGACGTTGGTGGATCCACAGCATCAGAATATGTGAATCTGTTTGATTTCTGTTGTGTCAAAACCCGCATCTTTTGAATTTTACCTTGACTTCCTACACTTGAAGTCAAATTCCTGAGGTATCAGACAACTTGCTGAATGTTTCTCCTTGGTTCCTAAAGACCTGATCTGACTTGTTACCTGTTCTCTGGTACTTTAAGATATTTTTGATCCTTTATCTGTAAACAGACTTTAACAAGCAAACAAAAACTAAAACACCACCAGCGCTGATTTCGGTTAGTTTGTGACTTTAACCAAACCCTGTTCCATGATGGATGAAACGCACGATCCTTCACTATCAGTGATGGAAGAGTTGAGATGTTACAGACGCTGTTTCTTTGCTGCTCGAACAGTCAAACAAACATTTCGTTATGTTTTCTGTAGCTCCTTTGTCTTTATTTGCGCATTAGACTTGGTTTTCACCTCTCAGTGTGCAGGTTGAGAGAGGGAGACCTCTGACAGGTGTCATCTCACCAAACGCGGGGAGCTATCGAGCTCAAACATGTCATGCGTGAAGGTTCCCTTCCTCTGAACACCATGTTTAGTGATTCCTTTTTTATGTTTATTCTAATAACCATAAGATTTTCTGTCTTTACGCGCTTCTGTTTCTCCCTCTGTTCATGAGGTGAGACGGAGCAGAGAGCTGCGTATTTTTAGGGGCTTTGTTGAATAAACATTGAAATTATTTCTGTATTAAAACTACATGTAGAGCTGTGAGTAAACGGAGCTGTGGGTACAGGCTGCCAGGGACTGTGTGAGTGAGAGGTTGGCTGCGTGTTTACCAGTCCAACCTGTGCACCAGTCCATCCATCACTGCCTTGGTTTAACCAGGGAGGAGGGATTTCTGTATCGAGTCAGGAGGATGTGAGGAGAAGTCTACAGAGAGTTGATTTAGTATTTTCCTTATTTAGAAATGGAATAATAAACAAAACTGAAGGATTTCATGATAAGAACAATGATTTAAACAAGAACTTTAGAGGATTTCGTGCTAAGTTCTTTTTGCAGTTGTCGGTTTCTTTTATTTTTAGGAAAGTTTATATAGCTTATAAAGTTTTATTCTTCATCTTTTCCCCTCATCTTCCACAGTAACAGGAGATTTGTCCTCATTTGAATGATGTGGATGTGCTGCTGTTCTCCTGTGAGCCGCTTGTTGTCTTGAGTGAGTTTTAACAGAGAATCTATTGATTCACCTGGATCCAGATCAGATGTGACTGAAGCACCAACATCACTTAAATGAATCAAGTTGAATCCTGTATCGTGCAGCAACGTGACTGATCTGAAGTTAGAGGTGTTTTAGCATTGTTAAACGTTTCTTATCATTTCTGCAGAAGCTCAGATGCAACTCACAGATTAAAAACAGAAACATCACGACAGATGTTGTTGACAAGTTTTATTTAATAAATGGATCAGTGACTTTTTATTCGTCGTCTCATACTTGATGGTGACAGATTGTGCAGCTCACGGACCAAATGGGGCTTCTGTAACAAGTTGCCCTCCTTCGCTGTGTTCTTTGGCCCCGTTTCCATTCTCAGGTTGCAGGAGGCGATCGCACGTTCCCGTCGTCTCCCGTGTGTATTTTGGAGGCGGAAGCCTGAGACATTTTTCCTGTTTATGAATAGGTTATTATGCGGCGGAGCAGCTCGGGAGTGAAAGCGTTTAGTGTCTCGGTGTCTATGTGCGCTTTGTACAGTTCTGTTTGTGTATATGCGTCTGTGAGCTATGGATGTTTTTTCATCAGGGTGTGGAAATGTATACCACATCTGCGTGAATGTGCCTCTGTGTGTGCAGCACATCGGGCAGGTTGTGTTTCTCATCTTGAAGGATGATTACAGAGCTGCTGTGAGCACCGAGGTGCGTTTGCTTGTTGAAACAATCAACTGACTCAGTGATAATGTCAGAGTGACGCATGAATATACCTGTAAGCGTGTGCACAGCCCGTTGTGCGTGCGCTTTACGCTTGAGCAGACGCGCTCGAAGGTGCGTCCGTACGCGCGTTCCAGTGCGCGCAGTGCGGTGGTGCAGCAGCAGATGTTAGTGTAAATTATAACAGCGCCACACCCAGGCAGTGAAAGACGGATTTAGAGAAGAAAGTGGTCAGAGAGCTGCGTGTTTATTCTCTCTACCCTGGGAGAATGAAGTCTAGAAGAAAAGGAGGAGGGACGGATGAAAGACGAGTTCTGTTCAAAGAGGAGAAAATCAGAGGGCAACATTTTCTTGACATGGATGTTCCTCAACCTCATTTCAAAGCAGAGAGCTCCTCAAAGGGCAGTCTGTCCCCGCTTAGCCAAACATACCCCTGCTCCCTCTCTCCCTCTCTCTCTGCTGGTGAATAGAGCCACTATACGCGGCAGCAGCGGGTTTTGACAGCTCACTCCTGTGACTGGATGGAAGTGTGTGGTATTTCAGGACTCTGCTGGTCACACGTGACTCTGTCTGGCAGCTTTAACCTTGTCCACCCAGCTTCTCTCTGCTTTGTCATCATTTTCCCAGAGGTCCGCGTGGCTCTTCTGATTCACATCCATCTTCTTTCCACCTTTATTTAATTTAACTTCTTTATTTTTCCCCTGCTCCACGTTGATGTGTCCATGTGTCTTGTCCCCAGCAGCTGTCAGCACTTATGTCTCAGCAGCTCTAAGATAAAGAACTGTGAACAGTCACTACAGATACTTCACTTTCCTTGACCTGACAGTCTGTTTATTGTTGCACAGAGCAGTCACACAAATACCTCAGGTGCTTTCAGCAGGCTTTACTAGACTTGTGTTCCCTGAGCTGTGCCTCCCAGGCTGACCTTAAACTCTTCAGCCCTTCTCAAAGCTGTTTTGTTTTCTGAAATCATTTCACTATTGCTTTATTTTGCACCAGTTTACACACTGTTAACACAGTTTACAGCTGAATGTGTGAACGCAGACACAGCTGGTGATGAGACCACTTTGGGCTCCGTTTATTTTAAAATAGTTTCAGTGGGAACTTGGATTCTTTACATGAACGCAGGTTTTTCTTTGCATTCTTCTCTTTGCAGCTCCATCTCTCCTCAGCAGTTTGTTTAAAGCCTTTCAAGCCGATTCAGAGCTGCTAATCATCATTGTAATGTTAAGAGGCTTGTACTTATTTTATAGCCGGAGAACCTTGTTAGCTATACCCCCTCACCCCCCGTCTTTATCACAGATGTAAAATCACAGCATGTGCACAGACAGATGAAGCTCAGACTGTGGCTGGAAGATAAAAACGTACAGAAGCCAAAGCTAAGACACACAAACATTTCTAAGGCCTCAGTTGTGACCTATGACATCCTCAGACAAAACCACGCTCGCTCTGCAGACTCAAGGGAACAGATAGAGGAGCAGATAGTTCCTCATTTCCTGGTCTCATAGGTAATGATTTAGCGGTTTGTGAGAGTGTGGATGGTTAGGAGTCGTTCCTTGGAGGCAGAAGATGAACAAGGACGGCAGGAGTGCGTGCCAGCTGTATAATGACAGACTGTCTGTATAGGATGCTATTCCCAGTCACTGCTATTTTGCTGCTTCTAGGAAGTCGGTGAAGGAGGGTGTGGGGACCAGCTGTGTGTTTCCAGATCTCAGATTAATGTACATCTTTTCCAGACATCAGTACTGTACCAATTTAAATGTGGGTACGTGCACTTAAACTGAGACGACAGTGACTCCTGGGTGTGTTGAGTGAGACGTGTTGTTTAAATATAGATCAGGAGAAAACACCTAATGTGCCTCTCGCTGCAATGTCTTAACTCCTATTTCTATTGGCCTAAAAGAGCATCCGTCAATTATCTATTAACATCAGCAGCATGCAACATGGGCAGCAACAGCACAGCAGGAGTTTTAGCATTTAATAAGTTTCCAGTCATTTGATTTTGCATTTCCTAATATCTGCATCATTTTTAATTATCTGAATAAAAGGCCAGTATTTGTGTATTAGTGAGACCCAGAACAGGATCCTCCTGTTCTCCCCTCACTCTTATTTTTACAGTTAAATTACAGCTATAATGATTCTCCTCTGAGTGCAGGGCAGATTGCTCACGAGGGGATTTCCACCCTAAAAAAGGCGTTGCTGTAAACACTGATGATGATGAGTCTTTATTATAAGACACGCCTGTCACCTCTTTGACTAGACGGTGCAGGTATTCAGATCAGCTGCGTGGTTAAAGTGATGATTTGTTGAAATAGAGATTGAAGGTCAACACCTGTAGTTTGTGTTTGTTTTTAGTAAATTGTGTGAGATTATCTATAAATTATGAGTAATCTGAATTAACACTGGTTAATTTCAGATGGCACATTCCTTTTTTAGGTTGTGTAGAGGTGTTTGGTGCCAGTTTTATTGCCACTAGTTACCAAAATACATGTGTGTGTTTCTTCTTCTTTAAAAGTCACATACAGACACTTTGTTTTTGGACTGTAAGGTTTTATTAAGTCAGATCTGAGCTGTGACATACTGAACCATTCAAACCCTTGTAGACTGTCTGTCCCCTGTGATAGTACTGTATATTACAGGGAACCACTCACTGTCCCCTCGTCAGGGGCCCTGTGCCGTCAGCATCCACCCTCAGATCCAAACTAAGACTGTGGCTTCCAGCCCTGAAACCACACGAGACTCCAGCACGATACACGTTGGCAGCATCACTGCAGCGCACACAGACTGGCACAGACCACAAAGTGGTGCACAGGAGAGAGGGGCAGAGGACTTGGACACATGCTGGCAGCAGCTCCTTAATAGAAGGGAGCAGTCCTCATAGACTGTATGTGGCTGCAGTACAGTAAATGTTGGCACTGCCCTGCAGGGATGGAAGAAAACACACGGACTGAGAGAGAGATTCATTATCTTAGTCTAAAGTTAGAGATGATGGAGGCAGGTACGAAAAGCATAGAGACGCTTGTAGCAGTTCCTTATTTATTATAAAGACAACTCAGTACAATTTATTGGGCCTTTAAGAGATGCTGTGGGTGATTGAAGGGTCTCTGAGGGAAACACAGGACAGTTCAAGAGAGGTGACCTCCTCCTTAAAATGACAAAAGACAACAGGGAGGCTTAGCATCGTCCAACTCGAGCTGCCTTTTTGTGTATACAGAGAGCGCACATGGACATTGGTTATTTGTTTCCAGGGTCACGTAGATAAGCAAGTCTGGCAAAAAAGTATTTTGCAATAAATGTGAATGTGGTAAAGCCCAGTGCTTGATGTTCAACCTGAGAGTTTGGTCGACAGGGTTTGAGAAACATTTCTGAATCTTATTTCTCCTCAGGACATAAATCATGTCATGAGCAAAGTAACAAAGACAGGTTATAAACTGATGGGTAAACTTAACATCTGCATTTACACATACACTTTGATAATTTGCTCAGTTTTTCAAAGCACAGATGTCGTATTTCTCATCATTAATAAAATCTGACACCGGTTCCTTTCGTTCAATCTGAGATCAGGTGCAGCTCAGTCTGTTTATTTTAATTTAGATTAAAAATTCACATGATGCTGTTTCATGATCTTCGCTGTCTCAAAATGTTGAACCCTGTCTAGTTTTATGTAAATGTCATTTCTGTCTCGCTGTTGAATCCAGCATTACCTCAGTGTCAGTAAAATGTTTTCATATAGCACAAAGGACGGTTCTGTGTCTGTCGTTTCCCTTTTGGAGCAGCTGACCAGACATGGTCACATAGTTTAACATGTACATGATAATTAACCCCACGCTAACCAAGAATCCTCATTTTAAACCATAGAAATAATGTAAACCTCCTTTTCCACAGCATGGATCCTCATAATGGATATTCTGTCTGTGTACACAAGGCATTATAAATAAGTCGTAACTATAGAGCACCATGTTGGAAATTATAACCTGCAGCAGCTCATACGCCTCGCCGTGGTCAGCTGGGTGGATGGAGACACAGCTGCTGACTGAGGAACAACTGGATTTTAGTTTTACGGTTTTCAATGTTGGAATTACTTTTGTTTTTATGATGCTGAGATTTTTTGGGGTTATTCTTGGAAATGAGACGGAGAGTGTGGTGTAAAAATATCTTAGGTGTTTGTTGATCTGTGGTCAATACTGCAGGTTTGCACTGTGTGTCCAACAATGTGGTGGTTGTGTAAAGGTGAGAGGTGAGGGGTCAGCATGTCAGCTGGAGTGTGTGTCTGGTATTTGGCACAGCTGCACCAGAAGAGGAAAAGACACACACCTGCACACATGCATACACACACATGCATCTGCTGCGACAGAAAGTACAGCGGAGGAAATAAGGTTTTCCCTGTGAAGTGAACCGTTGTCACCTCGCACACGTCTGAACTGGTGTGACCCAGAGGTCAGAGGCTGGGTCACACACACTGTGTGTGTATGTGTGTGTGCGCAGTAAAGTCAGGGTTCAACACAGAACCAAAATATATCCGGGGAACTGCCTGTGTTCTCCATGGTGTCTGCTTTGATGAATGGAGGTTACAGTAGTATTTAATTACTCTAATTAATTATTCTAATTCATGACAAACTGAACCAGCTGAACTCTCTCTGTTCAGTCTCTTCTGACCACTGATCCTCTCTCTTCATGCACATTCTGCTGTGTGTGTTGTGTTAACTTGTTTTACCCTGTTAACTGACACGATGTACAGACTCTGTTCATGTGTTTCTTGTTCTCTAAGTCTTCACATTGTTTATCTCTCACTCCTGAGAGTGTGTGCCTGTTTGCACAGTTTGTCAACATGCAAACAGCTGTTTGTGTGGTAAACAGACCGTGAGTGACAGGATTGTTTGAGTAGTTTCAGCTCTTTGACTGTTAATTAAATCAGTTTCAGCTCCATCTTGTGGCAGAAGTGAAGAACTCCAGCTCTCTAAATGCTGCTGGAATCAAATTCAGTTTTAGCAGCACCCCCCAGTTTACAGTGGGGTGTGCTGTGTCCCATATGTTTTCTATCAGGTTGCAATGAGCTGGTGGTCTGCAGGTTGTGGTCTCTGTGCATTAGAGTATAACAGTGATAGGATTGTTTCAGTCCTCCTGGGCCACCTGTAGTACAGTGCTCTATTATGCACCAGACACTATAATAATTTGTGTGATTTAGCTTTAGTTTCTAGTAGTCGCACACATAGAAGCTGTTAAACGTTAAATGGAATAAAAATAGATCAAATTCTATTTTTCTGTTTGATAAATTTCTGGTATTTTGGAGAAACAGTGTTTTTATTGAGCATCAAAAATGTTTTTCATTACTATGCAGACGTGTCTAAACGTCGCTGTCATGATTTAAAGAGACATTTCTCCACAACTAATATCTCTAATAAAATAATAAAAAGTTAAATTTGCTTCTTTTAGTTGTTCAAATTCAGTAAATGCATAAAAAACATGGGCATGAATCAAACAGGAAAAATAAAACTCTCTCTAAAACAGTATTAGAACCTTTCCTGGTTCAATCATTAACATAATCTACATGACTTTTAGCCGTTAAGGTTCTGTATTAACGTTGTGATGTTGGAGACACCTGAACCGAGGATAATGGTCTTTTTCATTGGACTTCAACCAGTGCTGCTGTCACTAGGACTGACTGTACAGGCTACTGTAGACTTCACCTATAGCGGTGGTTGAAGCAGCCCTCACGTGTCTGAGAGACCTGTTTCCCGTCTTAATGACAGAACTGTAATTGAACCACATTGACATGAAAGAGCTGAAGCCATCTGTGAACAGTTACACTAAGAAAAGCTGATGGAGCGAGGAGAGGACGAAGAAGGAGAGTAAAGAAGGAGAGCTTGTGCCCCTCTCCAGTCTGTTTTCCTTGCTTGTCTACTTCTATATTCTCGTGAGGTGCACTGGTGCATGTGTGAGCGTGCACCCCTGCGTGTTATTTTTGTGGGTGTGTTCTTGTCATGATTGTGGTCCTGCAGGCAGGAAGGGCCCCGGCTGCAGATGTGAGCTGGGCAGGCAGCAGGGAACAGAGCGGCACATTGTACTGGACGTACTGGCTGCAACCTGATCCAGTATCCCGCCATCAGAGAACCACACTGTCTACTGTCACTGCCTGACCCCCCAAAACTCACACACATGCACACACTCCTCCCCTCACCGTTCCTCCCATCGCTGCCCTCGCTTTCTTCATCCCTCTTTCCTTCTCTCATTCCCAGCATTCCTGAGCTGATCCCAAGAAGATGGAAGAGTCACTCCAACTCTCACTTTCCTTCCACCTTTCAAAACACCCTCCCTCCTCTTCCTCTTCCTCTTTCTCTCCCTGCTGTAGAGTGGCGTTAATGGACTGTGGTCCAGACACACAGAGGCAATATTAACGCACCATTTGCTGTGTCTGAGTAAATATTATCATCTGTGGGCCTGTTTGACTGTTAGACACAAGGGATCAGAGTGATTTTAGGGCAGCAGAACTTCACAGATATAGATATTTAAATGGCTTCATAATGCAGCGCTGCAGCTTTTATTAGATTTTTTAACACATTCATATATTATAATAAAGGTAAATGAGCATTTGACTGAGAAGCTGAATGTGTCCGTCTGTGATCAGGAGTTGATTTGTTCACACAGTTGCTAGAAAACATTTTCTTTAACATCAATATGCGTTAAAACACTGTTGAATTCAGGTCACATGTTCAGTGATAGAGTCCTGAGTGGTAAGGGGTTCCTTTAATGCAGATGTGGTCATGGTTGAATAGTTTCTGCATTAATATGATTCTTTGTGATGGAAACTTCAAAGGCTGCGTCCCAGAAGGGTTTGATTATAATCTTTTCATCAGGGCTGTAGCTTCTATCCAAGTCATGCATCACTGGTATCATAGGTTTATTATAAGAGGTGGCACAGCAGGGCTGGCTGTAAATGAATTTAATTGGCTGCTAACAGCAAAGTTAGCTCTCTGGTGCACCTCAAACACAGGGAGTCCAGCCAAGACTGAGCGGGGATAACTGGGATTAGTGAGATGTGAGTACTGGGTGTCACTAACAACTTTAACTTTATAACTGACTCACTTCAAAACCATAGGGACCCGTGGAGATGTTGAAACTGTCTGAGGTAGACGTTATAATTACGTTTAATCTGGGCTCTCGGGCTGCAGAAGTGTGTGTGAGTCTGCTGTTTGGACACACCGGGAGAACGTGTGTGACGCTGACTCGTCATTTCAAATTGAATTAGACAGAGAGCTCGGCATCCAAGTACGTGTGCATGTAGAGCTGTGTTTTTTATGATCTATAGGAGTGTTTTTATTTTAATAGGCATCATATATATGTAACCGCTGCATTCACCAAACTACTGCTCCTCAACCAGACAGTACATGTTGCTTGTGTTAGTAATTAGACAGACACTTCTTTAAGGTTTAACTGCGCATGCTGTGACATGAACAGTTGGTTTACTGTAAATTACTGTGTGTTTAAAATGTTCAGTCAAAACATTTGTTTCCAAAACAGTGAGATGAACATTGAGCAATAACCATAAAATAACAAATTTTCAAAATAAAAGCAGCAAATGTTGAGCTGAAGGTCTGAGGATATTTCTTCTTGTGACCTCTGCATCGACCAACACTTGTGTTAGTGCAGCTGAGGGTGGAGAAACAGACGTGTTCGCCTGATCGTGTGAAACTAGAGACTGGATGTGAGACTGATGATACAGTGTGTGTGTGTGTGTGTGTGTGTGTGTGTGTGTGTGTGTGTGTGTGTGCGTGTGTGTGTGTGTGTGTGTGTGTTTGAGGATGCACATGCGAGTGGGGTTTTTCATTCCTGCGTTCTCGTGTGTGTCCGTTCGTGTCGGGTGAAACTGTCAAATGATTGTGTCCTTAAACAAACATTCAACAGCCGCTTGTTTCAGCTGCTTGATAAATGTGAGCAGAATAGAAGCCACTGTTTCTACTCTGAGTTTTACTGTACATGGTTCATATACGTGACTTGGACTTTTGCCCATTTCCTCTGGCACAGTGCTGCCTTTCTTACACTTTACCTAAATGTTCAGTGGACGTCGCCTCCACCTGCTCCATGTGTGTTAAAGATGAGGTTTTCTATCTTCTGGTCACTTCTACTGTGATTTCCCTGCAGACTGTAGGATGTTTGGTCTGAGACGTTGTCTTTTTAATGTGTTTAATGTTGTTAATTGTTTTTTGTGTAGATTTCTTTCCTTCTCTCCAGTTTCATTGTTAGAAAACATCACAGAGCAGGATAAGTGCTGAGTGTGTAATTTACAGATGGGAAATTACAGGAAGTCTCTGCAATGAAGTTTCAGCTCTGACACTGTCCTGTAGACATGAATCTTGATTCAACTTGTTAACAGTAATTATAGATTTAAGCTGCTGTCATTTACAAAAACCATTATTAGAAATAATAATAATCTAATTTATTAAATATAATAAAAGAAAACGTCCCTTGTCTTTCTGTCTCCATCAGACCCAGTGGACGTTCTGAGAGCTTTGCAGGTTCCCTCTCTCCCTGAGGGTGTGAAGAAAGTCCCTGGCTTCTGCACATCTCGTCGCTCCAGCAGCCCCGATCATGCTTATCGCATCACCAAGAAGGCCCAGATCTCTGCCCCCACCAAGCAGCTCTTCTCAGGTAGGGTTCAGCTGGACTGGACGTCATGTGTCTTAGTATTTGGAGAGATTTAGGGTCTAGTTTTTATTTTGACAGGTAACACATTTACAGCATACGTTAACTAACATATACTTTGGTATGTTTGGTGATATTTAATATTTACCATGAGATCCAGAGTTCAGACACCTGTAATTATCTCTGCAGGTTACTTATGTCTGAACGTATCTCATCTCTTGGCTAAGTGAGGCTGTTGTTCTCTACTCCTGGATATAAAGTATAATTATGTGTTTCAGAGCTGGAGCTGAGTTAAACTGTGTGGGACGAAAAACCTTAAGACAAAAAAGTAGAAAACTATCTGACACCCTGGAGCAAGAAGAGAAAAGGCAAAGTGGTACTTATGTGGCTGTGAGGGAAAAGTCCTAAAAAGTCAAAGCTGATTTTTAACTAGTTTCCTGAACTTTAGCCTTCGTTCTCCAGCTGTGTCCAGATGTTATTACGAGTCCTCATCGTCAGATCTCTCACCTGTATTATCACTTACTTCTGTTTCTTCACCATCCATCCATCCTCGACCTCCCTCCTCCTCAATAAATAATACTCAGTTCATTCATCCTTCTGCACTTAATCTTTGTTTTCCTCCTTCTTCTCCTTTTTTCTTTTACCCTCTGTAAATGGTTCATTTTTATCCTCTGACCATCTCTTTCTTCCTTCGCCTCGTCTCCCTCTTCCTTCAACCACAGGTCGCTTCCCAGAGAACTTCTCCCTCATGGCTCTGGTTAAGGCTCAGGCTGGTCTCCAGGCCTTCCTCCTCTCCATCTACAGCGAGCAGGGCATCCAGCAGCTGGGCGTTGAAATGGGACGCTCACCTGTTTTCCTGTACGAGGACCAGAACGGCAAACCAGCCCCTGAGGACTACCCCCTGTTCCGAGGCGTCAACCTGGCTGATGGCAAGTCAGTAACCAGCACCGACCAGTTTGTGACTGGTTGACATGACACAGTTTGTTTGAGTTGTGGGGTGTTTTTCAATATCTTAGTCAGAGCTGTCATCACGTCACACATTTACTCGCCTTCGGTTCCTGCTCTTCGTCTCTAGGTGGCATCGCATTGCTTTCTCAGTTTCCAAGAAAAACGTGACCCTGCTGCTGGACTGCAAGAAGAAGATGACCCGACCTCTGCCCCGCGGCAACAACGCAGAGATCGACACCAATGGCATCACAGTGTTCGGAGCTCGTCTGCTCGATGAGGAGGTTTTCCAGGTGAGCACCTTGACAAACAGTTACTGTCTGGGGGCTGTACCAAAGTTTTAATTGTAAAATCAAGCAGTATTGTTGGTGCTGTGCATTAGATTTGCATGTTGTGCTCAATTTAGTGCAAGTAATTAAAGCATTTATCAAGATTTAAAACTCAATAATACCTGTAAGGTGTAACAGTCAGGTGACCGTGTTTTGTCAACCATGCTGTAATCAATCCTTCTGCAAATACAGGCCTAAAAATGATGCTTGACTCAAGCCTCATTTTAGCTTTAGATACACATATGAAAACATTTTTTTTTACACAGAATAAGGATGTGTATATTGGTCTGCTTCACTTCCATTTAACTTGCTTTAGGGACCTCTTCATGGCTTCAAGTTAAACCTCTTCTCTGTTCATGGGGGCACCTGTAATTGTAAATTATCATTTAATGTAGTTTAAAACTTTCCACTTAGCCTCTAATATATGACCCAGCTGAACATGGTTTTATTAATCTGTCTAAGTCTTTTTGTTTTCTCCACAGGGAGACATCCAGCAGCTGCTGATCGCCTCCAACCCCCAGGCCGCCTATGACTTCTGTGAACACTACAGCCCAGACTGTGACTCCCCTCTGCCCAAGACCCAGGCTCAGGACCCCAACACATACGTGAGTAAAACAACACAAGTTCATACACAGGAATAAATGATTAGCGCTTCTCCACATGTATGAAACTCATTAAACTTCCCACAGGTGACAATAACTAGACTTTATAATTCACTTACTGTATGTCATGTTCACAAACAGTACAAACAAAACCCACATAACAACGACTGCTGAGAAGCTTCTGAACAACCTCAGACAGATCAACACTATTCTCACACAACCCATTCGTAAAACTGTAGGATCATCTGTAGCTCTGATAAACGAGATCCAAACAGAACCTGAGGACTTTTTATTCATTTCCTGTGACAGTTTTTAAAAGATCACTTACTATTAGAAGAAGAAGAATAAACAATTTACTGGTTTTAAAGAGTCTCGTTATTTTTTCTTCATCTCAATCTAAATCCCCATTAGATTAATTAATTAATTAAAAGATGTGACGTCTTAAATCAGAAAGGTTTGACTTTACGTCTGTGCCACATGCACCAGAAAATGAACAAAAGGTCCTCAGGTTGAGTTTGGGTTGTCTGATAACATCATCAAAGTGCTGCTCTCTCTCTCTCTCTCTCTTTCTGTCTGCCTCACTCATCCCTGTCATCAGCAACAGTTCGTATCCCTCCTCTTTCCACTTCACCTCATCTGACTCTGTGTCACTGAGGTAACTGAAGAAAAGCAAAGGCTACACAGCACCCTTCATTTCCCACTCACATTACATCTGAGAATCTGAAGCATGAAGATACGTTTTAGCACTAGATTATTTCTCACTTTTACCTCAATGTTACACAGACAGGTCGGGGAAAGAGGATGAAACAAGCCAACATTAATTAATTAATGTTTTACTCTAATCATTTCCCATGGATTGAAAGAAAGTGAACTCCATCACTACATAAAACAAGTGAAGTTAAATTCTGGTTAAATTGAGACACACAGAATAAGAATTTGGCATGAAGATGACTTAAGGTGGAGCCTCTTTTCTTACTGAGACTGGTTGTGCACATTTTAGGCTCTGAACACTTTGCACGCTGACTTATTCTTTGAATTGAATATTTGGGAGCTGACAGGTCTCAGACACCAGCTGCATCACAAAGTAACATGAGGATGAATTGAATCTGCATTGATCCAACCAAAGTACACAGTCTTTGTCTTATAAACCTGCATGATCTTACATCATACAGTCACTGGCCGTGTCGATGCTGTTGAGATGACTGCTCTGTGAATGAATATAAATCACTGTGGTTTTATTCATTGCCTTTATTAAATATTATTATATTTATTTTTGCTCTTTCCTTATTCATCAGTGGCGTCTGTGTATGAACTTTTATTTTATTTCAACACCTTTTAACCTACAGCACAGACTCCTGATGATGAATGGAAAGAATAAAAGCTTTGTATTTTCTCATTATCTCCTCTGCCGTCTCTCACTCTCTTTATTTTTTATTCTGTTGCTGCTTCATCCCACATTCACCACTTTTCTTTTTCACCTTTATTCAACCTCTCAGTTCAATCTCTCCCTTTATACATTCCTCTCCTTCCATTCATCCTGCTTTCATGCCCCCTCCCTCACACTGCCAACTCATGCCTCCCTCCATCCTTCCCATCTTTCCATTCCTCCATCTCTCTCAGTACTTTGATGAGGAGCAGGATGACCATGAATACCCCTATTATTATGAGGAAACAACAGTGTTGTCTCCTCCTCTGTGGCTCCCTCCCCTCAACACTGGGACCCCCAGAGAGGGGTTTGTGGAAGGGAAGGAAAATAAAAACTAGAGCAATGACATGATTCATAATAAAGGTTTAAATAAATTAACATTACATTGTATTTTTACCTTTAGTTCTCCATTTACCTCTCTCCTCCCTCATCACTCCACACCTCCCTTATTTAATTCACCTCTCACGCATCTCCACCGAGTTTCAACCATCTCGTCACACAGGAATAACCTTTGCTCCTTGTGATATTTTGTCATTTATATGTTGTCATACTGTATATATGTGTGTGTGTATGAGTGTGTGTTGAGATGTGGCTAAGTGGGGGCACTGGGGTGGTACAGGTGCAGCTGTGTTGTCATACACACACACAGGTCTTCAGTATTCACTCCTACCTCATATTTATCACACCAAACAACTGTTAACCAAATAAAATCTGTCAGAAAATAGTTAAAACATTTTGATAACTTAAAAAATTGCAAGTTGAAATTTACGAAGAAGCACATGGTGAAAGTTTTGTGGACATTCTGTACATGCAAACACACTTTAGCACAGGAAACACATAATAAAATGTTGTGGCTTTGTGCAAGAGTCAATAACAAATAAGTAAAATAAGTTTTGTTATAATTTGCATTGTGTGCAACAGAGGTGGGGTTTGTCACACAAAGGTGTTGAGTTGATCATCACAGAACAGGATCATTATTTCCTGTGGCTGATTTTTCATTGCATGCTCATCGATGTCAAACTCCCCTCATTTATTTTCACAGGTGATTTTAAAAAACCTTTAGCTCGTCCATGTTGTCTTGTCACTTGCATGATTTCTTATTGTCTTGGAAGATGTCACCGCATGCACCTACTGTGTTTCTGTGTTATCGTCAGTGCACATGTGTTTCTGTTGGTAAATGCATTTGTGGTTGTACATCAGAGTATTGTGTAGCATACATCACATACATGTATGCAACAGTCTGTCCCTTTTAGGTCTGGTTGTTTTCTTTTTTGCATATTTGAAGAGTTGATATTTACATTTTCTCTTCACATTCACGTTTATTTATTTGGGTGTTTTTTTGTTTGTTTTGTTTTTTTTGGTACAATTTGTTTACAATTTTCATTAGCATCATGCATGAGTACAGCAGTTTTCACTGTAGTATCATCTGACTAACATGCACTTGCATGCTGACCTGCCCTCTTTCCTTGTTTGCATGACTAAACAGCAGCAACCTTTTCTGTCTTGCAGTTGTTGGACTGCTCTGTGCATTATAAACAGTGTGTGTGAGCACAACAGGTCAGTGCTTAGATAGTATGAATGTTTTGTGTGTGTCTTTACAGTGTGTGTGTGTGTGTGTGTGTGTGTCCAGCACCAGCTTTACCTGATTAGCCACGCCCTCAGTGTCTCTGCCAAACCACAGGCTCCAATCTTTATTAGCACAAAGATGCTGCTTTGTCGTTTAGTATTGGGAATGGCATTACTGGAGAGATCAGCAAAGACATGTCACTTGAGATTTGATTTGTTTAGTTACTTGTACTTTTTCAGTTGCATTAATGTTTTTAAAACCTGTATTAATGATGTGCTGTATCCAGTAATGCCTGCACAGTCTCAGTAAATCATCCAAGCCTTAGCCATCTTTATGTCATTGTTTCTCAAAACATCCACTCTTCTCTTTCTCTCTCCTTCTGTCCATCCCTTGTTTGTGCTTTTCACCCCCCTCCCAACCCTTCCATATATCTCTGTCTTCCTTCACTCTCTGTGTCTTCATCAATATGCACTCTTACATACTAAACTACATCAACCACACAATAATGGACATTAGAAGAAGGAAGTCAATGGAAAAGCAGCCCCCACTAAATCCAACCTTCTCAAACCCAAACCCACTCCACCAAAGCCAGCCAAGTCTGGAAAATTCAAAATAGTCAAGACACCTATCCCCACCAAAGCTCCTAAAACATCCAAATCAAAGCCCACTGCTGCTGAGATTCTGTTGTCTAAGATCAAACCAACAGCAGCAGCTAAATCTAAGACCACACCTGCCCCAGCCAAGAATGGAAATAGTAAAACAGCTGCCGAGAAGAAAGCTAATGGTGCAGCTAAAGCCAATGGTAATGGGAAAGCAGCTGTATCTAAGCCTACAGCTCAGGCCAAGGTGAATGGAAATGGAAAATCCTCAGCTGAAAAGAAAGTTAATGCAAAAGTCACTGCTGCACCTAAGGTTAATGGAAACGGCAAAGTTACAACAGAGAAGAAAGCCAATGGTAACAGCAAAGTGAACGGCAAAGCTGAGAATAAAGTCAATGGTGAGGCTAAGGCCAGTGGCAAAGCTGCTGCAAATCAGGCAAAGACTGAAACCACTACAAAAGCAAAGACTGAGAAGGTTAAAGCAGAAACTAATAAAGCACCTAAACCCACTAAAGCATCAAAACCAAAGGCTCCGGCCACCAAAGCTCCAACAGCAAAAACTGTTGACACCAAACTTAAAGTTTCTTTCCAGTCAACAGCGCCCAACAAAGTAGCTCCAACGTCTGCCAATGTCCGTCCCACTCCTCCCAGACCCACAAAATACAAGCTGGACAATAATGTCAAGTCTCTGCACAAACCTTTCCCACCCTTTGACAAGACCGAGCGGAGCGGAACTGCCGTCCCAACGAAGAGATTTAGCAGCGGTTATCAACAGGTACAACAGGAGGGCTCACGTTTGGGTCGGTGTGTCCAAGCTCGTATGTCCCATCTGTCCCATCTGGTAGCCAGCTCTTTCCACCATCCAGGGTGAAACAGTCCTCAATGGTGCACAGTCTGGTCTACAGAATGGAAGTTGGTTCATACCACGCTGGACACCTCCTCTGTTTATATATCATATGATCTTCATGATCACCTTTACTTCTCCATATGATATGATACAGCGGTGCACATTGAAGCATGGCTAAATGTACAGCTTGATTCTTCACTTCATACTCTAATCTTCACTGGATTCTCAAAACCTGAATACACTCCAGCACTTTCTTTTCCGGGAGAACATTTAGTACAATTCAAACGAATGAGCATGGACTGCTACGGCACAGAAACCTGTGCTATCACATTCTGCACACATGCAACACAACAGAACTCCCTGTGTCTCTCTGTCTCTCTCTCTTTGTACCTGTGTTTTCTCTCTGGTCATATTTTATATCAAATATGAAAACAGCAGCCTCACAGAAACACTACAGCTTCAGTTTCAGTCATTGTGAGTCTGCAAAACTGATGAACTGACTGAACAGGATTATGTTGTGTGAGGCTGTTGATTGGTGTTGTCTCTGTGTTTTCTGGTCTTGGGTGAAACTAGACATCCCAAAGCATCAAGTGATGATGTTTTCATCTGAAGGGATGGATAGAGGCTCTGGGTTTTACTTCCACTAAGAGCTGACTTCACCCTTTCGTGAATCTTGGCTTTGTGAGCTTTAAGAAGCAAAAATGGTTCAACAATACAAAGAAAAGAAATCTCAGCAGTGAAACGTTCGACGACTCCCTAAATATTGCACATGGCAAAATTTATAGTCGTCACGATTCTAAAACCACCTGAAATTTCTTTTCTAAAATGGATCTTTGCAGCTTCAAAAATGTGAGTTGCCTGCGTTTGGCAGCCGCAGTTTTATGATGTGTTCCATTTTCATTTCCATCGTTACCTACGAGCAGACTTTGAACTAACCGCGCTCTTCCAATCAAATCTGCTTACCTCCTCCCTGCTCCCCAACTCCTGTCAACTTGACAATTTAGGATGTAAACACTGAACTTTCCGAGGCTGGCCACACCCCTACAGAGACTGATTATTTCTATGAGGAGACGCTCCCAGTGCCAGAGGGTGAGGTGACTGGAGAAGAAGTGATGCCAGAACAGGTAACGAGGACATTACACACTGATCCGTGACACAGAGGAGTCAGAAACCGACAGCAGTGGTGGAGATGATCGAAATCTGTTAGGAGCTATATTCACAATTTGTCTTAAAACTGTTGATATGAAGATAGAAACTGTTTTTTCTCTTTTAAACCAGAGCAGTTGTTTGTGTAATTGTTATAAGACAGAGTTAAAACAGAAAATAAAATGTGAAACATAGCTTCTTATATTTATATTAGTTAATATTTTCTTGCACTTTTATACATAAAAACATGACAGTTTATAAAATATGATGTTTTGCTGCACAAAAACAAAACTAGCAATGAAATTAGAGCCAAAGTATTAATCAATGAGCTCATTAGTTTAAAATTAATAGCAATTCACTGTGTAGTTACGTTTATGTTTTATAATTTTAACGTTAAGGTTTAATGTCTGGACTTTATACTGCAACTTTCCCATATGTTTTTTTTACAAGTGCCTCAACAAGTCATGAGAAAAATAATGATTATTTGTAGATTATTTTAGAAAGTAGTTATATTTAGCACTACACTAACAAACTAAAGCAGCAAAATGATCTAATGCCATACACTACATATAATAAACAGAGGCTCGTTTTCCTAATTGAACTGCACTTAAGTAAAGACTCTGAACACTTTCTCCACCACTGGTTGACAGAATAGTTACAATAACTAGAATTAAATCCTAAACCTTCACCCGCCCCATGAATAAATCATCATCACAAGAGATTTTAATCACCAGAAGGGGAAGACGGTGTTTAACCCGTGTGGTGGTGAGCCCAGTCCTTGTAGTTTGTAGTCTGTAGAAGTAGTTTTCCTCTTTTCTAACCATCACTGTTTTGTTGGCACTGATGCCTCCTGACAAGACATAACAGGAACTCTCTTCCAAAAGATAATGCACCACATTCATCTGCTTATACCATCAAACATGTGTATGTGGTTCCTCGTTTTCCTAACAACAAGGTTCCTGCTTTGTTCTCATCTCACGATCTGTGATTCTTCAGGTTCTGATCTTGACATAAGAACAAAAACCTTGTGAAAAGGAGATTCACATGGGGATGTTTGAATCGGAGTTTAACCACAGCAGTAAAAGGAGATGAATATAATGCATTTTAGTTTGAGAGAGTCGAACAGAACTAGAGTAAACAGCAGCTGCTGTGACCGCTCTGTTTCTCATAGTTCTCTTATTTTAGCAGTAATTCACTATTTTGTTTTTATAAGTTGATTATTTCTTTTTTTTTTCTTTAATATATATATTTAATATGATGCTACTATAAGTTTCTACTGCTGTTTTAGAGATAAATAATCCCTGTGGTATATTTTAGGAACAAATATACTCATTATTCAGTTTAATCCCTCTGGATTCATATTTGTTAAACACTCATGGTAAGTAAAATAGAATATAAATAGTTTTTGCTTTGCACAGCACGTAGCAGCAGCTGGTTTTCACAGTGTCTCATCTCCATTCTGTGTGTAAACAGTTTAGTTAATATATTTGACCACATTTGGAGAAATCATTTCGTCTCCACACACAAACTGATGATGAGACTCTTTAGTGAAACACAAAAGCTCAACAACAGATGATTGACAGAAACTTTAAGGTGACAGGATGAACCTGCTGAACATCAGCCTGAAGTTAGTGGACATTAGTCTGTCAGATGTCTTTTTGTTTTCTGTCCTTGTCACTGTTTGTTTGCTGAAGGTAAGACTCACTTCTTTTCATATATGCCCCCCCCCCCTTTCACTCTCCTTCATTCTTTTATCTCTGTTCCTTTCACTAACATTTCCCCTTCATATAAACCTCTCCCTCCTCTTCCACTTTTCCCCTCCTCTCCTTATTTTCCTCCACTTGACTCCTCCTCTCGTGCACCTCCATCTGTCCCATCACGGCTCTGATAAACCCAACCCAGCCCCAGGTCGAAACTGTGCTGGTTGGAGAGGAGGTGGAGGCCACCAATGAGGGCGGTGTGGGCGAGGAGGAGTTCACTGAGGAGTATGTGACAGGGGACGTGGGCCTTAGGGAATACGACTATTCCTACAGAGACTACCATGAGCCAGTAAGGGAGACGGGAGAGGGCGACGCCAACATGGGCCCCGCCCTGTCCGCTGTGACAGACGAGGGAGGCGTAAGTTATTTTGCTTCAGAGGCAAAAAAACAAAATCAGTTTCAACCAATGCTGAAACCTGGTCAGTGTCCTCTCGGGTGACTTCTCTGAGTTTGCTGTTGTTTTTATACAAAGATATAAGAGCACGGTGTCGAAAAACTTAATATATAGACATAGCCAATATTATTATTATTATTATTATTATTATTATTATTATTATTATTATTATTATTATTATTATTGTTATTATTATTTAGTTTTTGTCCTACTCAAACTGCCTCCGTGCGTCAGATTTCATACTGTGCAGCTCAATCAGTCTCTGAGATTCATGTGTTTGAATGTGTTTCAAATACTTCACGCACCGAGACCGAGTTCCAACATCATGGCTGAAATGGGTTTTATTCTGTATGGTCTATAGTCATGGATGGATTATAGGAAAGTGGCCCCCACCCATCAATACAGGACCCCCCAGACCCTAAAAGAGGCACAATATGACTATAAATAAGACTTGTGGTCATTTTGAGTCTGTTTTTAGTTGTCATGTGTCTGTTTGTGGTTATAATTCAGCTCTTTCTGCTTATTTTGCACCTTTTGACTTTCAAATAAGAAACATCACCTTAGAACGAGGTTCTCCCCTTTCGGGCCCTCAGGTCCACCCAGTAATCCATCCATGAGTATAGTGAGTATCTCAGGCACAGTCAGAAAAGCTACTCCAGTATTTAAAGCTACTTGGATCCTGATGGACATTAAGAATAAATCCAACTTTAACATACTGTTCACTGCTTAAAGAGGCATTTTAAAGAGCAGCTAACATCCAGTTGCTGCATCTTTTGTTTTTAATGCCGTTGATCTGAGTGCACAGCTTCATTAAAAGACCAGTTTCTGAGAGAAACTCTTTAAGTAACGAACCAACTGACTGAAGAACCATTAAACCAGGTTTTTGTTTTGTCATCTATGTATTTTCCTCATTGGGAAAAGTAAATAAAGTTTGATATAAGAGTAAAGTGTCTTTACTAACTCAGCCGTGTTGTTGGCTACATGTGTGTTTTCCTCAGGCTGCTGTCAGAGGCCAGAAAGGAGAGAAAGGAGAACCTGCCGTCTTGGAACCGGTGAGACACTAATTAAGAGCAGTTTTACCTGAGTAGGTCGGACGGAGCATTTCCAAATGTTAATTAAACTGGTATTTCTTTGATGTATGTTTCAGTATTAAAATGCTGAAATAACATAATTAATCTTAAATGTAGCTGTTGAAATGACAAATCTCCATTAAGTAATATGTAATATAAATTAAACCAGTTCATTACAAACTCATGACTTCTTATTTCTGCAACATACGTTAATTACGTCTCTAACTGTATTTTCATTTTTGCAGGGTATGCTGATTGAAGGACCTCCAGGACCGGAGGGACCTGCTGTAAGTAAATTATGTTTGTTTGAATATTAGCTTGTCTCTCCTCACTCTTCTAGGTTCTGACTTTAAATCATGATGAGTTGAACTACGTGTTTTAATGTTTTGGGTTTTGACCATTAACATTATTTTCCTGGTGTTTATAATGTTGCAGCACTGTCATCAAACTTCACTTGAATTTGACAAAGAAAATTACACTTTATTGAGTATTTAATATTTTAACAACCTACTTCATCTCTTTCAGGGTCCTACTGGCCCCCCTGGCTCTTCTGGACCTCCTGGCTCGGTTGGTGATCCTGGAGAGAGGGTGAGTGTTTCACTCAGAAATTCAGGTTGGGAAACATAGTGTGCAGAAAATTCAGAGGTTCTTGTAGGTGCATTTTGAAATTGAGTGATTTCACATTGACTCTTTTCTGCCGGTTCTTTGCTTCCTCTCTCCATCCTACAGGGTCCTCCTGGTCGGGCTGGTCTGCCTGGAGCTGATGGAGTTCCTGGACCTCCTGGAACCTCCGTCATGCTGCCTGTGAGTCACGTCCAGCTCGTGGTTCTCGGCAAATGTTTCGCAGATATCTTTAAAATATTCTGTAAACTGTAGTTCTGTGTGTTCACTTACTTTTTATGATGATTCAACAATGATTTTGTTAAAAACACTGTTTGAGGTTCCTCACTCACCACAGCTGCAGTCTAAAATGCTTTTCTTGATAAATTATTTTTCTTTCTTTCATCCTTTTGTTTTTCTTTCTGCAGTTCCGCTTCGGTCAGAGTGGAGGAGATAAGGGTCCTGTAGTTTCTGCACAGGAGGCTCAGGCAGCCGCCATCTTGTCTCAAGCCAGAGTCAGTGATCACTTTCTTTCTATATTTTTTATATTTTAACTGTAAAGACATGAGTACACTGATCCACATATGATGTTTAACAAGCTGCATGATTTTTTATCTTGACTTGTCTCTAGATGGCTCTGAAAGGACCTCCTGGACCAATGGGATACACTGGACGACCTGGACCTCTGGTATGTTACCCGTCACCTGGATCCGGTTGTACACTTCATGAAGTGGTCATGATGGTTATAATCACTGTGTGTGTGTTTCAGGGAACTCCTGGAAGTCCTGGTCTGAAGGGAGAGAGTGGAGACCCTGGTCCTCAGGTGAGAATAAACCTGACCTCACATCAGAACATAAATTCAGTAATAAACCGTATCATTCTACAGATTTATCATGATTATTTATCAAAGATGTAAAATACATTTTTCAGGGGCCCAGGGGGCCACAAGGTTTGCTGGGACCTCCAGGCAAATCAGGAAGAAGAGTGAGTATAATAAACAACAAGCACTTCAAGATTCTTTTTCCCTTTGTTTAATGAAGACGTCAGGATATAACAATTCATTATAGCTGGTGTTATAAGTTTATATTTCTGTAATAACACTGCAGCTGTGTAAACTTCATGTGCTTTTAACAGGGTCGTGCTGGAGCCGATGGAGCCAGAGGAATGCCAGGAGAGCCTGGAATCAAGGTAACCTCCCTAATATAAGTTATATTTACATGAGCAGCAATTTAAATGCACCAGCGACACAGTTTGTCAATTGAAGGTTTTTTTAATATTGGGATTGTGAAATGGTAAATGTGCTTTCTGTCAGGCTCCACAGGAGAAGAATCAACCTAACCTTTACTTTGTTTGGTATTTTTTGATGTTGTTAAATTAATGTTATCTGCTAAATTAGAACTAATAATAACTTAGTGTCTGTGTGACTTTCTCAGGGTGACCGTGGTTTTGATGGTCTTCCTGGTTTACCTGGTGACAAAGGACACAGAGTGAGTCAACAGCAAAACAATCACACATACAGTCATCTTTATATGAGTGGTGTTAGTAGTAAAATATTGTTAACTTTAATATTCAATTATCTTTTATCCCTGCAGGGTGATACAGGAGCATTGGGACCCCCAGGACCTCAAGGAGAGGACGGAGAGAGGGTACAAACACATAAATATAAATGTCTAAATATCTAAAATGATTCCAAATGTCTGTTAACAACCAGCATGTTTCCATCCTTCACCTGTTGTTTCTACGTGTGTGTTTCCAGGGAGACGACGGAGACGTTGGACCCAGGGGTCTCCCAGGTGAACCAGTGAGTGTTTCCATGACAACCCAGCAGATTTTAATTATCTCCTTTTTTTTCATCTGTGCTTCTCGTGTCACAACATTCAAAGTGTTCATGCAGAATTTAGTTTAAACTTTTAACTTCATGTCTGAAATGTTTGGATATGGATTTATAATATATAAATCCATTATTCTGATCACTTGTCCTCTTAAAGGTTGCAGGGGTGATGGAGCTCATCCCAGATTGACATGTGACAGCTGATAACGGGCTGTTGTCGTCTGATCTGGGCTTGTGTGTCTCTTTGTGTCACTCTGTTTTGCACTTTTGTGTCTTTTCACTGATGTGTTCTTGTGTATTTGTGTGTATTTTTAGGGACCTCGTGGTTTGCTCGGGCCTAAAGGTCCTCCTGGAATCTCTGGACCTCCTGTGAGTAGAAACTATTTCAAATCGTATCGAGCTGCTGTTATTTTAGCGACATTGTTTTGGTTTTTCCTCCCACAGCACCTCCTGAAAAAACAGCTTGAGTCTCGATATACTAAGACGGGGATATCCAGTCATCTAAAAATTAGCATGTGAAGTTCCCACAGTCACCTCAGAACAACTTACAGACACTCAGAATTTATGCAGCCAAGCCTCAAGCATCAATCTGACACTGATACGTTATATTTATATGTGCTAAAGCTGTTTGTCTGTGTGACAGAACAGTGGCTAAAGAACAGTGAACAGTAAAGAACAGTGCTCCACAGATTTAGCAATGAAAACAAAGCTGCTAATTACACCTGTAACAAGTGTTGGGCTGTTTTTGTTTTACTGATCAATAATAAATTATATGTCAAACAGCGAAAACATAGAGGTGGCCCTGTATAAACAATAACAAAATAATTACATGGGAAAAAATAATAAACTTTCTAAAATGACATAAATACAATATTGTTATATAGTCTAAAATCAGTGGAGTTTACCTTTAAGGAGCTGGGTAAAAAACCTATACTTTAGTGAATTATTAGTGTTATTGAATGATTTTAATCATTAATGTTTACATCTGTGTGATTTTTTTCTCTTCACTCTCTTTTTTCAGGGTGTACGAGGAAACGACGGGCACCAAGGTCCCAAGGGAAACTTGGTCAGTGTCACTATGAGTCTTCACCACCGCCTTCTACTCCTGAATCATTAATTATCAGTAGCTGAAAACTGATTCTGTCCTGCTGCATTTGACATCACTTTATCTTTTGTTTCCGTCTCTCAGGGCCCACAAGGAGAGCCAGGACCTCCAGGTCAGCAGGGAACCCCAGGAACTCAGGTGAGACCGAGGACACACCTGGAGAATATGTGTGATATTAACCTTTTATCAAATGACCGTGTGCTAAAGAGTAATGAAAAAAAAACAATAAAATCCATTAATGTTGAGTGTGTATCGAGTCCACACGTTGAACATGTGTCTCATGTGTTTGTTGTTTATTCATTCGTTTATTTCTACAGGGAACTCCAGGACCTCAGGGAGCTCTTGGACCCCCAGGAGAGAAAGTAAGAAACCAAAAATACTGAATCTTAAAAAGTACCTCAACATGTCAACATACAGCAGAATGACCAGAATGAACGCATCACTTTTACTCATTAAAGCCTTTTAACTAATGAAGCAGAGATGAAAGAAATCTTTAAAATCAAAGGTCCTGTTTGAGTTCAAGTCTCTGTTTTTTTTGTGTAACTGAAAACAAAGATCAGGTTCTTTAATGTGATGGTTTTAACAATAAGTCACATATTTACTACTGAATACAAAAACACAAACAATAAATATGCACAAACATCATGTTTATTTTCTTTCTTGCTATAAATTACATTACAGAAATTACAAGATCGATCCCACAGTCTGTTAAAATATGAAGTTATATCCAGCAGCTGATAAACTTTGCTTATTATAGAGACTGGAAACTGGGTCTTCACCTCTATGAAACAGCAGCTGAAGTAGAACTGAAATGAAACATGTTTCTTTCTTTTATAAAAGAGCTTCAGTTACTACTTTAAAAGCATGAGTAGCATTTAGTGACATGAACAGGACTCAGGACTCTGCACCTGATTCTCTCATTTGTTCATGTGATCATCCATGTGTTGTCATTTATGGATGGAAACTTTTCTATTCAGTAGCTTCTCAGTTTTTAGAACAGGTTATAAACAGTGGACAGAGAGTCATGTGTTGTGTTTCTGGGTCTTACAACAACTCATTTATTTCACTTCACCCTCCTTGTCTTCTTCAGGGTCCCACAGGAAAACCAGGTCTTCCAGGAATGCCCGGAGCCGACGGACCTCCTGTACGTTTGTTGCTTCTTTCTTATTTTCTTAGTTTTTATCGTTATAACTGAATTAAGTCGACTTTGTTCACACGTGTCGTCTTTTCTGAGACTCGAGCTCTGTGACTTCTTTTCTCAGGGTCACCCAGGAAAAGAGGGACCTTCTGGCACCAAAGGAAACCAGGTGGGTGTTGATTGTGATGGAACCACATCAGTTCACATCTCTTCTATCTAAATAAATACACACATCTATTAAATACAACTTATAGAGAAAGAAACATATCAGGTACATCTGTTGGATTAAATAAGACACTAGCTTTACTGGTGCAGTTACTATGTTTTGTACATGTTATAAGTAAAGTAAGTTAAGTAAACTTCAACATATTTTCATTGATTCATCTATTGTGTATTTATAAAGTGTTTTTCTTTAATCTTATCCAGGGTCCCAACGGTCCTCAGGGGCCCATCGGCTATCCTGGCCCTCGTGGCATCAAGGTCAGCATCTCTAATCTCTAAGAATCATCAGTTTGCAGTTTGTTTTCCATTTAATGTATTAAATTAGTTTTGTAAACACAGTGAAACAAAGCTCAAATATTTCTTAATATCTCAGTGTTTTGATGATTTAACGCTGTGATTGCAGGGAGAACAAGGAATCCGTGGACTGAAGGGCCACAAGGGAGAGAAGGTGAGAGATTTATCAGAGAATAATATTTAAAGTTGCTCATCGCATCAACTAATGATATTATACACCTGGTGAACTATGCTAATGTTTACAGTTTTAATTAAAAATAGCTATATGTTAAATAAAATTTAAAAAAAGATTGATATATAGTTTTGCTGCATATTTATTTGTTTATATTGTGTGTGTGTGTGTTTTAGGGAGAAGATGGTTTCCCAGGAATTAAGGGAGATTTTGGTTCTAAGGGAGAACGGGTAAGACAGATTACTACAGTAACTAGTTGGTTCAACGATGTGATAAATCATCTTTTTAATAATTTACTGGATCAGTTCAGTTTATTGTGTTGATGTATTCTGATGGTTTTTCTCTCCCATCTTCTCACAGGGTGAGCTTGGAGTACCAGGACCCAGAGGAGAGGACGGTCCAGAGGGACCAAAGGGTCGCGTTGGACCCCCTGGTGAGATCGGACAAATTGGACTAGTTGGAGAGAAGGTACAAACTGTTCAGTGAAGACACATGATTACATGAGAATAGAGGTTACTGAGTCTATTGGAGCTGATTTCAGTTTAATTCATAGTTCCTGAACATCTATCAACATCTATCAACATGTTTCCGGGTTGTTTAAAATAGAAGAATGTTTCCTCTTTAATCATGTATTAAGTGTGGAGATGTCACTGTGCTGCCCTCTTGTGGTTAAAAGTGCACTTAGCTGAAACAGGTGTAATATTTACTCAACAGATTTGATTGATAATATGACTACAGCACACCTGAGCACAGTGTCAGTTTCCTCTGATTAACTCTTCATATTATGATCAAATCTATTAATAATTCATTAATTCATTTATTGGTCATATTTATTTATTTATAGTACTGTTACAACTTTGTTATATTAATGTAAAGGATAACGATTAATGGTCGGATCATGTGATTCCAGGGTAAACTTGGTGTACCTGGACTTCCTGGATATCCTGGAAGACAAGGACCAAAGGTAAAAGATAAACAACTTATCTGTCTTCTAATCCTTCTGCTGTCACACTGATGTTCACCTGATCCCTGCGGGGTGAGAAACAACACAGATGTTAAGATGTGGATTTGTTTTTTAGGGATCTCTTGGATTCCCAGGATTCCCAGGATCAAATGGCGAGAAGGGAACAAGGGTAAGTCGATGGTTCTGTGGAAGATTAATTATTACTAGACCTGTGGATGCTGCAGGTGAAGTAACACTGTCAGTTCATATGTACAGATTACTTCTGTCTGACTGATCCTGTGTTTTTATTTTCAGGGTCTTTCAGGCAAAGCAGGACCAAGAGGACAAAGAGGACCAACGGTACAGTTTCACTTTTATCAGACTTTTCTGCTCAGAGGATGACAAAAACATTCATAACATATGGTAAACATACATTTTTTTTGCCTGCATTAAGGAGTAACTTTTAGGTCTGAGTTCAGTTTCTAATTCAATCTCAGTCTAATTAGCAGCTTAGCAAAGTGTAATATGTAGGTTTGTACAGTAACGTCCAGCACTGTGAGGGAGAACATCATGTTGATTTGAGACGTTTGAAGGTGAATATTTACATTTACAAAGCAATATTTTCAGCTGGTTTAAAGTTTATATTCAAGCACTGATTTGATTATTTTACCTCAATGAACAAAAGTGTTTTGGCAGATTAACACTTTTTGCTAATTGCTTTCAACGTTTGTGACCCTTAGGGCCCCAGAGGCCAGAGGGGACCAAGAGGAGCGACCGGGAAACCAGGAGCAAAGGTTCAGTGAATTTCTCATTTTTACTGAAGTAATTAGTTCACGTTTCTCTGCTCTCTGACTTGGAACCTTTCCCTTTTCTTTCTCATCTTGTCTCAAACACCAGATTCCATCTGTTCTCTTTGATTTATTTACATGTTACTTTATCATTATCTCAAAACAACCTGGCTCAAAATAGAAGAAAAGAACTGAAGAAGAAAGAACAAACCTGTATTTTCCATTTATTGAGTTGTTTTTTGTTTTGTCTTGTTCTGTTTTTAGGGAACTTCAGGAAGCGATGGCCCACACGGACCTCCTGGAGAGAGGGTAAGTGCTTCATTTTTAATACAGCTAACACTTTATCAGAGCTGCTGTCAGCTATTTCATGTTCTCATTATATCAAATGCCGTCCTCTCACCAGGGATTGCCTGGACCTCAGGGAGCCAACGGTTTCCCCGGACCAAAGGGACCTCCTGTAAGAAAATGTTTTCTCATACTGATGGTCCACTCATGTTGGTCATTAGATACATACAAGTTTGAATTAATATTTGAATGTTGATGTTGTTTCACAGGGACCACCAGGAAAGGACGGACTGCCTGGACACCCTGGACAGAGAGGAGAAGTTGTACGTTTAAAGAGTCATTTTATATTTTTTAACTCTGGCATGATAATTTAATACACATTTCATAATATATGGTTTATATTATATGTTTTTCCACCCTTTTGAACTGGACATTATTTGTTGTGGTTGGATTCACAGAGACATCAGCTGTTGTTGGTTTTGTACCTAACAAACTTTCTTTAGATATTTTGTCCAGACACAGACAGTTAGAGTCTCACTGTAAGTGTCTGTGTTAACCTGGTGCTGATCATGTGATGAGTGAACACGAGGAGCTGTAACGTGACTGAAACTAAATCAAGTATTAGTAGTGAAGTAATTAGTGAAGCTGGTGCTCACTACTGAGGTGTACTGGAAGTTTAAATCCTGCAGTACAGTACAGTACAGTACAGTACAGCACAGTACAGCACAGTACAGTACAGTACAGTACAGCACAGTACAGTACAGTACAGCACAGTACAGCACAGTACAGTACAGTACAGTACAGCACAGTACAGCACAGCACAGTACAGTACAGTACAGTACAGTACAGTACAGTACAGCACAGTACAGTACAGCACAGTACAGTACAGTACAGCACAGTACAGCACAGTACAGTACAGCACAGTACAGTACAGCACAGTACAGCACAGTACAGCACATTACAGTACAGTACAGCACAGTACAGTACAGTACAGTACAGTACAGCACAGTACAGTACAGTACAGCACAGTACAGCACAGTACAGTAAAGTACAGCTGTGAAGCCTAAACAGCTGTTCACATGTTACAGTCATTTGGGGCAAAACACTTTCCATCAAAAGAAAAAAGCTCAGTTCATTGATTCAGGTGTGGATTATTAAACATTATTAGATCAGATAACGATGCCTCTCATGAATAATTTTGTTAAATAATAATAATCTGATATTAATTATACTATAATTACAATACGCTTTTGATAAAATCATTCCTTTGGTGGTGGATTAAAAGCCCCTAACAATCTGAAGTTGTCACATTCTGTGTTCACCTGTGATAATTAATTAATTAGTAATTAATTAAAAATATTTAATTGAACCACCTGGTTTTCATTAGCTGCTGTTTCCCCTGTTGAACTAAAACTAAAAAAACCTAAGGTCTTCGTCCTTCTTTGTTCTAACTTTACTCTTCACTTGTCTTCACCAGGGTTTCCAAGGTAAGGTGGGTCCACCTGGACCTCCTGGAGTCGTTGGACCTCAGGTGAGTTTCTGAGTCACGGTGCAAAATGTTTTCATCACTGATCAGTTTTCCGAACAATCTCTCTTTAATCTCTTCACCTTGTTTCCTCTGACTTTATTTCCTTCCACCTTCTCCATCTTTATCCTCCCAGGGTCCTTCAGGAGAAACTGGCCCCATGGGTGAACGCGGCCACCCCGGACCTCCTGGTCCACCTGGAGAGCAGGGACTTTCTGGTCCCTCAGGGAAAGAGGGCACCAAGGGAGACCCTGGACCCCCAGGAGGCCCCGGTAAAGATGGACCCCCAGGACTGAGAGGCTTCCCTGGAGAGAGAGGACTACCTGGAACCCCTGTGAGCATCACCAGGAGAAATCTGTCGCTTATATTGATGATTTAAAACCACTAAACTGACTTTTCTCTTGTCTTTTCTTCCAGGGAGGTGGAGGACTGAAGGGAAGTGAAGGACCTGCCGGACCTCCTGGACCTGCTGTACGTTTTAAATCACCCACAACTTAAAAAGAAAAAAAATTACATATCTGAAATCTCCCACAGAGAATTTAGTTTAGTTTGATCAGTAAAATCATTTCTGGTAGTTTCTGGTTCTGAGCTCTTTTGTGGTTTATAATTGTTTTAAATGTTTCTACAATATTGTACATTTGTAGGGGTCTCCTGGTGAGAGGGGACCAGCTGGTACTGCTGGACCCGTTGGACCTCCTGGCAGACCAGGTCCTCAGGGGCCCCCTGGACCCGCTGGAGAGAAGGGAGTTCCTGTGGGTATACTGCAGATCTCTATTTAATGAGGTTCCAAAAACATGTGCAGCATTGATTCTCATGTTTGTTCCTGTTCAGGGAGAGAAAGGCCCGATTGGTCCTGCAGGTCGTGATGGAGTGCAGGGTCCCGTGGGTCTGCCCGGCCCTGCAGGATCCCCTGGAATACCTGGAGAGGATGGAGACAAGGCCAGTAACAGTTTAACTTTATTCAGATCTCTAATTCAAACTGATCTTTCCTGTAACCTGATGTTTCTCTGGGATCACAGGGTGAGGTCGGAGAGCCTGGTCAGAAGGGAGCTAAAGGAGGGAAAGGAGAGCATGTGAGTGAACGTGACTTTTGATTTTATTTCTAATTAAAAAAGAATACATTTAAATAACTGTGTAATGATGCTGTTTCTTTGTTGTATTGTTTTGCTCATCGTTTGTTTGCATGTTTCTTCTTTGTTGGTAGGGTCCTCCTGGTCCACCCGGGCCTATGGGTCCTGTCGGTCAACCTGGTCCTGCTGTAAGTACCAACTAGTTTTACAGACTTTCTAATGGCGTCCTCTTTTAGTTTTGTTCAGTTATGGTGGATGTTGCTGCTCAGATCTTGTGTCAAGAAGAGTACGATAAATAAACATTTATTACATTATAGTCATTTAATATTCACACATTCACATAATTGATGTTTTCTGCAGATTCATTTGTTTTTCTTCTTTTGTGGTGCAGGGTGCTGATGGAGAGCTTGGACCAAGGGGCCAGCAGGGGCCTTTTGGAGCTAAAGGAGATGAAGGAACCAGAGGATTCCCAGGAGCCCCAGGACCCATCGGACTGCAGGTAAGAACCACATAATCACAATGTAGTGATGATTCAAATATTCATTAAATTTAGACCCATACATAAATATTTATCTTGTTTTTAGCTTCAGTTTTCTCTAACTTGCTGAGCTGAACTAGTTCTTTATATACCTGTCTCTAACCTGTACATTACTCTGTACTGTCTCTTCGCCCTGCAGGGATTACCAGGACCAGCTGGTGAGAAGGGAGAGACAGGAGATGTCGGACCTCTGGTGAGTTTCACTAATACATGATTACTATAATGATGGGTTCAGTCATTTCTTTTTCTCAATACAATCACAGCTCTTTTATTAAAGCACAGGTATCTTCATGTTTCCATAGGGTCCTCCAGGCCCTCCAGGACCACGTGGCCCAGCTGGACCAAACGGTGCTGATGTGAGTGTTTACAATGTTTTTAGTTATGGAGTTGTTGATGTTCAATAGGAATTAATGAGCTTTAGGTCGAAACACACCACATTCCCATGGTCTGAACTACGTTTATGTGTGTTATAGGGTCCTCAAGGTCCTCCTGGAGGTTTGGGTAATCCTGGAGCTACTGGAGAGAAGGTGCTGATGAGAAGTTGTTTTTTTTGTTTGACAATGTCCAAAAATAATAAAACTTTGAATCATTTCAACAACAAAACACTGTTTGCTCCACAGGGAGAGCCTGGTGAGGCCGGACCACCTGGAATTGTAGGAGAACCTGGAAAGAAGGTGAGTGTGATGCTGGCACGTTGTCTATGAAGACCTGAGGAGACGTGAGCTGCCTTCACTGACTGGTTAATAACATCCATGAGCTAACACACTGCTCTGTGCTTCTGTTGGTAGGGTCCTCGTGGAGAGCGTGGAGAGAAAGGAGAGGCCGGACAACCTGGAACTGCTGGACCTGCTGGAGGACGAGGACGGCCTGGAGATGATGGACCCAAAGGAAATCCTGTATGACACAAAAACACACGTGTACTCATTCAGTCAGTGCGTTTACATGGACTCAAGTAACCAGGTTCAGTTTCTCCTCGGCCCTGGGCTGATTTTAGCTGTTTGGAGACAGAAAGAACCTGCTCTAAACGCTCTTTCCTTTTTTCCTCTTTCTCTCTCTTTACTTTCGAGAAAGCCGACTGTAACTAGGTTACTCGAGTGCATGTAAACGCACTGAGTGAAAGTACCACACAGATCAAGTTGGCAGAGAGGAGGTCTTGTTTTAATATTTGTTTTTGGTTTTGTCTTTAACTTTAGGGTCCTGTTGGTTTCCCTGGTGATCCTGGTCCCCCTGGTGAGGTTGGACCCAGAGTGAGTATCATTTCATCAGGAACACATATCAGCATCATATTTAAACATCATATACTAGTGTTTATTATCAGTCCCTTCAGTCCTACCAACAGTTCAGTTCAGCTTGTTCCACACTTGTTGTCTTGAATTTTTTTGCTTAACAACAAGAACTAAAACCACTAACTGAGTCCTGCTTTACCTTCAGGGTCAAGATGGCGCCAAGGGAGAGAGAGGAGAAGATGGTGAACAGGGAGAATCTGTGAGTCAAAGAAGCAACAATACAGATTCCAAGAATGATGAAGTGTTATAAATATTCACATCAGTTTCTTCAATCTCCTCTTTCTGCCTCATGTTACAGGGCTCCCCTGGACCTCCTGGTGAGAACGGACCTCCTGGGCCACCTGGAAAGAGGGTAAGGTCAAATCTTTGTTACTGAAGCACAGAACAGTGGCAGTGATGAAGGCATTCCTCCAGTGTGTATCTATTGTAGCTGTTTTCTGGAGTATAAAAGATAGAAGTTGGTAAATGTTGTAGAACAAAACGTGTTTGACGCTGTGAATCTTTGTTATACCACATGTTCTGAAAGCTGAAAGCAGAAACTACAAATACAGCAGTAATGTAGTAGACGTCCAGTAACAGATGCACACAGTGACGAATGATGAGTTCTTTGTAGTTTTGAATGGATTTTGTTTAATGCACAGTTTAAACACATAATAGAGAACTCTCTAATCATCGTTCTTACTATAAATAGAATTAAATTATGGAATTTAAAGTTACATTAAATGTATATTAAACAGAGTATGATTGATTTGGTGTGATGCACTGTGACATGTTGTATTTACCAGGGTCCTGCTGGAACCAGAGGACCAGAGGGACGTCAGGGAGAGAAGGGAACTAAGGTGAGTCCAGAACCTTTTAGTAACTTCTCAAACATCAGCTCAGTGTCTCACGTTCAGATGTTCCAATCTTTTTATACAGTAACTTCTCATTTCATGTTATTATGTTAGACATTTATTTTTCTACCTCACTGCTGGAATAATAATGTTGCTGCTTCTTATTATTTACAGGGAGACCCTGGTGCTGTTGGCCCCCCTGGAAAGACTGGACCCGTCGGCCCTCAGGGACAACCAGGAAAACCAGGAACAGAAGGTCTCAGAGGACTCCCAGGATCAGTGGTCAGTACATCTTTGGGATGATATTTGTATTTGGATGATGTTTTCGATCTCCACCTGCTGAATTTGTTTCTGTGTTTCAGGGTGAACAAGGATCTCCAGGTCCAGCCGGACAAAAAGGACCCCCCGGACCTATTGTACGACTACAACCTAGATTTATTTTTTTATTTATACACCCACTCCACACAACGACACAGATAATAAATAGAAACACCACCACCTCCTCACTGTCTTTCTGCAGGGACCTCCTGGTTTGCCTGGACTTCGTGGAGACCCCGGTGCCAAGGGAGAGAAAGGACACCCAGGTCTCATTGGTCTCATTGGACCCCCAGGAGAGCAGGGAGAGAAGGGAGACCGAGGTTTGCCTGGGCCTCAGGGATCCACTGGATCCAAAGGAGAGACTGTAAGTCCAACCACGTCTCTTCTTCACCTCCACTGTTATTTACATTAATTTTCATCCTAATGAGTAAAAACTGTTCAACTCATGTTCGACGCATCTCGTGTTTTATCACAGGGAATGCCTGGAGGCACTGGACCCCTCGGCCCTGCTGGTCCTCCTGGTCTTCCTGTGAGTCTCACTTTGTCTTAGCTTCATTTTCATAATGTTTTAAGTTTGTAGTTAATAGTCACAGACATTAAACACCGAACACTGACCAGGAAACTAAAGTCTTGTCTCTTTTCCAGGGTCCTCAAGGTATCAAAGGAGCTAAGGGTGCTTCTGTGAGTCCAGTTTAAGACTATTTATACCACAGTAGATTAATTTCTCCTAAAATACGCTGACTTAGATCTTATGCTTTAATGCTTCTTGAATTTTTCCTCTTCCTGCTGTTTAGGGAGGAACTGGTCCAAAGGGAGAAAAGGGTGTTCAAGGACCCCCTGGACCTCCTGTAAGTACTTCACATTTCTTTGTTGTTTTAATTTTGATTTGTTTTATCGTCACTAATTAAAATATAAATTTGTTTCCTAGGGCCCACCAGGCGAGGTCATTCAGCCCCTGCCCATCCAGAGGAGTCCCAAGTCCAAGCGCTCCATCGACGCCAGCCAGATGCTCCCCGAGTCCGACCCTGAGATGCCTGCATCTGACGCCACAGGCGCTGAGTTCCTGATTGGCAACTGAAGGCATGGAGGAGATCTTTGGCTCTCTGAACTCACTACGACAGGAGATTGAGACCATGCGCTTCCCTCTGGGAACCCAGGAAAGCCCAGCCCGCACTTGCCAGGACCTGCACCTCAGTCAGCCGGACCTCAAAGACGGTGAGTACTGGCTTCCCCCATCTGGTTTTCATGTTGTTGATGTGATGATCACTTCTTTTCAACAAGTGGATGATGCTAAACCTAATTGTTTTCTTTTCATCACCCTCTGCAGGAGAGTACTGGATCGACCCCAACCAGGGCTGCTCCAGAGACTCCTTCAAGGTCTTCTGTAATTTCACCAATGGAGCTGAGACCTGCCTGTACCCCAGCAAGACCATCAGCACGGTCAGTCCACGAGTCGGCAACACAGTAAATTATTCATGGTATAATAAACATGTTGAATTAAAATGTGTCTCACTATAATATGTGATGTGGACAACTGTGGTCACAGGTGAAGATGAGCACGTGGAGCAAAGAGACCCCAGGATCCTGGTTCAGTGAGTTCTCCACTGGTAGTAAGGTTAGTAACTCTGTCTGTGAAACTCCTGTTCCTGTTCTTATGTATTTACTTTATTTTGTTCTCACCATCTGTTTTATTTCCTTCCTCTCTGTCCTTCATCACTTCCTCTTCGTCCTTCTCTCAGTTCCATTATGTGGACTCTAACGGGGATCCCGTGGGTGTAGTCCAGCTGGGCTTCCTGCGTCTCTTGAGCGTCCAGGCTCGTCAGAACCTCACCTACCACTGCCACCGCTCGTTGGCCTGGGCCGACCAAAGCACCAAGAACAACTACAGCAAGGCGCTGCACTTCCAGGGCGCCAACGATCACGAGCTGAGCTACGAGACCAGCCCGTACATCAAAGCTTTGGTCGACGGCTGCTCTGTGAGTGATCACCTCTAACAGTCTTTGTTCCCAATCATGCTGGATGTTTTCTACTTGTGACACTTGTCTCTCTTCTCTCTGTCCGTATCTCTGCAGTATCGTAAGGGCTTCGACAGGACAGTGCTGGAGATCAACACACCACAGGTGGAGCATCTTCCTCTGCTGGATATCAAGGTGTCAGACTTTGGGGAGAGCAACCAGCAGTTTGGCTTTGAAGTGGGACCTGTTTGTTTCCAAGGCTAAAAACACACACAAACCATGCAGAGAACAACACATGCAAATACTCGTGCACACACACACACGCACTTAGAGACACACTTTTATGTAATACATGCCCAGTAATTTGTAAATTAACTTGTAAATGATATGAAACACACACACAAACACACATTTACACACATACAGATGCTGTTGTGAGACAAACACGCTCAAGTACGAGTCTGGGGGAAGTAACATCACCCCAACAATTAATGGACTTCAAAAAAAAAAAGTAAAGAGGAGAGAAAATAACAAACCTCGCGGAGACGAGACCATCGGTTGGACCGCGAGAAAGGAAGAAGAAGAAACTTCGGAGTAAAACAGTGTTTTCTTTACCAGCAGCGAAAGGGGTCGGCCTCAGAAAGAGAGCAAGCCGACAACTTGAAGCCTGAAGCCCCCCCCGTCTCCGATCCCCCTCTCGCTCTTCTCTCCTCCCCGCTGTCCCTGTTTTTCCACTTATCTCACCTGCTCTACCTCCCTCCTCATCCTCCTCCTCCCAAAAAGGGTCACACTCAGACATCATTTCCATTTCTTTAGTTTCATGTTTACTCTGTGAGCAAATTGTTTGACAGTCGCTTGTTTGTCTACTTATGAACTAAAATCAAAACAGTAGACGCCAAAATCTGACAGGAAAAATGAAAAGGTCCAGTGGTTCATGTAGTTTTGAAGAAATGAACGAGAGTTTGGTGACTTGTCAGTCACGTTGCTCACAGTGGAAGCACAGAATAAACCTGAGCTCCTCTGTTTAATCAACTAAAAGAACCAGAGAATCAGTTCCGCCAGTTTCCACTAAGCGAATCTTCCACTCTTTTTAAAAATGTCTTGATGCATTTTTATTAAAACTGTGTGTTTAAAACTGTGATTCACAGCTCAAACTGATGATTACTATGCAGTGTTTTGCAGACAGGTTAATGGTTTTTAACTCGAATCTTTCCTCAGCATTGTTGATATAAAGTTGGACCAAACCTGCTGCACTGAGGCAGAACAGAACCTGGATCAGTGAATTTAAGCCATTGTTTTTGTAAACTGTGCTAAACCTGATGCTGTTGTACTCGCATGCATACTGGTGCCTTTTAATGTCTTTTACATCATGAATCTACCAGGGTTGCTACCACACACCAGTGCAGTATTTGCTGGTTCACGTTCTGGGTACTGTTTTCCATCCAGAACACGTTTGCTGATTTTGCATCCAAGAACAGAACATCATTAGAGTTTCATTTAAGTTCCCTCCTCTCTTTTTTACCTGCAGCAGTAAATAAAACATATGCTTTACTGAAAGAAACTGTGTGGCAAGGTGCTAATTATACTAAAGTATAAAAGTTCTAGTATTTTCCTCCATTTTCTTTAGTCTTCTTTTTAATTTCAAACAATTTCATGAAGCTTTTTTCTGGGGAAAATGTGCATTACACTCCATTTGTACAGAAATAGTGATATTCTATTGTATTTATTTAAAACAAACAGGGTGCTTTCAGATTAAAAAACACAAGGACCACCAAATATTCCAGTCAAATGTGGCGTTTGTATTTATTTCCTGTAGCTGATTGAAGGTCACATGAAGCGTGACTGAAGGTTACGTGTTAAACTTACTGCCAGTCTGAGTGATGGTGCTTCTGTTCACGCCCTGTCCAAACTCCTTTTGTACAACCAAAGAATCTGTGGCCATATTTTATTGTAATATCCCTTTTCTAGTGTTTTCGTCAACTGTACTGTGCTGTTTAATTTTGCTTCCACTGTAATGATTAAATGGTGACTCTCCCGTTCTGTCACATTGTTTGCTGTTTGACTTAGTGTATGTTGGTTTGCAGGTTATTGCTTCACTGGGCTTTAAATGTACCACATAATTACCGTTTACTGAGTCTGAGTCTGCTCCTGCATTGATGTAGGTGAAAAGTGTAAAACAAATAGAGGCCCACAACTTTCTGATCTGTTAAGTTTCCATCTGCGACCACAGCGGGTGGGGGAACGGGTGTGAGAGGGAGGGGACGACTCCTTCAGCCACCGTGACATTAATAAGACTTTTGTTTGTAAGTATTCATGGCTGTGGAGTGACACCAAACAGTGGGTCTGGATCAATTTGTTTTTTATTTGATTGTCTTTTTTTTTTTTTTTAATATAGCAGGGACCTGGGGTGGGATGGCCAAAACCTAAAAATAAAAATATCTGTGCTTGAGATTCTCCAGAGAGAATGACCTCAGCGATTTGTTTGTTTTTATTGTGTTGAAGACGAACGTTTCAACATAAAAATATGGTGCTGAAAAGAGAAAAAAGTCTTATTTTATAAAGTGTGTAAGTAATTTTTTTTTAAAATTCTTGTTTCTGTAATATATAATCTTTTTAAAAAGAGCTGCTTGACTCTTGTTTTTCTTCCAAACTCCTGCCATAACCACCATTACCTCTATCTTATTATACTACTAATCAAAAGCTACAATAAATAGGTCTGCGTTTCTGATAAACTACCAAAAAAGACCAAGTAATTTAAAATAAATCTCTCTCATACTTTCTTTAAAGTTGAGCGGTACAATAAACAAACTTGTTTCTCTAATGAATCATGCTTCTTATTATCTTCTTATCTACATATTTTAAGGTTGGACACAAGTTGAAGAGAAATTATAAAGATGATCATGATTTAATTTTGGACTTTTTATGCATTATTTTATAAATTATCTCTGATCAGATTTTAGTTTTTGTGACAGTAGGAACTGAAGTTCGAGGTTTTTGTAGCTACTCCGTTCAGTTAGACAGGAGCACAAGTCGTGTTGTTAGCCGGCTAGCATGATAGCTACTAGCTGTTGTTGTAGAGATGTTTACGAATTGGTTTTTGTAATATCTATGGTATTTTAATGTGATATGTGGTTATAGTTTGTTTTTTGGTGTCTAAAAATAATTCTAAAATCGTTTAGCGAAACATATTTTCCGGAATCGATGATTTCTGTTTTGTTAGTTTATGCTAACGTTAGCTGCTAGTTAGCTGCTCCAGGTTTTAATGGAAACTTAAAATTAGTTTTCTTTAAATCTTTACAGGAACCTTCAACTAGCGTTTTAATTATTAGTTTATTGAGATTTATGTGTTTGTTATTTTATACTCGGTAAAACAGCGACCTCGTGCGTCCTGGTCTTAAATTTCTTGGAGCATTTATTTTGTTCTTTTATGAAAAAACTAAAACAATCAGTTATTTTTTCCAGAAGTTAAAAAGTTGCGGCCACAACTGGAACAGAAACTTGTTTTTACAGGAGATGGTTTAATTTCTTTTCTTTTCTCACTTTGTGGCTCCTGTAAAACTTTGTTTAGTTGTGTTGAGAAGCATCAGCTCACAAACAAGAACAGAAACAACTGTGGTTAAAAGTTTGAAATGTGATCGTAGTGGAAGAAAAAACACCAAACACCACTAAAGAATGATGAATTAAAAGCAGTTTGACTCGGTGGCTCAGAAGTTTAACTGTCAGTGTGAAGACGTGGAGGTCGGTGGTTCAAACCCCGTCTGCTGTTTTAAACCCCAGTTTCCCAACATGTTTTATAAATGATCTCAGAGAACAGAACAAACATGAAGAGGCTCTGGTGGAGTTGTGGTAATGTTGTCAACAAGAACCTCTGTAAGAGGTGTAGATCTGAAGGTGGAGGTTCAATTCCCACTAAAACAAGTTAGAGGCAGAATAAACAGGACTCAGCTGATAAGAAGAGACTTAATTTATAGATTAAAAATCTCAACACTGCACAGAAACATGTTTATTGGCACAAAGTGTCTTAACACTGTAAAGTTCATGATCACAAAGAAATTACATTTATAAAACACAATCAACTCACTGTTAGAAACAGAACGTCTTCAACAATTAAATTAATTAGGCAGAAACTGGTCTCGTAACCGGGTGGCACGGTGGTGTGGTGGTTAGGACTGTAGCTTCACAGTAAGAAGGACCTAGGTTCAAATCTCACAGGGTAGAGTAGGTGGTGGTGGTGTAGTGGTTAGGACTCACAGGGTAGAGTAGGTGGTGGTGGTGTAGTGGTTAGGACTCACAGGGTAGAGTAGGTGGTGGTGTAGTGGTTAGGACTCACAGGGTAGAGTAGGTGGTGGTGGTGGTGGTTAGGACTGTCACCTCACAGGGTGGAGAAGGTGGAAGAGTAGAAAATGGGTTAGAGACAGGGTAGAAGGTAGGAAATACAAACTCCACACAGCAACTAGTTTGCAATAGTCCCTTGAACTCACTGCATGCCAAGCGACGGCACCCTAATCCTGAGGGGTTGGAGGTAACGGCTAGCAGGAATAGGGTGGGGTCGCTTGGTGTGCAGTGGTTAAATGACTATGCTGTGTACAGCCTTCTGCTGCATTAACTGATTTTTCCTTGCTGCCCCCCCATAACAGATGGGATTCATATTGCAGAGTCCTGCAATCCAGCTCTTCTTCTTCTTCTTCTTGCCATTCAGCTTAGCCAATGAAAAGGCCACCTGAAAAAGAAACATTTGGTTAACACAACACTTTTATGCTTAATTAGCCTAATATATGGTATAATTTAGCATCTAATAAAATATAAGCAATAGTTTTACATATTAAAATAAATGAAAAATAAAATTATCTTTTCAGAAAGAACCATTAAACCATTTAATCACTGTACCTGTGACTTCAATGCTTGTTCCTGTGATGTATCGAGAGTCGTCTGAGGCTAGAAAGGCACAGACATCAGCGACCTCTGCAGGAGGACAAAAAGAAAGACAGGAACAGAGTGAGGAGTGTTCAAATAAACAGATGAGAAGAAGCAGAGAAGTGGTGGAGAAGTTCTGAACAGAAGACAACAGTAGATTTTGTAACTTTCAGAACATTTTAAAGTTTTTCTGGCCACCAGGAAAATCTTGTTTAGTTGATGCAGCTGTAAAAGGTGTATTAAGAAATTAGAGATCAAGTTCAGAAGGTGAAAATAATTAAGTTAAAATGTTTGTAACTGACCTGCAGGTTCGCCCATTCTTCCCATAGGCACCAAAGACTTAATCTGAAACACACAAAACATAACATGGATTAAAGGAGGAGATCATCACTGTAGATTCACAGAGAGGAGACATGATGGAGTTAAAGGTAGTCTGACAGTTTAAACTAATCAAGAGACACCTTCCTTATAAACATTGTCCCACTGACCTCTAGTGGTAACAAATCAGATTTATTCAGTCGCTTTAAAACCACTCAGATAAAAATGTGATGTTTGTTACTGAACTCTGTTTAAACTTTAAATTTGTTTTGACTATTCGGGATCCATTTTGATCAGTCTGTCCTTCAGTGTTTGCTGTACCTTGCTAATAACTTTCTCTGGGACTTTATCCGTCATCGGAGTCGATATGAAACCGGGCAGCACACAGTTACAGCGAATCCCAAACCTGGAGGAGAGAATGAAAATCAAACACAGCAGATTCATTCATGATCGACTCCATGTGTCTTCACGCGTTCACCTTCTCACCTGCTGAGCTCTTTGGCTGCAGTTCTCGTTAAACCCTCCACTCCAGCTTTGGAGGCAGAGTAATTTGCCTGTCCGATGTTTCCCACCTGCAATTATTAACACAGATACAGGAATTAACTGATAGTGATTTAAATATCACTGCAAATGCATCAGATGCTGTGGTTTCTGGATTCTATTTAGCTTTTAAAGTAAAAATGTACTCGACAGATAAGGGTAAGTTTATTCTGTTGCCTCAGTCCAGGATGAAAAAAACAAACTTGAACCTTTAACAGTTACATCTCTCACTAAAAGGCTAATATTAATATGTAAAACACAGATAAAATACATTGCAGACCTCTTCTATCTCACCTTTCCCACGATGCTGCCCACAGTAATGATGGATCCTTTGGGAGCTCCACAGGCCACCAGAGCCTGAGCGACAGCCTGAGTGACCAAGAACGAGCCCTGTGGGACACACAGGAAGAGAAATGACTGAACAAATCACTTCAATGTGTTTATTCACCTACACTGTTTACAGTGATGACTTCTAGAAAGCAACCTAACAGACCCCTAACAGGAGCAACTTTTAACTGCTGTGAATTTTAGTTTCTTAATGATTTAAAACTGTCTGGATTCTGCTGCAGTTTGAATCATTGTGAAGGGAAGCAGATATTAAATGTAACAGAAAAGATAAAACTATATTTAAATGACTACTTTCTCGTAGTCTGCTACCTTCAGGTTGACCTGGACGACTCTGTCGAAGTGTTGCTCGTCCATGCTGAGCAGGAAGTCATCCTGTGTGATGCCGGCTGCGTTCACACACACTGACGGAGGCTGGAAGTAACGAGTCTGCAGAGGAAGAGGAGAACGTGAATTATCACCAGAAATGAAAACTATGTGTGTCCTATGGAAGAAGTTTGTCTTTTTACATCATAAATGTTACGACTTTAACAGAAACAGTGAGTGTTGGTGTCGGTCACACACCTGTATACTTGTCACCAGCTTTGTTACACTTTCTTTTGAGGACACGTCCACCACAGCGGCCATGTGACCCTGTCCTCTGAGGTCACTCGGCAGGCTCCCCAGCGTCTCATTGGCCGACTGCTCGCTGATGTCAGCAACCACCACGGAGGCGCCCTCAGAGGCAAGACGTAGACAGACCGCCCTCCCAATCCCACTGCCTCCTCCTGGGAGAGGAGAGAGAGACAGAGCAACAAATAAATGATCAACAGAGAAAGAAACTAGCAGATTAACAATAGTTAGTTGCAGCCTGGGACCAAAATACTGTGCAGCTCAGCTTATGAATTAATCTATAAGCTATTAATGGAATAATTTATAATGTTTAAGAGGGAAGATCACAGCTGCGAGATTCATTGATTTAATCCCAACATTTATCATGTTAACTGTATTAATATATCAATTTACATTTAGGAGATAAAACAACGAATCCAGTGAAACATTAACAGCCACATTAACAATCAAAAAATAACTGTGAGTCAGAGGTAAAGTCATATTTAAAGGTTTTACTTTAAAATCACATTATTAATTTAGCGATTCTGGTTTTAAGTTACCACTTTATTTAACAATCATAGTTCAAGACAATCTAAAATCCTGCAGATCTAAAAATCTGAGTCAAACTTTACCAAACATGCAGCTTTAACAAGACTCAGACCAGTTTAGTACAACAGGAATAAGGTATTTTAGTGTTTGTCTCGTTGAACCTGAATCTGATCTTAATGAAGTAAATTTAATGAAGTAAACTTAATGAAGTAAACTTAATGAAGCCTGAACATTTTTAATCTCTGTAGAATCTGGTTTATGAAGCTCATGTTGTACAAAACCGGACCAGAGCTCAACATCATGTTTCAACAACGTCAACTTCAGCCTGAAACTCATCATGTCAGAAAACTGTGCTGTGGTGAGAAGATGGTTCTGTTCAAGATGATCTGAACAGGTCCATGTACTTGTACTTGTACTTTTACGTGAGTACTTTGTGTACTTCTACCCGCTCGGAGAAGTTTCTTAGCTTATTCAGCTAAATTTAAAACTTAACGTGACTGAGGCTCAAATACAGAAAAACTTACAACTAAACCTCAACAACAAAGACACTCTGTAAAAAACGACGTATCTCGACAGTTTGTCTTCGTTTATTCACGTATCTACACAAACATAAAGGTGAATGTTGAACTATAAACTCACCTGTGACCACTGCTAACCTTGCTAAGAGCCTTGTGGCCGCCGCCATGATGCTTTTTATGTTGTTGTAGTTTCCGGTTCGTCCGCTAGATGGAGACAGACTGAGAATAAAAAATAAAACCCGGTGTTTATTTCTATTTTTCTTTATTATTTCTTTGTCAAACAACACTAAAAAAACTATTCTTTTAATAGATGCTTGAAATTATAATTAATAAGTTTACCCTACATGACTCAGACTAGATGTCTACATACAAAAACTCAACAATGTAAATACCTAAAAAGTACTTAAACTGTACTCAGTACAAACTCTTTAATTTACTTTAATAAAACTGTATTTACTTCGATTAACAAATACTTCACTAAGGACATTATATCTCTGTGCACCAATCTGATTTAAAAATATATATATATAAATGTGTTTTAAACACCATTATACACTAAACTTCCTGCTGTTTATCTAGTTTTGCTCCATGTGTGTAAACTTTCTGCAGAAATCTGAAATGTTCACAAATTTTTAAGTTTAATTCATGTACAAATTTCAGAACAGACTGATTTCCATAAGGTTATTTTCCAGAATAGTATTTGAAAAATCATCATTAATCTAAACTAATTTCTGCTATTTAGAAATTAATCCTTTCGCTGTTTTCTCTCCCCTTTTCAGATAAAACAATGAATCCAGTGAATAACAGACACATTAATCAAAAAGTAACAGTGGGACTGAAATTATTTAAGATTATTTAAGGAGTTAAATTCATATTTAAAGGATGTTTTTTATGTTGTAGTTTCCGGTTTGTCCGCTAGATGGAGACAACGGACTGTGAAACGTCCTGTAATGTAAACTTTTATTTATTTATAATTAAATAAATTAATATAAAAGAGTTCTGAACTCAACACAATTTTAATTTACAGTAAAGAAAAGGGCAGAGGGACACTGTCAGTTATAAATATCGACTAACAAGTGGAACCTATATAAAATTTAAAACAAAAAAAAGAGAAGGGACAAAAAGATCAGCTCAGTAACACGAGTTTAGTTCAATTTCCAAACTGCAGAAGTCTCTGTCTTCAAAGTTTACTCACCTGAAGCATAAAACAAATAAAAAATCTAGTTGGTTTGCACCTGTGAGCTCAGCGTCTTTAAATAAATTATCCCCACAGTCAGTGAAAAGATGAACATGTCCCAGTTTATTTATGTACAGATGTTCAGATGAGACGATGGAGTCAAGTACAGAGAGAAAAGTAAGACGGACAGCTGAGGAGTGGTTTGTCTCAGACGTCTAAGAAAAGTCTCGACTAAGATACTGAAGGAAAAAACTGAAACATGCTCCAAGACTGTAAATTATGTACACTTCCACAATCCTGACAGTTCATCTGTAGAAGATCTCGATTAACTATAGTATTAAGAAAAACAAGTATCTCCTTTCAGATTCCTGCTAAATAAATAATCAAACATACAATACTCCAAATCTCAAACCAGGCGATTAAAAGATAAAGAAATAAATGATACACACCTTATTTAAAATCACTAAATCCTTTAGTCGTACCACCAAAACAAATCATCATCCTTATTATCACAAACAGTGCACCATCATCATCATCATCATCACACACATTAAAACAACCCTTTTTTTTGTCTTCTGGATCCTAAATTTCAAGAAGCAGCTTCGATGATTTTCAGCCTCATTGATTTTCATTTTAAATTTTATTTTACCTTCTTCTCATCGTCCAGTTTCTATAGTTACTGGTAAGAACATCCCAAACTAGTAATACTAATGTTTAAATCACACAAAGAAGTAAACTCAGTTAATACAGAAAGAAAACTTTAAGCTGCCGTAGATCTCGAAGGCCAAACTGCTTTAAAGAAGCAGCAGTTTTTCTTATATGGTGACAGGTGATGGTTCATGGGAAATAAACCAAACATGGTTTCACTCACTTCACTGAAAATTCAGATTTAACAACCAACAAAACATTTTTCTTGCATCTTGAAACACTGAAGTTTTATCTGACGATTCGTGAAAACCAGAATAAATCAAAAGAACCAACGTGTTCTGTGGACAAGAGTGAGTGGACGAGACACGTCCTCACAATTTATTCGCAGATTGGTCACAAGAAAAAAGCAACACGCTTACAGAGAAATTGAAATGGATAAAAAAAGAGACACAGCCGACATGGGAACAGAAATATCGACGTTTAGACTTATGTATAACGATGTCACATTTCTGTACAGTGGCCAACTCTTTCAAACAAGTACATGAGTACACAAGGATGCAGTAAAGTAGTACATGAGTATGCAGGTTTCTGTCAGCTCCTCTGTATTGCATGCATTCTGTATTCTACTGAACCAAGGTGCTTCTGAGTGCAGACCGATTTTTAACGCCTGCGTCAAAACTATGAGGAACTTCACAAGGTTGCACTTATGGTGCTGGATCTCGCACTCGCGCATGCAAACGCGCACACACACACACACACACACACACACACGACACATTCATACATACAGACATATACACACACACACACACACACACACACATTTCCCCTCTGTGTCGCTCAAAAAACCTAAACAAAAAGTAAAACAACTCCACCAACGCCAGTTTTTCTTTCCCAGAATGTGGGAATAAATTAGCTCCATAAAATGCTTCTTTATAAAAGAAAAATAGATATTTATATAACTGTACACCGTATCTATACAGCATAAAGACAGGGAACACGGTAAGAAGGGAAATTATCTCCAGAAACAACACAGATTCTGGCTCTAGCACCCTTATCCCTCCAACGCATGCACTCCTCTTCTCCTTGTTTGCAGGAGATGAAGCTTCCCCCGCTCGGCCCAACGAGGCCCAGGTCTCCACACGACGGCAGGAATGAGTCTCCTCCTGTTTTCTGTGTCCAGGACTGGATAAATAAGCTGAGTGCAGGGAAAGCCCCATCTCTCTCTCTCTCTGTTAGCTGGACACTTGTAGAGCCTGATCTCCTCCCTGGTGCCATCTGATCCGCCTGCAGCTCCATCATCAGTAGCTCTACTTTAGTTCAGTCCACTCAGTGGGAAGCGAAACACCCAGGGTCCCTCACATGACCCTTTAACACAGAAACCCTCTGCTGCTCAGCCAGAGTCTGATTCGCTTGTGTCTGAAGATGAGGAGGAAGAGGATGATGAAGAAGAGTCTGAGGAGGAGCTGCTGGCGCTGAGCCGCGACGGCTGGGTGTGGGTCTCTGCAGCAGCTTTCTCTGCTGAAGAAAACAAACAAAGACGTTGTCAAGATAACAGAAGGTTCAATTGTCGCCATCAACAGAAACACTTGTAAGAACTAGTATTAATGAATATTTCCCACTCACAGACTCGTACTTGTAAACACAGACCAGGACTTACGTTTGGTTTTAGGAGGCTTCTTCCCAGAGTTGAGCTGACCACTGACGTCCATCAGTCTTCTCTCCAGCTCCATTTGTTTCTCCAGAGCGAGTTCTTCCCGGGATTTCCCAGCACTGTTCTTTTTACTTGCTGCATAAAAACAAGCAACAATGTGAGATGGGTGAACTGAACAACTCTATCAAAGCTCCACAGCTGATGGTTTTCACTGAATACATTTATATGAATACATACAAAATGTGTTCTACTAACCATACGGCTTCCGGGGCTTCTTCCTCAGACAAGTCATGACGTATCTCTCCAGCTCCCGCAGCGTTGACGGTTTCAGCGTCTCAAAGTCGATCTCGATCTCCTCGGGGTTGGTGTCTCGGAGCGAGGGCTCGCGGGATTGTATGATGTAAACAACACGGCCCAGCTTCTCACCAGGCAGCTTGTTGATGTCCAGGCTGAGTTGGCGCTTTTCATCGTATGACATTGGTGCCGTGTCCTCCTCTTCATCAGAGTCGAAATTACTCACTATGGGATCATGGACTGGTTGAGGCATGTTAAACATCATACCAGCCTTTTTGGATCTGACAGAAGAGAAGGAGATGGAGGGGGAGACTGTTAGAAGATGACTGAGGGATGGTAAAATACATGATGAATTATCATTAATCCATAACAATATGTAAACATCATGTGCCTTATACCTTATCAGTTCCAACATTGTCCAGTAGGGGTCAGTACTCACTTGCTCTTGTTGTTTTTCTTGCTTGGAGCTTTTTTAATCGGTATGGCAGGAACAGGAACTGGGTTAACTGCTCGGTTGGTCTTGGCTTTTGGAGTTTTGATGATTTTGGGGGCCTTGGCCGGCTTTATAGGTGGTGGCTCTTCCTCTACCCGCCGATGCTTCTCTTTTTCTACCTTTTTCTTCTTTTTCTTGTCCTTCTTCTCTTTCTTTTTCTTGGGTTTGACGATGGGGCCCTGGGACAGTGCAGTGAGCTGCTCATGCACAGCTTTTAGCTGAAGGGGGACAAAGATACAGGGCATGAAGCAAAACTGAAGAAAGAATGAAGCACAGTTTGTGCAATTTCTGGTTCAAGCTTTGATTTGTGTATGTGTATGAAACAAAGAACAAACCTGTTCCTGAAGCTCTGCCAGCCGGTTTGCCCTCTCCTCCTCAGAGTCAGAGCTGGGGCTGCTCTCACTCTCCTCACTTTCACTGCTGAGCTCGCTCTCAGATGAGGATGAAGAGGAGGAGGAAGACGACGAGGAGCTAGGTGGTGCTGGAGGCTCATCTGGCATCTTGGCAAAGCAGAACTCAAAGACATCCTAAAAAGGAGAAAAGAGTATTTGAGTCAACTGGTTTGAAAATAGCAGCAGTGAATTGCTCACTGAACACAACAGACAATTCTTAAATCATGTCACTAAAATAAGAACAGTACCTGGAGTTTCCTGGCCATGGCCACCACATCATGATCAGGGGGGTTGTACTTATAGCAGTTGGAGAACATCAGTCTAACATCAGCAGAGAACTGTTGGGCATCACGATACTCTCTGCTGTCCATCTTCCGCTAAAGACAATAACAGAAAAGAGATTTATACCAAATACTGTATTATTTAAAAAAACAAAAGCAAGTATCTGATCAACTGGGGTGTGTAAAAATCGGTAAGTAAAATCTTAGTATTTAGCACTAAAACTGCCATCAGAATATAATATAATATAATAATTAACACATTTTGAACATCAGTGTACTCCTGTGAGCGGTAGGTGCACTCTAGACAAGAAAGGAATTTGATCTCCATCTGATATCTATGAGATTTTATAATTTATAGACGTCAAGGAGCCACTAATAAAATGCGTGAGACTCTTGAAGCCTCTAGGAGACACAGGATGTTTGTGCTCATTTTACAGGTAAATTGAAACTATTTTTATTTCATTATGTTTATTCGCTTTTATCACACATATAATAGGTGTAAAGACATTCAGCTGTGGATCTGTAAAGTCACAGTGAGTCATGTATAAGTGAAATGCTGACAGTGCAGGCTGCATATGTGTCTGTTGATATTATTATTTACATTTAATATACATTTGGAAACAACATGTGACAGCGTTTCCATGTTTTCATTCTTCACTTGCTACTGTTTACAACTGGAAAACACCTTGCTCACAAATCCTTAGCTGTGTGTATTTCTAAGAGGAGTACCTTAATGGTGCCGAGGTCCATAGGCTGCTTTATGATGTCATGGTAATCATGAAGACCGAGTGAGGAGGCATCAACAGGCTCGTAGAAGGGCCAGGCGTACGCTGCGTGCTTCTTTGACAGCAGATCTTTCAGGACCCCACTGCAGTAGCGTAGCTGGGGACTCAGCTTGCTGCGGCGCACCGATGCCGGCTGTACAGAATCAGGTAAATCCTTCTTGGGTGGCTTGATGGGTCGTCCACTCACTCCTCTTCTGCCCCCCCCTGCTTTGGAACTCATCATTACTGTTCCACGGCCCATCCCCATTCCCAAACCCATGCCCATCCCCATCCCCATTCCTAAACCCATGCCCATCCCCATGCCCTGACTGAGACTGAGGCCTTGGTTCATCCCCAAGCTGGAGTTGTGGTCCACACCCAGAGAAGTGAGGGTGAGGGGTGAGTCGTGTCCACCACCCATCCCCAGGCTGATGCCACTGACTCCCATGGTGCTCATGATGGGCATAGCTACAGTGGTTGGGGTGGTTGTGTCCGCTTTCCTCTTCACACCTTTTTTCTGTGGTTAAGAGAGGATGTATCAGAACCAGTCAGATCTTTATTCTGTGGTCTTGAATCATTTGATCCAAACTGTTAAATTCTGACTGAACAAATACAAGATCTCTGATGTGAACCATTACCTTAGCAGTGGGCTGTGTGGGAGGCAGGCTAGTAATGGTTGGGATGCTCGGTTCGGTTTGAAGGGTAGGGGGAAGGCTCTTGGTCACAATTGTCTGTGGGGGGGTTGAGAGGATGGAGTCTGGTGTTTCTGGGGTGGGAGGTGAATATGCTGACTGGGAGACAGCTGGGACCTGATGAGCAGTGGTCACTCCTCCAGACACTAGAAGAAAGATAGTTGGACAGAGATTTAGAAAAAATACATTTCATTCAAAGTATCCATGCTCATATCAATGTGTCTATGCAGTAAACTATCATTTATGGAGAATGTAGACTTTAAAAGTACTCAGTGCTCACCTGCACTGCCTCTGCCTTTTTTGGCTGGTTTTCCAGGTTTACTCCGGGGAGGAGGAGGAGCCAACTCTATCTCATCCTGGGGCATCTGGGCTACTTTTTGCAGGAATGCCTTTTCCAGAGACTGGGCCATGAGCACTATGTCGTCTGTGGGCTGCAGAACGACATTTAGACAAAATGGTTAGATTAGTAGAAAGATAACGTTTTATTGAAAAAGGTAAAACTTTTATGTAAACAATAGTACAGTAGCATTGCAATGCATGTATACCACATGTAGGCCTACAGACTACAAGCAGTTACCAGCAGCTTGCATGAAAACATTATCTTACACACATCTTACCTTATTATAAATATAGCAATTGGTAAACATGGTGTTGAAGTCCTGCATGCACTCGTTAGCACTGCGGTAGTAGTTATTTTCTAATCTCTTCTTAATACTGCCCATGTCCATGGGAGTCTTGATGATCTTATGATAGTCCTGGAGGGAGACAGAGACACTTTCAGGAGAAGGAAAGATGATCGCCATTTCACTAAACTACCTACTTAAGACATAATAGACGAAAGCATCCCAATAAGTTGCTACCTACCTGTAAGGTAGGTAAACTGTACTAATCAACATTAGGTCTAACAAAACATTGGGAGGCAACTGTTTAACATCATCAGTTATGTGAGGGGAGCGACTAGGGGGACATTATCACTAACTGCTAAGAGTCTGAACTTTAAGATGGAAACCTGCTGGCTTTCTATCTCACTAACGGAGTGATAGCCCCCCCACTTTAAGCTGATAATGTCAAATGTTTTACCATTCACACTTACAGGCAAGTTGAGCTTGAGTGCATCAACAGGTTCATGGAAGGGCCAGGCAAAGTGATGCCTCCACAAAGACTTAAGAACAACTTTCTGAAGGAACTGCAGCTGGTTGGTCATCCTTCCCTGGCGGTTGGGGTCCTTCACTGGGGGCTGTGGTGGTCCTGAATGGACAGTCTGACTAAGAGGAGGCATCCCAGGACTCTCAAAGCCCTCATAAAGCAGTGAGGGTTTTCGGATGCGTTTTCCAGCTGCGCCAGAACCCTGGTCCATTGTTGTGACTCCCATTATCCCAACGTCAAGCCCGCCAAAGGAGCTGTAGAGATAGGTGAAAAACCAACAAGCTTCTTACTGCAAGCTGTCACTAGGTCCTCATCTCAACAAAACCATCATACTGATGACTATAACAACCAAAACATAACATGCATAACTATGCACTATGACTGTAGTCTTTTATCCATATGAACAATGCTACTAAGGATCAATTCAAAGTCCTACAATCTAAATGCATCTTTGAAAAGCAACAACTATCTTGTGTCTCAGTATTGGCAGAACATCTAATATCTGTCCAACAAAGCTTAGAGGATTAATATGAAAGCTAATTATCCTATTTTGGTTTCCAGATACAATGGTGTCCTCTTGTTGGTACATCACTGTTGTTATCCTATCAAACTCTAATCCTGATTATCCTACAACTGACAAAAACCACCCCTCATAAAGAAGTCATAGTTGCGTCACAAGTTCTATAGATTACTCAGCAAGCACACATCAGCTTGACTTGGAATGCGCCCCTGCCAGATCAGCACTCCCAGTCCCCAGAGAACAGGCATGCCTATCCTATCACTTCCTCCTCTGTCTGTTACAGACTCCACCCACCCCCCACTTCCCTGCAGAAACAACTGCTCTCTCACAGCATGGTGGGTGGAGTTTCAGCTGCCATGTTACAGAAACTACTAGACGCTTCCATGGTTTACTCACGAAACTGCCTTAAACACGCTCAGTAATGTCTCAGGCTGGCTTACTAATATATTAACTTTAAAGTAACCTTTTATGCACCTTCAGCATTGACGACAACACCCTCTGAAGTCATCGCTCACTGAACTACTGCTCTAGACCCAAGATGATGGCTTTGGTTGCTTAAATTAGTAAGGGTATTCTGGTAACATCTACAGTTGTTCCTTGTTTTAACACTGCAAAAAGACATTTGCAACATCTCTGAAAGCCTACCTTACCTACCATTTTATTGATGCCTGCATCTTTAATGTCTACAAGATGCAGATGCCAAACACCGCCCTCCTCCGCCTTCAAAACAAGGGCGGCATTCAGCCAAGCATGACTGTCACAAACCAGTAAGTACAACTAAAATACAACAGAAAAGGGGTATGCAAAGTAGACTTCATAGTATGCAACAGAGTTGGAGGTGAACAGTTTTTCTCCATTTATTCTTAAATTTGACAAAAACACCAACATTGTTTAGGTTTTGATGTCGGTAAATGTTAGAATCTCCCTCTGGCACTCACAACATGAACTCCCCTCTCTGCTGACCTACTGACACATTACCTGCAAAGCACAACTTGATCTTGAGTTCTTGGGGACATTTTGGGTCATGTGCTGTAAAACAATTTCCCATCAAGGACTAAAGACAATTTGTCCACTAATTACACACCATCAAAAATTTTAATGCCCTCTCCCCAACATAATATTTAGTGTCTGTTACTTTAAAGCATCTAATGCAATTCTGTATGTGCATCAAGCTTAGATTTATAAAAAAAACCCCTAGGGAGAAATTTTAACAAGGCACATAAATTTAAAAATTATATAATAGAAAGTTAACTTAGCTGACAATGTATCTAACAGAATATATTAACATGTATGTATGCAAGGCTATAAGCATTGAATTTGTTGTGCTAAAGCAAGCTGTTTTGAATGATACAACTTTTGGAAACACATTTGACAGTTAGTGTACTTTATTATTAAAATGGAAAAATAATCATATACATAACATTAACATCACTAGAACAAGGTGGCTGTAAATTGGATTGACAAAGTAGTAAAATGCTAATGGAAAAAAATAAACGTAAAAATAAGTTTACAGTGGCGCTAGATGGGTTTGAGTGACACTGAGCTCTGTAACCTGGCAACCGACTAAAAACACAAAACCCCAAACTTCAAAATAAAACACTACTTTCCATTCGTGGACATTAACAACATGTGTCCTTACTGTTATTCATTTATTCAATGGAGCCCTTTAATAATACCCACGTCCCAGTGACATTATCGTCTGACCGTCACATGGCTACAATAACAAACCACCGGTGAACAGAAACAAGCTAAAATACCGGCGGGACCCGCGTCTGTATTCACCGACTAGTCGTGCTAACCTCATATTAGTCAAAACTATGTTCCTGACAGTCGCCAACGATAAACTTCACCATTCTTTGTACCGGTCCCCGCAGATCAACGTGTCAATAAATCAACCAAAGACCCACAAAGGGCGGTAAAGCTACTGTCTAAGCTAATGCTAGCAGTGCTAGCACAGCCAGGCAGCGGGAGAGCGCGGCCAACGGCAGGAACGCTCCGAAGATGGCGCCGGCGTAGTGCGATCAACAGTCGCAGCTGCCCACAACCCACTAACACATTTTATGTCCTTAACGTGAATTTCACTTCAAATCCCTTTTAACGCTGAGACCAACTTCTTCCTGAGAACATCAAACGTCCATTCTTTTTTCTTCCACTTGCATTAAGCAAACACGGACTCTCAGCAGCGACATTTCGGGGGGAAAATTCAATAACTAATATTTCAAATATTCCCTCTGATGAAAAGCTGAGAGTCAATTTTACCGGTAGATACCTGTCAAGCGGCGGGTTAACAGCCATATCCATGAGGATGGATCCGGATTCTGTTTTAAGTTAGACTGAAACCAGGACCCGTCTCTGTTCGTCAGTTCGCTCCGCTGCCCGCCGCGAAGAGCTCCTTCTCATCTGCTTCGGTGAAATGGCGACGATGCGACTGCACCCGCTCTTTTATACAGCGACCCTTTACCCTATTGGACAGACAGCCTCAGAAGGTCCACGCCCTCTCGGTTCCTATTTGCTGTTGGCGCTGTCCGTCTACGTTACCACACCCCAGGAACCTGATGTAGCCCTCGCGGACCGTCGGATCAACCTGTTCCCATGATTTTAACTGTCCGTCAAGTAAATTGCACAACAGCACTGAACCCGGCTGCTCAGTATTACCGACATGCTAACTGTAGCTAGCTCTGCTACATAACCCTTCACAACATGCTAAAGCGCCGGCGCCTCCCTCCCGCTTATCTTGTTACATTACGTCAACGTGTGCAAAGCAGAGACGGTGATTGGTCAGTCCAGATGAAACGCGGGCTTCCAGGGCGAATACCAAGACGCTCATTGGTTGTTGAACGAGTCACGCGCGTCCGTGAGGAGCCCCCACGAGCTCGCTACTTACAGAACATCCGCATTTCTGTTTTTCAAAGAGACGCCCGGTCGCCATCTTTGAGGATGTTGAAACAACACGTTAACACCGAATTATTCACAATTAAAGCGATAAAACCCAAATAAAAACCCACAAAACGCCTTATAATGCGGTTACAAACACAACAGAACCGAACAACCTTCATCTGCTGGTGGAAAAGCCAACATCCAGGAACACTGCTGAACAACCAGACGAGGCCTCAACTGCTCTCAGATCAACAGCACAAAGATGAAGTTTACAATTTAACTTAAAATGTAGAATAAAAGAGGCTGAAAGTCTATTTACATAAACAACCACAACTATAAATAACGTACTACTAAAAATAAAAGGACCACACCTTAAGGTTTAACTATCCACTGAATGACACAGCAGTTTCCTCACTGACCTCACTCCATTTGATTAAAAGGCCAATTAAACCCAATCAACACCTGTAAAACAGCACTAATTAAAACTAAAATCAATTAAAAATTAATGTAATCTAACATGAGTCAGGAAATATAGAATCATGCCCTGACCTTTAACAGTTTACAAAATAAAAGTTTAACCAAATTAAAAACGTATATAATCACAAAAAATACAAAGTTAAGTCTCTAAAATAACAATTAAAACGAGCTAACTATAAAACAACATGGTTACCTAACCACATGCGCCCAACCCCCACACCAAGGTTACAAATTCCCCACAATGTCACTCAAATAAAAGTAAAAACTAATTCCTTAAAATGTAAATTATCACTTAAAGTGTTTACAATTCGACGCTGTTGAACACAAAAGAACCATGTTTCAAAAGGACAAGTTAAATTATCCAAAAGAAAAAATAAATATAAATGTATTCAAGGTGTGACATAGAAACCTTGAATTTAAAATAAAACACGGGTAAATCCCAGAATAATGCGAAACCTTTCTTGAAATAATCTTCTTGTCTTCCACCTCGGTACTTTTTAAGCAGCACGTTTCCCTCCAACATGTCCGCCTTCTTCTTCCCCGGCTCCCTGCGCCGGGTGGGGGAGGGGGAGTCATGTGACCAGAGAACGAGCCTGATCGAAACTCGAACACGTGGCATTGCGCAAAAACACACATTTTAAATAAAAGTCTCCGCATCGATTCTAATAAAAATGTCATCTCCACATCCACACTTTGTGATTTTAACGAAGTTTTAGGCTCAGATTTGGGGAAAAGTTGGAAAAACTCCCAACAAAGAACATACTCTCCGCTGGATTTGGTTCGCTCCCATTGGTCAATCTCAACCACGTGACGACATCGATTCTAGTATAATTGATTATTATTTCACAGACTTCCTGCTTTGTAATCCCTCTATGGTTGTAATAATCCTCCAGATTCCCTCAAAGTCGCTCAGGTCATGTTTCTCAGTTTGTCTCACAGCGCTCAGAAACGTGTTTTTCTCCAGATGGTGACGCTTCCCGTCGAGCTCTGTCGGTGTTACACAACACGACGCACTGCGCATGCGTCCCTGACATGAACACGCGTCGCCAGCTGTGCAGGAGGAGACTGATCCTGGAGCAGTTTAGTTAGGTTTGTTTTTTATGATGAATGAGCTGAGGTGGCGTTTATTCCTGGAAAAGAGGTGGGATCCAGCTGCAGAAGAAATGTTTTGGTTTCCAGGTTATAATAGGGTAAAAGGAGATAAACACATGGGCTCCGGATTTGGCATAAATAAAGAATAATAGGCCTATACTAGTTTGTTATCTGCATCACCCTTGGATTACAAGTGAAGATAAGTGTGTAAAAGTCTGTAGCAGTGTCCTGCACACACCAAAAGACTTTATTCTCAAAGAACATTCTATCTATCTATCTCTACTCCTAAGCACACCACTACTCCACTATATTTTCTTCATTGTGTTTCTTGATTACTTAAGACATCCCTTTCAGAAAGTTTCTTATAATTTAGACAGACTCCAGCATTAATTCCTAACATGAAAAAATAAGCTAATTTAATTTATCCACAGGCAGTGGATGACAGTATAAAAGCCATTGAAAGTTTGATTAGTTTACAGGTGATAATGGAAATGTTAACATTTCTGAATAACCACAACATTATATTGCTTGTTTCCAAAATAGAGCTTTGTTCAGCTGAATTGCATCACATCACTGGGCTCTGTCCATGGCACACTGGTTGAAAACTGAATTGCACTCTTAACCTTTACAATAATATGTTATTTATCATATTACCTCACTAGGTTGTAATTTGCTAAACAGCTGTTTGAGTGTTTCACAGCAGGTTGTTTCCGTTAAAATATGTGTATATATCTCAACACCAACACATTGTAGGTGTGTTGAGATGTTATATTCATGGAAAAGGTCCATATATTTATAACAAATGGAAATACAAAAACAGTTAAATTGTGAATTGAGTTGGAACTAAATGCAATTTAATGTGTTGTGACATTTGGATGTAGGCTAACAATAATTAGTATTTTAGCTACTTTTTATTAGCTACGTTTCTACAAGATGGTTTATAATGAAAAGCTAAAGAAAACATGCACATTTTACTTTATTGAGCAGTTTCTGTTTTTAACATTCACCATAGCTGATCAAATGTAAAAAATCAGTGAACACTTGATTTGTTATTGTTGATCAATGTACTGACTTTGAAACACTGTAAGGGAGAGCTTATTGTTGCTGGTTATTCTGTGTAAAAAGGTTATGTTGGTATATTTTTGGGAAGAACTAGACTCTGACCTGAACATCCTCCAGCAGGGGAACTGAAAGGAAGGAGAGGTTGGAGGATTACGTCAGAATCAGCCTCCTCTGACTCATCAGCTGTGCTCCATCCCTCTCTCTCTCTCCCTGTTTCTGTCTCACACAAACACACACTCCCCCTCTGACTCCTTCTCTGTGTTTTTCTCAGTTCTTGGCTGCATCAGCGTGTCACATGATGAAAATCTGTCCAGAAATGGTTTCCAGGGAAGCTGTTGCCTTCACAACACCTCAGCCCTGAGTCACCGGCTGCCACAGTTTTACAGTAAACTGGTTCAGTATTAACAGCCAGACTCCAGGATTACAGACTAATGTTGTGCTGTTTGGACTCCTGATATCATAAATAAACACAAAAAACAAACGTGTTTTGTTATTTATGTGGTCGTGTTTACCTCTATATACATACAGTATATATATATATATATATATATATATATATATATATATATATATATATATATTTGTGTGCCCACCTAAACTCAGACATGTGCTTTAACTGTTTCGTCATTTGAACCATTTACTGAGACTCTGTTCTCTCAATGCTTAAAAATGAACATGATATAAAACTCTTTAAACTATTGAGACAGCAAGCAAGCACGGTAAAAGACCCATCTGCTCTTTACTTTGAAACTCAACTTAAATGAACTAAACCAACAGAGGCAGTTTGTCAAATCATTTAACCAATCAGAAGTCAGAGCTGGTTGCAGTCAGTCAGCACACCTAAATACAGACATGGACGAAATTGTTGATACTCTTCCGTTAAAGAAAGAAAACCCCACAATGGACAATGAAGCAACTTAAAATGTAAATAAGAAAAATAATAATTAAAAGTAATAATGAATAAACATTTACAGAAAAATTAACTAATGAAAATCAGACATTGCTTTTGAGTTGTGGTTTAACAGAGTTTAACTTATGAAACTAGTCTGGACAAAAACAATGGCACCTTAACTTAATATTTTGTTGCACAACCTCTTCAGGCAATCACTGCAATCAAGTGATTTTCGTATCTCTCGGTGAGACTTCTGCACCTGTCGACAGGTATTTTGGCTCCCTCCTCGTGAGCAAACTGCTCCAGCTGTGTCAGGTTTGAAGAGTTCTTTCTCCAGACTGCATGTTTCAGCTCTTTCCACAGATGTTTAATATGATTTAGATCAGGACTCAGAAATTTCAGAATAGTCCAATACAAGTGTTATTATCCTGTTGGAGGACTATGACCTGTGACAAAGACCAGCACTTTTTTTTTTTTAGAATGCCTGGATAGTCTTGAGATTTCATTGTGCCCTGCAAATATTTAAGAAACCCTGTACAAGATGCAGTAAAGATATCCCAGGTCATAATTGAGCCTCCCCCATGTTTCCCAGTAGATTCAGTGTTCTTTTCTTCCATTGAGTCCACTTTGGCTCAAACTGTGACTGATGGTGTGATCTGACTTCGATGTACCTTGACCTTGGATTTTACCTCTAATCTCTATAGAAGTTATTCTGGGTGATTTAGTTACCATTTGTATTTTCTGTCTCTTCAATTTGTCATCAATTTTCCTCCAATGGCCATGTCCTGGGAGGTTGGCTATAGTCCCATGAACCTTAAACATCTGAATACGTGCCACTGTAGTCACAGGAACATCAAGCTGCGTGGAGATGGTCTGACAGCCTTTATCTTTAACCATGATACCAAATGGCACAGTGACCACTTTTCACCCTTTAAATAGACAGACTGACTGACTGACTGATCACAAGTTTGAAGACATCTGTAAAGCTAATTACAGGACACACTTTAGTTTAACATTCCCCTATGGTCAAATTATTTTCTTTTCTAGGTTAAAAACTGTTAAACCACAACTCAAAAGCAATTTCTGATTTTCATTAGTTTTGTCCATGTCTGTAAGTACAGAGACACATATCCTTAGCAAATAAAATGTAGCACAAGACAGACTATAAATGGTTATTTGTCTGTTGTATAAATGATTATATCATCTACGACTCTGCCTCGGTTCTTTCATGTTCTATAACTGTGACTGTTAGCTTTCTTTACCAACAACAAGCTCTTTTACTCTTTTCAGATACAGGAGACCACTGTGTTTAAGGTTCACATAATACAAACACGCAGCATGAGATGTTTACATTGACTTACATTTATTTTCCAGAGACCTTACCTTATTTTATCTCTAAGGACCACTTTCCTAATCTTAACATTTTATCCTAACTTTAATCTAAACCTAACTTTATCTTAACCTTAGACTGAGTCATTAGTCAAACCTGAATGATCTGGTGGTGGAAGTCAACACGAGATTATAATACAGTATATTATATTATAATATAATAATGATCATTTTCTCTTTGCTATCTCAGTTTCCACTTGAGTAAAACAATCTCAGCAGCATTTCTCCATTTATGGGACGAGCAGCCAAACATGTACTTGGTACTGAACAAGTAGAATTATCTGGAGCATTTCAAAATCTCAATATGCTGCAGTCATTGGCACCATACTAACAACCACCCACTGACAAAGATCAACATATAAGGAAACATAAAGGCAGCGTGTACAGACTGAGGGCTTCTCTCAGTCCAGTGCATTTTATTATTTTCTCTTAATTACTGCGTATTTATATTATCCTTTTAATTTGTCATCTTGTTTATAAGGTGATAAGTATGTATTATGTGATTTAAATACTGTGTGGCCCACGTCACACCATGAGGAGAGATGTTTCAGTTCACTGTATTTCTGTGCATAAAACCTTATTGAATCTACAATGTATTTGCACAGCAGTTCTTATTCTCTGTCTCATGTTATAAACCAATGAGGGTTGAAGATAGAGAATAAGAACTTCAGTTAAAGTCACTCTTTTCATGTTAATGTAACAGACAGTGTCTAACTGAAAAAAGCTACTTTAAATTTTAATTGTGATCTCTTCAACTGCTGATATTTTTATTTTAATCTCATTTCAACCTGGTGCTTTTCTTCAAGAAAAAACAAAAAAAACAAAGATCCATTTGAAAACCAAAGCCCACGTGCATCATGGTTTAAAGGAGGTAACTATCCAAGTCTATGAGAACAACAGCCTCTTGATTATACAGCCATGCAAAACGAGTTGTAAATGTGTGAATCTGATTAGTGACACTTCATTATACTCTCAAAAAAACGGGGAACAATGATTTCCATCTGAATGGAAGTGGACTTTCTCCTGCAGAAGGTTACTTTGATGGAAACAGAGAATATAAAACAAAAAGGTCAGAGTCTTTCTAATAAAAGTACATTTAGGTAATTGTGAATCTCACAAATCAGCTCCAGGACAGGGAAATCCTGATTACTGGAACAGATAAAACCAACAAAGGTGATGACTGAGGAGAAGTGAGATTAAGATTAACATGCTTCCTAATCTGAGTAATCTCTTTTGCAGCATATGTCTCTGAGCTGTGTAGTTTTGTTGGACTTTAGCTGATGTCTCTTCACCATTTAAAGTCAAAATGAGAAATAAAGTACAGAGATGAAAGAAAGTCACAACAGCAACATATAAGAGAGGACGTGAACTTTGTAATGTTTGTCTGGACAACTTTTATTTCATTACAATTGTGGGAACTAATTTTGTCAGTTCACAACTTCACAGGGCTGTTTGAGGGGTTAAGACTTAGTTTTAAGGTTAAGTTTAGAATAAGGTTAAAGGAAAGAGATACATGCATTGTGTCAATGTGAGTGTCCTCACAATTATACAAGTGTGTGAATGTGTGGAAAACAGCCGGGCTCAGGTGTGAAAGTCTGGTTTGTTGTCCCATCGCGACTCCTGTTTATCAGAGCCACAGATCAACGTGCAAAACAATGTCTTTTACATGCAAACTCACACTCAGAGGAAAACGAATAACCTACTTAAAGTTTTCTTATTATGTATTATGTATTAATTAGAATTAGTTTTAAATTGTTAGATTTGAGGTGGATTTGGTGGCTGCAGATCAGATTTTGGGTGCATACCTACTTTAAAATGTCAGGAATATTAATGGACAGAATATAATTACAGTATACATCCAGCTGTCTTCTTAGAGAATGAATTGCTTTCAGACAAAATATAATCCAGGTGCGTTCAGTGGATCAGGATTTAGCCGACAGATACTGTCAAATACTGTATCCCAGTAAAACATGATCTGAGTCAGCTGTTAACTGAGCATCATCTTTTAATTGGAGAGAAGTTCTAATGTACAACGAGCCTGAGTATCAGTCCAAATATGAATCTGGGGATATATTATCTGTTTTATATGGGCCTATAAGAAAAAACACAATTCACATATTCGAACCAAAATTTGTATGTGAGAGCTAAAACCAAAGCCATAAGTATCATCTGTTGTCCACCACAGGTTCTCCACCTGGGTTCTCCACCTGGGTTCTCCACCTGGGTTCTCCACCTGGGTTCTCCACCTGGGTTCTCCACCTGGGTTCTCCTTCAGGGTGTTAAAATAATTGTGTTTTGTCGCCCTCTGGTGACCAGATGGTAAATTTGATGCTAAGTTCGTTGCTGTATGTTTACAGTAAATGACATGTAAGTAGTTTGTTTCCATTGTAAAGAGGATTCATAAAAATGGTTGCAATAAATCAGAGTGATGCCCATTTGGTCTGATTCAGTGTTGGGGTCAGATAAGGTAATCTTAGATGGAACAATGGCAGGAGATAGTACACTGCCTGATTACTGTTTATGTTGGTACTTTTTTTAAGACTGTGTTTCTGAGCAAAGTCATGACATCAGCTGTATTTATCCAGTGCACTTACTAATTACAGTTTTATTAAACTAATCAGCCACAATATTAAAACCACCTGGTGGTAGCAAGCAGTGATATCCTGCGTGTTCTGACCCGTTATCAACCAGGGCATTAAAACCAGCAGGTGAATTTAATGTTGGATCAATTCAATTACATTTTATTTGTATAGCCAAATCACGATAGTTGTCATCTGAAGGAACTCAAAAGCATTTGAGGTTTAAGACCTTACAAAACATTATATACAGAATTATATAGAAACACAACAACCTCACTTGAGCAGCACTAGGCGACAGTGGAGAGGAAAAACTCCTTTTTATTGCAGAAACCTCCAGCAGAACCAGGCTCAGGATGGGCGGCCATCTGCTTCGTTGTGGTGAGTGGAAAGAGGAGAAAGAAAAGAACAACAGGCAAATGTCGAATGCAGCAACAAGATCTGAGTTCACTAAGTATACAGAGAAGTCTGTTGTCTGATGCTAATAGAAGATCTTTAGTGACCAGTGCTGTTTCTGTACCGTGATGAACTCTAAATCCTGACTGTAAATCTTCATACAGGTTATTCCTGCACAGGTGGTCACATAATTGCTTTAAAACTACTTTATCAAGGATCTGAGTACGAGTGAGGTTCTTCTTCTCTTTGGGCTTTTCCCATCAGGGGTCGCCACAGCGAATCATCCTTTTCCACCTCACTCTATCATGAACATCTTCTACCCTAACACTAGCCAACCTCATGTCCTCTGTTATAACATCCATATATCTCCTCTTTGGTCGTCCTCTTGTCCTCCTGCCTGGCAGCTCCATCTCCAACATCCTTCTACCAATATACTCACTATCCCTCCTCTGAACATGTCCGAACCATCTCAGTCTGGCCTCTCTGATCTGAGTACGAGTGAGGTATTACAAATTAATCTAGAGCTGTTGTACATATGAGTCCATCCATGCTGTTTTGGGGGAGGATCTGATAAATCTTTCTCTAAAGATTTTATTAGTAAGGAAATTCATGAAGTCATTACTCATGAGAGTTAACGGGACTCTTTGTCAGCCTGAACAGAAACCTTGGGTTATTATTTGCTTCTATTAGTAATGAAAAATATGTGGTTCTAGTTTTACATAGTTAAAAAAAAAAAAAAAACTATGTTTCCAGGTGAGGTAATATTCATCTAAATTAGTGGAACACCACTTCCTTTCTAGTTTATGTGATGTCTGCTTTAAGCTACAGATTTGTGAATTGTACCATGAAGCTAACTTCCTCTGATTCACTACCTTCTTTTTCAGAGGGGTAATAATATCAAGTATTATTTGGAGTGAGGCTGCAGTATTATCAATGAGATAGTTGACTTGCGCTGGAGTAAAGTTAGGATGACTTCCCTCCTCTGTGTTGGCTCTGTAATAAAAGATGGAATCAGTTCATTAAATTTGTCAACAGCATTTTCACATAAACATCTACTGTAGTGAAATATTTTCTTAGGTAAAGTAAAGTTTAGTACAGTAAATTCAAATATTATTAAAAAAATAGAATATTAAATAATCAATTTCAAGACAGTAAAAACAAGATCAAGGGTGAGATTAAAACAGTGTGTTTATTTACATTTTGGGTAAAACCAATGGAGTCTAATAGTGAATTAAAGTCAGTGTTGAGGCAGTTATCATCAACATCTATATGGATATTAAAGTCACCCACTATAATGACTTTATCTGCACTAAGAACTAAATCAGATAGAAACTCTGAGAATTCAGTTAAAAACTCAGAGTAAGGGACAGGAGGACGGTACACAATAACAAACAGGACTGGTTTTTGATTTTTCCAGTTTGCATCAGACAGGCAGCTGATCATGAGTGAGGCTCTCACTCTCACTTTAATGTCAAACCAACCAGAATTATTTTCCTGAGCCTCAACTGCCCCGATGTCTCCTGATCTGATGATACGTTGAGACCTTGGTTACACATTTAAACAGAAGTGCATTCGAACAATAGGATCTTTAAACTGGCCAAACTGGTTTTAATAGCAGATCTGTCACTTTAAAACAATCCAAATGTTTACTGGGTGATTTAAAGAGACGGAAAGAAAACAGAGACTCTGCAGCTTTTCTAATGACAGTCAACTCTTCATCTATGTTTAAAGCAATTTTATTAAAACAGGTAAATAGGTCAAATGCTATTGATAGATTAGGAGCATGTTTCAATAATGTTGTCTTTTATGAAAGTGATTTATGTTGTTATTTCAGTCCACTTGGGGGCACTCGAGATCTATGATTATCTCTCTGTCATGGCAGCAGGCTGTAAGTTGCCAAATCACCACACAGAGCTGTTTACAGGAAATCACATGGTTACCGAGTGCCATGGTAGAAAAGGTCTAAGACAAACACTTGGGGTGCTGTTTCTCTTCCTAAAGCTCGTAGTCACAACTCTTTTTTCAATAAATGATGTCACCTTCCTACTGTACTCTTAGATACAGTCACACCGAGGGTCTGACTGTCCTGGTTTAACCTCAAGCTGCCAGTTTTTGATGATTGTGTGTATTTTAAACCCTGTGCTAAGATATTCAGCCCTTCACACAGTACATCTGGTTAATCCTGCCATCAGAAACACACCATAGTATTGATTATCTTGCAGAAGAATTGACCTCATTCAGGCGCACACACTCCTGTGGCTTCTCACTCTTACATAGTTGTGGCTTCCTGTGAATCTTACACATCAACAGAGCTCCCAGCACACAAACCCCGTCCCGTTTGAGGGATGAAAACATGCAGCTTCATAACAGCACTGCAGATAACCACTTCTCAACCCACGGCGGTTTGTGGGGTGATATTCAACACATTTTATTTTCTCTTTCAGTGTCACCAGGTGTCAGTCAAGAGCAGTGTTTCAATCTTCTGCCTGAATGCTGAGATTCCCCTAACTTTTTGCCAAACTGCCTGGCTGAAGGCTTCTTGTAAATCACGTGGCTGCTGGTAAAACAAAACCTAGTGTGGCGCTGTTACTTCGCCTCACAGCAGGGACTTCCCTCAGCTGATCATGTGATGGTTTTTTTTATAGGATGTTTGTTATTAACATTAACTTAGGAAACCACACATCAACTGTTCGATACCCTCGACACAATCTCACAAACTTTGCTTCAGTTAATGTTGTAATAGTCACAGTCTCCAGGGGAAGTTCGGGGATTCTCACAAACACAGTGGGGGATTACTGACAATAAAACAATACAAAAGCTCTGTCAGCCTCACAGAAACAGAGACACATGTGGTTAATATTATCTAAAATATTATCATATAACAGTATCAGAATCACTTCACTCTTCAAGATCAGAAATCTCAATTACACGTTATGAAAAACTGTCAAAACAAAATTAAGTGAGGCGCGTTAAAGAAGCTCCATCGGTGTCGTTTCTGTTGTGCTTTATGCTGCATCATTTACTTTATTACTTTTGATTTAGACCAGAAAAGAGAAGCAAGTATCATGTTACAGTCAAGCTAAACAAGTCAAGTGACTCTTTCTCTTCATAAAATGACTCAGTTTTTAGTTTAGTTCTGTCCAAAGTGAAATAATCGTCCAGTGTGATTTTAAAATATTGTGATTAAACATGTATGTTTGTCTCATGTACAGACATTAGAACAACTTTATATCAGCTCACAAGTGGTACAGGAAGAGGTGATTTTATTATTCCGATAATAAAGTATCTGGTCATTCTAAGTTCTCTGCTAAAGCTGCACATGAACACTTTCAGTTCAGTTAAGATCTGTTATTTACACCTTGCTGTTCTCAAGCTGCCTCTGCTGTTTACTTTCAGTCTTTCATTTGTCCTGTGTTACTATTGTCCTTCTTTCCTTGTTTACCTGCATGTGTTGCAGTTTTTATTCCTTTTTGCATTCATGTTTTGCATTGTGTGTTTTAATTGCTGAAAACTGAAAACTAGTCTAATAGAATTTTGCATTATGATTCCTAACAATGTTAATATTTGATATATTTGATTTAGTTGCACACTTGTTTTCATAAATCATTAGAGGTTTGGTCATTAACTAGCTTTTGGGCAATGATAGCCTAATTTAAAATAGTTAAAACATATTAGGGAGAAAAGATACATCTTGAAATTGTTAAAACATAAACCTGATCCTGTCTGTTGGCAAAGTCAAGGCTTCCAAAACAAATCTGACCCACTAACTGCTGCTTAGATGTGATTGTAAGTCATAGAGGTGAAAGGTAACACACTTACGTACACACTTAAAAGAAAGCTGAGTGTCAGTGTGTCTGCATTAATATGGTTTGCCGTACCATATAGCCTAGTTGTGTGCCACATCTATTTTATCAAATATATCTCTACTGGAAAATATCAACACAAACTGTGCACCTAAAAAGGCAAAGCATGTGAACCACGGCGCTCTCAGTCACAAGAGTTTGGGCTTGGCCGGGGTTTGGCTGAGTCACTCAGCCACTAAATGTGCAAGACAGTTAGAAAAGAAAGCAAAAGAAAGAAGAGAAGGTACTTTCCAGCTCGGCGCTGTGGTGCAGTGGCATGGTGCAGAGCTGGTTAGGCAAACACGTCGGTACATACTCACATCCAAAAGATACACACAAACATGTCTGGTATGTAAAATAAATAAGTAGGTGCGAGGATGCACAACTCTATATGGCTCTATTACAGATACACACAAACACACACACTGTTTCTGCAGTATATAATCTTAGATTTGCAATGTGTGCCATTTTCTAACTTTCTCTGCACGCCGTCGGACATTTTGTGTTGAGAATCTCATTCTAAGATGGCGGACACTTTTTATTTCCACTTCGTGCCCTCATGCCTTTTTAACCCACAGGCGGCACACAAGTGATGGGAAGCAGCCAAGTTTCTGATGAGTCAGTGTGCCTGGCATGAACTTTGATTCATCAAACTTTTAACTAAGGAGGAACAATGAGAAATAGTTTTGTTTTCGGTTTGTCACATTTTATGTTCCCCCACTGACTTTAAAACACGAAAATAAATGAATCTGAAGTTATAATGGCATCGAGCTCATAAATATTGTTGTTTACCAAGTGAGCAAAAGTTATGTGGAGGAAAATAATTTGTGAACTTTAAATTTATTGAAAAAACAAGTATAACATGCAGCTGATAAGTATAAGTATAATATTGTAATGCAAAAATAAATATTATGCTGTTCCCTCCTATGTTCTTTCATAGAAGTTTAACCTCATAATTTGTCAGCAGCTACTGCAGCAGCAGCAGCAGCAGTCGTGCAGTGGAACGACAATGGAAGAAAAAGACAACAAAAGAATATACGTATTCCTATAACCTGCTCAAGATTAAATTTAAACAATACTACAGTCATAAAAATCCAGGAGACATTAATGTTTCACCTGTTGAAGCACGTGACTTTAGTCGCCATTTTGTCGATGCACATAAATGTTTGGACAAAATGGCGTTTTCTAACCTGGTTCTGGTCGATAGAGGGAGTCTGTGTTTTGGTGTAATGCTCCGTGTCACTTCACTGTATCTTTGGTGTTTATGAAATCACCAGGCAACTTTCCAAAATCAGAAATGAAACAATGCTGGTTGTCAGGGACTTTCCAGGTCGAGCTCAGAAGATAACACCCAACCCCCAACTGTTTTGATGAACCAGATCAAAATGCTGTCAGGTCACTTAAAAAACAGAAACGCAAGAGAAAAACTGACAAAGTGTCGGACAATAATTTATTATTTATTAGAATAAGTCCAAAAACTAAAATTGTTCACAAAAACCTTTCCTGGTTTTTCTCCATAAATCATCTCACAACTCTACAAACTGATGTAGTAACCATTTGGAGAATTTGACCTCTGGTTTTCTTAGTATGAATAAAATAGTTAAAACTAGCTCTACTTTAAGCAGATACCACAGTCAACACAAACAAGTACAAAAATTCAACAATCAAGTAAAACCAAAAGTACATGTGAGGAAAGGGTGGGGCTGATTTTAACTGTTGTGCTGCCATTATACAGTAATCCATCATAATTATCAGTTCATTCAATTTTAAGAATCTGCATCTACAAAGTAACTCAATTTCAATGTCAAATATGTGACTGGAGTAAAAGTATAAAAAGAAAATACTTAAGTACAGCAACTGAGTAAATGTACTTAACAGTAAAAAGTGTAAATGGTCTGCACTTATATAGCACTTTTCTACCTAGCTGGTACTCAAAGTGCTTTACACTGCATCTCATTCACCCATTCACACACACCGATGGCAGAGCTGCTATGCAGCTGACCTGACTCACCGGGGGCAACTAGGGGTTCAGTATCTTGCCCAAGGACACTTTGGCATGTGACATGGCAGCTGGGAATCGAACCACATATCCTATGATTGGCAGACAACTGCTCTACCTATTGAGCCAAAGCTACCCCAACACTGTTGCATTGGTAGTAGCAATCTAATCAAGTTATATATAAAAAAAGATCTGCCACAGAGGACATTTTACTGCAGTGAGTATTTTTACTGTGATACTTCTTAATATACTGTTCTGTGAGCTCTCAATGGAGTAAAATAAGGTCAGTGACTATGATCCAAAATATCTGATCAGGTTTTTATTTTAGCAGTATCCATATAATAACATTTGGCTTCTCTGATAGTAAATGTTCAGGGTTATGGTGTCAATGGTGTATTGTCTTCATCTTCATCTTCATCTTCATCTTTATCACATACAAGAACATGAAATGGAAAAAAAAATTGTGGACAAATCTATTACTTTCATCTGATTTATGATTAATGTACAATAACTAATTCAAAATAAATATGAATTTATTCTTTTAAAATACAGAAAACTTCAGCTCCACATTGTTTTATTTTTGCTATTTACACAAAACAATATTTACAATAATTCCAGCTTGTTCTTACACACTGCATTCATTTAGCTGCTGTCAATCACATATAACACCGTCATGAAGAACAATACCCGGTAAAGACACATCAATCTCCACCATTATCTGTAAAGAGATTCTCTCTCAGTTTATAGTAGCTCCCCTTCTTGTCCATCAGCTCCTCGTGAGTTCCTCGTTCCTCAACTCTGCCTCCACTGATCACAACAATCTGATCGGCCTTCTCAATGGTCTTCAGCTTGTGAGCGATCACCAGAAGGGTCTGGTTGGGACAGTTAGCCAGGGCCTGCTGCACCTGTGCAGAGTGAACAATACAGTTGTTTATTATTTTATTAACCAGTGTCCACCAGGTCAAAGCAAAGCTAATGGATGTTGGAACAAACATCAAGATATACTGTGTGTTTTTAATATGTACAGTGATGTAATATATATAAAAAAATAAAACATACTGGATATTAAATTATTGACTTTTTTCTACAAGACCACTGACCAAGATATCACAATAATATGAAAATATAAAAAGATTTCGACAGACAGGCCCAATTTGAAATGTAATTATCACATATGCAGACATATGCCCTGCTGTTGCAAAGAATGTCAAGAATAACAATTAACTGCTATCTGGGCTAACAGGGAAGCAAACATGCTTTCTCCAAACAAAAGTATGACTGTGTCTTATTATTTATTGTAGACATAACACATCTTTGTTGCTCTGCATGACAGTTAATTGTAAAATATATATGTTTTAAGTTGTGACTACCTTATTTTCACTCTCAACATCCAGAGAGCTGGTTATTTCATCCAGAATGAGAACTTGTGGCTGTCTGACCAGTGCTCGAGCAATGGCGATCCGCTGCTTTTCACTCTTGGATAATTGACCACCACCCTCACCCACCTCTGTGAAATGGGTAATAATATAAAATCATAACACATTGGCATTCATGATACGACATTATAATAGTATACAACATGTATATTGGTACAGGCAACATCAATCCTGTTAAAATATGTATGTGTATTTGATATGTATTTGTAATACACACATTGTTCTAGGCAAAATAATTCTTAAAGTCAATAAAAACAAAAACATAATAATGTCCTATTATTAATACTACTCCCCACATGGCATCTTCCTCATTCACTGAACTTCTCTCCAACATACAAAGCAGGTTTCTGTTCAGGTATTCAGTCATGTAAAACAGCACGAAGGGCAGTTACCACAGTTTACCTGCATCGTAGCCTTTATGCAGCTGCATGATGAAGTCATGGGCGTTGGCTTTGCGTGCCGCCTCTTGGATCTCTTTCAGTGAACATTCAGGAAGCCCATAGGTGATGTTGTCTCTGATGGAGCCAGAGAAGAGGACAGGGTCTTGGCTCACTACTGCAACCTGTAAAAGACACTTTCATCAGCTTGACTCAATGAATAACATGTTTAATTTGAATTTAAACTCATATATTCTCACACAGCTAGTTATATGATTAATATAATACTTTCATTTGAAAGGTTTCAGTTGAAGTTGTTTTTTGTTAACTGAATGTCTGTCAGTGTGAAATTTTTGGGCAGTAGTAGACGAATACTTACTGTTTACAAGCTGTATTTGCTTGAATTACTTTAATTAATTAGCTCACTGATTAGTTCCATGTGAATGAGCAACTGTGTCTTTCATGTACAAACCAAAGTTCTTCCACTGAGTCTGCACATCAGGTCCATTATTCCTTGTGCAAAATATTTGTCGTGGTTGAATTAGATTTGGACGTAATAGGCTAAAGCTGGTACCCCTGCTACACTTACAATGTATGTTTTTATACAAGATTGTTGAATACTAATGTTATATTTAAAAATATAAAATAAAATGCAAAACAGATAAATACAGGAGGTCCCAATGAGGACAAAAAGGACAAATCATTAATCACCTTCTTATGAAGGTAACGGTGGTCATAGGATTTTAGTGGTTCATTGTCCAACAGGATTTCTCCATCCTGCGGCTCGTAGAATCTTTCCAGCAGACTCACACAAGTGCTTTTTCCTTCTCCAGATGGACCGACCAGTGCTGTCATCTGACCTGGTTTCAGCTCCAAGGATAAGTTCTGAAACAAAATCATAACAGTGGTTGTATATGACCGTGGATATTCTCAGTCTAGCTCATGGTTATTTCAAAGGTGTTTGTTTGGTGGGGTAAAATCTTCAATCAAGTCAAGCAGGTCTAGTTGCCACCAAACAAGCACCTTTAGGATAACAACACCTGGAGACATCCAGAAATCTTGGTTTATCTAACTGAATCTGTATATGGGTTTACCTGTGTAAATAGTTATCACATAAACCAAATAGTTACCCTTCCCTCCTTGTGTTCAGATCTCACCTGTAGGACTGTTTTGTTCTGATCTGTGGGGTAGGTAAAGTTAACACCATGAAAGTTGACATGCCCTTTCAGCTGATCAGGTTTGAGTTTCCCATCTGTGCTGACCTCAGGTTTCCGGTCCTGGTATTCAAACACTTTGCCAGCAGCCCCCACTGAGTTCAGCATTGCACCAAAAATGTAGGTGAGAGTCTGGAAAATAGTCATCACAAAACATAGTTGATGAACTGATCACATCTTTTCCTTTAGAGCTAAAGCATCTTCCATCATCAATTTGACCAAATTTTGACAAAACTTTGACAAAATACATTTCAGACAAATACCTCATTAATGTCAAAGTGAAAACAGGTTTCTACAAAGTTATGTCAATTAATTAAAAATATATAAGGTGAAATCAGTGTCTGCATTAATATTCACCCCCTTCTGGTCAGTATTTAGTTATTGTAGCCAAAGGTGCAATCACAGCATGGAGTCTGTGTGGATAGGCCTCAGTTAGACTTGCACATCTCGACACTGGAATTGTATTTTATGCCATTTTTCTTTGTAAAACTGCTCAACCTCTGTCAGGTTGTGTGGGGATCTGGTGTGAACAGCCCTTTTTTTAGTCTATCCAAAATTCTCTATTGGATTGAGGCCTGGGCTTTGACTTTGTCACTCCGGAACATTGTTGTCGGTAAACCGTTTCTGTGTAGCTTTTGCTGTATGCTTTGGGTCATTGCCTTGCTGGAAAACAAATCTTCTCCCAAGTCGTAGTTGTCTTGCAGGCTGAAAAAGATTGTCCTCCAGGATTGTCCTATATTTCGCTGCATTCATCTTACCCTCTATCTTAACAAGCCTTCCAGGGCTGGTTGCCAAGAAGCATCCCCACAGCATGATACTGCCACCACTGTGTTTCACAGTAGGAATGGTGTGTTTGCGGTGATGTGCAGTGTTTGGTGTGCACCAAACATAGCGTCTTGTCTGATGGACAAAAAGCACGATTTTGGTCTCATCAGACCAAAGAACCTTCTAGCACTGGACCATGGAGTCTTTCACATTTCTATTGCCAAACTCAAGAGGTGATTTAACATGAGTTTTCTTCAACAGTGGCTTTCTCCTTGCCACTCTCCCATAAAGCTGTGAATGGTGAAAAACCCAGGCAACAGTTGTTGAATGTACAGTCTCTCCTATCTCAGTTGCTGAGGCTTGTAACTCCCTGAGAGTAGTCATCAGTGTGTTAGTGGCCTCTCTCATCTCCTTCTTGCTCGGTCACTTAGTCTGTTTGGATGGCCTGTTCTAGGCAGATTTATACATGTGCCATTTTCCTTCCATTACTTGGAGCTGAACTCTGGGGGATGTTTAGTGTCTTGGAGATTTATTTTGTATCCATCCTCTGACTTATGCTTTTCAATGACCTGTTCTCTGAGTTGCTGGGAGTGTTCTTTTGTCTTCATGGTGTAATGGTGACCATGAATACTGAATAACCAGTGACTGGACCTTCCAGACACAAGTTTCTCTATTTATCACTTGACACACATTCACTGCAGTCAATCCCAATTTCAATAGTTGTGGGACTACTAGCACCAAATATCTGGACCTCTGTTGAGATGGGTCAGACATTTTAAGGGGGGTGAATATTAATGAAAACACTGATTTCACCTTAAATATTTATATTGAATTCATATTACTATGCAGAAAACAGTTTTTACTTTGACATTAATGAGGTATTTTTCAGATTTTGTTTTCAACTTTTGTTGACCATGATTGATTTATAATGTCAACAAAAGGATGAAACATCCAAGGGGGTGAATACTTTTTGTAGGCACTGTACATATGGTTTGTCCTGTCTAACTGGTAAAGGCCAAAGTTTTAGAGAACATAATGGGATACCCTGATGTTTCTTCCAAGGTCTGACTGATAAATGATGAAGGAAACCAGACTTCCCGTGGACATGTGTCCACTCCGTATGAAGAGCCTGCCGTAGTACAACATGACCACCTGCATGACTAATCCTGTCAACTAGAAACACAAACACACAGAAAGACAAATATTGCTCATTAAGGAAATTATAAGTTAAAAATCTTATAACCACCAAAAAGCTAAGAAAAAAAGACAAACTTCTCACCCTTCGCGCAAGTAAGTAAACATATCTGATCATGTCCCGATGCATCTTAAGGGCACGAATGTCCATCAAGCGATCATCATAGCGATTAAACTCGAGTTTTTCTGTTTTAAAACTCCGTATCACACGAATACCAGAAACTACCTCATTTACAGCTGTGTTTGCTGAAGCCAACGAATCCTGCACAGCCAAGGACAGTCTCTAGAAGAGGAACAAAAAATAGGGAGTACAAACTGATTTAAAAAAGAATGCAATAATGTTCAGAACATTTTTTATCTATATTTGATTGTAAATAGTACAAAGACAACATATCAATGTTGAAACTGGGAAATAAAATTCGGGAAAAGTTGTGTAATGCTGATAGAACATGTTCCCTCTCATCATCCCTGTGTTTGTAGTGATTGTTCCTGCACTTTCTAAGCCTTCATGGTTTTTGTATTTCTCATTTGTCTTTAATATAAGTAAAACTAAGTTTAACATATTTAGTGTTGAGACTTGAGTTTGTTGCTGACCTAGCTAGTGTTCTCTGTCAAGTACACGAAGTACAAGTAGCTGCCTGTAAGTTGCTCTACAAGAGGAAATACTTTCTACCAAAAAAAGTGTTGTACCATGATTTCACTACACTTAAAATTGAAGGCAACAGTTGAGAAATCACCATCCTAAGGACCATAAAAGAGGAACATAATGTTTACTTAAAGTCTATTTAAAATTATTTAGTATTTACTTTTATTTGAATAGATTTTTAAACAAATGATTTTACATTCGCTTTAATACAATTTCAGCATAGTAACAGTACTACTACTACTACGGTACTACTCTTTACACCTCAAACATATCTGTATAAACTGGCTCAGAAAACAGATATAGGAATATAGATGACACTCAGTTTAACACTAAGATGTCTGGTGAATGGATCTCAATGTTAGTTTGACATTTTTTTAATATCCAGTATAAACCGGCCCTACCTGGTAGTGTGTGTCATATGTATTCTGAATGAGGCCAGTAATCGGTGTCTCCATCAAGACGAGGAACGTGAGCTTCGAGGAAAGACTCATCATTAGGGAGATCATACCCACAGTCTTGATGAATGTCCTCAGTAGCACGTTGACATTGAGACACACTGTTCTTCCCATCAGGGTGGTATCTCTAGACAACCTGGACGTGATCTCACCTACACAGTCAATATATAGAAATTATCTTTTATCCTGTATGTTCATATTCTGCTCCAGTGCATCTTTAATGTACAGTGCTGTGAAAGAATATCCAATCTCCTCCTGATTACTTCTCTTTCTGTGTACAGTATACATCATAGTACACCGTTTTACATCTTTAAACAAGATAAAACAGAGACAACCTGAGCAAACACAAAACACATGTTTTTTGAAGAAAAGATTATCCAATACCTAAATCACCAAAGTGAAAAAGTAATCAACCTTCAATGTCTGGACTTTAATGAGGCCACTCCAAAATTTTAATTTTATCAAATTTGAGCCATTCAGAGTTGAGTTACTCACATGTTTGGGATAATTTTCTTGCGTCAAATGGCACTTGTGCATGAGCTTCATCTCACAGACTGATGACCTGAACCCTGGTCTTCTTAAGAGTCCACCTTTTGACCAAGTAGTCGAAAGACTAAGTTTGGAAGGCCCGTTCATTTTGTTTTAAGTCTTTTCAATTTGCAGATACAGTGTCTTTTAGTGTGGATCTTTGCAGCCTTGGAAATAGCTTTGGGAGCAAACCCTTCCCATGCTGATTAATGCAGTTTGATAGTTTCTTGAATGTTGTAAAGGGTTGAATACTTTTTTCACACTCTATAAAACCATTCACTGAAAAATGATTCATATAACTTTTGTACACATTATACTAGATTAGCCTTACCTGTCTTTGTTTTCTCAAAGAATCCAATTTCCTGTTTGGTAAATGCCTCAAACAAATTGACTTTTATTCTGCAAGTTAAAGAACTGATGCCACACATGAAGAGACCCCCTCTGCATCCTGCACTCACAGAGCTGGTGAATAAACCAAAAAGAAAGTCAGATTTTACCAATGAGAATCACCATAGACACAAGCTGGTGCATGAATGTGGAGAGAACACATTTTCTCATACCTTCCCACAGAGTACAGCCCCATGAAGAGGAGAGCATACAGGAATTCACTCTGCTGGTACTGACCACCCAAGATGTCTATGACTCTTCCTGTGTAGAACGGGATGAACATCTCAACTGAGAAGAGACACACAAAGTTTGTCATAATAAGAGAGATACAGACACATCATTCATACCTTCAACATCATTAGCAATCATTATGTATGTTGTCCTGCCCTCAGAGTAGAGACAAAATAGCATATCCTGTATACAACATTAGCCTACTTTTCAACCTTTGTAGACATTATCATTATCAGCCTGCACTTTTATCACTATCACTTTTTGCTAGAGACTGAATCATCATCATCTGTTGCGTACTTACAGATAACAGCCAAAGACAGGAACACGAGTGCCCCAAGCATCAGGGGATAGTCGGGTTTAGACAGGCGTAGGACTCTTATAAGCAGTGCTCTGGACTTCTGTTTGCTTTCTTTACCGGCGGCAGATTCATTTGTGTCCGGGAAGGTGATCTCCCAAAACAGTGCAGCACCCACCATCGCTCCGACGGACATGAGCCAGCAGCGCAGATCCGCCAGTTGACCACACTGAGTGTCCTCATGGTAAAACAGCTTGGTCCCGGTCTCAAACACCGCGGGCAGCAAACTGTACACGGTTATAAAACGAATCAATATCGGTTTGAAGTCTCCCAAGATGAGTAGAGTCACAGCAGTTAAAGCTAGGAACCGCAGAGCCGCAGAAACCCAGAGACGCGTAAAATGTCCAAGTACGCCTCGAATTACCACAAAATCTGACGCGTAAAACAAGGAAAGGTCGATGCTAACTGCTAAAATCAAAGCAACGACTTTGTGAATTATCGTTTCTGTGTTGCCTGCCATTTTCCACTGACTGTCGTCCTCGTATGACCTGCTCTGATGCAGGACCAGTCTTTTAGATTTCATCCACTTTCAGTTTCATTTTTCTGTTAGATTCAGGGGGTTCCAAGAAAGCTACATTGCAGAGCACACTCTGACCACTGAAGCAGGACAAAGCAGGAGCTTTGATCAATACAGTTATATTCGTATCATTACCTTCATATTCCACCATCTTCATAATGCTGGATGAAATGTGCGATTATAATGTCCAGTGTGTAATTTCACCCAACATGAAAACAGATTATTAAGGCATAAAATCAAAAGTAAAATCTCCAACAGTATTTTTATTTTATTTTAAATTTCAGATAATTGAGCACATAGGAGAATTACTGTGGGCCCATCTCCTACAATTAGTGCAGAATTAAAGTGGATGCTTGTTATTATGTCCAGGGGTAAACCAAACATAGATCACACAGTAGGTATCCTATGGTTCCTCTGGTTACAATGGGATGAAAAAAAGTGCACTCAAATGGATGACCTTACTCTGTTACAAATTAAGTTTCACTTTTCGTTCATATGTTTGCCACCTTGAATACACACACTGTTAATATGATGTTGTGTACTGTGTGAGGAGTGAGATAATTTGTAGACTTTAGAGTTTTTAGAATTTTTGGGGTTATAATGTTTGTCAGTAATTTACTTTCATTCAAGTGTATGCAAGTTTTCATTACGTTTAAGAGACACGTTGCCTTGAATGAAACTGTCAGCAGTCCAACTGAGCACTGCCCCCTAACTTTCATCCAGTCCTACCGCAATTCAGCTGTATCAGTATCTGATGGAACAGTTTTTTTCTCTCTATGGGCACTGTGGGGTTCTATATCTGATTCCAATAACAGTTAACTGATTTCACATAAAAAAATAAAAAATAAAAACAAAAACAAACAAAAAAAGCAAAGAGTTAGGGGAGGTCCTGGATGGAGAGGCATGGACAATGCAGACTGCAGAAGGAATTGGTGAGTGAACTTTATAATACAAAGTAATTTCAGATAAAGCTGTAGATACTGTAGGGGCAGCAACTGTTTTTTTAAGATTTAAGACTGGAATCTTGACACTGTACACACTTAGCAATCTGAGGACTGGCATCAGAGACTGAGCCAGACTGGAAGCATCTATCCAATAATCGCCTGTATAATTGTTGAGTGTGAACAGGTCTTAAGTCAAATTTTGCTTATAAAGGTTACTGTGAAACAAACATTGCTGCATCCTGCACAACAGTGACCTGGCTGACAAAAGATAAACCAAAATACATATTGATCACTGATCAAAGAAGGTGGGTAAGTCATTTCCTAGAACGACTTTCTCTTCTGTGCTGTGTTCATCGATGGTAACGATATAGGCCACTCCGCCACTGGAGCCGTCACGGTTCATTGCCAAAGAGAGAGCTACGAGAGAGAATAAGAGAAAGCAGGTGAAACTGGTGAGGAGACAGAAGAAGATAATTCGTTTTTTCAAAACACAATATTTAATATACAGAAACATGAAATAATACAATAAAAGCTCTTCTCAGCTGTCAGTACAAGAAGTACTAAATGTCTAAAATATACAGTAAAACCTACTGTTGACAACAAATTGCTGGCACTCCTCCTTGTTCATTCCTCTGTGATACTCAGCATCAACAAAACCATAAATGTATGAGCTGCCAGAGCCGCCGACTGCAAAAGGTTGTCTTGTCAGGAGACCATTCAGAGTTGCAAACACCTGGGAGAGGTCAAAGGGCACAGAAAAACATGTCAATATCATTCTTTATGGAAAACATAATGTGAGCTGCTGGATAAATTATTTTATTCATAGCTTCCAGCAGTTATAAGACAACATTGTTAGCAGCTGTTTTGCCTGTTGAGAAATGTCAAGAGCACCTTATTAGGAAACATACATTTTTCATGCTATTTGCATTATATTTGCCAGTGATCTTTCTTTTTTTAAACTTTCCACCACACTCCAGGCAAGTACTGTCATAACCTGTTCAGTTCACTGAATTATTGTCTTATGATGACCATGCTCTTGCCAAATTTCTCTAAACTCACTCATGCTAAACTGTTGAAATTTTACAACATATCTTTGAGTCTTGCACTTGAGTCCCTATCTGTGAGGGTGATTACTAACTGTGTTTACTGACCTGCCCTCCATCTCTTCTGTCCCAGCCGGCCACAATGAGATGAGCTGACAGCTCCTCCTTGTACTTGTATGAGATGTTCTTCACCAGAGTAGCTGCGGAGCGAACCTGAGGGTCCTCACCTATCTCCATACTGAAGGAAGAAGTCATGAGATTATATGTTGTAAAAATCCATAACTAAAACAGAAAGTGTTTTACTGGACTAGAAAGTTATAGTGTGTTGAGCTTCATGGCCACAACATTTTTCCTACCAGATACAGTAAGGAATATACAAGTACAGGACTTGGCCACTATGTGATATTCAGTGAAAGAGTACTGACTGTCTTTCTGTCTCCTTTCACTGCACATACCTGTGAACATCCAGCTGATAGTTGACGATCTCAGCGATGGTCTGAGCGTCTGCTGCAGATCCAGACAGGGCACAGTAGATCTTATCATGAAGAGGAGACAGTTTGTTCATCACCCTGTTCACCACTGTTGCTCTGAAGAGGGAGAGTAAGTGAATAGGGTGTGGATAATGTAGAGGAGCAAATAACATATGCAAGAAAAAAATTGAGGTAGGATGTTTGTATTATACTTATGCCTAAAATATTGCTGACTTAATAAAGATAATATTCTGCAGATAGAAATGAACGCACATGCACGCACTAACTTACCCTGCGGACACTCGGGAATCAGACCCCAACACGACCCCTCCATCATATTCTATTCCAATAATGGTTGTCTACAAACAGAAGCAAGAATGAATTCACATCATTAACTGGCCTCCAAGTTAGTCGAGCACAGTAGGCTAAATGTTGTACTTACTCCAGTTTTCACCTCCTCCGACAACCACTCTGGCTCAGTTTCTTCCAACATGGCGCAGAGACTCGGACAACGACAGCACCGACTGTACCTGTCTGATATCGATATAAGGCTGTAACCAGGCTTAAATCGAAACGTTCACTCGAGCAGAACGGTTTTTATAATGTGTTATCGTCCAGAAACCTTCTTTACAGCTACGTAGAACCAGATCAGTCCTACAGTCCTCTATCACACCGACTCCATCTTTTCCTGAGTTAAATCGAAATTGAAAGTTAAATTGTCGCTTCTCTGCAAAGAGCCGTGAACCCGTCAGAGCGTGTTTTTAACAGCTGCGGTCATCATAGTATAGTATAATCAAGTGTGTATTACAGTGTGCTGCTATAACTCTTAAATTGTATGATCCCCGAAAATATCCAACTGACAGGTAATTGAAAAAAGTGGAATATTGGACTACAACATGAACAATCATATGAGAAAACAGTAATAAGAACAGTATAAGAACAGCACAAATCGCTAATCCAGGAATCTGGGAGGCACAGAAGTCAAACACAAGGATGAGAACAGTGAGGTTTTGGTATTTTTTAATTTCTCACATTTCCTAAAATAAAAAAACACAACATGTGATTGGGACACATAAAATGCAAAAAGTAATTTCATAATGGAAGTCATTTAAGAGATGAGAGTGGAATTTGGAAGTTTGTAGACTGTGTGTGAACTAACCTGCCTTAATACCTTATACTATAATAATTTAAACTCAGATATTTTTATACTAGTTTCCCGCACATGTAATGTTTTTTTTTATTAGCAGGTAACTCATTTTTTATGTGTCTGATCTCAGGTGCTCTTCACATGATGGTGTATGTGTATTCAGATACATCACAGTCCTACACAGAGCAAAGTAATAATAAAATTGTGACTTGGGGATTCCTGATAATTTCTCCAGTACAAAAAAGGGTTTGAAGTCGATCACTCATCATGGAACTTGGGCAACTTGTCACCAGGTACGACCACATGTTCAACACCTTTTTCTGTGATCACCACCAGGTGAGCTACACCCCCACTGACGTTGTCTCTGCCCATGGCCAAAGCAAGAGCTGAGAGGAACAACAGAATGGAAAAGAGTAAAACATTAACAAAAGATGTGCAATCTGAAACAATTAGAGAGTTCCTGACTACAAAAATGACGAGTCATTAACAAACAATTGTTTACATTTTATTTTTAATACTAGAAACAGTATTCTTCTTGTAAATGAAGTACATGTAACTCCTTGATTCTTGGATAGTATACTCTAAGAACCTAAATATCCTCTAAGATTCACCTCCTTTCCCTGAATATTAACTTTTTATTCCAGGTTAAACTTTCATATTTAGGTTACATGTTGACCTAAATAATCTCCAAATGCTTGGAGATGTCCTTAAGTTCAGATGTTATGTCTAAATTTCAGGTTTGATTTGCCGAGCACACTCTGGTTCACAGTTTTCACAACATTTGTTGTTTGTGGAATCACAACATAATTTTTCCAAAAACATTTTTTAAATGTGACAAAACAAGTACTAACTTAAATAATGTAATTAAAATAATAACTGTACCATTAGTAGCAAACTGTAGACATTCCTCTCTGTTCATGTTGGGTTTGTATTTAGCATCAACGTAGCCGTAGATGTAAGTGCTGCCTGAGCCCCCGATGGTAACCGGCTGACTGATTAACATCCCACCTAGAGACACAACGTACACCTGGAGAAGCACTGACAACATTAATGAATGTAACAAGGTAGGTACATTTAAAACTATAAATATGAAACATTATGCTGTCTTTATAACCGCTACTTACCTGTGGTCCTTTCTTCTTGTCCCAGCCTGCTGTGAGGAAGCCGGCCTGCAGCTCCTCTTTGTTTTTGTAACACAGATCTTTCAGCACCGATGCTGCTGCGATCACCAGTGGAGGTGTCTCCATCTGGACACTATGGATTAAAACAGATTAAGAAAGGTTAGGAAGATTCATAATGTAAAGTTTGGGCTGCGTGTGTGTGTGTGTGTGTGTGTGTGTGTGTGTGCAGCACCTGTGGAAAGAGAGATGAAACTTTGCAGCCTTGGTGACGGCCTGAGCGTCTGCGAGGGAGCCGGCTATACAGGCAAAGATCCGGTCATGAACCTGAATTAACTTGTTGATCATCTTAGATGAAACATAATCCCTGAAAAGAGAATGAGGATAAAAACAATAAACATCTCAGATATTATACAGTACTTGTTTCAGCACAGGTGTCATGTTAATGCTATCTTAAGTTGCACATTGTAGCTTTAGCTATAGTAACATATGAATAGATGCTCCTGATATTTGGTTTACATGTAGCTTTAAATTGTTATAAAATAATAACTAGAATATTAGTTAATATTAGTCATAATTACTGGATGGTAATAATGTAAAAAATATATAAACTTCACCTGATGTATACAATTGCAGGTTGTGTTTGTGATTGTTGAAGACCAGTATACTTTCCTTACTGTATGTGCAGAGTTTTGATTCTGCTTCTGTTTAAATTACTTAGTTTTAATATTAACCTGAATGTTGATAAGTGGTTCACTTTGTTGTATGACTACATTAACAACAAGCCAACTTCAGTTTATTGTCACAACATCCTCACCCTCCCATTGAAGCTCTGGAATCTGAACCAATCACAACACCTCCATCAAAAACAGCAGCCAGGATGGTGGTCTGAGGAGGGGGGATGGGGGGAGAGTGTGATTAATTTTACCAGATGTAACAGGAATACATTACACTACAGTACAGCGTCCCAGTCACACGTATTATTTCTGATGGCTTTGTTACTGATGCAGACTGAACAATGCTATGAATTCTGGGATTTTGAGTTCTGTGAAGGTTGTTTTTTCAGGGGATAGTAAATGAAAAGGAAAGCGTAGTTAGTGGATTGTATTATGGAAATGTAAATTAAAAACTGTGTCAGCGGACACATGCAGACTTTCACTGATAATAAAACTAGTTAAATATGCTTTACCTACTATTCAGCATCACCTGTTCTTCCGTGAACTCGATTATCGATCATTTTACGATTTCATGAGTTTGGTTTCTGATCCTGACTCTGGAAACACATGTTATTGAATTAACTTACCCCTGTGCTGACTCCTTTGACTCGTGAGTCCGTGCAGTGTTTCTCCATTTTCACTCCAAAATCGAAACAGAGGAAGGAGAGGTGACGCTGAGACGCACGGAGACGCGCAGACAAGACGCAGTCTGATCCAGGATGGCGCTAATGTCTAATGTCCTCGAAATCCCCGCAGCAGGGTTCAACTTCGACAACACGACAAGGTATGAGTTTGTTTATGTCTTCTGAGTAGTCAACTATATCATTAATGATAAAATATAATGAAACTGTCAGCTACACCGAGTTTCTTTGTAATCAAAAGTGAAAGTAACTTTTCTTGCTGTTTACCAGTTTAGTCGTTGGAATAATACAGTGATGATGTGTTTGTGATTAGTAACATCAGTTGATATCAAAACCCCTTCCTCATCCTCCTTCTCTCTCTCCCCTTCTCTCCAGAAATGCTGCATTAGAGGATCTTTTTAGAGCTGGAGAGGCTCCTAAACCTCTGAAAACAGGCACCACGATAGCAGGAGTGGTGTTCAAGGCGAGTATAAAACTGTGTGAAAAACATCCTTATAGCCATAGTAAAGTATAGTAGAGGCAGCCATTGTTTTTCCACTGTATAAAAAGAAACTCTGTGTGATACCTTTATTTTTTTCTATTTAATTGAGAAGTCCTGGAATTTCTTAAATGTATCTTATCATAATTGCTAGTGATAAGCTTTGCTTTGGAAAATAGTCAACAGAAGGGTCATGTCAGTCATTTGTGCATCTGGACACAATAAACTGACCGTTTATTTCATCATCATCCACTGTTTGTGACTGTAGGTCTTCTGGACCATCTGAGATTCCCAGAGATTCCCAATTAGCCATTTGAAGCAGATTTTTTATGGACCTGATTTTGTAATGAATGTCAGGTGCTGTCCCTCGGTATTCTAAGTAATAAACTAAAATCCCTATGTATCTGTGTTGTTGCAGGATGGGGTGGTACTGGGAGCAGACACAAGAGCAACCTCCAGCGAAGTGGTGGCCGAGAAGATGTGTGCGAAGATCCACTACATTTCTCCAAATATATAGTAAGTCTAGTCTGTATTAGACTAAATAACATAATCAGTGAACTAATTCTGTGATGGTACCAGTGCATCCCATCCTCCTACTCCCACACTACTGCTGACAGAAAGCCCAGGATGCAGCTGTGTTTGGATTTTATTCTTGACTATTCAGGCATACTGTCTACTGTGTGATAGACTTCTGTGATTGTTAAACTCTTTCTCTCTCTCTTTAGTTGTTGTGGAGCAGGAACAGCAGCAGACACAGAAAAGACCACAGACATTCTGTCCTCCAACCTCTCCATCTTCTCTCTGAACAGTGGGAGGAACCCTCGTGTTGTTATGGCTGTTAACATACTACAGGACATGTTGTACAGGTCTGTGCTGCACATGTACCTGTGTTAGGTGGTGTGTGAGAGAGTTTAACATTAATATTAGATGATTTAAACTAGGAATTAAACTCACAGTTCATTAAAACCGTGTGGTATTAATCAGAGTCTTTGCTCCTCAGGTATCACGGCCAAATTGGTGCCAATCTAATACTGGGAGGAGTAGATTGTACTGGGAATCACCTGTACACAGTGGGGCCATATGGGAGTGTAAATAAGGTGCCTTACCTTGCAATGGGTATGTGACAAACTAATACACTGGCTCTGTGATGTTTTTTTTTTTTTTGGATTCTTCATTGGTTAATTTGAGTCTGTTCAGTCTCTGCTGATTATGAAAGTGATGTATTTAGAACAGTGAAATGCAAGATTTTAAATATACATGCAATCTCATCTGAGATTATGACTTTGTTATTCTATGTTTTACCTATGTAAAATCCATTTTACATTTAAATTTGTTGTATCTTGCTCACTCTTACACTTCATCTAATCTTTGTCTAATTTAATGTTGTGTTCATGGAGGATCTGGTGATCTGGCTGCTCTTGGGATTTTAGAGGATGGATTCAAACATGACCTGGAGGTAAACCACCTGAATAAGTGTTGTTAGTAATCCTAATAATGACAATCATTTAGATTATTGTCAAAATTATTTATCCTAATTTTGAACCTCTATAAATGCTACTTGCTACAATTGAAGTAATTGTAGCATGACAGTAGTAAATGAGGTTCTGCGCCTATGTTCCCTTATTCTCTGTTTACTTCTCTCTTTATTATTCTCCTGACGTCTCTCAGCTGAAGGAGGCGAAGGAGCTGGTACGAGTCGCCATCCACGCAGGAATCATGTGTGACCTCGGATCAGGCAGCAACATCGACATCTGTGTCATCACGAGACCAGGAGTGGACTACATCAGACCGTACCAGGAGTCAGAGTACAAAGACAAAAGGTGTGATGGTGACTTTATTAAAGTTCATCTCTCTGGACAAGAAGACGAGATTTTTTTTAAATGATACAATTTATGGAGGTTTCTGGTTGCTGGTTTTTATGTTGAACTGTGTTTGAGAGTCAAATTCCTTTCTCACTGTGTAGCTTCAAAATCTGTCCCCTTACACTGTAGTTGTAGCCCACATTTACCATATGGTTTGTGAAAGAATTTGATGATATATCAAAACTGAAATCCTCAGTTAATTTATGATTCATGGCATATTATAAAATCTTTTTTGCTCTTTTCTAGGACAATGAACTACAGATATCGTCCAGGCACGACAGCGGTTCTCACAGAGAAAGTCGTCCCCTTAAAGCTGGAGGTTGTAACAGAGACTGTGCAGCTGATGGACACAGCCTGAATCAAAATCCACAATTACACAGTATAACCATTACATAAAAACCACATTTAGCAGTGAAATGAAATGTCTTTAATGTCATTACCTTGTTATTCAATAGATTTAAACTATCAGCCATAAAACATCTCAGACGTTTGATTTGTCATCATGAACTTTATTCTGCTGCTGTGTTTTACTGTTGTAGTTCAGAAACTCAGAAGTACTGCAGGAGTTACTGCAATACTAATAAACTGAACTCTATTTGAACCTCTGTTGCCTTATTGTTTTCATGTTTTTCAGCTGTAATTGTTCAATCCTCAAACAGCAGCCCTGGACTTATAAAATAACAACTGAATGTGTTGCATGTTATGCATATTTGTGTTTTTCTACATCATTAGCATGTTATTAACATTACTACATTTTTAAAAGTGTATTTCTGGAATTATGAAATTTAGTTTTAGCTTTTATCTAAATATACAAACACACATAGAGTTTTCCAGGCGTTCCAAAACCTGATCGCTGCATTTCCGCTTAGTGACTGATGATGAGACAATTCTCTGTTCTCCTATTGGTTCATTTAGTTTTGAGCCATAAGGGGATCATCACGGAGGTTTTTAATTTAGTCAATAAACTTTTTGATTCAAAAAAGTGAAAACTGGAATTAGTCTAATATATTTATTACTATCTGCGCATTGTGCTTTGTGTTATTAACATTTTATGTTATTTCCAGAGAAAAATATTTTTTAATTATTTTAAATCTCTTTCACTTTCGAATTCTTTGTCACGTACAAGGAAATTATCCAAACTGAAGTTTGTCAGTCGCCTTCTTCAATTTGGAAATTTAATACCTGAACTACAGAATATAGTCAGAACACAGTTTCTCCTCTTTAATACAGAATGGCTCTTCTCGATGTAAGTGGTTTTAAGTCTTATTCTGAAATCCGTGAGCAGATTCTTCCAGTAAGACAGACGCAGCTCGTCGACCGAACCAACCACTACAGTTTCGGGACCAAAACTCAAGAATTTGCTGTTCCCGTGGGTGTAGACGTGAGTATCATTTCACAAAGATTTAGTATAAAATTACTTAATGTTATTATTCTGAATCCTACATGATGCATGAAGCGTCAGACTCGTAGAGGGTCAGGTTCGTGTTATTTTACGCGTCTCTGGTTTTCAGTGTGACGTGTGTTTTGCTGTGCATTTATCTAAACTGTTAAACTGTCACAATTATTGTTATTGTCGTGATAATAACTTATGACATATATTTCATTCTCACGTTCTCAAAAACGGAGATCCAGCGGTGAACAGATGTCTGAGTTCTTTGGTTTCATTTCAGCCCTCTGGGTTTCTGAAGTCCTGCAACAGTGATGGAGGTGTGTGTATTGAGATGAACCATGGTACAACTACACTCGCTTTTAAGTTCAGACATGGAGTCATCGTGGCTGTGGACTCCAGAGCCTCAGCTGGACGATACTTAGGTAAATCCACAAAAACAAAAGTTCATCAGACACTTTACACTGTATCTAAAAGACCTTAACATCAACTAAAGGCACAAATACCTCAAAACGTAATCCAGTCTAAAATGTAAAACATGTATTCTTTTTCTAAATATCTCACATCTCTGAAGCATCAAACGATGTTAACAAGGTGATAGAGATCAACCCGTACCTGCTGGGCACCATGTCCGGCAGTGCTGCAGACTGTCAGTACTGGGAGAGACTCCTAGCTAAAGAATGCAGGTACATCCCATTTTGTTCTGTTTTTCTGTCAGTTATTGTGTTTGTGATTTATTTTGTGCAATGATTTGAATACTGGTTCATTTGTCTTTATAATCCGCTTTTGCCATTTCCACCAGCTCTGAAAGGGTCAGTACATCCCCATCATCAGCACCAGTTTCTCACAAACATGCTGAAGTATTTTCTGATGTGATAGAAACTACATCCACATCATTTGTTAAAAGGATCACGAGCAATATGATCTTGTTAATTGTCAAATTCTTCATCACTGATCAAAAGTCAGTGTCTTTATGAACCCATGACAAGTATCATGAGTTTGTTTTTCCTCTCTGTTCACAGACTTTATGTTCACACCACACTGAACAGCCTGGGTGATTGATATGTCAACTGATCTGCTTAGTAATTCATTGGTACCTTCTCTTATTGTAATCCAGGCTTTACAGGCTGAGGAACAACCAGAGGATCTCTGTGGCTGCCGCCTCCAAGCTGTTGTGTAACATGATGTTGGGTTACAGAGGCATGGGTCTGTCTATGGGAAGCATGATCTGTGGATGGGACAAGCAGGTAAACTGTGACGGTGTGGATCTTACATTGACATTTACATTTAGACATTTGTGTAGAGTAAGTGTAGAGAAAGGGTCAGAGAAGTTCTGGTCTTAGCAGAATTTTGAAAATCGGGAGTGAGTCTGCTGAACATGCAGAGGTTGGTAGGTTGATCCACCATCGTGTAAACGCTAAGTTAAATGATTCAGATATGACCAGAGCCTGCACATTGAGTTATGTTGTATAGTCTGAAAATTACACCTTGCACTCTTTTCATCTACTTTAAGTGAAGCAGATTGTCAAATTGACCTCTAATTATTAGTAAAGGCATGTCCTTATGGTTCAAGAACTATCAACAATTATACAGAGAGACAGACTTGAAAAGCTACACGGATGAGTAGTGAAATGTTTAAAGCTAAGAAGAAAGCAGGTCAGTTGAGATGACTCAAGATGATCAACAAATTTTACTTACAAAATTGAAGAGGTTACAATATGGTAGATATAAAACAAATATTGTACATATGTCTATAACATATTTAAATATCAATTACATACCAATATGACATATCAAAGGTACCATATATACTATATACTTGTGTTATAATATTATTTCTTTAACAACCAACATATACAATCCTGAACATTACCCAAAGAGACTGAAAGAATATAAAAAGTAATGTAATATGGAAGTAATATATTCTTATGTTTTAAGAATATTGTGGGTCAAAAAAATAATCAGTTTGAGTGTAAAGAAATATCAGTAAGTGTGTCCTGTTCTCTATATAAAATAGTCATTTCTTGCAGGCAATGATGAAGTTATTGTGTTCTCTGCAGGGTCCTGGTCTGTACTACGTGGACGACAATGGGACACGCATGTCTGGTCGTATGTTCTCCACTGGCTGTGGGAACAGTTACGCCTACGGTGTTGTAGACAGTGGATACAGAGAAGACATGACAGTAGAGGAGGCGTATGAACTGGGCCGTCGGGGCATCGCTCATGCTACTCATAGAGACGCCTACTCTGGTGGAGTGGTCAACAGTGAGTATGCTGAGATTATCTGTTGTGGAAATTGTCATCTACTGGTGAAGAATGAAATAAAGACTTCTGCCAGCCGACAAGGTTTTATTCTGTGCAAAGAAGGCCAGTCAACACGCAAGCGGTCAGAGTGAAGAAAGACCCTGAACAAAGGGAAATCAGGGTTTTTATACCTGGGGAACACACCCCCCAGCCACCTTTTGCCTGCTGTAGGTGTCACTGATTTTCTGGAATGTGGGTTTGCAGGAGTTTCCCGCAGGATTTCACACCCAGGTGACAGTTCCTGAGAGGCTCAGACAGCACGATCAAAAGACAAAATTTGTTTCACACAAAACAGAAGGTTGGTTGTCTGAGGAAGTTAGATACCATGAGATACAAAGAGCTTAAATTCCCATTACATTATCCTAAACGTTATTTTTAGTTTTAGCATTTAAGTATAAATATATAATAGAAGGAATAGAATAGAATTTTTAGAGAATATAATGTATTACTGTATATCCACAGTATCAGAATGGCTCAATGTTGGTCAACAATTGGAGGGATTACTGTGAAATTTGGTTGTCAGATGATGACTTTGTTGATTCATTGAACCTTCTGTAGCACCACTATAACAATTCAAGTGAAATATTTTTAATATTACCACATGAACTGAAACAAAATTGAGAGAAGACATTTATGTCCTCAGAATGACTTGTCTTGTCTTTACATGTATAAAATTTAATTCATAATTTTAAACAAATTGAGCAAAGACTAAACATTTAATTGTCCTCAAAGTTAAAAGCCTCAATAAAGTCACTTGGCATTTTTGACTTTGTGTCTACATGTGTTTTCATCTCTGTTTTCATTTTGTGTGTGTTTGTGTAGTGTACCACATGCAGGAAGGAGGCTGGATAAAAGTTTGCAAGGAGGACGTATCAGAGTTGATCCATCGATACAGGAAGGGAATGTTCTGAGTCCTTAAACCTCTACACTCTGAATATAATGTTGAAGTTGAGTTGAGTTGTTGTCCCCTGATTTTAGACAATAATGGTGTAATGTTAGTGTATTGTAGATCAATATACACAAAACATGTACACACAATAGAACAAATTTTATACCGTACATATGACTGTAAACTTTGTAGGATTAAGCTGTCATTATTAAATTGTTAAGCATTGTTAATTGTTAGTGTGTTAATGTGTTTTGTTTTTGTTCATAATGTTAGTACATGTGAATACTGCAGCTCTAGAAGCTTACATGGCTCACCTTTTACTAAACTATTAAAACACACAACTCAGAACTCAGAAGACTGTTGTTGAGCTCAGTTCTCTGTTCTATCATGAGAACAGTCAAGCAAGGCTTTTTCAGCTGATTAAAGATTTTATGTACATATTCCAGTTATTATATTTCATGTCACATTATTACATTTTCAGTATAAGGTAAACTGCAGTTTTTAAAAAAACATTTATGTCCAGGTAGCAAAGCAACAATTTCTGTGTGGAGTTTACTGTTGTGGGTTTCCTCCAGATTCTCTATTTTCCTTCCACAGTTCAAGGACATGCAGCTAGGCTAACCGACTTTAAAGGTCCTGAGATGTTAATGTGAGAATAGATGGTTATGTGTCAGCCCTGCGACAGACTGGGAACCTGTACAAGTCGTACCCACCTCTTACCCATTGTCAGATTAGATTGGCCCATAATCTACAAGATAAATGACTAATCTGTTGGATGGACATGATATGCATACATTGAGCAATGGAAAAAAGATGCATCACTATCATTACAAGGTTTTAATATCAGTGGGCATCTGGTGAAATGTGACCACAAACAAATTAAAACTGGATGAACTAGGTCATATCAATGAACATTTAAATCACATTTTTATATTTCTACGTATTGAGTATTATGAATTATAATAAAATCATAATTTATCGCATTAAATATCGGTTTATAATGTCAAACTAAACAAATACTGTAGGTAGATTCAATAGGTATAAACTGTACATACTTAACATAGACACAGTAATACATGTACAAAATGTTCCCTTAATTATTTTGTTTATAAACTTGCAGCATTGTATAGAGTTATGACAACAACATGCTTTTGGTTCTTTTGGTTTTCTTTTCTCCGAAAAATATTTATAATCTAGATTAATGACCTGTCCAGAATGCACCTCGCCGAATGACAGCTGGGATCGGATCCAGCACTACCGCAATGCTTAAGAGTTAGGATGATGGATGAATGGACGTTTATCATCACTACAATTGTCTTTTATATAATATTTTTTAATGAAATATCAACTTCCCTCTTAAGTTGTCTGCAAAGATTCACTGGTTCTTCTTGCTTTTGAACATTTGTGAATCAGTACCATGCTGATTTAGTCTACAGAAGCATGTGGAATCACAAAAAGACAAAAATCTGGAATATTTGGAGATTTATTGAAACAAAAGTACAAAAGGAACGAACTACAGTGCTCAATTGACATTTATCTACTTTACCCAAGAAGGGACGTTTTGCTGTTCAATTTTTAAATGTTCACTCAACTAAGACAGAAAACATTCATTGTTCCTAAATACCAGTAGGAAATATTGTCAAGAACAAATCACTACATTTCTATTTCAATCTATAATCTCAGCTAAAATTAATGTATAGAAACAAATCAAAAGACAGACATTATTAATGAAACAAAAACACATTCTTTGCTGATTTAGATCTCAAAGCCATAAATTACGACTTGCTTAGGTCTGGTTGAACTCAAATCAACATATATCACTTCTAAAGAAATATACACACAGAATATTTACACAAATTGTATTTTATAATGGTTTTCTTTTTATTTTATTATAATCATTGGGGTGAACAACATTAATATCCAATAAAACCAAATTAGTCATTCACTTTGTAAATTCATGTTGATACTTCACGTTTATTTTAAGTATAATTAGGTATAATTTCTGGAAATTAAATAAAGGAACCTTTTAAAGAATTATATAGGAGAAAATTTATAAAGTAAATTTATCATGTTTTGAATGTTGCTGATAGATTTCTAATCTTATCATCAGTGATTTAAAAAACCACACTTTTTTCTGTGTATCAAAAACCTGGTTAACCAATATCTGTTATCTCATTATCCGCATCATTATATTGCCAGACCCCCTGGGGGAGGACATGTGCCTCTATATATGTAGATTTACATTTAAATCATCTATTCTGATTTTACCTGAAAACCCCAACACCAGAACATTTCAACTGTAACTATGGTGGATTTGTTTTATGATAAACACACAAACCTTTAAATCAACTGTGTACGTCTGAAGAGTGTTGTGTTGCTTTAATATAAGAAAAATAATCTGACTTGGTTGATTTGATGTTTCAAATATCTATTAACTCACAAATGTGTTTACTTGGTATTCCAAACAGTAAGATTTACTTATAGATTTTCAACCCTGTCTCTACTAATTTATGACATAATTCATCAATATCCAATGAATTCCCAGTTTATATAGGAAAATCTAAAGGGGCCTCTTCTCGATCTGATGGAAAATGTATCCATAAACCTAAAAAGATAAAGTAAAATAAACACATAATTACATTGTGGTTAAACAAAAGCACATATTTATTTAATTTAGATGATAATGATGCACTTACGTGATTCAGTCATCCAAGTAAAACATATTTCAATTTTTCTATTTACACTTTATCTGACCCACAGATATCATCTGAATTAACTCACCTTTAGGTTTTTGGGTTGAGTTGCTCCATGACTTCAGAGCTGTTTGCAGCTGTGAGGTTAGAAAGTCATTGTTAGTTCACATCATCAAACTGTGAAACTTTTCTAATGAAGAAATCTCTAGTTATCTATAAAGTTCATGTCAGGCTAAAGAAAAAAAGAATAAAAACCAGTTTTACTTACGAGATGGAAGGGGTTTGACTGAAATAAAAGGAAAATACAAATAATTTTCGCTCTCATGGTTTAAAACACCTGAACTTTTGGTTAATTATTAAAACCTCCTCTACTCAATCTAACATATAACTAAATCTCTTCTACCTTTAGTTTAGATCTCACATTATTTTCCAGCATCAACATGCATTTTGAAATTTGTTTAGCTTTTAGAATCTGAGTTCAACATTCAAAGATTAGATTAAGATTAAAATATCTTTATGAATTCCTAATTGCTTTGCCTTGTAAGAGATGTTAAAAAAGGAGGAGAGATAAAACCACATAAATAGAAATATCAACACATGACAAAAATAAAAAATAAATAGATGAACAATGAACTGATGAATGAATGATTATGATGGTAAAAACATTGGAAACATAGATTTGATGATGATGAAAACAGTAAATTAACAGTGTGCTTAACAGTCATGATAAACTATAAAATCTAAATACTGAAAAGTAAGACAGTGTTTCTGTTTTGGTCTCTCACCATTCTTCTTTCTGTAAATGATGAATCCAATCACACCAGTGAGGACAAGAAGAACAACCACTGCAATGATGATGTAGATCATCATCCCCATGGAGGACTCTGTTGAGCAAACAACGAACTAATTACAGATGAAGCAGGTTAGAAGGAAAAAACAATTTACCAACGAGTGCAAAGTCCTGTATGAGTCTTATTGTTTCAATTGTCACTGACCTGTGGTGAAGTGAACAGAGAGTCTATAATCTCTAAATTGAGCTATATTATATTAAATAGTTACACATGGTCTGAAAATATCTCCTAAATGTTTTAAAAATAAAAATAATTCTGAATTAATCTAAGTAAACATTGAACCGGCAGCAGAAACTATGTTGATGAACAACACACTTGTTTACTGTCACCATTCCTGCCTAGCTGTTGTTTTCCCCCTCTCTCCCTTTTCCACTGGACTCCACTGCCATTCCTCCACCCAACAGGAACTTCACTTCTTACTCTCCCAGTACTTAATTACAGATTGGTTCCACCTGTGTTCCCCCTTCCTATATAAACTCAGTTCTCTGCCACTTGCCAGATTGTTGTGCCTTTTTGTGCCTTTTTCTGTTTCTGTGAGTGGATTGTCTGCCCTCGTGCAGGGTTTCTCAGTTGTACTTTCATTCCTGGTTTCTGTTGTTACTTTCCTTGTTGTTTTGTGTTGCCACCTTGTTGTCGTGTTTTTGCCAGTTCTTTGTCATGTCCTTTTGACAGAACCCTTAGTTTCCGTGTGTGTGTGTGTGTGTGTGTGTGTGTGTGTGTGTGTGTGTGTGTGTGTGTGTGTAAATAAATCTGGTTTCCGTTCACCCCTGCCTCGTGCCATTCCCTTTAATTGTGACATACTGCACATTTGAATATGTAACATGGTCTCATGAAGCCAAAACATACATGCTACACTTTTGATGGTAATGTTTTGAATTTACAGCATCACATCAGTTCAATGTTGTTTTATTTTGCAAGAGATATGTGGAGTTTTGACACAGTAGTTAACTCTTTTCAGTTTGTGTCCAGAGTTTTAAGAAAATTGAACCCAGGTTTATGGGAATCTGTTTAAGCAATTTGTAAAAACCTGTAATACTGATCTAAACCATGAAAGTATTTATGAAAAGGAAGCGATAAGTTAGAAATGGATTACACAACATCCCATGAAGAGAAGACATGCATTCCTACATTAAAAACTGCAGGATTATTACAGTAAATTGAGTGTTTTAACATAACTTCAAGTCTTACCATTTCTCTTGATCACAGCTTTTTCCAGTTTGGTAACATCATCCTCCGCACCATAGAGCTGAAACACACAGTCGTACCTGCTCCAGTCTTCAGGTTTGACTGAGGAAAGGTCCAAGTCAACACTCATCTGGAAGGTCCCATCATGGTTGGGGAGGATCTCTCCATGGTCCACGTCCTCATGAATCTCCTCTCCATCTTTCCTCCAGAACATTGAGGCTCTGTCAGGGTAGAAACCTGTAGCGTGGCAGCTGACTGGAGAGGAGGGAGTCTTCTGGAGGAGAGACACTGAGGGGAGATCTGGAGAACAAAGAAGTTCATATTTTGAATAACTTACACATTATAATGTTAAAGTAAAATTTATCTTGCATGTATTTAACAAAAGAAGTGGTAGCTAAGGGAAAAGACAGATATGCATAGGGGAGGGAATGTGAGACAGGTTGGGGAAAGGATAGAATGGAAAAACTGACAAAAGGAAGTGTTGTGATAAATAGGAAAAAAATAGAGTAACAGAGAGAGAAAGTAATAAACAGACAGCAAGATAAAGAGAGGTCAGACAGAACATGACAAATACACATTGGAGTATATTTGTTTATATATTAATGTTTGATTCTACCTGTTCTCAGCAGAGAGCTCTTTCCATAGTTCACATATTTCTTCACCCAGTCAGGACAAATCTGGGTGAGATAGTTTATCCACTGTGCGACATAACCTTTGTTCTGATCCCACTTGTGTTTAGTGATGACAGCCTGTGGTGTTGGAGCGATCCATGTCTCTGTCTTCAGATCAAATGATACAAAGTCTTCTCCATCATAACTGTCCTGATAATAACCGGTGACCTCTCCAGTCTCATCATCCCAATCACAGCCGTACATCTCTTGGATAATGTGAACACCTGAGAGAGAGACAACAATAAACTAGAGTAAAATCATAGTAGTCAACTGAATAATAATTAAAATCACATCTGACAAGCACCAAAACAGGATCTACACTGTCAGTACAGGACACCGGCACATTTATTAGCAAAAAGTAAATATATTAAATCATACAATCATATTTTAGTTATATTTTATTGAGCTATATTTTTTAAATATATAGATATTTAACATGTTTTTATGATAAAAACTATTTACATGTTTTGTTAACTTTCTGTTGATTGATTATTACTAACATGACTTATAACTGTTTCAGCATCAGAAAAATACTTTATTATATATCTATTTTATCTGCGCACACAAAATGTTGGAGTGCATGTGTGAAGTGAAGCTGTGTGGAACAGAAATGGAGGATTTCTGAAATCACACTTAGACACTAAGTTTCCTTTTAATGAACCTGTTTAGTTTTCCACCTGTTGATTTGTCAGAGTAATTCTTCTATTTCTTGATTTCACGTGTGCTGGTTAAATATTTCTCTCTTTCAGGTGAATTGTTGTTTTCGTGTTGCTGGTTTTTATTCTGACTTCAGTTTGTGTCAACTGAAGCTGCTGAAATGTAAACGTGTGTTTCAGCAGGTGTGAAGATGATGTTTGTGTGGAGTAACGCTGATTTCTCTTCAACCTGACCTACGTGAGGTCAAACATTTCTGATTAATGCTCAAAATAGTTCATTGAACCCAAATGTTTGACAGTTTCTTCTAAAGACTTGTTGTTGTCAGTTCGTTAAATGAACATTTCTGAAGACCTGGACCTGGATCATCAGTCAAATCTACTCCAACATAGTATTAAAATAAAAATAAAGGAGACACACAAACGTGCTAAATGTCAGTGTTGTCACTTGTTAGATATCAGGTGTCAGATATTTAACTTTCACTGTGTAAAAAGAACCTGGATCTAATCTCTGCTGCTCACGACAGCAACACAAAACCTCCTGATATCAAATGTGTTGGTTTGAGCTGCGTTCAATGACACCGACTCTGACAGACGTTTTGTTCATCTGTGGATCTAAATAATCATTATTATTAAAGAAGCAACGGCAAAAGGTCAAAGTTTGGAGAAGGGAGAAGAGAAGGACTGGAAACCATGATGGTGGTGATTAATGCTGATACAGTGATTTGTTTGATGGTTTAATAATAAATGACTGTGATTAATTAAAAATAAATAAAAAATGAAAGTTTTGCCAAATAAGAATAAATATTAAATGTCCACTTTATTTATTTCTATATTTGTTAGTAACTAACTATTAGACACAACTAATATATTGTATTTTTCTTTTATTTAAATAGATTCTGTCATTTATCAGATTTGACTGTTTGTGTGTTGTTCATTTTATTTTTATGTGACGTTATAACTCACTGTAACTAACAAAGCGCGTCACTAATGTTGTGTTAAACAAAAAACACATCGTTGTGTTGGTTTTTATAAAGTCTTGTTTTTAACACGCGTGAGCAGCAAAACTCATCTCATCACGTGTTTGTATTAAACATGTTCACACGTCTTCGTCTCAGTCCTGCTCTGGGTTTGTTTCCAGCTCCGTCCCCCCTCAGTCTCCACCCTCACTCCCTCCCTCCACCTGATGTTTCCTTCCCATCAGACACAGTATTCAGGTAAACAGCTGATCACAGACTGATGGTTCATCTCTACCTGGACTCTGACTCCATCCAGCTTCGTGGTTTCTTCCCTGTATCTATCAAACTGTTTCCCTTTGTCCAGTTTCTCTGTTCCCTTTGTCCAGTTTCTCTGTTCCCTTTGTCCAGTTTCTCTGTTCCCTTTGTCCAGTTTCTCTGTTCCCTTTGTCCAGTTTCTCTGTTCCCTTTGTCCAGTTTCTCTGTTCCCTGATCAAACTCTCATCTTATTTCCTGATCCTGGTTTTCAGTCTCGTCCTTGTCGGTTTTGTCTGTGAGCCACAGCCTCCTGGTCATGAACTGTTTTTCCTTCCAGCTTAGTTTAATATCATAACTGAAATGTTTCACAGTTATTTGAAGAAGTAAAGAGCTGATTTATGGCACATTTGAATTAAATGTTAAGCTGTATATTAATTATTATTTTTATGAAATATGACGTAATTGATCATTATTTAATTAAAATCACATAAGAAGACAAAGGCAGTGAAATCTAATATGTAAATACGGTAATTATTAAATGTTTTGCTTTAGTGATGAATAAAATCTAAATAATGATTTGATTATTTAAAGCGGCTCTTTCATCCTCATCCTGCGGCTCCGCGTGACTTGGGAAAATAAATTATAAGTATTTATTAATACAGAATCACACATAGAGTGATGCTGAGAACCTTCCAAGACCTCGAACAAACTCATGTTTGAAACATGAATTCATCCCCGACACCTTCATAAACATAAAGAAATCTGCATTTGGAGTCCTGTCGGTGTTCAGATCCTCAGACGTGTGTGAGCAGCTATTCTCCATCATGAACTACATCAGAAACAAACACCGCTCACGCCTCTCAGACGACAGCTTACGTAAAGATGAACGTGACTTCGTGCAGCTCCGATGTGCAGACGCTGTGCGCACAGGTTCAGGAGCAGGTCAAATAAATGTGTGTGCAGATGTTTTGCAAATATTAATTTTTCATTGTTTGGTGACGTAGTACTTTTTTTCCAATGTACTTTTTAAATTCATGTCAAGGCTCAGCTACACGCTCCAAAAGCACAAATGTGATATTAGGAGGACGGTTCACGGCATCTTCTGTTTGCTACGTGGATAATTTAAGTTCAGCTTTTTAATTTATTTAAAAGAGACTTAAACTCGAGTTCAAAATGTGTTCATTACATAAATGACATTTAATTTTCTCTGTAGCACTTCATAAATGTCATAAGAAACACACTTTAGTTGTTTATACAAAGCGTAAAGGTAAAAAAATTATATTATCTATTATTATTTTAGATGTCAAAAAGTATTTGCGGCTCCCAGTGGGTTTCTTTCCGTGGAACCAGGTCCAAATGGCTCTTTGGATGTTAATGGTTGCTGACCCCTGATTTAAAGTGTTGATTTAGTCACAGCGTTTTTCAGCACTTCATAAATGTTTTTGGCAGAAACACAAGTAAAGTTCATCTAATTCTCGTTATTTATAATTTTATTATTTTTAATAAATGAACGATTTACGTTGTGATATCACATTTTTTACATTTAGTAGAAGTTTCTATCTAAAGTCACTAACAAATGAGGCAAACACAAATAAGAGCAGCTTTGAGTTCAGCTTCGTGCTCAACAGTGCTTCAACATGTGAGCAAAGTAGCTGGGAATTGAACCACCGGCCCTGTGGTCAGTGGACAACCTGGTCAACCTCCTGATGCACAGCCCATATCTCCATATGTTTGATTCTCGTTGCCTCATTAATTCAGTTCCTGTCCTTTAATCTCAGTTTCTGTCTCCTGTTCATCTGTGAACTAGTTTTTATTTATCTCTCACCGACTTATTAAACCTGGTTTAATGTAACGCTCCCTGTGAGGTTGGTGTCAGTAACATCAGCTCCAGTTTAACTCAGTCTGTGAACTTAACACTCCACTTCCTGTTAGTTTCCGTCTGTCTGCTTTATTCCTCATCTCTCTGTTGGTTTTTATTATGAACTGTGTTCAGAGTGTTGAATTAGTGAAGCTGAGACTGAGCTGAGACGACGACTGAAGAAGCAGGAAGCTGCAGCATCATGTTAACAGACATATGATGGAGGTGAAGTGAAGCTGTGTGAAACAGAAATGGAGGATTTCTGAAATCACACTTTGACACTAAGTTTCCTCTAATGGAGCTGTTTAGTTTTCCACCTGTTGATTTGTCAGAGTAATTCTTTTATTTCTTGATTTCACGTGTGCTGGTTAAATATTTCTCTCTTTCAGGTGAATTGTTGTTTTCGTGTTGCTGGTTTTTATTCTGACTTCAGTTTGTGTCAACTGAAGCTGCTGAAATGTAAACGTGTGTTTCAGCAGGTGTGAAGATGATGTTTGTGTGGAGTAACGCTGATTTCTCTTCAACCTGACCTACGTGAGGTCAAACATTTCTGATTAATGCTCAAAATAGTTCATTGAACCCAAATGTTTGACAGTTTCTTCTAAAGACTTGTTGTTGTCAGTTCGTTAAATGAACATTTCTGAAGACCTGGACCTGGATCATCAGTCAAATCTGCTCCAACACAGCATTAAAATAAAAATAAAGGAGACACACAAACGTGCTAAATGTCAGTGTTGTCACTTGTTAGATATCAGGTGTCAGATATTTAACTTTCACTGTGTAAAAAGAACCTGGATCTATCTATCTATCTCAGATATCAAATGTGTTGGTTTGAGCTGCGTTCAATGACACCGACTCTGACAGACGTTTGTTCATCTGTGGATCTAAATAATCATTATTATTAAAGAAGCAACGGCAAAAGGTCAAAGTTTGAAGAAGGGAGAAGAGAAGGACTGGAAACCATGATGGTGGTGATTAATGCTGATACAGTGATTTGTTTTATGGTTTAATAATAAATAAATGACTGTGATTCATTAAATATATATATATATATATATATATATATATATATATATATATATATATATATATATATATATAAATATTATAATATTAAATGTCCACTTTATTTATTTCTATATTAATTCTAATATATTGTATTTTCTGCTGTTCAGTTATTTTTTATAATGGATTCCTATGGGAGAGTCTCTTCAGCAACTCTTCAAGTTCCTCTTCTTTCAGCTTTAACTACTTCAGCATACTTTCAGCTACAGAAATCATTCAGGTATCAAAATGTTCAGCTATTTCTGCTCTTTTAATCTTCCATTCAGTTTTTTAATATCTTTTATAGTTTTTCTATAATTACAGTTTTTGTGACTTGATGTTTTGTCTTATTTGGACTTTATAATGGAGTGAATGATGGAACGTTGGTGCAGCTAGAGTGGATGACGTCACAGCTTAGAGCGGAGAGGCCGATTTTTGTGACGAATCTTGTCAATAAACTGTCAGCACGCCATTTCACTCTTCCGAAAATTCTTCACAAAAGTCTCCTATGATAGCTATTACTAGGAGCAGATTTTTTTCTGGAGCTCAGTACGGGAGTCCCCTTGCTCTCCCATTAACCTAATGTTCAGGTCAGCTTCTGTCGACAAGTGAGGTTACTTGGCATCTCTCGCTTGGACACAATTTCAGTCCTAACCTAACTTCCACTTGTATTAAGTATTGCTTCACGTGTTATTTTTTAGATACTTGTTTTGCTGTAAAAGCGTTGTCAGGGCTCCACATTCAGTTTTCACGAGTTCTTGCAGTTGAATCCGCCTTCCTCAGTCTCCGGCAACGGCTTGTCGGGTCACGTGATCAGGCTCTGGTAACATGTATCTAGCGGCTCTCTGTACATCTAGTTTATTTTACTTATTTTAAACGTTACAATTCAGTCTTCATCGAATTTCGCATTCACGTGTATTTCTTAGGAATGCTGTCTAGTTTAAATGTCTTCATTTAATTTTTTGTGATGTTATAACTCACTCAGTTTTATTATTTTTTAGTTCACTTTCATAATAAACAACAAATAAACAAACAGTGAATCAAATGTTGTTAATGGATAAAACATTGTGAGCAGGTGTGTAGTCACATTTGTTTACTACTGAACAAAAAACATGATAAAAAACATATATTATCAGTAAAAAGTGAAACGTAAACAAACCTCCAGTTTGGTTGAAACGCTGCTTTAGAATTTCAATGGCGGCTTTGAAGACCTGCTGGGTACCCAATGAGATATCAGTGTTCCTCTCCAAGTACTGTGGATCATCTTCTGTGACTTTGTTCATCCAGTCCTGTTTGATTTGTTCTCTCCTGATGTTACTGTCATAGTAAGAGATCTGAACTTCATCAACCATCCCAACAGCCACAAACTCTGGGAAGTTTGGGACTTGTGAGGATCCAGTGTAGAAATACTTCAGAGAGTGAGTCACTGTAAGAAAAAATAATGTTATTAATTCAGGTTTATCTCAGTTTATAAATCTTTAAATATTTTATTTTCCTGCACTGTGGATCAAAATTATTTAAGTTTAAAAGACAAACAATAATGTCTGTTTAGAAACTGATATTTAAATAAATCAGTTGAAATATTTTTATGAACTAATCTTGAACTATAGAGGACATTTAATTTGAAATGAAGCCACTCTTATTATGTTGATATCATTAGTCATTAACCTGCATTTTTATAAAATACAGACATAATTTTCTATCTAAATATGTAGTGAAAGTTTCCAGTTAGTAGAAACATTTATTCTTCAGGATGAATTATTGTTTTAACACTTCGCATTAGAATTCACAGACGTGAATGTGACCACGATTTATATCCTGACTGAGACTTTTTTAGTTAAATTTGATGATATATTATTATATGTTATTTTATAATATTATGCTTTTACTGACTACGGTCTTTTGTGTATTTAACTTTTATATATTTTAATTTCTTCATTTATGAATTAAAGAATTTTATTTAAATTTCCCTTTGAAACGCTTTGATAACAAAAAATGCTCCATTATCTGTAAACTTTATGTACAATTGTCTCTTGTGGAATTATACTGCACAACTTCTGTTACATCCATTATATACAGAATTAAAACCAATGTTTATTTATTCTACAGTATTATACTTACTTATCAATTTCACTTTTTCCTCCACTGTAAACTGATATTTATTTCCTTATAGTTCTGATTTCAAACGTTTATTCTAAACCTTTAGAAAGGTTTACAGGAGCTTTATTTATTAATTATTTATTTATTTATTAAGTTTTATTCATTACTGACTCCAGCATGCAATATTTACATGCATGTAAATATTTCTGTACAAATTTGTCCTCGTACTAAAATGTTTTGCAAATCTCTTCAGGAAATAAAAAAATATTTTGGTTATTACAGGTCTAAAAATGACTGTCTGACCAACAGATAATACAATATTTGCACTTGGGTATAGTCAATATATCACAATTCATATAAAATGTAGGCAGATTGTATTTAATATGAACAAATATAAAAAAAACCTTTATTTCTATTTCTAGTATTTCATTTAGACAAAGGCTAAGTATAAAAATCAACTTATTGGCGCCATCTAGTGGACAAATGATGTAACATCAACACAGTTTTTATGATTTAAACTTAAAACCTAATTGCTATTTCTTACATATTTTAGCCAGTGTTAAACTCAGCGTGATGTAAATGACCTCAGTAAACACGACTGTGAAATTATTTGGGAAAAGGCTTAAGAAACAGCCTTTAACAGGAAGTTCTTTGGCTTCAGCAGGAGTAAGAAAACAACGTCATCAACTGGGATCTAGTTTCTAACATATCAAATCTTAAACTGTAGATTATTTAACTTAAATTGTATGTTATAAAATTGGATGCTGTGATGTGTTCATAGCTAATAAATAAAAACACGCTGGAAACAAACAATGAATTAGTTAACAGTCGTGATTATTATCACTAAATTAACGACTGGTAAATAACTTAAAGAGTGAAATATATAAATAAAGTATCGACAATATGGACTTTGCTTTTATATAGTTTCCTAATTTATTGATTTATTTAAGAGCTCACACGCATCAGTCTTGATGGTTCTGATAAAATAAATGAAAATATAAGTAGGTAAGTAAGGAATATTGTATTGTTGTATTTGTAAGGAATAAAATACAATAAAATAAAGTATAAGAAAGACATGATACATGGGGATTATATAGACATTTTTAAAGTCTGCAAATACGTCCTGGAACTAAACATAAGAGACTATCAACACACTTTATTTCATATATTTGTACAATAAACCGATTTAAAACAAATGTTAACTCACCGGCCGCCGCTCCCTGGAATCCAAGGAGAGCCAGAAAAATCAAGACCTTCATTATATCATCTGAATTTGCTCGATCAACAACGTGAATATTCCTCTGCTCAAACAAAAGCTGCTCTCAGCTCCAAGTTCAACAACGAACTAAGATAAAAAACATGGAGAACAGAACAGATCAGCCTCCAAATGACCAATAGGAATTCAGTCTGAGCTGTAACGTCACTTAAATCTGGGATAAATTGATCCACTGAGGTTATGAACGAAAGTGAAACGTAAGAAATGTTTATTATCCAGTGAAAGAGGAGGAACAGAGGGTGGGGAAGGAAATGGGAAAGGACCATCACTTTGGTTCCACCATAACAATCATATTCCAGTTGATGTGCTCCATCATCATCATCATCATCATCATCCAGACCGCTTCTTGTTCAGGTCACTGAGGTGCTGGAGCCAATCAGCTGTCAGTGAGGGAGAGGCAGGCTACACCTGGACAGGTCGACACTCTGTCCCAGACTGACATCAAGAACTTATGAGATCCTCAGATAATAATGTTTTGTTGGCCGGTGGGATGTAATGTGCAGAAAAGTATGTAACCTCAGAGGTCAGAGGTCACTGTGAGCTGCTGATCAATTGACTGTTTAATTTTAATTTGTTAATAAAAAATCAAATCACAACAAAAGTCATGTGAAGATTTTAAAACCTACAGAATATAACATTAGATCAGATACTGTGGAGTTCGTGTGGACACACTAATGTTTTCTTTTATTGATTTGTTTATTAATCTAATTAATAATTTGTCATAAAATCAGCAACATCTCTTCTTTCTACTACAGTGAAAATATGTGGTAGAGTGCTCCCTCCAGTGGTTCAAACCTGTAGTCGATGAGTCTCAGTTTATTTTAAACGTGTGTTATTAAAGACTGTTTATATATAAACTTCAGTATTTTAATTTAATAGAACTGTGTATTTTGTTTGTTAGTTCACCAATTAAGCCTACACTGTTAGAATAATGTACTTGTTATAACATAATATTAGTGTATTTTCAACAGCCCTGTATTGTACTGATGTAGTATAACAGAGTTTATCTTTACAGAGGACTCAGCAGTGCGACAGTGTCGTCTTTGGATGAATCAAATAATTGTTAACTGTTATTGGGAAACCACTGAATGGCCTTTTTTACTGTTGGCATCAATTTTTTTAAAACATCATGATTATTATGTATTTATTCATCAAATTATAAGAAAATTAGTCAAATAAAAATATATTTAAAACATATGTAGTTAAAATAAAAAGCCTCTGTGTCAAGAAATAAAACCTTAAACAAAGCTGAATTCTTACAAAATCAGTTTATGATACAAGTAGTGTTAAATAACCACAAAATAAATTGTAAACTATTAGCAGAATCACTTTTTTATATATACAGAACATTTTGTAAAACTGTTAATCAGTAATATTCTTAATAATCACTACATTGAGTGAAACAGTCATTTTCATCTTTGTATTTTAGTGTGTCAGATGTCACTGAAGCTAATACAACTTTAACATTAAACTACAGCACACACACACAATTAGTACGTATGTGAAGTAGAAGTTGACTTTATAAGTAAAAACATATTTGGTCTTCACCGTTATTGTCTCTTCTACAGATAATGAATCCAGTGATGCAGAGCACCACGAGCAGTAGTGCTGCAACAACTTCAATAACTGCATCTGCAAGAAAATCTGAGGTAGATACAGCAAACAGCAAAATAGATATACAGAACCAAAACGGACACAGTTTATTTCACAGCTGAACCACTAAATGATCAGATTATGTTTAACTCAACTTAAGTCAATAGTGAGATGAGAGATGCTCAGTGTGTTTTAGTGAATAATAATATTTTAATAGTAATAATGTTTAACTGTAATTTCTTTACTTTAAAGTAATGAGATTAAAATGTGTAAATGTGTAACACTAGTGTTTGTGTTTAAAGTTTAAACACAAACACTAGTGATACACATTTTATTTTCAGCTGTGACAGTATATTTACTGAACTGCTGAAAACTAATGCAGTGTTGAGCACAGATTTTATTTAAGACACGTCGTCTCTGGTAACTGTGATATCACTTGTGGAGAGAAAATTATAATAAAGTGCAAAATGTCAAATTGTTTTGAAGCTTTGACAAGTGATGACATACTGTACACAAAGTGTGGATAAGAATATCAATGTCACATCTATGTTCTGTCCAAAATGAAATCAGTTTCATTGCAGCTGTGAAGAACTAACACAAAGTTAGTGGAGAAAGTAGAAAGAGATTAACTGAACACACCTGGTCGAATAATCAGTAGTGTTTAGGGCAGGGATAGTTGGAAAACAAGCAGGACAGTGGCTCTTGAGGTCAGTCACCTTAAAAACTAGTTTATCAGCACAAATATGAGCATAACAGCAGGAAGTATGGACGCTGGGGGCACTGGGTGCTGCGTTCCAGCTCCTTCATCATGTGTTTCAACAGATCTTATCTGGATAGTTTGTGCATTAACACTGTGCTTTATTATTACATCAGTAATTAAATCATGAACACATAAACACACATATTAAACAAATCCTCTCTCAGGCGTCTCTCTTACATTAACAGACTGTACTGTGAGCTTCATCAGAACGTCACAGGTTCCATCATGAAATAGATTAAACATATGACATATGACTTTTAGCAGAGGAAAAACATCCTAACCTGCACGAGATGGACCAAAAGGGACAAAAAGAAAACCATATATTTAATTAATTTGATGCATGAGAGGATGTGTACATGGACGCACTGTAGGAGCTTGACTTTTATGTGGTTGCTGGTTTCCCAATGCTGCAGCTCAATAAAGTGATTTTTAGGCTCTTTCATTTCCACCTTAAGTTCTGCAGATCAAATATCCTTTTTCATCTTATAATCTCTGACCAGAGGCATCCTGATCCTCCAACATTTTTCAGTCACGTCTTTTTCAAACCCCTCAAACCATCTAGTGACCCCTCATAATATTTGCTCCCATCAGGACAGATATGTTTTATCATATGATAATGGCATTGACTTTGGTTAAAATGGGTTTATCATGAACCCATTCAGGGTTTTTCCTTTGACCTGTCTGCATTTTATAAAACTACGTAGATATAAATATTAAAAATACAAGATGAAAATGTCACAGATAAACTAAGATGTAATTAGACTAGACTACAACTAAAGAGCAGGTGTGAGACAGTTCATGTCTTGTATGAAGCGACTCAATAGTACTAGTACTGCAAGTACTACTGGTACTACAAATGTTTAGGCTGCGCGTTTTGCATTGATGAGTAAAAAGAAGCAGTAAAAACTACTGACTGAGAGAATTAACTATTGTTTATACCAAAAATATAAGTACATTATTAAAATGTCAGTACAATATTTAAATGTGCGGATAACACATTATGTGTGAGCTGAATGATGTAAATTCATCATCCACATAACTGACTAAAGCCAATTAATCAAAAATGAATCTGATCAAGAATCAGTGAACATTTCAAATTAAATCACGGCTGAGTCAAATCAATACACAGAATATGACTAGAGAGGAGTAAAGGAATGAATGTGATAATGAAATGTAAACAAATTTAAATGTTATAATATCAAGAAACAACTGTATCTTCACATCAGATCATCATCGAGCAGAAATCAACAGAAATATTGTTTAACAGATGCTGAAGAATCAGTTTTCCTCAAACTAGACAGGATCCTGTATTAGTTTATCCTCCCTCCACCTCTCTGCTCCACCCACTGCGTTTCAGAGGGAGACGGAGGTCGACTGTGTCTCTCAGATCTTAAAGTGTTTTGTAATGATGTGGAGCTGGAGATCATGATGTTGCTGTGAGGGGTCCGACTAAAAAAGATCAAACATGAATATATAAATATTAAAGAATAAAAAGAAAATAAATAATCAAACTCCAAAAATACAGCGCTTCAGTCTCTGACCTTTGTTTTTAGAGATGATGAATCCAGTCACTGCGTCGAGCTGAAGAAGGAGAACAACCACTGCACCAATGACCTGGATGTTCCTGTTGAACAAAAACATGAGAACCTGAAGAGATGAAGCCGATCAGAGGAGAACATCTATTTCTAAACACATCTACATCCTGTTTATACTGTAGACAGTGAACGTTTGTTTGTCCTGATGTTGGTGATAATGTCAGTTTGTATGAATCTTCCTTGATGATGATGATGTTACCACAAAATGCGTCCATTCCTCCAGTCATTACTAAATCATGCATCTACTCATCTTTTACAACTCAGTGCAGGTGTTTTAGTTTTTTTAAAACACCTAAAGCACTGTTTTATTTTAAAATTTTGTGTACTTATATTTAAATTTCATTCTTTATATTGTGGTTTTCCACCACCGGTGAATGTGACACACTACCTTTTATATTCATTCAACCACATTTGGCTCAAAATCAACAACATGTCTGTAAATAACACATTAAAACAGATAGAAAATTGAGCCCCAGTTATTGTTTTCTGAAACCTTTAGAAATGCACCTGGATTTAACATTCAAGCACAAAAATAATTGTATTCAGATTTTACAAATATAATTTAGGGATTTGATCCCAAAGCTGCTTTGGTTTTATTCCGATAGGTCTTAAAATGATATATAATAAATTGAGGGAAGAAAATGACCATAAAACTATGTAAGTAAAGAAAACATCGAATAAGCAAAACATTAAAGTGAACTACAGTAAAGTTAACGAGTGTAATTTAGATTTAAATCTCACCTTCATTGGTTCTGATCTCAGCTTTGTCCAGTTTGGTGATGATGTCGTCCTTCACACCAGAGAACTGAAACACACAGTCGTACCTGCTCCAGTCTTCAGGTTTGACTGAGGAAAGGTCCAAGTGAATTTCGTACTGGAAGGTCCCATCATGGTTGGGGAGGATCTCTCCATGGTCCACGTCCTCATGAATCTCCTCTCCATCTTTCCTCCAGAACATTGCGACTCTATCAGGGTAGAAACCTGTAGCGTGGCAGCTGACTGGAGAGGAGGGAGTCTTCTGGAGGAGAGACATTGAGGGGAGAACTGAGGAAGAGGATGAGTTTTTTTTATTAGTATTATTATCTTCTTCTTCTCTTTCGGCTTTTCCCATCAGGGGTCGCCACAGCGAATCATCCTTTTCCACCTCACTCTATCATGAACATCTTCTACCCTAACACTAGCCAACCTCATGTCCTCTGTTATAACATCCATATATCTCCTCTTTGGTCGTCCTCTTGCCCTCCTGCCTGGCAGCTCCATCTCCAACATCCTTCTACCAATATACTCACTATCCCTCCTCTGAACATGTCCGAACCATCTCAGTCTGGCCTCTCTAACTTTGTTGCTAACTCAGGCAACGTGAGCCGTCCCTCTGATGTACTCGTTCCTTATTCTGTCTAACCTGGTCACTCCTAAGGAGAACCTCAACATCTTCATCTCTGCTACCTCCATCTCAGCCTCTTGTCTCTGTCTCACTGCTACCGTCTCTAACCCATAGAGCAGAGCTGGTCTCACCACTGTCTTGTACACCTTTCCTTTGAGTCTTGCTGACACTCTTCTGTCACACAACACTCCTGACACTTTCCTCCACCCGCTCCAACCTGCCTGCACTCGTCTCTTCACCTCTTTTCCACACTCTCCATCACACTGAACTGTTGACCCCAAGTACTTAAACTCCTGCACCTTCTTCACCTCAGCCCCCTGTAACCTAATGCTTCTGCCTTGATCCCTCTCGTTCAGACACATGTATTCTGTCTTACTACGACTGACCTTCATGCCTCTTCTTTCCAGAGCAAACCTCCACCTTTCTAGCTGTTCCTCTACCTGCTCTCTACTCTCACTGCAAATCACAATGTCATCCGCAAACATCATTGTCCAGGGAGATTCCTGTCTGACCTCATCTGTCAGCCTGTCCATCAACATAGCAAACAAGAAGGGACTCAAAGCTGATCCTTGGTGTAGTCCCACCTCCACCTTGAACTCCTCTGTCTGACCTACAGCACATCTCACCACCGTCATACTTCTCTCATACATGTCCTGAACTACTCTGACGTACTTCTCTGCCACTCCCGACGACCTCATACAGTACCACAGCTCCTCCCTCGGCACCCTGTCATACGCCTTCTCTAAATCTACAAAGACACAATGCAGCTCCTTCTGACCATCTCTGTACTTTTCCATCAACATTCTCAAAGCAAAAACAGCATCAGTGGTGCTCTTACGGGGCATGAAACCATACTGCTGCTCACAAATCTCCACCTTCTTCCTAAGCCTGGCTTCCACTACTCTTTCCCACAGCTTCATTGTGTGGCTCATCAACTTTATTCCTCTGTGGTTGCTGCAGTTCTGCGTGTCACCCTTGTTCTTAAAGATCGGAACCAGTAACGCTTCTCCTCCATTCCTCAGGCATCTTCTCACACTCCAGAATCCTATTGAACAAACTGGTTAAAAACTCCACTGCTGTCTCTCCTAAGCACTTCCAAACCTCCACAGGTACGTCATCAGGACCAACAGCCTTTCCACTCTTCATCCTTTTCAGAGCCTTCCTCACCTCATCCTTTCCAATCTCTGCCATTTCCTGCTCCACAACATCGACATCTTCCTCCCTTCTTTCCCTGTCATTTTCCTCGTTCATCAGCTCCTCAAAATACTCCTTCCATCTTTTCTGCACACTCTCCTGGGTTGTTAGCACCTTTCCATCTCTGTCCTTAATCACCCCTACGTGTTACACATCCTTCCCATCTCTATCTCTCTGTCTGGCCAGCCTGTACAAGTCCTTCTCTCCTTCCTTTGTGTCTAACCTGTCATACAGCTCATCGTAAGCTTTCTGTTTGGCCTTTGCCACCTCCCTCTTCACTCTACGCTGCGCTTCCTTGTACTCCTGTCTACTTTCCTCAGTCCTTTCTACATCCCACTTTCTTCTAGCTAACCTCTTCCTCTGGATGCATTCCTGTACTTCCTCATTCCACCACCAAGTGTCTTTACCTTCTTTCCTCTTTCCAGATGACACACCTTCCTACCTGTTTCCCTGATAACCTCTGCTGTAGTTTCCCAGTCATCTGGAAGCTCTTCCTGACCACCCAGAACCTGTCTCAACTTCTGTCTGAATTCCTCACAAGTTTCTTCATTCTTTAGCTTCCACCACTTGGTCTTCTTTTCTGTCTTCCCTCTCTTCTTCTTCCTGACCTCCAGAGTCATCTTACACACCACCATGCGGTGCTGTCTGGCTACACTCTCTCCTACCACCACTTTGCAGTCACTAACCTCTCTCAAATGACCTCGTCTACATAGGATGTAGTCCACCTGTGTACTCCTACCTCCACTTCTGTATGTCACTCTATGTTCCTCTCGCTTCTGGAAGTAAGTGTTGACTACAGCCATTTCCATCCTCTTAGCAAAGTCCACCACCATCTGTCCTTCCAGATTCCTTTCCTTCACACCAAACCTGCCCATCACCTCCTCATCACCTCTGTTCCCCTCACCAACATGCCCATTGAAGTCTGCTCCAACAACAACTCTCTCTCCTCTGGGGATACTCTCTATGACCTCATCAAACTCACTCCAGAATCTCTCCTTCTCTTCTAACTCACAGCCAACCTGTGGCGCATACCCACTGACTACATTCACCATCACCCCTTCAATTTCTAGCTTTATGCTCATCACCCTGTCTGAGACTCTTTTCACCTCTAGGACATTGTTCACAAACTCCCCCTTCAGGATCACTCCTACCCCGTTTCTCTTCCTTTCCACACCATGGTAGAACAGTTTGTATCCTCCTCCAATGCTACGTGCCTTGCTGCCCTTCCACCTTGTCTCCTGCACACACAGAACATCTACCTTCCTTCTCTCCATCATGTCTGCCAGCTCTCTGCCTTTCCCTGTCATCGTGCCAATGTTAAGAGTCCCTATTCTCAAACCTATGCTCCTGCCTTTTCCCTTCTCTCTCTGACCACGAACCCTTCTGCCTCCCCTCTTTCTTCGACCAACAGTAGTCAAATTTCCACCTACACCCTGTAGGTTAACAGCACCGGTGGCGGTCGTTGTTAACCCGGGCCTCGACCGATCCGGTATGAAAGTCTTGTGAATGATTCGCATGGTTATTTTGGCAATTTTTACGCCGGATGCCCTTCCTGACGCAACCCTCTCTATTTATCCGGGCTTGGGACCGGCACAGAAGTAACTGGCTTGCAACCCCTGTGGCTAGATTTTATTAGTATTATTATCTACGTACTAATTTTATCGTTCCTGTTTAACGGTGCCTCATCTATAAAACCAGTTTAAGGCCATGTGTAAATAATGAGAGGTTGTGGGACAGAGGGGAAAAACATGAAGCAGATAAACGACATGTGTTCCTGTGATTTTATACCTGTTCTCAGCCGAGAGCTCTTCCCATAGTTCACATACTTCTCCAGTCGCTCAGGACAAATCTGGTTGAGGTAGTACACTGTCTGCTGTGTAGAAGCTCTGTCGTTATCCCACTTGTGTTTGGTGAACACAGCCTGTGGTGTTGGAGCGATCCACGTTTGTTTCCTAATGTCAAATGCTATGAAATCTTCTCCATCATAACCGACTTGCAGATATCCATTGACCTCACCAGTCTCATCGTCCCATTCACAGCCGTACATATACTGGAGAATGTGGATTCCTGAGACAGACACAGACAGATCACAGTATGAAGGCTGCAACACCAGCCCAGACCGAACAGACTGGACCTGGAGCCAAACTGGAGGCAACAAATGTTATGTTGGGAACACATTGACATGATCAGCCTGTTCATACACAGAATAAACATTTAATCAGTAAGAATCCAAACAGACCACAGGTTTGGTTGAAGCGCTGCTGTGCTGTGTAGATGTTGGCTTTAACCAGCGGCTGGTTGCTCAGACAGATCTCAGTCTGTTGCTCCCAGTACAGCGGATCCTCATCCAGCAGACTCATCCAGTCCTGTTTGGGGACGTTTCTGTTGGTGTTGCTGTCACAGTGACTTATCTGAACTTCATTAACCAAACCAACAGACTGATACTCAGGTAAGTTTGGTACTTGAGACGACCCGGTGTAGGAATACCTCAGAGAGTGAGTCACTGTTAAATAGATTTATGAGAGTTTAGGTTCAGAGTTTTATTTTAGTTCTTTTCCTGCACATAAAAACAAAACACAGGACATTTAAGACTTTCTAGTAATATCTGGTACACTGTCAACAGAAATGATGACGACTAATAATAATCTATTTATTTATTCTGAAACATTAAATTAATGTGAATCTAAGAAGTGAAGGTACCTCACTCATTACAAACCTGTCTTTTATTAATAGAAAACAGTTTATTAGCAACAGCTATTAGAGCTTTAAATACAGTAAAATGTGAGTTTTGTTCCTAGTTAGCAGATAAATTACATTTATTATATCACATCATTAGTTTGAAACACTAATAAAACAAAATACAGTGCAGCTCTGTGAAACTTTATCTTTGAACATCTTATATAATCAGTACAGTTTGTATCTTAACCCTAACCACCAGGGGTCAGCAGGGGAATGTATTTCTGATCAACAGGCCTCAGAACACACAGTTCATCACAGCTTTGTTCTTATGGGACTGTGTAGTCACACTGCAAAGAGAAGTTTATCTCTTACAGCTTCTATTAAATTAAAACTTCCCTTTTTGTCCTGATTACCATTGATTGACATGCATCAAATGAAGTTATGAACTGAGTTTAAGTGCATTTTTTTTTTGGTATAAGAAACGCTTTGTTTTTGTGTTTTTCCAAATTTCTCAGCTCCTGTTTTTTCATTGTGTTCGACTTCTGTGAGTAAATATGCTGCTTCTGAAACAACTCGATCTTACTGATCTTAATCTGCACTTTTTAATTCCTCTGTTCAGAATTGGACTTTTCTTTATGCCAAAAACTCAGTAAACACTAAAAGTAACAGACAGGATTTAACGTGGATGTTTAAATGTCTTACTCACCTGCTGCTGAGCTGTGTATCCACAGGAGAACCACAAAAATCACGGTCTTCATCGTGAAAACTGTCGCAGTCTCCAGAAATCTCCAACAGCTGATGAGTTTTTTTGTCCAAATCGAGCCCCAAAATGGACGAACCGATCTTTTCTACTGGTATTTTGGGGAGTTTGATATGAATCGTTCATATCACTTAGGTTACTGGTGGGTCTCCAGCATATAGTCTGGACCCCAAAGTCAGACATAGTAAAAGGTGACATTCAGACCTTTTATAAACACACCTGTGCACCTGACTTGGCTGATGTTCTTCTCCAGGGTCGTTTGCTCGAACCCACTGTACCGAACATGTCGATCAGCAGCCTGTGAACTGAACAATGCAGAAATTCACTGGGAACTTCGGGACTCAACAAATTAGTCCATGCTTCAGAACGGTCTTGTTTGGTTTTTACTGTCTTCAGGCTATTTCTCATTTATTTTATTGTAAAACTGAAACATTCAGTCGTAACGTGGTGATTTGGTCCAAATGGTTCAAACACTCCCGACACGTTGTTAACTGAGAAACTAAACGATGCAGACTGAAAAACAAAACATGTCTAATGAGGGGATCAGTGTTCATCAGTAAAGACAGTCTGTTGGTTGTTGGTCCCTCCAGCTTCACCTGTGTGAGTTCAGCACCGTGGACAGAGGCTGAGACCACAGCACCTGTTGATGTCACTGTTCGAGCTCCAACTTCACACTAATTCAACTGAAACACTTCTGCTTTGGTGAGTTTATAAATATAAATATAAAAATCTTCCGTCCTGTTCAGTCGTAGGTGAGAGGACCGAACAACACCTGAGCCACAGTGACACCTGTAAAAGTATAAAACTAACTGCTGGAGTTTGGCTGTTTGATTCATGAGCAGCTGAGACTCATATCTTTTACCATTAAACAGCTGAAATACACCTCATACAGGTATTTTCTACCTGTTCTTCTTCTTCTTCTTCTCTCAGATTGTGTTTATCGTAGCGCCCCCTACCTGTAGTTTGGGGTATGATACGTTTTGGTTCAGGTTATTTTCAGCAGGGAATCAGACTCACATACGGATCCGATATGTACAGAGGGACAAACACCAGGACCAACAAGTAAGAGCTCGAACATGACTGAAAAAAGGGGGAAACAGGAGGAAACGTCCCCATCAGTCAATGAACCAATAGGAATTTAGTGTGAACGTCAGCGTCACTTAGATCTGGGTTAAACTGACGGACTGAGGTTATTAACGAAAGTGAAAGTTAAATCTGCTCTTTTAGTGTCACAGGGTGCTGATTAATGATGTGTTCTCACATCAGGTGATGTAATGTTGTAAGTAACAAGTTAAATAAAAGGATCTGCAAAATAAAAATGTTTCAGTGAGGTCATAGGTCACTGTGAGCTACAGATACAGTGTATGAAGAGAGTAATGTGTTATTCTTCACCTTTAGTTCTTTATAACTGTTTTGTTAACTGATAAAAAACAAAGTGTAGTTTCACTTTTGTTGCACTGTGTAAAAACTGGTAAATTGCGCCCTCGATCGTTCAAACCAGTTAATTACAGCAGTGCAGTTTGTTGGCGCAGGTAATTTACTAATAAATCATTTAACATGTTAACAGGAGGATGTGCACAATGATCTGTCATCTGATTATAAAATAATTAAGAAAGCAACCTTTTAAGTTGTGAAGCTGAAAACTGCTTGAACAGAAACTTCAACACCGCTGTTGACGTTTGAACACAAAGCTGTTTTCTTTTTAGTGCTGTGCAGCAGTAACAGTGAGATGAGCTGAAGGCCCAAACAGACAGCCATGAATTAACATGTACACTGATGACAGGTCATCAGCATTTGTCCTAAAGGTTTAAAGTTCTAACATTAACAAAGACAAAAATGGACCTCTGGAGTGACACAGGGGGAAACATTACTGTAACTTAACAAATACAAACACACAAACTAAACAGACAGTGCTGACATCCCTACACTTTCCTACAAAAGAAACAATAAATTAATTTAACAAAGGTTTGAACTATAACAACTAAAAAAGAAAGTAATACAATTTAAACAAAACTACTGTAATGACAATACAAAATTGATAAAATATGCATGTTACATTAACCAATTATTTATGCCAAACAAATAAACACTTAAATCAAATGTGTTGCTTTCTTTTAATTCTAACATCTTTTATCTCTTCTTGTCTGTACAAAATTACTACAGGATTCATAATACTGTACTTTACCAATAAATTTGATTAACACAAATTTATTATCAAATGCATAAATTAATTTGGTCAATAAATAATCTCATCTACTCATCTTATAAAATTAAGAGCAGTTGTAAAGTGAATAAAGCAGCCACAATCTCAAAACAGGTTGCACATTTAAACGTTTACAAATGGATTGATAAAATGTGTTTTTTGATTCCTGCAGAAACAAGACCTCGAATAAAAATTGTATTTATGCACTACAAACATTTACAAAGGCAATTAAATAATCAGATTGGCATGTTTCATTGTTTACTTTAAAAATAACAAAACATTAACATTTATTGTTTTATAGTAAAAACTTAATATATACACAAAATATGCAAAAATAAAATAAAAATAGGTCAATAATACTTCTGATGATATTCAGTTCCCCCTCCCTCTTGGTGGACAGTTTGATGGTCACAGGTAGAAAGGACCTCCTGTGACCCCAGCAGACCACAGCATAGGAGATGACACTGGAACCACAGACTCAGAAGCTCATCAGCACGGTGCTGCAGATGTTGAAGAACCTGAGTGTCCTCAGAAAGTACATACAGCTGAGTGCTGATAAGTTCTTTGTCCAGTCCAGTTTGTTGTCCAAGTACACTTCCAGGTTTTATACTCAGATAACTCCACCTGTATAGAGAATTTGTTTAGCTTTTACAATCTGGATTCAACAATCAAAAATGTAAGTTTAAAATAACTTTATTAATTCCAAATAGCTTTGCCTTGTAAGAGGTGTTAAAAAAGGAGAGGAAAACTTATTGACAAAAATACATCAAAACAAAACAAAGAGATGAACAATGAACTGAAGTCGTATGAAGTGGAATCAGCATTAATAAATGATGATTATGATGGTGAAAACATTGGAAACATAGATGTGATGATGATGAAAACAGTAAATTAACAGTCATGATAAACTATAAAATCTAAATACTGAAAAGTAAGACAGTGTTTCTGTTTTGGTCTCTCACCATTCTTCTTTCTGTAAATGATGAATCCAATCACACCAGTGAGGACAACAAGAACAACGACTGTGATGATGATGTAGATGATCATCCCCATGGAGGACTCTGTTGAAAAAACAACAACAAACACTTTTGATGGTAATGTTTTGAATTTACAGCATCAAATCAGTGTTTTATTGATGCTCTGTGAGACATGTGATAGTTGTGTGTATTATTTTGGTGGAAAGAATCCGTTTTGAGAAGAGAGAACATGGTTTTGAATGTTGTGTTGTTGAATGTCGACAGCGTAGTTAACTCTTTTCAGTTTGTGTCTAGAGTTTTGAGAAATTGAGCCAAAGTTTCTGGTTTCTGTTTAAAAAATTGTAAAAAAAAATTGTAATACTGATCTAAACCATGAAAGTATTTGTAAAAAAGGAAGTGATAGAAAACATCATATGAAAAGAGAACATACATTCCTGCATAAAGACTGCAGGATTATTACAGTAAATTAAATGAGTGTTTGCCAATATCAGATCATAAATTGAAGTCTTACCATTGCTCTTGATCTCAGTTTTTCCCCACTTGGTCCTGATCACAGCTTTGTCCAGTTTGGTGATGACGTCCTTCTTCACACCAGAGATCTGAAACACACAGTCGTACCTGCTCCAGTCTTCAGGTTTGACTGATGAAAGTTTGAGATCAACTCTCATCTGGAAGGTCCCATCATGGTTGGGGAGGATCTCTCCATGGTCCACGTCCTCATGAATCTCCTCTCCATCTTTCCTCCAGAACATTGAGACTCTGTCAGGGTAGAAACCTGTAGCGTGGCAGCTGACTGGAGAGGAGGGAGTCTTCTGGAGGAGAGACACTGAGGGGAGAACTGGAAGACAAAGAGAAGTTTATATGTTTTATATTGCTTCCATATCAAGTGTGTTTAACAAAATAAGTGGTAGCTCAGGGGGAAAAAGACAGATGAACATAGGTGAGGAGGGAATGAGAGACCGAGAGAAAAGAAAGGAACTGTGGTTATAAATAAAGATTAAAGAGAACAGAGAAAGAAAGTAATAAACAGACAGCAAGAAATAAGAGAGCTCAGACAGAACATGAAAAATACACATTAGTGTATATGTGTTCATATTTTCTCTTGGAGACCTACAAAGATTAATGTTCAAGAAGTTGCACCAGGTCAAATGATTCTACCTGTTCTCAGCAGAGAGCTCTTTCCATAGTTCACATATTTCTTCACCCAGTCAGGACAAATCTGGGTGAGGTAGTTCTTCAGCCATGCGACATCACCTTTGTTCTGATCCCACTTGTGTTTAGTGATGACAGCCTGTGGTGTTGGAGCGATCAATGTCTCTGTCTTCAGGTCAAATGTTATGAAGTCTTCTCCATCATAACTGTACTGGTCATAACCAGTGACCTCATCAGTCTCATCATCCCAATCACAGCCGTACATCTCTTGGTAAATGTGAACACCTGAGAGAGAAACAACAATAAACTAGAGTAAAATCATAGTAGTCAGCTGAATAATAATTATAAAATCACATCTGACAAGCATCAAAACAGTAACTGCTGTTATCAACTTGATGGAAACAATCAATGATCATCTGAACAATGTGGATGATTGAGAGAGAGAAATCCAAACACAGCTCATCCTCTGTTCAACAGACACTGATCCACAGAGACCAACACAAAAGATGTTGATTAATTTACTGTTTAAGTAGGACACTGACACATTTATCAGCAAATAATAATAAGTTTGTTTTCGGAGAATCGACTGCACCTACTGGTAACGTATCATTACTATTATAATTATTCTGGTTAGTCACATTGTACTGCTATTATTCTGAACATAACTTTACATACAACTCATACACAGTCATATTATGTTATGTTTTATTTAGCTACATTTTTTAAAATATATAGATATTTAAATAAATTTCATGATAAAAACAATTTACATGTTTTTTTTTTATTTCTGTTGATTATAACTAACATGACTTATGAGGGGGTCATAGTGTTTTAACTGCTCATAATAATAAACCTTACACACAACATCCACAACATTAACAGTGTTAGTTGTTGTCCTTTAATACTATCAGCAGGCAAGTTTTTTTTCCCTTAAAAATTAAAATGACCACAGTGAAACAGGGCTGAGTTAAACATTGTCAGTAAAAACGGCAGCTAGAGGCTGAGGAACCCAACTGTCTTAACACTTTACTATTCTCTCAATATTTAATGTAAAGATTAAAATATTGTATAAATAATACCATTGAAATATTAAACAATTATTTTATTATAACTGCCCAATTTTTGTAAATTAATATAAATTTAATATAAATATTTATTTAATTAAATATGAAATAATTGAATATCACAAGACAAAGATGCAAAGTCTAACATTAAACAAAATGCTATTATCAAATTTTTTGCTTTTTTGATTAATTAAAAATCTTAAATTATTGTTTAAAACGTTGATGGTTAAATTTCTCATCATCAATTAAAACATTTTTTTATTTTTTATTTTTTGACCTACAAGAGTGGAGGTAGGAGTACACAGGTGGACTACATCCTATGTAGACAAGGTCATTTGAGAGAGGTTAGTGACTGCAAAGTGGTGGTAGGAGAGAGTGTAGCCAGACAGCACCGCATGGTGGTGTGTAAGATGACTCTGGAGGTCAGGAAGAAGAAGAGAGGGAAGACAGAAAAGAAGACCAAGTGGTGGAAGTTAAAGAATGAAGAAACTTGTGAAGAATTCAGGCAGAAGTTGAGACAGGTTCTGGGTGGTCAGGATGAGCTTCCAGATGACAGGGAAACTGCAGCAGAGGTTATCAGGGAAACAGGTAGGAAGGTGCTAGGTGTGTCATCTGGAAAGAGGAAAGACGGTAAAGACACTTGGTGGTGGAATGAGGAAGTACAGGAATGTGTCCAGAGGAAGAGGTTAGCTAGAAGGAAGTGGGATGTAGAAAGGACTGAGGAAAGTAGACAGGAGTACAAGGAAGCGCAGCGTAGAGTGAAGAGGGAGGTGGCAAAGGCCAAACAGAAAGCTTACGATGAGCTGTATGACAGGTTAGACACAAAGGAAGGAGAGAAGGACTTGTACAGGCGAGCCAGACAGAGAGATAGAGATGGGAAGGATGTGCAACAGGTAAGGGTGATTAAGGACAGAGATGGAAAGGTACTAACAACCCAGGAGAGTGTGCAGAAAAGATGGAAGGAGTATTTTGAGGAGCTGATGAACGAGGAAAATGACAGGGAAAGAAGGGAGGAGGATGTGGATGTTGTGGAGCAGGAAATAGCAGAGATTGGAAAGGATGAGGTGAGGAAGGCTCTGAAAAGGATGAAGAGTGGAAAGGCTGTTGGTCCTGATGACGTACCTGTGGAGGTGTGGAAGTGCTTAGGAGAGACAGCAGTGGAGTTTCTAACCAGTTTGTTCAATAGGATTCTAGAGAGTGAGAAGATGCCTGAGGAATGGAGGAGAAGCGTTCTGGTTCCGATCTTTAAGAACAAGGGTGACACGCAGAACTGCAGCAACTACAGAGGAATAAAGTTGATGAGCCACACAATGAAGCTGTGGGAAAGAGTAGTGGAAGCCAGGCTTAGGAAGAAGGTGGAGATTTGTGAGCAGCAGTATGGTTTCATGACCTGTAAGAGCACCACTGATGCTGTTTTTGCTTTGAGAATGTTGATGGAAAAGTACAGAGATGGTCAGAAGGAGCTGCATTGTGTCTTTGTAGATTTAGAGAAGGCGTATGACAGGGTGCCGAGGGAGGAGCTGTGGTACTGTATGAGGTCGTCGGGAGTGGCAGAGAAGTACGTCAGACTAGTTCAGGACATGTATGAGAGAAGTATGACGGTGGTGAGATGTGCTGTAGGTCAGACAGAGGAGTTCAAGGTGGAGGTGGGACTACACCAAGGATCAGCTTTGAGTCCCTTCTTGTTTGCTATGCTGATGGACAGGCTGACTGGGTTTGAAGCGGGTGGAGGAAAGTGTCAAGAGTGTTGTGTGACAGAAGAGTGTCAGCAAGACTCAAAGGAAAGGTGTACAAGACAGTGGTGAGACCAGCTCTGCTCTATGGGTTAGAGACGGTAGCAGTGAGACAGAGACAAGAGGCTGAGATGGAGGTAGCAGAGATGAAGATGTTGAGGTTCTCCTTAGGAGTGACCAGGTTAGACAGAATAAGGAACGAGTACATCAGAGGGACGGCTCACGTTGCCTGTGATAGCAACAAAGTCAGAGAGGCCAGATTGAGATGGTTTGGACATGTTCAGAGGAGGGATAGTGAGTATATTGGTAGAAGGATGTTGGAGATGGAGCTGCCAGGCAGGAGGGCAAGAGGACGACCAAGGAGGAGATATATGGATGTCTTAACAGAGGACATGAGGTTGGCTAGTGTTAGGGTAGAAGATGCCCATGATAGAGTTAGGTGGAAAAGGATGATTCGCTGTGGCGACCCCTGATGGGGAAAAGCAGAAAGAGAAGGAGTACCAATTTTTTTCAACAATTTATAAACATGTTTTAGCATAAACACAAGTTTATCTTATCTAATTCTTGTCATTATAAATTTTAATACATTTTTTACATTGTTATATTATCTACATTATATTTAGTAGCTTTCATCCAAAGTCACTATCAAATGAGGGAAACACAAACTCAACATGTGAGTGAGCAAGTTGGGGATTGAACCACCGGCCCTGTGGTCAGTGGACAACCTGCTCAACCTCCTGATGCACAGCCCACATCTCCATCTGTGGTTCAGGAGGTAAAGCCTCCACCCTGATATCTGAGAAAGTGATGAAACAATCCTCATCTAGTTACATTTAAATTAAAATGATATAAAGCAAAGAGAAGCAGAAAATTCTAATATTTTAATTTAACAATTAAGTGAAATATTTAATTACATTTAAAAATGTAATTAAAAAGCAATGTACACTTTAACCTTTTTATTCTTTATTCAGTATTTTAGTCAGTTTAATTTTATTTTTTATATTTGTGTTGAGCCTAATTCTGTTTATTCAAATGTTGTTAATAGATAAAACATTGTGAGCATGTGTGTAGTCACATTTGTTTACTACTGTACAGAAAATAGAATGAAAAGAAATATAAATATACCATTAAAAAGTGAAACGTAAACAAACCTCCAGTTTGGTTGAAGCGTTGCTTTGCGATTTCAATGTTGCCTTTGTAGATCTGCTGGGTACCCAATAAGTTACCAGTGTCCCTCTCCAAGTACTGTGGATCATCTGCTGTGACTTTCTTCATCCAGTCCTGTTTGGGTTCTAATCTCCTGGTGTTACTGTCATAATAAACCATCTGAACTTCATCAACCATCCCAACAGCCACAAACTCCGGGAAGTTTGGGACTTGTGAGGACCCAGTGTAGAAATACTTCAGAGAGTGAGTCACTGTAAGAAAAAATAATGATGTGATTATGTCAGGTTTATTCATTAAAGTTTATAAATCACTAAAACATTTTATTTTCCTGAACTGTGGAACTAAATAATTGAAATTTAAAAGACAAACAATGATCTCTGTTGTGAAGCTGATAAATAAATAAATCAGTTTAAATGTTTTTATTATCTAATCTGAAATGAAGCCACTCTTATTATGTTGTTATCATTAGTCATTAACCAACATTTTTATAAAAACAGACATCATCTAAATATGCAGTGAGAGTTTTCAGTTAGTGAAAACATTTATTCTTCAGGATAAATCATTGTTTACACTAAACATTAGAATTCACAGACTTGTGACCACGAATTATATCGTCAGTGAGACTTTTAGTTAGATTAAATTATATATTATTTTATAATATTATGTTTTTACTGATTACAGTCTCATGTGTTCTATTTACACAATTATATTTATTTCCCTATAGCCTGATTTCTAATGTTTATTTTAAACCTTTTTAAAAAGTGTACAGGAGCTTTATTTATTAATTGTTAATAGGTATTATTTATTACTTACTCCAGCATGCAATATTTACATGCGTGTAAATATTACTGTCCAAATTTGGCCTCGTACTAAAATGTTTTACAAATCAAGGAATTAAATCAAGGTCTTGGTTATTATAGGTCTAAAAACCAACAGATAATACAATATTTGTATTTGGGAATAGCCTATATATCACAAAATGTTGGCAGATTGTATTTATTGTTTCTTTTTTTATATTTTTAGATTATATTTCTATTATTTTTCATATTTGATTGAGACATAGGCTACTTACAAAAATCTACTTATCGGCACCATCTAGTGTACAAACTATGTAATAGCAACACTGCGTGATTATTGCTGCAAATGCTGTTTTAGCCCGAACCAGCTCGGACGAATCACTCTCAATAGTTCTGATAAAATATATGAAAATATATTAAGTATAGGAATAAAATTTAGAAGTATAGGAAAGACATGATTCATGGGGATTTTAACTGTAAGGTAACGAGTTAGTTTTTTAAAATAGACATGTTAAAGTCTTTAAAGTCGTCCTGAAACTAAACATCAGAGACTATCAACACACTTTATTTCATATATATGTACAACAGACCGACAAACTCACCGGCCGCCGCTCCCTGGAATCCAAGGAGAGCCAGAAAAATCAAGACCTTCATTATAGGGTCTGAATTTACTGGATCAACAACGTGAGTGTTCCTGTGCTCAAACACAAGCTGCTCCAGCTTAATCTTCAACAACAAACTAAGGTGAAAACAGGAACAGCTGAATATGTAATGTGAACCAATAGGAATTAAGTGAAACTAAGAAATGCGTATTAGCCAGTGAAAGAGGAAGGAAATAGCCAACCACCCTAAACCCCCTACTGACAAACTTCGAGGGTATAAATAGTTCTTGGTGGTGTACTGTTCATTGCATCTGCTAGATGCCATTAAATACAAATACAAAAAAATACACACATATCAGTTGTTTTTGCTGCTCTTACACACAACCTATAAAATCATATTTCACACAGAAACAGTCTCACTAAACACAAGCATTTACCCTGTTTCCCTAGAGAATCAACCAGTAACCAACTTCTTGCTTTTTATTTTTGTCACCCCTTCCTCATTTCACATTCACCCTTCCCCCCTTCTTGTATGTTTATCTTTCTGTTTTGACTGTGAATGACGTCTTTGTGAGAATTACTCACATAAGTTCTTGTTGTAACTTGCTTTCTGCTATTTTCCTGCCTTAGTTGAAGACTCTTTATCAGCCTAAAATACTTGTGTTTTGGACCCTGTGCTCTCTTTTGTACTTAGTGCATTAAACCTTCAGTTTACTACCACCTCTGTGTTTTGCATTTGGATCCAGAATTCAGTTACAAACAAACATGTAGAATAACATAGATTTAGAAGAAAACTAACAATGTGAGGGCAAAGTGAGCAACATTATTTAACAAACATGAATTTCAGTCAGTGCTCCATAAATATTCAACATACAACAGACACAGTACAGAGGAGGAATCTGATGTCTTCAATGACCAAGAACAAGTTCTGCAACAAATGTCACATCCTTCACATATAGCTATGATCTTATATACAGTTACATGATTTACAGTAGTATTTATTAAGTGGAGAAAAGAGCAGGAATTTGTAATGTTGCAGTTGTTTAAATATTAACTTTATACATTGATCACAGCATTAAAACCACCTGGTGCACATGGCCCAACATGGGTTCTCTGGTCTGCAGCTACACAGATCCAGACACAACAAGATGTGGTGCACTGTGTGTTCTGATGACCAGCATTACATTTCTCCAAAACCAACCCCTGTACAACATAACTAGGTCACACCAGGTGGTACTAATGTTGTGGCTGATTGACGTACAATATGATCAGCATGTCAATAATTCCAAACAAGACTTAAACAAAACAATAAAACAAATCACTTACCACGACTGATCCTAATAATGGTGATAATACTCAAAAAAGTCTGATCTAAACTGCAATATTGCTGTATTACTAAGATTACTTTACAGATCAGGGCTTTTTTTCCATTGTGAACATTTAAAGTAACACACAAGCCTTTTCTTTCCTATCTGAAGTCAAATTATATGTAACAATTAATTACAAGTGTACATGGCCAGAAATCACTAATAAAATCGATCTGTGACCAAATAAGTAAAATGACTCATCCTCCACAACAAAACTTCTTAATATAATCAAATTTTTTATTTCTCTGTGTCAAAACGGTACATTCATCATGGATATTACATTATGTTTCATTAAGAAATACCTTCACTCTTGTGAATGTTTTTCTGCCATAATGGCTTTATTAACAGTTGAACGAGTGTAATTCAGTTACATTTCCAACCACAGCCTGTTGTTCCAGTTCCACTGGAGAATTTTTTGTCAAGCATTTTGCTTTAAAGCATGAACATAACATGTAAACATTCATAGTGCAGGGTGGAAAAAAGGAGGGTCAACCAGTTATTAAGTTCACATACTTTTTCCACTCTGTACTGTGAATGTTTCCATGTTATATTCAATAAAAACATGAAAACATATAATGTTTGTGTACTATTATTTTCAGCAGACTGTGTTTTTGTTTTGTTGTGAGTTTGATGAAGATCAGAGCACATTTTATGACCAATTCATGCAAAACTCCATGTAATCCCAAAGGGTTCACATACTTTTTCTTGCCACTGTAACTCACCTTTAGAGTTAACGGTACAGTTGTTCCATGACTTCAAAGGTGTTCGCAGCTGTGAGGTTAGAAACACATTGTTAGTCAAATCATGACACTGTGAAACCTTTCTAATGAAGAAATCTCTTGTGATCTATTAAGTTCATGTCAGGTTAAAGAAAAGAATGAAACCAGTTTTACTTACGAGATGGAAGGGGTTTGGCTGAAATAAAGAGAAAATACAAATAATTTTAGTTGTCATAGTTAAAAACACCTGAACTTTAGGTTAATTATTAAAACCTCCTCTACTCACTCTAACATATAACTAAATCTCTTCTACCTTTAGTTTAGATCTGACATTATTTTCCAGCATCAACATGCATTTTGAAATTTGTTTAGCTTTTAGAATCTGAGTTCAACATTCAAAGATTAAGATTAAAATATCTTTATGAATCTCTAATTGCTTTGCCTTGTAAGAGGTGTTAAAAAAAGAGGAGAGATAAAACCACACCAACATAAATAGAAATGTCAACACATGACAAAAATAAAAAAACAAAGAGATGAACAATGAACTAAAGTTGTATGAAGTGGAAATGGACACTGATAAATGATGATTAAGATGGTAAAAACATTGGACACAGTGATGTGATGATGATGACAACAGTAAATTAACAGTATGATTAAGTCATGATAAACTATAAAATCTAAATGCTGAAAAGTAAAACAGGGTTTGTGTTTTGGTCTCTCACCTTTCTTCTTTCTTTAAATTATGAATCCAATCACACCAGTGAGGACAATAAGAACAACGACTGTGGTGATGATTATGATTATCATCCCTATGGACGACTCTGTTGAGCAAACAACAAACAAATTACAGATGAAGCAGGTTAGAAAAAAAGAACTTCAATTTACCAACCAGACCAAAGTCCTGGATACTTTATTTGTCCTGTATGAGTTTGTCCTGTTTATTATTTCAATTGTCACTGATCAGTGGTGAAGTGATCAGAGAGTCTATAATCTCTAAATTAAGCTTACATATTGAAATTATTCAACATGGTCTGAAAATGGTTCTTAAATGTTTTTAAAATAATAATTCTGGCTGTTTTGATTAATAATTCTGTATTAATCAAAGTAAACATTAAACAGGCAGCACAAACTATCATATATTGATAAACAACACACTCGTATACTGCACATTTGAATATGTAACATAGTCGCATGAAGCCGAAACATACATGCTACACTGCTGATGGTAGTGTTTTGAATTTACAGCAGCAGTGTTTGTTTCGATGATCTGTGAGACATGTGACAGCTGAGTGTATTGTTTTGGTGGAAAGAATCTGTTTCGATTTCTTACCCCAGTTGGTTCTGAGCTCAGCTTTGTCCAGTTTGGTGATGATGATGTTCTCAGCACCAGAGAGATGAAACACACAGTCGTACCTGCTCCAGTCTTCAGGTTTGACTGAGGAAATGTCCAAGTCAACTCTCATCTGGAAGGTCCCATCATGGTTGGGGAGGATCTCTCCATGGTCCACGTCCTCATGAATCTCCTCTCCATCTTTCCTCCAGAACATTGAGGCTCTGTCAGGGTAGAAACCTGTAGCGTGGCAGCTGACTTGAGAGGAGGGAGTCTTCTGGAGGAGAGACACTGAGGGGAGAACTGGAGAATAAAAGACAACTTCTAGTTTTTGTTTAACAATTTATAATTTACAATTTTTTAAGTAATATTAAACAACACATAGACAGCTACAAGAGAGACATGCTGGAATAATGAGGGCTTAAGAGACGTGAGAGTGTTTGAAATTAAAATAAATAAAGACAAACTGTCAGGTAATGTGGACCTGTTCTCAGCAGAGAGCTCCTCCCATCACTCAGATACCTCTTCAGCCAGTCTGGACAAACCTGGGTGAGGTAGTTCTTCTTCTGTGCTGAAATAGCTTGACTGTCCCACTTGTGTTTGGTGATGACAGCCTGTTGTCGAGCAGAGATCCATGTCTGCTCCTCCAGGTCAAATGATATGAATACTTCTCCATCATAACCAAACTGATAGATGCCGCTGACCTCTGTTGACCCTTCATCCCATTCACAGCCGTACACCGTTTGGAAAATGTGAACCCCTGAGACAGAGACAGAGACTTCAGTACAACAAAACATCAACTGAAGCTGGATCATTGCTACAACAACCTCTTCCTGTGAAGGAGCTACAGACCAGACTGGGTCTTAGAGACAGTCTGTGTCCTGATTGGTCCATTCACCACCCAATCATTCAATACAATTAACAAATTATTGTGTAGTAAAAATCTAAACTTATTTTTTTTAAGTAGAAATAAAATGTAAATTCACCTCCAGTTTGGTTGAAGCGCTGCTTTGCGGCTTCAATGTTGGCTTTAAAAGCCTGCTGGGCTCCAGAAAACCTCCCAGTCTCCCTCTCCCAGTACTGTGGACCTGTTGTCCTACTTATCCAGTCCTGTTTGGGTTTGGCTTTCCTGGTCTCACTGTCATAGTAAACGACCTGAACCCCATCAACCAACCCAACAGCTACAAACTCTGGGATGTTTGGGATTTGAGAGGAAGCGTAGTAGAAATACTTCAGAGAGTGAGTCACTGTAAGAAAAAGTTTAGTTTCTTTAAAGGAGTAGAAATCATGTTCTTTACCTGTCCTAATAAAAAAATAATGTATATATCCTAATAATCTCTGATATGCAGGCAATATGAAAAATATAATATACAAATTATTATTAATTTAATTCTTGAACAATAACATTATTTTCTGAGATTAAATACATCACGTTTAAATGATCATGTTACACATGAATCAGGAGGTGGCGGTTCGACTGTGTAGGAAGAAGGTTTACAAACGTCAACTTTAAGTTAACGAGTTAAGTTTAGAAATAAAAAATTAAATCCTATGAAATAAACTTTATTTCAGACGATTAATCCATCGATTTAAAAAAAAATGTGTCACTCACCCGCTGCCGCTAGTTTTAATCCCAGAAGAGACAGAAAAATTAAGATCTTCATTATAAACGGAAGAGGGAACAGGAAGAACTGACACAGTCTGAGCCAATGAGAATTTAGTCTGTCAGCGTCACTTGGATCTGGGTAAAATTGAATTAGTGACGGCCCCAAGGATTAGATTTGATCTGTGCGCAGTAATATCTGGTTATTAAAAGAAGGGAAACAGCGTTTAGTGATCAGTTCCACTAGTTCAATCTTCTAGAAGCCTAAATGTGCAGCAGTGCAGTTTCCCTCAAGTTTATAAATAGTATTTATTTGAAATAAATACTAAATATGATACAATTTCATTACAAAATGGGCATTAAGAGGGTAAAAAGCGATTTTTGTTATGTTTAGAAAACTATGCATTTTCTTTAAGCACATTTAGATTGGCATAGCACAAAATAACAAGCTGTGGGAATTTGAAAACCTAGACTAACACAATACTTTCACTTTGACATAACTGTTTTTTTTTTCTTTTTAGACAAAAATAAAAACAATAATTAAATGTTGAAATAATAAGCTTTATTTAATCAGGAAATCTAATTTAGACTAGACAGACATGATAATAAAATATATAAATACAGCACATATATACAAATTAACAGTAAAATACTCACTCTCACCAACAATTATCAAATACTGTCAATCACGTTCTTTAACCGTTGAATTAAAAAAGGACAAACTCAACCCAAAAACCCTTAACCAAGGAAAAATGGCAGAGACCTCGGGAAGAACAGCAGAGCAGGTTTCCCTCTTCCATGATAAACAGACTGGAAGTTACTGGTGCATGTACAGAGCAATGAGTAGATTTTTAGACAGTCAACTATACAAATATATAAAACTACTGTGAGAGGAAATCTCGATCCTGATCCAGAGGAAATCAATAATTATTTGTCAAAGCAGAGCTGGAGAAGCCTCAAACTACAGGTGCACCAGCTCGTGGAGAGTTGATCTTCAGTGACATTCAGCAGTTTCTGCAGCATCCTCTCCACAACCAACTCCAAAGATTCCTACAAGTCCCCAGCACAGAGCCAGTGTTTTCATGTTCCTCCAGCCAGGAGATCACAACAAAGAACACTGCAGTGTCCACAATGCACTGGTAAAAGACTTGCAACATGTCTCTGCATAAATGGAAAAATTAAAAAACAAGAAATTACTAAATTTAAATTACTAGCTAATAGTTGAAATTTTATAAATCAATAATCAACCTTCTATAAATCATCTTCTGTAATATTATATTATTCAGCTTCATCTTTGTTGTGAAGAAGTTAAAGTCAAAGATTTTCTTTAACTCACAGTTTAATAGTGGATAAGGAATCATCATTTACTCACTGTGTTCAGGCTGCATTGTTGTGTGTTTAGTGTTTTGATTTCATTGGATTGGATTCATCACAGCTGTTTGCAGCTGTAAGGTTGGAAACTCATTATTAGTTCACATCATTACATTGTAAAACTTTTCTAAGGCAGAAATCTCTTGTGATCCATAAAGTTCATGTCAGGTTAAAGAAAAAAAGAATGAAAACCAGTTTTACTTACGAGATATATGTCGTTTTTCTGAAAGAAAAATAAAAACACTGATAAATAAATCTCCTCTATCTTTCTGTTATTATCATTGTCATAAACATTTTTTACAAATACAAATAATTTTAGTTGTCATAGTTAAAAACAACTGAATTTTTGGGTCATTATCATACTATCCTCTTCTCACTCATACATAGTCACTCACACAAGTAAATCTCTTCTACCTTTAATTTAGAGCTCATATTTTTTTCCAGCATCAACCCACTTTTTGAAATTTGATAAACTTTTGAAATCTGGATTTAGCATTCTGAGATTTGAGATACATAATATAATATATAAAATATAACTTTATTAATCTCAAACTGTTTTGCCGTGTAAGACATGTTAAAAAGGAGAAGAGAGAGATAAAGCCACACCAAACCACACTTAACAGTCACAATAAACTATAAAATCTAAATGCTGAAAAGTAAGACAAAAAGTAAGTTACAATTCCTCCCTTGGCCCCTGTCTGTGGGTTTGTTTTTTGTTTTGTGTCTCACTTTCCTGCCATACACCATATGTGGACTTCCTCTTCCTCCACGCTCCACTCACCGGACTAATTACTCATTCATTTCACCTGTGCATCACTCTGTTTTATAAGCACCCCTCAGTCTTCAGTTGGTTGCTGGTTTGTTGCTCATGTTCATTCATGCTGCACATGACACATGGTTTGTTCCCACTTGTTTGTCAGTTGGTCTTCAGTTCGTCAGTCATTTTGGATTACCCTGGACTCTCTGTTTGTTTCAACTGCACTTCGTTTGTTTGCCCCTGGTTTCGTTTGTGAGTTTGTTTGTGAGTTGCCTGCCTTTCGCAGTGTATTTTTTGTTGTAACTTTGTCCTGTTAGCTTTGTTTGTTTGTTCCTGTCTGACCTGCTTTCTGCAGTGATTTCGGTTTGTTATTTTGTACATCTAGTTTGTCTGTTAGTTATTTGTCCACATCAGTGCGTAGTTCTTCGTTGTTACTTTGTGTGTCAGGTTTGTATTTACCCACCGTGTTTTTGGGTCTCTTTTAGTTGATATTTAGTTAGTGTTTGTTAGTTCCTTGTGTCCCCTGCCCTTTTGTTAATAAACCATCCTTTTGTTCTTACCTGTTTGGTCCCCGTCAGTTTTTTTCTCACCATTCTCATTTCTGTAAATGATGAACCCATTCACACCATTGAGGACAAGAAGAACAACCACTGCGATGATGATGATGATGATGATGATAATGTAGATCATCATCCCCATGGCCTCTGTTGAGCAAACAACAAACACTTTTGATTGTAGTGTTTTGAATTTACAGAATCACATCAGTGTATTTTTGATGCTCTGTGAGACGTGATGGCTGAGTGTGTTGTTTTGGTGGAAAGAATCAGTTTTGAGAAGAGAGAACATGGTTTTGAATGTTGTGTTTCTGTCACGGTTCAGCTCTTCCTGCCTGTCTGCCCCTCATCCCCTTCTCTGCTGAACTGATTCTTGCATTTTTGTGAAAATAAACCTTTTTAACTCCATCTCGCCTCAGTGTGATCTCTGGTAATGGAGTCTTATCTCTTGACTCGTGACAGCTATTCCGACTGGGGCCTTGCAGAACTCCCAGACTTAAGTATTTGTATATTTTGTGTTAAACCTTTAAACTTATACTCGTCTCTTTGTGGTCTCTAGCACTGGAGTCTAACCCCAGTTGCATGACAGTTTCATTTTGCAAGAGATGTGGAGTAGTTAACTTGTTTCAGTTTGAGTTTTGAGAAATTGAGCCAAAGTTTCTGGTAATGTGTTTAAACAATTGGAAAAAACCTGTAATACTGATCTAAACCATGAACATATTATAGAAAACATCATATGGATAAAGAACATACTGTACATTCCTGTATAAAAACTAAATTAAACGAGTGTTTGCCAGTATCATAAATTCAAGTCTTACCATTGCTCTTGATCTCATTCTTACCCCAGTTGGTTCTGATCTCAGCTTTGTCCAGTTTGGTGATGACGTCCTTCTTCACACCAGAGAACTGAAACACACAGTCGTACCTGCTCCAGTCTTCAGGTTTGACTGAGGAAATGTTCAGATCAACTCTGATCTGGAAGCTTCCATCATGGTTGGGGAGGATCTCTCCATGGTCCACGTCCTCATGAATCTCCTCTCCATCTTTCCTCCAGGACATTGAGGCTCTGTCAGGGTAGAAACCTGTAGCGTGGCAGCTGACTGGAGAGGAGGGAGTCTTCTGGAGGAGAGACACTGAGGGAGGAACTGGAAGACAAAGAGAAGTTTATATGTTTTATATTTTGAATACGTTACACATATTGATTTTTACATTTCATGTCAAGTGTATTTATGAAAAGAAGTAACAAGAACAACAGACGAATAAAAGAAACAGAAGAAAATGAGGGAGTTTGGTGATAAATAGAAAAAATAGAGAAACAGAGAGAGAATGATTAAATGTTCAAGCTGCACCAGGTCAAATGATTCTACCTGTTCTCAGCAGAGAGCTCTTTCCATAGTTCACATATTTCTTCAGCCAGTCAGGACAAATCTGGGTGAGGTAGTTCTTCTGCTGTGCCATATAACCTTTGTTGCGATCCCACTTGTTTTTAGTGATGAGAGCCTGTGATGTTGGAGCAATAAATGTCTCTGTCTTCAGGTCAAATGATATGAAGTCTTCTCCATCATAACTGTACTGATAATAACCAGTGACCTCTCCAGTCTCATCATCCCATTCACAGCCGTACATCTCTTGGTAAATGTGAACACCTGAGAGAGAGACAACAATAAACTAGAGTAAAATCATAGTAGTCAGCTGAATAATAATTAAAATCACATCTGACAAGCACCAAAACAGAGGATCTACACTGTCAGAATCTGCTGTTATCAACTTGATGGAAACATTCAATCATCATCTGAACAATGTGGATGATTGACAGAGAGAAATCTAAACACAGCTCATCCTCTCTGTTCAACAGACACTGATCCACAGAGACCAACACAAAACATGTTGATTCATTTACTGTTCTTTTAATAAAATGTTAAATTATATACAAATATTTATTTAATGAAATGTTAAACAACTGAATATTAAAAGACAAAGGCTGCATAGTCTATTATTTAGCTCGTGTCAACTGTAGCTGCTGAAATGTAAACGTGTGTTTCAGCAGGTGTGAAGATGATGTTTGTGTGGAGTAACGCTGATTTCTCTTCAACCTGACCTACGTGAGGTCAAACATTTCTGATTAATGCTCAAAATAGTTCATTGAACCCAAATGTTTGACAGTTTCTTCTAAAGACTTGTTGTTGTCAGTACGTTAAATGAACATTTCTGAAGACCTGGACCTGGATCATCAGTCAAATCTGCTCCAACACAGTATTAAAATAAAAATAAAGAAGACACTCAAACGTGCTAAATGTCAGTGTTGCTGTTTAATAAAAAATAACTAAAAATATAATAATAATGTAATAATGTTAAATTTCCACCTTTATTTATTTTTATATTTGTCAGTAACTGTAACGATTAGACACAACTAATATATTGTGTTTTTTTATTTTATTTAAATTGATTCTGTCATTTATCAGTTTTTACTGTTTGTGTGTTGTTAATTTTATTTTTTGTGATGTTATACTGTAACTCACACTGACTTTTATTATTTTCTAATAATATGTTTGTGTTGATTCCAATTCTATTTATTCAAATGTGTGAACGAAGAAAAACTTTCATAATAAACAACAGTGAATCAAATGTTGTTAATAGATAAAACATTGTGAGCATGTGTGTAGTCACATTTGTTTACTGCTGTACAAAAACAGGATGAAAAAAATATATTATCAGTAAAAAGTGAAACATAAACAAACCTCCAGTTTGGTTGAAGCACTGCTTTAGAGTTTCAGTGCTGACTTTGAAAACATGTTGGGTACTCAAACAGACACTAGACTGTGTCTCCCAGTACTGTGGATCATCTGCTGTGACTTTGTTCATCCAATCTTGTTTGATTTCTGCTCTTCTGGTCTTACTGTTGCAGTAATACATCTGAACTTCATCAACCATCCCAACAGCCACAAACTCTGGGAAGTTTGGGACTTGTGAGGACGCAGTGTAGAAATACTTCATAGAGTGAGTCACTGTAAGAAAAAGTAATGTCATTATTTCAGGTTTATTCATTATAGTTTATAAATCACTGATTCAGGATTAGTCATTGTTTATACAACACATTCGAATTCACAGACCTGTGACCACAATGTATATCCTGAATAAGACTTTTTTAGTTAGATTAAATTATATTTTGTTATATATTATTTGGCATCGAACTAAAATGTTGCAAATGTACTGTGTATATGAATGTGTACTGTAATGTACAGGAAATAAATAATTTATTTGGTTATTATAGGTCTAAAAATTACTGTCTGACCAAAAGGCTGCTGGATTTTTGTGGCTGATCCTGATATTTGTATTCGGGAATAGCCAATATACAACATGTAGGAAGATAGTGTTTAATATGAACAAATATTATCAAAAAATGTTGTTATTTATATTTCTATAATTTTTTTTATATTTGATTGAGACATAGGCTACTTAAAAAAATAAAGTTAGCGATGCCCTCCAATGGACGAAGTATGTAATAGCAACACTATTTTTCTTTTTTAAAATCTAATTATTGTTTCTAGATATTTTAGCCAGTGTTAAAGTCAGCGTGATGTAAATGACCTCAGTAAACAAGACTGTGAAATGTTTTGGGGAAATGCTTTTTAAAAAAAGCCTTTAACAGGAAGTTCTTTGCATTCAGTCACATTCTGTGATGTGTTCATAGCTAATAAATAAAAACGTTGTGAAAACAACAACAAAACGTTGAATGAATTCGTTAACAGTCGTCATTATACCCTTTACTCTGAAACACCTGTGTGCTTCCATTTTGTGTCATACTTCATTGTGGAATGACAAACACACAAACCTGTTTTTCCACCTGTGGTGTCACGATAACTAGCTCTTAATGTCTGATTCCCAGCACACAAATCATATTTTATTACATTTTTTGAATTGAAATAAAAGGTCTGAACCTGTTATAATGTACAGCTGTGGATAGAAAGTCACCTCAATACCTTTAATGTACAGCTGTGTTTTCAGGACTTACAAACAGCATTAAAGTAGAGCTTCAATACACAGAAACAACACTGAGTTTCTAAGAAACTCCCTGAAGAGTCTGTTAGATTTTGTTTCTATGGATTTTAAAAATACAACCCTGACAGGAGTTGCCCTTTGTGCCTCATAATTCAGAAACAAAAACAGATTATGGTTGTTTATTCCCAGCAGACTCCAGAAGAACCAACAAAGTAATCAGCATTAATACATACATAAAAAAGACAATGTTCATGAGTCGTCATTATAATCACTAAATTGGTGAATAACGTCAAGAGTGAAAAATATAAATAAAGTAGGAGAATATGGGCATTGTTTTTATGCAGTTTCCTAATTTAATTATTTATTTAGGAGCTGATGTTTGATTATTCTGCTGCTACCGAACCAGCTCGGACGCATCAGTCTTAATGGTTCTGATAAAATCAATTAAAATATAATTATAAGAATAAAATAAATAATATAGGAAACACATGATTCATGGGGATTTTAACTGTAAGGTAACGAGTTAGTTTTTTTTTATAGACATTTTTAAAGTCTGCAAAGTCGTCCTGAAACTAAACATCAGAGACTATCAACACACTTTATTTCATATATTTGTACAATCGACCAATTTAAAACAAATGTTAACTCACCGGCCGCCGCTCCCTGGAATCCAAGGAGAGCCAGAAAAATCAAGACCTTCATTATATGGGCTGAATTTACTGGATGAACAACGTGAATGTTCCTCTGCTCAAACACACCATGCTCTCAGTTCCAGGTTCAACAACGAACTAAGAAGAAAACAGGAAGAGCAGAACAGATCAAAGGAGCCAATAGGAATTCAGTCTGAGCTGTGACGTCACTTAAATCTGGGTTAAATTGATCCACTGAGGTTATGAACGAAAGTGAAAGTAAGAAATGTTTATTATCCAGTGAAAGAGGAGGAACAGAGGGTGGGGAAGGAAATGGGAAAGGACCATCACTTTGGTTCCACCATAACAATCATATTCCAGTTGATGTGCTCCATCATCATCATCATCATCATCATCATCATCATCCAGACCGCTTCTTGTTCAGGTCACTGAGGTGCTGGAGCCAATCAGCTGTCAGTGAGGGAGAGGCAGACTACACCTGGACAGGTGGACACTCTGTCCCAGACTAACATGAAGAACTTATGAGATCCTCAGATAATAATGTTTTGTTGATTGGTGGGATGTAATGTGCAGAAAAGTATTTAACCTCAGAGGTCAGAGGTCACTGTCAGCTGCTGATCAATTATTATTACTATTATTGGAAAACCACAAAATGACCCTTTTTTTCAACTGTTTGTCCTGATGTTGGTGTTCATGTGAGTTTGTATGTTTCTGCCAAGATGATGATGATGTTACCGCTAAATGCGTCCATTCATCCAGTCATTACTTAATCATGCATCTACTCATCTTTTACAACTCATTGTCCTGGGGCTTTAGTGCTTTAGGTGTTTTAAAGCAAACTAACTAACCTTTAATTTAATCCACTCCGTTTTATTTCATTATTTGCGTGTACTTTTTATATTTAAATGTCATTCTTTATATTCTGGTTTTTCACCACACGTGACTGTGGCACACTACCTTTTATATTCACACACATTAAAACAGATACAAAATGGAAAAATGAGCATCAGTTGTTAAAACCTTTAGAAATCTACTTGGATATACATTGGTTCTGATCTCAGCTTTGTCCAGTTTGATGTTGACATCCTTCTTCACACCAGAGATCTGAAACACACAGTCGTACCTGCTCCAGTCTTCAGGTTTGACTGAGGAAATGTTCAGATCAACTCTCATCTGGAAGGTCCCATCATGGTTGGGGAGGATCTCTCCATGGTCCACGTCCTCATGAATCTCCTCTCCATCTTTCCTCCAGAACATTGAGGCTCTGTCAGGGTAGAAACCTGTAGCGTGGCAACTGAGTGGAGAGCAGGGAGTCTTCTGGAGGAGATCTGAGGAGAGAGAGATGTTAGAGATGATGATTTTTTCATACTAACATTTCTGTGTATTTACTGGTATTCTTCAATATTCACTGTAGTTTTTAGGAAATTTCTAGGGGACCTCATCTTAGATGATCCACACAGAACAAAAGACTGGATCTAAACCTTCTGCTGCTACTTACTTAATGGAGGAAGTTTATGGCTTTTTATCACCTGGGAAAGAGCAAGAATCTAATCTAGTCGAGATAAGGTGAGACAGACAAAACCAGTTTGGGATTCCAGTAGATGCAGAGTAGAAATACTTCAGGGAGTGAAACACTGTAAAACAACTTTTAAAAAAAGCTTTTTTATTTTGGTTAATGTTGGTGCACATGGCCCAACATGGGTTCTCCGGTCTGCAGCTACACAGATCCAGACACAACAAGATGTGATGTATTGTGTGTTCTGATGACCAGCATTACATTTCTCCAATACCAACCCCTGTACAACATAATTTAAATACATAGTCACACCAGGTGGAACTAATGTTGTGGCTGATCGATGTGCAATAGATCAGCATTTCAATAATTACAGACAAGACTTCAAGACACATCTTCCCATCTTAAGATGGGAAAGAAAAATTACAAATTACAAATGTACATGGCCAGAAATCAATAATAAGATTTATTTGTGAACAAATGGTTCAAATGACTTGAGCCAGGAAAAAAATGAACCTGAATGCATCCTCCACAACAAAACGTCTTAATATAATAGATTGTAATATAATCATCACACTGCTGATGGTATTTATGTGCTTATAACCATGATGACTTTATTAACGTGAAAAAGTGTAGTTTAGTTACACTTGCAACAACAGTCTGGCCTGTTGTTCCAGTTCCACTGGAGCATAAAAGGTAAAAGGTGACATTACACTCAAATGCAAATACCTACTGGTACAAGTAGTCACTGTGCCACACCCTTTACTGTGAAACACCTGTGTGCTTCCATTTTGTGTCATACTTCATTGTGGAATGACAAACACACAAACCTTTTTTTTTTCACCTGTGTTGTCACGATAACTAGCTCTTAATGTCTGATTCCCAGCACACAAATAATATTTTATCAAATTTTTTGAATTGAAATAAAAGGTCTAAACCTGTTATAATGTACAGTTGTGGATAGAAAGTCACCTCAATACCTTTAGTGAAAGTTGTGTTTTCAGGACTTACAAACAGCATTAAAGTAGCTTCAATACACAGAAACAACACTGAGTTTCTAAGAAGAGTCTGTTAGATTTTGTTTCTATGGATTTTAAATATACAACCCTGACAGGAGTTGTCCTTTGTGCCTCATAATTCATTAATACATACATAAAAAAGACAATGTTCCTGTGTCCTGGCCTCTTATTCTTCTTCTTTTTGTCAGTGATGAGGACAAGAACAGCCACTACAATAATAATGATCATGATCCTTAATGTCTGCTGAGAAATAAAGACAAACAAATTACATCTTGTACAACAGGTTAGACAAGAAGAACATCAATTTGTAGACTACATCAAAATCCTGTATATACAGTCAACACTAAATGTTTGTGTCAGGAACCAAATAGATAGTAGGTGGATGCAGGAAGTGTTTTATTCAACCAAGTTCTAACATAAACAAAGACAAAAACTGACCTCTCGAGTGACATAAAGGGGAAACATATATCCTGGCTGTAAAAACCAGTAAGAAACTTAACTTCACTTAACTATTTGACTTAACAAATACAAACACACAAACTAAACAGACAGTTTGCTGACATTCCTACACTTCTTTTCCTACAAAAGAAACAATAAATTAATTTGACAGAAGTTTTATATGAACCATACCAACTAAAAAATAAATTAATATTATATATAATATGGAACAATTACTGTAAGTAATACTACTGTACTACTGTAATGATAATCCAAAATTAATCAAATGTGCATGTTATGTTTACTAATTATGTATGCCAAATAAATGAAACACATACATTTGATTAACACCTATTTATTGTTAAATGCATAAATTAATTTGGTCAATAAATAATCTCATCTACTCATCTTATGAAATTAAGACCAGTCGTTAAGTGAATAGAGCAGCCATAATCTCGAAACAGGTTGCACATTAAAATGTTTACAAATGGTTTGATAAAATTAGTTTTTTGCAGAAACAGGAGTAACTACAAACTTGGAGTAAAAATGTAATTTATGCGCTACAAACATTTACAAAGGTAAAAAAATAATAAAGTCTGCATTTGCATGATGGTCAGTTCCCCTCCCTCTATTCTGATTTTACCTGAAAACCCCAACACCAGAACATTCTAACAGTATCCATAGTAGATTTTTATTTAACCCCACCAACCTTTAAATAAACTGTGTACATCTGAAGAGTGTTGTGTTGCTTAAATGTAAGTATAGTTGTATATTACCCTGTAAATAATTATATTATGGTTACACAAAAGCACAAATTTATTTAATTTAGATGATAATGATGCACTTATATGATTCAGTCATCCAAGCGAAGTAAATATGAATATATTAAAAATTTTTCTATTTACACTTCTGACCCACAGATATCATCTGAATTAACTCACCTTTTTGTTGGGTTCAGTTGCTCCATGACTTCAGCACTGTTTGCAGCTGTGAGGTTAGAAACACATGTGAAACACATGTGAAACACACTGTGAAACTTTTCTAATGCAGAAATCTCTTGTGATCTATAAAGTTAATGTCAGGTTAAAGAAAAGAATGAAAACCAGTTTTACTTACGAGATGGACGGGGTTTGGCTGAAATAAAAAGAAAATACAAACTTTTTTAGTTGTCATAGTTAATTATTAAAACCTCCTCTACTCACTTGAACATATAAGTAAATGTCTTCTACCTTTAGTTTAGATCTCACATCATTTCCCAGCATTTCCATAACATGCATTTTGAAATTTGTTTAGCTTTTAGAATCTGAATTCAACATTCAAAGATTCAAGATTAAAATAACTCTATTTATCCCAAATTGCTTTGCCTTATAAGATGTATTTAAAAAGGACATACATAGAAATTTCAACACGTGACAAAACATACATGCTACACTTTTGATGGTAGTGTTTTGAATTTACTGCATCACATTAGTGTTTTTTTAATGCTCTGTGAGACATGTGATAGCTGTGTGTATTGGTGGAAAGAATCAGTTTCGAATCTTACCATTGCTCCTGATCTCAGCTTTTGTCCAGTTTAGTGATAATGATGTTCTTAGCACCAGAGAACTGAACCACACATTCATACCTGCTCCAGTCTTCAGGTTTGACTGATCTGTACGGACTTGTGACATCATTTAATTACAAAATAGGCATTAAGAACGTAAAAAGCAATTTTTGTCATGTTTAGCAAAATAATGCATTTTTCTTAAAGCACATTTAGATTGGCATAGCACAAAATAACAAGCTGTGGGAATTTTAAAATCTAGACACACAACACAATACTTTCACTAACTCACCACATAACTGTTTTTTTTTTTTAGACAAAAATAAAAACAATAATTAAATGTTGAAATAATAAGCTTTGTTTAATCAGGAAATCTAATTTAGATAAAAAATCTTTTTTGCAAGTCAAACATGAGAACAAATACAAAAATGCAACACATTCAAACAAATAACAATCATCAAATACAGTCAAACACCAGTTTGCCTAAGTGAGCTTCATAAACCATAAAATCAAATATGTTGAATGATCTTATTGATCCTTAAAACTACCTATCAGCAGGTTCTAATCTACGGCATCCTCCTCTCCACAACCAACCAAAGATTTCCAGAACTCTCCAGCACAGAGCCAGTGTTCCTGATCAGTTTGTTCACGTTGTTGGTGTCACTGGCTCTGATGCTGCAGCCACAGGAGATCACAATAAAGAACACTGCAATGTCCACAATGCATTGGTAAAAGATTTGCAACATCTCGCTGCATAAAAGGACAAATGTGTTTAGTCTTTTGGATTCAGCTGATTGGATTCGTCAGAGTTTTCTGCAGCTGTCATGTATTGACAAGAATCTCAACAACTACATAAATAGGTCTTCTGAAGAAGAGGGATGGCAATGCGACATAGCATTAAATAGTTTTCTTCTTATTTAACCAATAACAACTTCTGAATATCTGTATCTACTTCATTCACTTGTGGTGTTCCTCAAGGATGTGTTTTGGATCTGTCTTACAGACTGTATTTGTTCCCTTCAGAGCACATTATTTGTGAGTTTGGTTGTTTCTCTGGTCAATGCTGATGAAGTCCAGTTACATATATTTATGAAATCTATTGACCTATCATTGTCCATTTTAACAGACTGTATTGATAGGATCTGTGCCTCATCTTATTTTAAATTATAAACATGGAAATTAAACTCTCCTGATACTATATATTGCAGTAATTATTGGGAACAGGCAGAAGCAGCAAGTCACTGAACAACTTTAATATGCTCCCTCATTCTGTCTCTACATGAAATCTGTTGCTCTTGGTTCTCGTGGTCTGCAAACTAATGCTAGAACAGTATAAGCTGCAGATCTAGATTAAAATAGCATCAATGACACCCCATACTGTCCTCCACAGTGTTAGAGCTCCACCAAGAGACAGAAAACAGCATGTTCTTCATGTTTTCTGGGAAATCACATGACTAGTCTGTTAAGGTTTGACTTTGTGTATGAGTGGTGAACAGAACAGGAAGAAGAAACAGTTGTTATTTAATTTATCTGTCTGTGGCCATTAAAACTTTGTCTTCTTCTTTTTTTGCCACATTCCTTAGCAGCCAAAGAAAGCACATATAAACATGCAGACGTTTGCTTTAAGAATATGTTGTTAAATTGTTCAAGAATATTCATAGCTTCAGTTTCTGTTGTCCTCATCTGACCTCTTTTCTCAAAGACTGGATCCTGCTCCTGATGTGGTCTCTGGGTTCTTGTCAAGTTCATTTTCATTTTGAACTGTCTGTTAAAAACTAATGAAGTGTGGATTGTTTTTGATCGTGGTGCTTTTATTTTGAAAAGAAACCCCGGAAACCTTTTTTCTATCTTTACAGACTGTTCATATGTGAAAGTGAAACTAGAATAAAGGAGGATTTGTGGGGGAAAACCAACGATCTAAAACCACTTTAGTCCGAATAAAACAGCAGAGAGGAGACAAACAACCATGACGGACTTCTCCACGATTTATAAACTGTCCCTGGTCGCTTTAACCTGTTTTATTCAAGGTAAATTAATGTCGATATTTATGTTCTGCTGCCCTGTTTAAATATACTTTTACAGAGATGAGTAGATGTCATTTCATGCATACGTTGATCGTTTAGTTACAGTAACGTTATGGTCCGAACATTACAGCTTACTATTCTGTTGTAATGAAATAAGTTAACATGATAAACTCTATGAAAATGTGCATATTAATCTTAATTTGTATATAGTTTATTACAGCATGTTTAGAGAATATTCAGTAAGACCATGTGCAAATATATGAGTCATTTATTATTTCGGCAAAAGCCAAATATGGCAAAAACTGTTTAATGTAATCTGAAATAAAAGTGTACCAAACAACTTGAACTTGTACTTAACTTAAAATCCCAGGTTACTAAAACATAATAGGTTAGTCTTTGTGGATTATATGCCAAATTTAATATAAGACCCTGTCATGTAATAACACCTTTATTTCATGTATTGATTAATAATGTAAGTTTACAGTTAACGTGTGCGAATTTAAATTGTTGTATATTGTAAATGGAGTTTGGTGTGACGTGTTCAGAGCACCACGCCCTCTATTGGCAGAAATGGTTACTACACTTCGGCCAAAGCCTGTTTAATGAAAAACTGCTCACTGTTTGGATTCATCAGTGAAATAAAGCAACAAAACCTTATGCAACAAATATGAACTACAATTATGCAGTGTAAATAGGAGCAGAATGTGGAAAATACAAGATATCTGTTGTCCGAAAACTTCCGTGAAACACAGGAGAATAAAGTGAAACCAAGATTGAAAGAGTGTAAATGCTTGAGAGGAAAAGTTCTGGTGTATTCTGCTCCAAAAAGAGTATTATTATTATTATTATACTTTTATTTTTACCTCTCAGGCTTTCATTTGGTATTTCTAGTCCTAATAAGGCATGTTGTATACTGTAATATATATTTTGTCAGAATACACTTGAACTATCAAAGCTATGATGTATTGTTAAATATAAATTGCTGTGTACGTGTTTCACAGTGTTTTCTTCTATTCACTGTACATTTCTTGTTAAACGTGTTGTCTACAGCCTGCAGCAGCAGCAGCTGTCCAGTGTTGGAGTGCTGGTTTGTGCAGGAGAAGGCCGGTCGAGGAGGAGGTTTAACTGGTGCAACAACCCAGGAAAAATCCCTGATTCACATCAAGACAGACCCAAACGGCCAGAGTGCAGAGTCCCAGCGAGCTCCTGCTGACATCAACCCCGACAGAATCTATTCTATTACTGGTTAGTTTAAAATGACACTGAACAGCATGTGTAACTAGACACATGATCTAGATGTGAGTGTGTTGTGGTTCCTGTATATGTAGGTATTTTTTTGTGTGCATGTCCATGCTGTCTGCTGGTCATTGTATGCACAGTGCAGTAAATGGAGCAAATTTCAATTTTGTTTTGTTGTTTTCATATAGGTCTCAGCCCAAATACAGTCACTGTGTATTATCTAACCTTTTCTGTCACCTAATCATTTAAATAGCTGAATAAATCCGAGATGTGAATGAATGAAGTCAGGTGTCAGGCAAGACATATTCTCTGCATATCCTGTTCTGTTTTCTTTTAGCAATTAGTAACACTAACACTCTTTTTAAAGTCTATTTATTTATTAATGCATTAGTAACATAGTCATGGGTCCATTATTTCATTATTTTCTGTGATGGAATTTATATGTACTTGCAGTTTTCAAGCAAGCTGCCATTCTCTTGTCAAATTCAATTTATTTCACATATAAGCAACAAAGGCATTATTATTAGTTACATATTCCATGTCCCTTGTACACTGTACGTTATCCCTCTGTCTCCTCTCCTCAGACCCATCTGCCACTCTCTGCCACCGCTCCCTCAACCCTCCCAGAGGCTCCATCAAGAAGCCCCAGTGTGAGATCAACCCCTTCCTGCCGCAGCCCTCCAGCCTCAAATGGGTTGCTCCACTCACAGACTCTGCCCTGAGTCCCATATACCTGCAAGCGGACTGGTTTTCATCCGCGCTGCAGGGAATCAATGAGCAAATTTGCGTTTCCAGTATCACACGTGCTCCCACAGGAACCAAAGAGCAGAGCGGTAATGGTTCATGACACAGATACGATACGTGGCTGCATGTATCTCAGTCATATGTTGTCGTTTGACTCCCTCCTCCTCTGTTTCCTCAGTGATCCTGTCTGTGATGAGTAAAACCGTCTCAGTCCAGGCCCGACTTGGGAAACCTGTGCTGCTGGATTGTGGCTTCTGGGCTGATCCTTCCTCACCCCTGTCTGGGTCTGGCTTTGCTGTCGAGTGGCGCTACCAGTTCAGAGGCGAAGGGCGACTTGTCCTGGCTTATGACGGGAAGACGGATCGCTTTGCTGAGACACAGGAGAAGGGGGCCACTCTAGACATTGAGGCTTTGCACAAGAACAGAAATGCCTCCCTGGTTCTGGAGGAGGCTAAAGTGCGTCACTCCGGGACGTATATCTGCACAGTGTATCTGCCGTACCTTCTGGCTCAGGTGGCTCTGGAGCTTGAGATCGTAGGTGAGAGGAAAAAGGGAGTTTTGAAGCATCACTAAAATCTGAAGATGATGTAATCAGTTTCTTTCGTTAATGCATTTTGTCTCTCCACCTTTCTTTATTCCTTCTCTCTTTCTTCCTTTGTCCCAGAACCTCCATCCCTCTCCATCCACCCTTCCCCTCTGCCTCTCACTGTTCCCGGCCAAGTTCTGTCCGTGCAGTGTGAAGCGTCCGGCTTTGCCCCCCTCTCTCTGGAGCTGAGCTGGGAGTTTAAAGGCGCTGATGGGACGACCAGGCCCCTGGGATCAGGCAGCGTGTCGGGCCACAGAGAGGCGTGGGATGGCACCTTCAGCCAGAGCAGCCGGCTGGAGCTCGACACATCTAAGTTGGACCTCAGCACAGGAGGGGAGGTGACCTGTGTGGCTGTTCATGCTGGAGGCACAAGACGGGCCAGCGTGACCCTCAATGTCATCGGTAATATAGAACTGAAACAGAAAGTAAAGCAAGATATTATTTGGTATTTTGATTATTATTTGTTTGTGGTTATAACAAAGTTAAGAAAGTTACCAATGCTTGATAGAAGTCATCACACAATAAATAGCCGACATTTGTTGTAGACTGTTACTCAGTGGACTCACTGAGGTATTTTAGAACAGATAAACTACATTATTTTAATTCATATAGTTTGTGCAACAGCTCTAAAAATGTTTGATTATTAAAGGTTAAATTATTTTCTTTACAGTTGAAATCAGACATGTGTTGTACACACGTCAGTAAGTAGAAACTTGAATCTTGTCCTTTGTCTTCTCAGGGTTCAGCGCTCCCTCAATTGAAGATTCAATGGCAATGGTTGGTGTGGCGCTAGTACTCTACGGTCTCATCAAGTTTGTCTCCTGGACATTTGCCGGCTCAGGTAGCAAAAAATCCAGAAATAGAAATAAGAAAAATCCTTTGTTGTCATTGCTGTTTCTAACTTTTTGTCTTATTCCACTTTGTGTAGGTTCAGACGAGGCTGATAAACAAGACAAGGTATTGTGTTTTAAAAATACTAATAGATATCATTTACAATTTTGGGTGTGTTCACATAAATACTTGATGAAGTTCCCACCTGCAGGCTGGGCTGCTCTGTGATAGATAGATATTTATAGTTTATCACCATCCACACGACCTGGTTACTGTGTAAACTGTATGTGCTGCTGCTGCTGCTAAGTGTCAAATATCAGGTCAATCGTATCATCAAACAATGAATTATATAAGAGAAACAATCAGTATCTGAAATGCTAGAAGGAAACGTAATTCTGGCCCAGACTTCAATATAGTAGAATAACTTAAACTAAGATTTAATTTAAGTCCTTTTAAAAACAACTTTCTCTTTTTTCCATTTACAGAAAGAGAAGTAAAGGTGAAAGTCGTTCGACTGCTGAGTAAGTGCTGATACTGAACCACCAAAACCCTGGAACTGACGGTTTACCTGCTCACACAGACAGTTACTTCATTTTTCACATTTTTTGCTGAATCTGTTTTTACTCTCAAAGGTTTGTTTTACAGATCCTCCAGGTGTCTGCTTGAGCTCATTGATTCACTTTTTTTTTAAATAGCTATTTTCATTTTTTAATGGCAAATATAGGTAAGAAGAGGTTACAAGGAGATATTTCTGGGGTTTGTTTAGTTTTTTTATTCTTTTTCTTAAAAGTGACATGATAATTTTGTGAAACTATCCTCCCTCATGCTTCCAATTGATAAAACAAAGAAAACAAAACATCACCATTAAATGACGGCAGCTGAGTGTGTGTGTTTGATAAAACCTAGTCGTCGTGCACCTTGAACCACCTCGGACAGTCAGATCAATGTTAAACTAAAGTAAGTAAAGTAAAATAAAATAAATCCTATTTTTGTAAATATGTGAGAAAAGATGTACGTACATGTTGTTGTTTTATTTCATTTGTGTGAAATGCTGTTCTGATCACTTTCACATTACTTTCTGTGTTTTTGTATGTACATATGTGGCCACATTGTAGGAGAGATTCTGCTCTTTTCATTACTAAAACTGAAGTAACAGTCTGGGTTAATTTAAAAAAAAGCTTTACATGGAATTGTGATGATAATGGTACATGCCGAGTTCATAATTCTGCTCCAGGAAAATTTACACTTTGTACCTGAATTTTGAGTTTGTGAGTGAAATCTAAAATAAAAAATATAATTATTTTCAACTGCACAATCTCCAGATTCTTGTTTATACATAAATCACTCCTCAATCATACTGATGTGCAACGTTGTTTAGAAATGTCCTGAAATAATAAATAGGAAAAGAGATCATCCTATATGAATGTGTTGTATGCTGTATGTAAACTTTAACAGGCAATAATGACTGTGGCATATTTTCTTATTGATGTCCAAAATTAAAACTTTAACTAAAATTAAAGTCTGAGAAAAATAAAATTGTAAATAACCACATTAGTGAGAAGATTTAGTGTCATCATAACCAGGTTAAATGAGAAAGTGTGACTTCCTTTATGCTTTTCAAAATAAAATCACGTGGCGCGTGAAGTTTCTAGGTCCTCGAAATACTCGAAATAGACCTAGATAATCTTTGATTAGGATTATAATATTATTATGTATATTAATTGGTGTATAATTAATTTCGGTGTTGTGGTAGGTTATTATTTTAAGCAATCTGTTTTATTGGTTGAGTATTTACTTGTAAAATAACTGGAAAAAGGCTTTCTACTTTTCTGTGTTATTGTAAAATGTAAAGTGAAATATGTATAAGCTGGAATCTGCGTTTTATTTAATTATAGTTCAGTTTTATTTGTTCGCTGTTTTTTAAAAAACAACAAAACCTAAATTTACCCTCGGAACACAACAGGAGCAAATCATCCAATGACGAACGACGTTACTGTCGGCAAACAATGCATCAACCAATCAGAGGCTCTCATGCTGACAAGACTTTAGCGGGTACGTTTTCGATCCTCAGTCGAGAAGCTGCATAGATTAGCCAAGTTTAGTTGCTGTGTTTTGGTAAACAGAAAGTCCGTGGGATTAACTATTTCACAGAGTATCGCGGATTTGTTTGACAAGTTAGCTATGTAACATAAACGGGAAACTGTATGCGATTTTTTTTTCCTGTTTCTTATTTTTTTACTCCGCAAAGTGTCAACGGTAATTAGCCACCTATGCTAATGTTGGCTAGCTTTAACTCTTACACAGTATTTGGATGATGCATCGTGGTGGAGCTTTATCCTCCTTCGTTGTCCCGTCAAACAGCTCATAAACAAGAGGCCGGTGCGTGTAAGTATGTCATTATTAGTCTCATTGGAGATGTTTCTGTCTTAGCTGTAGCCTTTGTTTAACTCGCCACCTGTTTTTTAATGTCCAGACATTCAGGCTGTTGAGTTTCACTTATGAGTAAAACAATCAGGAAACGCTGTTGTTGAAAAGCTGTTGGTTTCGTTTCTGACCCAAACACAACATACTGCTGATTTTACACAACATTTATTTTAGCCGATTAATGAAGTAATAGCATTGGTACATCATGAATATGGTCTGTGTTTCTGTGTCCGGGGTGAAAGTGTTTAGATGACACACAGATAACATTTAAGATTTGATCTTGGAGAAAGTGAAATCTCTCTCCTGTTACCTTAATGTGGACCTAAACCTCACTCTACTCTTAACCAGTCGTTAACCTTACATCAGCTGTGTCACTTTGTAGTGAAACCAATACTTAATGATATGAAATGTGGTGTCATAGATCAGATTTATGTCCTGATGTAACAAACTTATTTTGAGACATTATTGTCATCTTAAATGAAAAACTGGTTTCATAGACAGTTCAGTTGAATGAGACTAAAGTATTTAGTTTTATTGTCATTTGAGGGCCTTTTGTTTGTGTCTATCCTCCAATTTGAACCTCATGAAATCATGATTCTTGGAGTCAGTGCATTTTGTCACTCTGGTTCATGTGTCACTTTCAGTTTCCCTGTTCAACACAATCCTTGTTTTTACTATATGAAAATAGAAACAACCAGACGTTTGGATGGCGGTGGCTCCCGCCTCTATGGCAGAAAAGATCATTGTTCTTGATGATGATGATGATGAAGAGAATCCTCAGCCCTCTAGTGTCACCTCCAAGTCATCCTCTGAACTACAAAACAAAAATGTCTCAACCCTCAGAGCTCAGCAGCCAGCCCCCACACACATTACCCAGTCACCTTTTGCCTCAGCGAAGAAGGACAAACACGTTCTGGAAGCTGAGAATCAGAAGTTGTTCACTGAGGTGAGAGTACATCAAGAAAGTAATAACTGACTGTTTGTCTACATGCCAGAGTGGTTGGATATTTGCCAATACATGCTCCACAAACTGTCTAGATAGTAAAAACTGACCAAATTAGAGTTGATTATCTCCATATTTAACACAGCTAAATCAAAGCCAAATGCATATATCCAGTCCAAAGTATTATACTGTGTGTTAACTATGTTAAAGTCTATTCGCTGTGAGATTGGTGACGATGTATTTAATGGAACTGAATGTGCACACTGGCAAAATCATTAATGTTGACATGACACTAAGCTGAGTTTCCTCATGAAGCCGACTGCAGTTAGTTTTAATTGTAGATTTGTACCTAGCACCTATCCTGCTGAAGTTTTTGTAGGTGGGAAAACAGACATAGTAAGTGTTGCAGTCATTATACCAATAATATTTATGGAGGAGCTGTGGGTCAACTGGAAGAACTGGAATTACAATATACTGTTGCTGTTTGTGTCTGTTCTCTTGTTGATTCTGTACCTGCCATACTTTGCATTTTGTCTTCATGTTTTCTGTTTCTCTTGTAATCAGTTTGTGGAGCACTGCACGCCTTTCACAGAGGACTGCCCTGAAGTGTTGACGTTCCTCAAAACCAAACATGCCAAGGCCTCCCCTGACTATCTGTCATCTGTGGAGTTCAGAAACACTTTGGGACGATGTTTGACTCGCGCTCAGGCCAACAGCGGTAAAACATTTGTCTACATCAATGAACTGTGCACTGTACTCAAGCAGCATGCGGCCAAAAAGAGGCTACTCCCCACCAAGGCTGAGCCTTCTACCTCATCAGCAAGTACTTTCCAGTCTACCTCTGTTATGTCTAAAAGTGAAGACCAGGCTAAAGGTAAGGCGGCTGAGGAGGAGGAGGAGGAGGAGGAGGTGAAACCAACAGCAGAAAATGAGCAACCATCCACCTCAGGGCTGGACGAGAATAAACAGGAGGGACAGGAAGCAGAGAGAAAGGCAAAGAGGGCATCCAGGAAACAGGTGAGAAACACAAGTGACTTAGTGAATAGTACTGTTTTAATGTGCTAATGTCCTTTATAAATTCATTTGATTACTAATTTGGTTATTTGTTAAGTCCCACATAAAGCTCCTGACGAAATAGGCTGATGTGTGTAAGAAAGTTATATTAAGATTTCGATCTGTTGCATGTAACGCTGTAGAGCTACTCCTACTTTACAATAGTGTGACCATCAATATCAATAGTCGGCAGAGAATAATTTTCAGTATCGGTTTCAAGATGTGTTTCATGTCTCACATTTACTGTAATCTTGTGTATTTGAGATACCACTTGTGAAAATAAACACAATTTTTCTGTCCTTATGTTCTTAATTTCTCTCAGATTGCGTACCTGGAGAACCTACTCAAGGTGTATAATGAGGAGATCTGCCGTCTGCAGCAGACTGAGCTTAGTCTAGACGACCTGGGAGCTGAGGACTCTTTGTACATCCAGGAGCACAGGCTCAAACGCAAGGTCAGGCTGGAGTTTGACATGAATTGTCAAAAAAAACCTGTGCAAAGAACCATTACATGATATTAACTAACATCTAGTCAAATCTCTCTTTCTCTTCCAGTTAATGAAGATTTATGCAAAGCTGTGTGAACTAAAGGGCTGCAGCACACTAACAGGACGAGTCATTGAGCAGAGGATCCCCTACTCAGGCACTCGTTATCCTGAGATAAACAAGAGGGTGAGATTGTTTTTAAAAATGTCCTTGATTAACAACAAGCCCGCTAAACATTGAATAATTTGGTAGATTTGTATTTTATTTGTGCAGATGTGATGTGCTCCTGTTCATATACCCTACCCTACCCTTCCTCCCTTCTATTAGATCGAACGTTTCATCAACAGTCCCGAGGCCCATAGGAACCCTCCAGATTACCAGGACATTCTCCAGCAGGTAATGCGTGCTAATGAGCGCTACAACCTGTTGTTGAGCAGAAAACAGCTGAACCAGATCGCCCAGGAGGCCTTCAGAGAAACTGGGACCCTCATGCAGGACAGACGTCACATGGACCTGGTGTACAACTTTGGCTCGCATCTTACTGACCCCTACAAACCCGGTAGGTGTTCAGACAGGGATACAAATTGTAGACTAGTTTAAAAATGTAGTAAGGTAGTAAGCACAAAGCATTCATCTATGCTCCATCATTTAACAAAACAATGTAACTATAAATCACTATAAATCATTCTACAAACCCTTATCTCATTCTAATTTTGTTGTTGTCTGTCTCTCTTCTTACTCTCAATCGTTCCTTTGTCCTTTTCGTCATCATCTGTCCCTTCAAATGTTCCCAAACTTGCTCTTGTCTCCGTGCTCTTTCCTTCACCACCCACTAAAGCCACAGACCCGGCTCTGTCAGATCCCTCACTGCACCGGAAGCTGCGGTCAAACAGGGAAGTAGCACTGTCTCGTCTGGAGGAGGTGATCACCAAGTACGCCAACCAACAAGAGGACACAGAAGAGGTGGAGAGGCAGAAACGCCTGGAGAAAGGCAGCAAGGAAAACGAGGTAAGAGATCATTTCAGGCATTTTCTGCTTTGTTTTAGTTTTATATTTATGTTCGAAACTCTTTCCATCAACACATAAATGGACATAAATGATCCACTGTGGCTCCTTAAGTGAGCAACTGTAAATTATCAGAGCATCTCATCTTCTCCTGTCGGACTCTCACACTTCTTCTTTTCAGGGGAACAAATCAGGAGAAGGAGCAGAAATTAAAGAGGTGAATGGAGCCGCAGAGGAGGAAGGAGAAGAAGAAAAAGAGGAGGATGAGGAGGAAGATGAGGAAGATGAATCATCAGACACAGACATAGAAGAGGAAATTAAAGCCAGCACTCAGCAGGAGGGGCCAGGTTAGAGCAGAGATGTTTCTTTCTCTTTTTTAATTCAAATGTTATTATGGGGTCAGTGTTGCTCGTCTATTATGTAGCAGCAGAGCTTCACAGCTGATACCGTGTTTTTAATGTGTCAGTTATTGAAACTGTCACTTAGGATGAGATGAAATGTGAATCGGTAACAGTGATCTGACTCAAATTTGAATTTACAATATATCATGAATGAGTATTAATAGATCAGGAAGACACATTAATTTTCCTCTTTCTCTAGATGATGATGATGATGATGACAATGAAGAAGACGACAGTAACGAGGCGGAGCAGGCAGAAGATGACGCAAACAAAGATGATCAGACACTCAGGTTGTCGGGAAGTGTTTCTGCAGGTGAGGAAGGAAGTGTTAAAGATGAGGAAGAGGAGCCAGTCACGAGAGGGCTCAGTCCTCTTTCTGATGGAAACAAGTCCCAGACCTCTCCACTGTCGGGCATCCCCTCCTTGAGAGACAGCCCCAGCCAATCGGAGCTGCCTCAGACTGATGACCAGAGACCGTTGTCTAATGGTGATGTTACAGAACCAGAGGAGCCTGTGGATCCATCCAATGGTGTTTCTGGCATGTTGGAAAACACCAGTGAAGTCACTGAGGAGCCTACAGAAGCCCTGCCGGTAAAAGCCAATGATGCGTCGTTTCAAACAGCATCAGCAGGGACTGTAGAAAACTGTGACACACAGGTGAACAACGGTACGTCACCACCACCCAGCCCCAGAACAACGAGGAGCCGGAAGCGGAAGAGAGAGGAAACGACAACAGGGAAGTCCAGAAATAGAAAGCACGTAATCATCCAGGACAGCAGGTACAGTAACGCTGTGTGGTGACGGATTATCATGAAGTCGTAACGTTTTCATTTATTAGAAAAGGTGTTTTCCCATCGTTTAAAACTTTCTGTTTGTGGTTGGTGTTGATTTCCTTTTACATATTCCTTCCATTTGTACCTTACACCCATCTCTTCTCCTTCTCTCTCAGCGAGGTGGACATCCCTCTGGATATGGGCGTTTTTAGCTGCAACTCTCCGCAACACGCAGAGTCGACCCGACCAGACACTCCAACCCAGGAAATAGTCAGCAGCTCGCAGTCGACACCTCCTCCCAAGAAAAACAAGGTGGGAGAACAGAGATGGTAAAAGATCACAGTGAGAACTGAACACTGAAAAACCTGGATCTGACATATTTTTACTTCTTATTTTATTTTTAATTTACATAGTAAAATAAACCTGCTCTTGTGAGAAAGAAGCCAAACATGTTTTATGTAAATGTGTAATTACTTTTGTAATAGCAATTATGAAGGTTCAGTAATTATACAGTGTACATTATAATTTATGTTGTGTTATATTATAGTGAACATCTGAGGCTCAGTGTTTGCAGTCTTTAATGTGTTTTTATGGGAGCAGACTGTTTAACCACAACCTGTTGACCCACAGTTTACAGTCTATGTCACTGACAATTAGCTTTTCTAACTGTGTCTCGGTTTGTGTTTCCAGGTCAACGTGGCGACGCAGTGTGACCCGGATGAGATCATCGTCCTGTCAGACTCAGAATGACCTTTAACCTCTCTGACTGAAAGCACACATTTCCTGACGGACTGTCCTACTGTATATGATCCAAACAGAATACATAACAACCTTTTGCATCTGTGAAACACAAGGGAAACTTAAATTCTTTTTGTAAAGGTCTTAAATAAAATGCATTTACAGGAGGGGAGGCTGCTTCTGCTGTGAACCGTTTTCTTTAAGCAGGGAAACACTGAATGATGTTGGTGCAGCAGAACTCAGCTGAAACACTCACTTGGCTTTTAACCTTTCAGTGCAGCACTATGAACACTTCTGTCTTTCCGGCTGGTAGCTGGTAACTGCTGCTCTGAACACGGAGCTAGAAACACTTCCTGAATTTCAGTTGGCGTACGTCACAAACCAGTGCCTCAACATATGCAGTCAGCTCAGCTGGTGAGAGCTGCTGTAGCTCGGCAACAGTTCATTTACATGTTTATATTTTTATTCCTTTTTTCATAAAAAGCGTGAGTTTGCATAAAATAACTTTTGAGAGTATATTGTTTTACTTGCTGTTGCTATTTATGATGTGAACTGTGGACTGCAGCAGTGATACTGGAGGACTTTAACATATTTAATGTTTCCCTTGTTCCCATTTAAACCTCTTTTTTTTTTTTTTTTTTTTTAGGTTTAAAATTAAGTGCAGTAGCTTCTTCATTCATCCTGTGGCTGCAGCAGCAGCATCTGTTTCCAGGTAGCTATTGATCTGAATGATCACAGGGCTGATACAGATTTCTGAAGGGTAAGAGAAGAAGTATTTTATATTTTCTTACTGTCAGTAAAAATAAAACTAAAAGGAAAATTGAAGGTAAACAACAAGTATTACTAATAACATTAACTTTATTAACACTGCCAAACCAACCAACATTAATCCATTTCATTATTTACAGCTCCTACTTGAAAAAGTCTTATTGAACTAGTAAAATCTCACCAGAGCCACGCTGTTCCCTCATTAACATGAAGTTTATTTAACGTGTTCTTCCTGCCAGAAATACTCTGTACAGCTCTAAGTGTGGATTCATTTGCTTCTGAAAATAGGTCCCAACAAAGTCCAACTGTTCTGAGTAATTACTGAGCTCTTTATAGAAAGAAACCACTTTAATGATTTAGATTTGTAGTTTGCAGAAAACACACTCTCATCCCTCTTCTGTCTCAAGTTAATTAAGACAGAATCAGATATAAAATGTATTAGAAACTATGAGAGTGTAAAATAAATTATATAAAAATAGTTTTAGCAGGAACCAGTGACCCACAGACAGGCGGGAGAAAATATTTTAACATGTTTGTTTTTTGGTGTTTTAATTTGAGATTTGTTCACAGTAAGAAAACTAAAGGAGGCTGTTGGTCTTTATGATTCAGACACGTGACAAAGTAAAATCTTTTTCTTTTATGTATCTTAGACAGTTGAATCGAGCCACAACACTGACCGTAGCTACTCGTCTCTCTGCTCAGCTTTAAAAACTACGTTCACTCGTGTTCACAGTTTAATCCTACGTTAAAAAGACTCATCACACTAGACGTTTGTCCAAATCTCAAACCAGTTCTGTCCAGATAAAAGATTTCAGTCGTAAATGTCCACAGTAACAATTTTAATGAACAATGTTAAGAATTAAAATTTTATTAGTTATTATTTTATTTATGCACACATTATATATTATACTTGTCCATACAAATACTCGTTATTCCCGTTAAGTTGTGCAACATTTAAATCCTACAAACGGAGCAAATGATAAAGATTCTTCATCTTCCGCCTCATGAACAGTTTATTTCTAGTTTTTGTTGTTGGACATTGTTGCACTGAAAACATTTAATCATTATATTTTTTCTTGTATGTATCCAGTCTCTATTTAAATCTATGAGTTGTTCTGTGTATATGCTGTAGCGCTGGTTTGGACGTCAGGGTTTACTTTCACTACAACAATTGACACTTTTGGGTTTGTTTGTTTTTTTATACACTGGTAAAATCATATTTCGCTCTGTTCAAACTTTCCAGAAGGTCGACCTGGAATGTATTTACTCTATCTACGATCTGTTGGGCCTGGTCTATGCAGAGGACTGATCCATTATTCACTGTGATTTGTTTCCTTTTTGATAATCAAATAAATCCTACATTTTGTTACAAACAGGATTTGTGCTGTTTGATTTGGAATTTATGTATTTTCAACTGAACATAGTGAATAATAAAGCTGCAGAGAAATAATCTCTCTAATCCCCATGACCACAGTTAACTGTGGTCATGGGGATAACTCTTGGAGAGAACCAGAGAGAGACTAGAGACAAAGAGATAATTGTATCTTCACAGGCTTCATGATAGACAAAAATACCTGCTATACTAGTATAAAAGGACTCGTGGGAGACTGGAACTGGAACAGTTAGAAAAGACAAACCACATTATTTGCACCAAATAATTTATTAATCTATTATTTTCATATACAGAGAAGAGGTGAATATTGATGTTGTTTATTACACATTATTAGTACCACTCAGGATTTACATAAGATGTCTAATGACCACAGTTACTTTCTGCTCAATAATCAACTGGTCAATCAGAAGAAGTTGTTCAACGTAGTTTATGGAACTTAAAAAAATAAACCTCCAAACTTTCTCCAACCAACAAGAAGACACAGAAGTAAAAGTTCAGCTCATCAATCGCTAATTAAAGTACGATGTTCAGGAAAGTAGGTTAGAGATTTTAGAGAGAGTATCCCTGCAGGTGAAACTGCAGAACAACAAGCAATATGTAAATGTAAATGTTAGTATTACATCAAGATATTCTTCCTGATTTGGACACTTTAAAATCAACTAGTTCCAGATGTGTGCATCCTTTTCATATTTGCATGTAACATATGGCTGACGGTACGTAACAGATGTTTCTGAGGTTTAATAACATTTTAATCATCATAAACGAATTATTTGTGTAGTAAAGTGGCACAACATCAACTCTAAAAAACAAAAGCTGCTCGTACAAAAAGTGGAAAGAAAAAAGTATGTTTGTTAATTCTATCAGCTTTGTTTGAAATCAGGTTAATTATTCAGTTATGATCAGACTGATCACCTCTGTCTTCATGTTTTCTTCTTGATCATCTCGTTCACTCTCAGTGAAAATGATCTACACGTGTGTTTTAGCTCTTCAGAGTGCCGACACACTTCAACACTCGGCTTTAATAATCCTCCAGTGTTTCTTCTGCTGCTTGTCACCAGTGAATGAAACGAACAGGGACCACAAACACGACTGCAGCACAGAGGAAACACTGGAGGTTCACTGAACCATCCGACAACCAACAGTCCACAACTTTACATTCAGCGAGCTGCAGATAAAAATATCCACACTCAACCTTCACAGAAGGTGAAACAGTCACATCCTCCAACTATTTCCTGTAGCTATCTGGAAAAGTAAAGGCATGCAAAATGTTCATGAGGTCACGTGTTAGATTTGTTCCTGTGCTGTAGCTACACTGACGTTTGTTAGAAACTATAACTCACCAACAAATCTTCAAAAACTATAAACCTGCATCACTGCTGCAGCTTTATAGAATCACAGTCTCTTAAAAACACCAGCTGTGTCCACATATTTAAACAATTACATACAGGTATTTAATATTATATGTTACATTTTATTTTCTTCAGATTGAGAGACAGAGGACGATGTTGTGTCCTGAGGCACAAAATTGCTGCCATGACTTCTCTGCACTGGTGCAAATAAACCACTGGTCTGAGAACAGGTTCCTGTAGTGGACTCTGCAGCCTGCTAATATTTTAATGTGCGATGTTTTGAAGGAAATACTAAAAATAACCAAGTGGAGATGAACATGTTCTTCACTTCCTCCTTCTTTTCTAGAGCAGGAAGGTAAAAGCATCACTTTTCTGTCTGTTTTCAAGTCTGTGAGAGTTTTTCCAGTTATATTTAAATACAGTTATATATTAATTACACGGTGAGTGAGTTTCCAACTAAAGATTAAACAGAAATAATTTGAGTTGAATAAAGTCAATATGCTGATAAACACCTGAAGCCATTGAACAGAGTCATGTTTCCAGGATGACAAACTGTATTTGTACTAGCACATGTTCAGTCTGGCTCCTGAACGCATCACGAATCTGATATAATGCAGCTACAACAGTCTCAGTATAGATACAGCACAGAACTACTGTGCAGAAGTTATGTATTTAACCACAGCAGGGCCCAGAACAGAGAACTGGTGCTTTTACTATGTTAAACTATGAGGTTTCATTTCTATGAGGTTAAAAGCAAACAGCTGATCTGTGTTTACATTAAACATCAGGTTTAATTTTCTGTTAAAAATAACTTCTGAGAAATAAAGAGAAGTAAAAACTGTCAACATTCACAAACGTCCTGAACTTCACGACCTGTACGACTGAAAGAGGCTTTTAAAACTGTAACGGTGGAACAAAAATAAAATGTGTCGCACAAAATATCGAATGAATAAACAAGTTTTTGACGTATTTCCTGGTGGAAATGAGGTTTTCTTTTTATTTGGGTCCAAAACAACTCTAAGGAGGTAACTGGACGACACACTGTAGCTCTGATAAGACCATCACTAGGTTTCCAAAGCCTCCATCGTACTTTCTCTTTAGGAGCTTCACTGTAGGTTAAGATGATTTCTGGAGCGTCTAGAATTTTTTATTCACTTTCTCTATAACTGGATCCAGACACTTCAGTATTTAAACGAAAGATATTTCTATATATTTACAGTAAGAATGAATTTCTCCTCAGAGCAGGTAACAGCAGCAAACCTTGAGAACTAATCACCTCCTGCTTGTGAAGCTCCAGAGAAAAGAAACTTAGAAATTTATCTTTTTGTTAAAATCATCTCTGAATGAGGCTCAAGCTCAGCAGCTGTGCACACGTGGGATTCATAAATCATGAGAATACAGTAAATGATTGTGCCTTCACTGATATCTAGGATGGTTTTAGGTAAAGCAGCACCGTAGCATCATCTGAAACAACATGGCAGTGCTGATAGTTTGAGGAAAAGACGGTCCGTCGCTGCTGTAAGATAAAAAACACAAATCTGCAGGGAGCTCTTGCAGATTAGTGTTTTCTCTTTGTAATCATATGACAGTGATACTTTACAATACTGCATCAAATCACAGCAATGTCGAACAGCCATGTTTCTACTCTACTGATACTAGAACGTTGCCACAGAAGCTACTGTAAGTTAGTGAAGCGCTGTCTTTTCATTTTTGGTTTCCTCTCACCACACACACGTCCTCCAACAAACCAAAGGAACTAAACTTTAATGACATTCTGGACATTTAAACATTAGCTTACTCACTGAGACGAAAGGTCCATTTTAATGAGGCAAGTTTCCTAAAGTCTTTGCAGAAATCTTAAGACAGAACAACAAGTCGATCAGATTCTGTTTCTCTGTGAACGACTGCAGGTTAAGTTGTTCGTCCAACAACCCGTTCTCCCTCTTTTCTTGCCACAGTTCAAACTCCTGCTTGATTTACTGACTGTTGGCAGTTAAAAGTTTTTCAGTCGAGGACTGAACTTCTCCCAAGTTTACAGTATTACTAAAAACAGCCTCCAGATCCAGAACCACGACTGTTACCTCACACAGAGGCGCCCGCTCTTCACGACGCACCTTGTAGGTTTAAGTCACGCTGTTATCGTTGGCACTGACTTCACACACGTCTTCATCACACACATTTCGACCCAAACCCAGGCCCCCGAACATCACAGACCCCTGACCTGGACTCTGAGAGACGACCCCCAGCAGCGCCCCTGCAGCACCCATGTTGCTGCTCAGAGCAGAGTTGCTGCTGCTGCTTCCTGTTGCTGAGACGCCACCGTGCTGCGGTGACAGAACAGCACCGGACAGATGTGGAGACGACACCGGCGCTGCTCCTCTACCGCCCTCACCTGCAGACAGAAGGAGGTGAGGGGAGGAAATCAAATCTGGCCTTTCCTCACCTCCACCTGCTCTTCTCCCCCCATCGCTGGCGCCCCCACCTTCCCCGCTCTCGGCCAACCCGCTGCGCCTCTCACAGTGCGAGCGGTGCCTCATGAAGCTGTCGCGCCACATGAACTTCTTGCCGCAGCCGAGGCAGTCGTACGGTTTGAGGCCCGTGTGCGTCTTCATGTGCTCCGTGAGGTGATGCTTCATCTTGAACTTCTTGGCGCAGACGGGGCAGTGGAACGGCCTCAGGTCCAGGTGCATGTTAATGTGCCGGTCCCTCATGCTCTTGTGGGTGAAGGTCTTACCACAGTGGCACATGAACACTTTCCCTGAACCCCCGGTGGTGCTGCTGCCACCACCGCCCCCACTCCCACCACCCATTCCTCCGCTGTCCATGCCGTCCACTCCCAAACCGCCCTGCACCGACAGGTGGACGGCGCCGTGCTCCAGGCTGGGACTTTTGAACGAGGCTCCTCCGATCATACCGCCTGCCATCCCCAGTGGGGGGGCGGCAGCGTCCAGGGAGAGACCAGAGGCCTGGCTGTAGAGAAGGATCTGGTTCCCCTGCATGTCCAGAGGGAAGAGCTGGGCCCGGGCCGTGGCTGCAGACTGAACCTGACCCAGCAACGCTGACACAGCACGGTTGGCGTTCTGGCTCTGACCTGCAGCGCTGTCATGAAGGTGCTGAGCTAATGTCTGGTCCATTAAACTGCCCTCAAACTTTAGGTAGTCTTCTGAAGACTGGCAGTAGTCGACCTGGAGAAAGATAAGTTTAGATAAAAGTTCTGTTGGACAAATAAAACTCTTTATATGCACATGAACTAAATTCTGAGTTTCACCTGCAGAAATACTGAAGTTTGAACCTAAGTTTGACCTTGTGAACAATCTGATATTGTGCGACATTGGCTCCCTCTAGTGGTATTTATCCTAATAAATCACTGTCGACCATCTGAATATTTTGAAACATGCTCTATTTACACAACAGTTACATCTCTTACATCACACTGAAGTGGTTTTCATCTCACCTGTGAGTCCATGTCATTCTCGTTTCTGCCCCCCAGCTCAGCTGAAAGGCTCCTCACGTTAGAGATGTTAAAGTCGTTCCTCTCCCTCTCTCGGGCCAGCTCCATCTCCCTCTCATCCTCGTCCTCTTCGTCTTCTCCTCCCTCCTCCCCGGACACAACGATGAGGTCGTCGTCCTCTGTGCGCTCCGTTTTCACCACCACCCACTGTTTGCGAGGCATGATGCTGGGCTGGCTGTAGGTGGGACGCTTCTGTGCCGGCAGCGCCGAGTCCTCTCCATCCTTCAGTGAAGATGATTTCACATTAAAACACAGCTGACACACACAGAACATATGTTATTTTTAAATTATAAGTTTAAAGGTGCGTTAAGTGTCGGACCCCCACCTGATAGGAGGACACACCGAAGCTGTCGCTGACCCCGACCTCCTGCTCTGACACGGAGCTCATCTTCTTCCTCCTCCCGCTGCCTACTCCTCTTCCTCTCTTCCTATGGTGGTACAACACTTCTTCCTCTTCCTCCTCCACCTCCTCTTCCTCAATCAGGAAGGCCTCCTCTCCTCCCGATGGGGTGCAGTAGCTGGGGGTGTTGCTAGCCCCACCTCCGTCCACTGACGCCCCAGCTGCAGCTGCACCACCTCCCCCAAAGCTGTTGCCATCTCTGGGGCTGAAGTAGTTGGTGCTGCTGGGCGACTGGCTCTCGCTCACTGACGGGCGGCTGGGTGGTTGGGGGCCACGTTGGGGCTCGTTGGACCCCACGACCTGACTTTGACCTCCACCAACACCACCATCACCAGCAGCTCCATTACCACCGGCTGCACATCCGTCACTGTTGCTACTGCTGCAGCCGGGGTTAGCCGACGCTCCACCTCCTCCGACTCCTTCCTGCACGCTACCACCTCCTCCACTGCTCCCTCCTCCCCCAGCGGCGGCCCGGCCCTCCTTCAGCAGCTCGGTGCATTTGTCCACGATGTGCCACATCTGCAGGACGCTGCCCACTGTGAGGTAGTTGACGATGTCGTCGCGCAGCATGCGGAGCTGACCGGTGTAGGCGCAGCTCAGCACGCTCTCAAACGCCAGCGGGTCCATGACGGCGGGGATGGAGACTGTGGACATGTTCTTCAGTAGAACCTGAGGACAGGTGGAGGACAACATTTATAAAAGCTCCTCATTTCCCTCTTATTTCCCAGACGCTTATTATGATGCTAAATGAAACTACTGGTCACTCTCCAAATCTTGGTTAATTTATTCTGTGTGCTGACGGGGGATCAGTCTGCCAGCTCCTCAGACCAGCGACTGGGGTCTGATACAGACTCCCACCAAGTGTCAGTTAAAGCCGTCTTTGGCAGACGAGTGAAGCTCACTTGGAACAGAGAAATACAAAGAGACAGTAAATATAGACTCAAAACTAAAGAGTCTGTGTGAGGACATTGTCACGCTGCAGGCTTTTATAGTCAAATCAAAATCTGTGTACATACTGTACTTACTGTGTTTTCTTACCAGATAAATAAAAACCAGATCAGTTTTTCACTCTAAAATGTTTTGCTCTACTTTACAACACATTTTCTTTACATCTTGCACAGTGTTGACTGATGTTTGTGTGTCCCAGGTCCCTTTTTCATCTGTAGTCTTTTCTTTTGTTGTGACCTGATGTTTAGCTCAGCAAAAATGTCACAGGCCTTAAAATAAAACAGCTGGCACAAAATCCTCTATAGCTCTTCACAAACAGGTTGAACAATGGTTCATACTGATTAGAAAAGCAGCGACGTGACAGCGTTACGCTCCCACCTGGTCATGGAAGTACGGAGACGATGCTGCCAGGACGCAGCGGTGAGCCTTGAACACGTGACCCTGGACGTGGATGGAGAGGTCACAGAGCCGCCCGTCCTCTCTCTGACGGTTCAGGCTGTCCAGCACCGAGGTCTGAGCGCTGGGGAAGCAGACCTGCACCACGGAGCCAGGTGTGTCACTGGAAGCTGAGCTGCTGCTGCTGCTGCTGCTGCTGCCCACTTCCACAGACAGAGACTGCATCTGGGGGGGTGACAGTGTTTGCATTAATATTCACCCCGTTTAAAATGACTGACCTATCTCAACAGAGGTCCAGATACTTGGTGCTAGTAGTCCCACAATTAGTGAAACAGGATCACCTGAGTGCAGTGAATGTGTCTCAAGTGACTCCAGTATAAAGACACTTGTGTCCAGTCTCTGGTTATTCAGTATTCCTGGTCACCATCACACCATGAAGACAAAAGAACACAGCTGACAGAAACATACTCAGAGAATTGAACACATCCAACTCATTTTAATGGATTTCAGATGTGAGGAAGATGTTTTTCTGTTTGTAAGTAAAGATATAACAGTGGTAGCTGTGACACTGCAGTCGGTTCTCGTCTCGAGGTGAATTCCAGGCTGGAACATCCTGATTCCCTGAGATAAAAGTCTGCTGCACTCTCTTTAGGGCGAAGCCAAGTTTCACAAGAGTCACTTTAAGTTATGGTTTCATGAGAGAAACTAATGTAAAAGAATAATTCTCTGTACAATTTTTCCAACAAGGACAAAACTAGTTGGAAAGACAACTACAGCTCGGGAGAAGACTTGTTTTCCAGCGAGACGATGACCTGAAGCCACCGATGTGGAGTGAAGAGTCAAAGCTCAGACCTCAGTCCAACAGAGAATTAGTGGATGGACTTGAAAAGGGCGGATCTCACCCGATCGCCACACAACCTGACAGAGTTTGAGCAGTTTTACAGGAAGAATGGCAAAAAAAATTCCAGTGTCCCGATGTGTTTGATTGGGACCTATCCACACAGACTCAATGCTGTGACTGCAGGCAAAGGTACATCTACTAAATACTGACCTGGAGGGGGTGAATATTAATGCAAACACCGATTCCACCTTACATATTTTTATTTAATTGACATTACTTTGTAGAAACCTGTTTTCACTTTGACATTAATGAGGTATTTTTCTCCAACTTTTATTGACCATGATTAATTTATAATGTCAATAAAAGGATGAATACTTTTTAGAGGCACTGTAAGTGGTTATTTGCAGCCTGTTTATTAGATGTCAGTGAGTTCCTGTTGCAGTGACAACCAGCTGCACACGGTGTTTATCTGCAGCTTCATCACATGCATTTGATTTGTGATATAGGTCATGCACCGTGTGTTATATCAGCCTGTCTCTGCAGTGATGACAGTAAATGTGATCTAACACAACGACAGTTATGAGAAAGCTCAGATCAACAGTTTACAACAAGCTCAGACAACACGTTTGCATGATGCAGAGATGCAGACATGCAGAGATGCTCCATTTGGAAACTAACAGCTGATCACATCACTTTAGTTACTGGAGAAAATCAACAGCTGGACCAGACGCACTTTTTGTGAAGAAGCAACAAACGCAGAGCTGCAGACTGAAAACGAACTGTGGCTCGGGTGTTTTATTTCTGATGGCAGCCTGCTCAGCTCAGACAGCACACAGACGATCAGCTGCCTCGGATCCAGACTCGGATCATTCCGTTACAGATGTGACGTTAGCCTGTTAGCTAGCTCCCACGGCTGCTGCCCCGCAAAACCCGCACGAAACTCACCGTGCTCAGTTGACAGTGCAGCCGTTCACAGAGCCGTGTCTGACCGAGCTGACGGCAGCTTGTCCCGCCTGTTTATCCAGCTCCTGAAGTTTGGGAACCATCTTTAGAAGCTGTTTTCTCCATCTGAGCTCCGCAGCAGCAGCAGACGGCGCCGCGTCGCCTTTAACACGGTTCCAGACAGACGAGCCAGACTTTGGCCGACACAAAATAAAATAAATAAATAAGAAACACTTAGAGGTGGCGGTGATATTATAAATAGAGATAATAATAAAAACTGAGTGTTTATTTAAAAGAGCTCAACAATATTACATTAATAAAGCTGCTACCAGGTGTTAAAGATCATCGTTTACATGCTAACAGCAGTTTGTACGGAGCCCGGGAGGAGACATGGAGGAAAACTAGACAGTGCGCACGGATTAATAAACTGAGAGGAGAGATTAAAAAACTGAGAGCACAGATTAATAAACTGAGAGCACAGATTAATTAATTTAATTTTATAATTATTTTTTTTATACACTTTACATTTCTATAAATGTTGGTAAATTGACTGAAGTTCGGTATTTGCTGACGCGCAGGATCCAGGCAGCTGTGTTCAGACTTCACAGCTTTTACGCACGGATCCCTGAGGATTGTTGGTTCAATCTGAATTTAAAAATATTCAAAATAAATATGAATAAATTCAGATTATACCGCACTTTAATACAACATGACATAAAGATCCATCATAAACAAGTTACAGATGGCCACATAGATGACGTGGAGACATGGAGCCAAGTTATAAAGGCCACTGCTGTCATGGTTACCACGTGTTGGTAAATCGCTCCACGTCTCCAGACATTACAAGTTATAAGTTATAAAAGACCTTCGGTGATTTGTTTAGGATGGATCTGCATCTCGTGTTGTATAGAGGTATGATACCACCTAATTCTGTCTGCGCATGGAGCCATTTCTTACCATGTCACCGTGCGTAAAAACATCCTGAGAGATCTTACGGGTGGTGTCCACATCTGGACACAGCTGTCTTCCTTCTTCAGTTATCAGATTTCAGCTTCAGCATCATGTGAGTAATTATATTGTAGAATTGGATTATATTTAGACTAACAATTTGGGATGCAGTTTGAATTTAGTAATCAGTGCGCAATGAAATGCCCCCAAAGGCACCACCAGGGGTTCGTGTGTTCGTGTCTTCAAGCTTTAGAGCTAAAACAGTTTCTGTAAAAGTTCCTTAAGTGGCGACATTTAAAAACACGTTAGTTAAAACTTGGACACTAGGATGGTTAGAAGAGTCTCTACAGAATCTAAAGAGACCCTACAAATACAACTGACGGTTTTTAAACCTGACCGATTAATTTACTTTGAGAAACTGATGGTTACTTGTGGAGCAACAGAGAAATGAGAAGGACAGAGAGGCCGGAATCTAAAACGACACTGTATGTATGTATGTTCTGAACATTTCCATTATTTTCTTACACATTTAAAGTAAATCTTTTGAACAATAATAATATTAATCAGACTCTTCAGTTGATGTTTCCAGTAAAATTGGTCTGAAATAACATCAGACAGCAGAGGAATTAGAAGTAACCCATCCACTACATGTCTTTATTGTTACAGTATGTTGGGCCTGAGAGTATAGACAGAAAAATAACACACGCTCATCACAAAAAGGGTCACGAAGAAATCAAGACAAACATTTTGATTTGCACTAAGTGAACAAGTTACACTAAACAAGACTTGTTTAAGTGAAAATAATGAAGAAAAAAAAGTTATGGGTCCTTTTGTGAAAACGTGACATGTCCTATGGACATTAAATGTCTCAACTAGAGAATCTCACCAGTCAAGAACCTGTGAAAGTTATATACACATAAAAAATAAAAAATAAAAAACAAACAGGAAAATCACACTACACATCCGTGTATGTACAGACCTACTTGATTTACAAAGAAGCATGTGAATTTTAAATCGAGGCCCAGAGAATATACAAAAAGACCTTTTGGTTATTATTATTATGTTTTGGCACCACAGTCTGTGCCAAGCAGCACAATTTGTGAGTCGAAAGCAAAAGAAACAATTATACTGAACAAAGGTAATTAAAAAAAGAAAAAGTTATTAAGAACTCCAATCTACTTCCTGTTGGCACTGGCAGTCCCAATTACACAGTCGTTCACCTGTAAACAGAGCAAATGGAAAACGTTAAGCCAAAAATAAAATCAATGCTGTGTAACCTGTTTTCAGAGTTTCTTTATCCCAAACATCATCTACTTATTATAACCTCTAATGCTTTCAGTCATTTGTTGATCACTTGACATCAGGTTCCAATTAATTTTCCAATCAATATGAATACAATCATCTACTTCATGTCTCATCAGGGAAACATAAATATAAAGATGTCAAACTGACCTTGCTGGCAAACCTCAAGGAGTTGAGGGTTTCCCCGAAGCTGTCTGGCTCTGGGGCGATGTTCGCAAACATCAACCTGGGATGAAAGATAGAAATTCAATCAACATAAATAAAATCATATGGATCAAATTACTCAACGTTGTTATTTTACTACATCTAAACACTTTCACAGTTTAAGTACAGCAAAAGGGTGATAGTCAATATTTATCTGCCCTAATTTGAGGTTATCAGTGAAAATTAATCTGTCTTCTCTCACATTGAAATAAACTGATGTGAATCAAAGATGTGTTGATGAGAAACTCACGTTTTGCTGTTTCCTCCCAAGCAGCCCTGCAGAAGGTAGGTAAGCTTGGAGTTCCTGTAGGGAACGTAGCTCTCCTGCAACACAAGCAAGATCAGTGCTATTATTTATATACAGTACAGGTTCTGTATGTAAGGTTTCTCAGGCTCACGAGTTTCAGACTCTCTGAACTCAGCAGCATTGTTTTCATCCGCTCCAGCGTACAGACCTTGTTGGCCAAAGCAGCGATGACAATGCCCAGGTTGGACAGGGAGCCGTTAATGGCCGTCATCTCTTTGAAGCGCTCGCCCTGAGACTGACTCTTCACCATTCGCTCACTGCCAGCCAAGTCCACCAGACACAGAGTGGCTAGAAACACAGATTCATATAAACATATAAATACATTATAAACACAGGTTTAATAAAGTAAAATTAGATTCAACCACATACACACAACAGTTACACATCTCCTGTAACAGGTAAGAGACACAATAACATGAATGATGAGTCAGACCAGAGCTGCTCACAGAATCGACAAATTTAACAAAGAGGTTTGATTGTAAATACACAAGTGAGGCCACATTTCTGTTACTGGCATCATCAGTGGGATTGTACTCACACTTGCATTTGACATCTCTGCCAGCATTCACCCCCTCGATATCCAGCTGGAAGACTGAATGAGAGCGAGATGAGCGGTCGTTCTGGGCCGTCTGGGCTGTGGAGCGGTTCTGATTGGCCAGGGCAATCAGGCCGAGAACCTAGCAGGAGGATGGGATCACACAGATTTTTCACTTTAAAAAAATAACGGTGAACTGAGATGTCAATCACACTTATTGAGACATAAAATGAATTATTACTGAATTACTGCAGTATTTGAAACATACAAGTTAAGTTCCTGTCTGAACAGTCACGCAGCAGAGCTGCTGGATTCTGCTACCATACCTGATCCTCGTTGGTGACCTTCTCATACGTGAGGTTGGTGATCGTCACCTCGTTGTTGCTCGACTTTCGGATCTCATGCTCGGGCCTCTTGTTTGGCTTTCCAGTGTAGAGGAGATCTCGCAGGGTCTCGTTGTAAATTTCAACAAAGCTTGCTGTGAAGGTGAACTGAGAAGGGAAAATAAAAAGTAAAACAAATCAATCTATGACACCTCAAACACATCAAAAAGTAGCTTTGATTTCATTTTTGTGGCCACATTTAACTGTGGCAACAAATATTTTATATATTATATCATATTTTATACAAATATTAAAACTAAATTACCAACAATAATTAAGTGACTAACACAGCTGCTTGATAGTAACATAGCTAAAACACTGCAACCTGTAACTTTTAACATAAATAAAAATGTGAACAGATCCTTTAACAACTGTATTTAATTTCAACCCTGCTGCCGCCTCCTTCCCTGTAGGTGCTACTCAGTACACACTAACCTCCCAGCCTTGTGATCCCAATTTCTCTGCTGCTCTGAAAATCTGCTGCACAGCTCTGGGAATGACACCTCTGGCCTCGTCAAACTCCGCTCCCTCCATCGTGTACGTCTTTCCGCTTCCCGTCTGGCCGTAGGCGAAGCAGCAGACGTTGTAGCCGTCCAGTGCCGACTGCACCAGCAAGGAGATCTCCTCAAAGACCTGAAAACAACGTGACACAGTCCTTCTGAATTCCCTGTAACAAGTTGGTGTTTATCTGTGACGCCTCGAAGATAATGCGTAATTTATGTTTTTACCTCCTGCTGTGAAGCTTCAGGTCCAAACACTCGATCAAAGCTGAAGTTGTAATTCTTCTGAGTGTCTGCAGTTTTTCCTGTGTGAGACTGAAAAGCAGAGAACAGCTGAATTTAGACCTGGAGTTTATAGTTCACAGTCACTGCTTTGACTTTTTGTGATCACCTTCCAAAACTTTGTCACAGAGATCCAATATATTTAGACAGAAACACTGGATAATATTTACTACTGTAGCCTGCAGAAAACACAACGGCAGGATCCTCACCTCCTCTGTCTTAGCCAGTGTTATCATCTTGTTGTCACTGACTGGGAGCTGGATGTGCTTGCTCAGGCCTCCGTCCGCCAGGGGTCTCACTCTGCAAAAGACCCTGATATTACCCTGTATGAGAAAAGGGATGAACAAAACAAACAGAGAGACAAAAAAGTTTAACAGTTTTCCTGAGTATATTTAATATTAGTGGAAAGATAACTGGGCTGTAGAGTGGGTATAACTAATACACATGTAACTTGCCTTCAGCTCCTGGATGGTATTGTGGAGCCGCCTGCGCTCCATCTCTCCAGCGTGAAGCTCATCCTTCTGCTCAGCCACAGTGCCTTTGAGAGAGCGAACGTCTTCCTCTGTGTCTCTGAGGGTCGCCTGCAGTCGAGCCAGTGTTGATTCCTGCACCGACAGTTTCATCTGAAAGTGACAGAAAAAACCCCACACATCTTAAAATCTTGTCTCTTCCAATATTAACTGGTCATTTCTTGGTTGATAAATGCCAACTTGTCTGGTAGAATGAATAGCAATCCCGTATAAATCCACAGGTTTAGTATGGCGCTACCTCCATTAGATGAAGGTTTGCCAATTCTTATACCTGCTACCACTCAGCATTAGCTGCTGCACTGTAGCAGAGTTTTCACCTTGAGAGTTTGCAGCTCTGTCTCTTGGGTGTCTCGGAGAGTCTCCATCACCCTGTATTTGCCCTCTAAGTTGGAGAGCTCCCTTTGAACAGTGTTCCTATCACTTGTCACCTTCTCCAACTCATCCCGGACACCTGACAGAATCTGCAGCTCCACTTCGTATTTGCTGATGATCACAGAAAAGAAAGTTTAATGGACACTAAACAGATAATTTAGTAAACTGATAGCACAGTAAGACAGTAAAATGTAAAATTAATTTTCCCAGATGAAATGGTCCTTTCACCTGATCTTGCTCCTCTGCCTTTCAAGCTCCTTCTCCATTTCAACCACTCTACTTTGGCTCTGAGTCACCGAGCTTTTCAGAACCTCATTCTCCTGGTTGACAGATTTGACCTTGGTCTGGTATTTATTAATCTTCTCCTCCATGTCACAGACCCTGCCCTTCAGATCCCACGCCTGCCGTCGCGGAGGCCCACCTCCACCTGTCCACAACAGCAAATTTTGAGCATCAGTTTTTCCTTTCGGACACTGCAGAACAAACCTTTTATAGAATAATGAACTGCACAGCTTTTAACATTTGATGGATATGGTCATTCTAGTTTTTCTTTGCCATAAATGCAGCTATTAACACATTTGATTTCATCAAGTAGAAGATCCAAATGAGAATGGTTTTTCACCTGCTTTTGTGCCAGTGGATGCAACAGGTTGTTTCGCGTTGCCTCCCTTTGCTACAGTTGAAGCTAAAGATGGTTTCAGGACGCCTGAAGGAGCAAGAAAATAAGATCTATAACCTTTACAGTAATACCTTGTGCTTATAATAGAACCAAGGAATGTAATGTAATCTATTATTTTACTACTATATACACAAGATGTTATCCAGTACTATTCTGAATCCATAGTAAAGAGCATAATGCTCAAAACTGCATTACATAAGCTTTGATTTACAATAAATGATTAATCTATAACTTGAAACAGGTTTGTCTTACCTCTGGAAGGACCGACAGCCACAGTGGCAGCTCCTACACCTCGAGTTGACTTAGCTGTGACAGAATGAAACAGAAAAAGAGGTTTAGAAACCTCAAACAACAACAACAACAACAACAACAACACAAAAAAGTTACTCCAGCTTGAAGGGCACATCTGTAACTTACAAAGAGGTGCCCTGGTTGCTGCAGCAGGAGGCCGCCTGCCTCCGATGATCGTCGCTGCTGCCTGCGGTTTGCCAGGCTCAGGGTCCTTACGAGTCCTTTTCTGTAAACACAAAAACACCACAGACGTAAAGCAGCAGCAGTGAATCAACTTTTTGGCCTCCAAAAAAAATCTACAATAAAATAATCATCATGAGATGTTTATATGGTTTTTAAATCTTTCATATGGTCTCTCTAGATTGGTAGATGCAAAAGCACAACATACTGAGCAGTCATAGATTATAGTACATGTAGAGCAGCAGAATACAACTGACAGTAAGTGACAGAAACTAAGCAGATGAAATTAATAGAAACCTGAGCAGGTGCGAAGTCTTGGCCATTCTCAGAGCTGCTGGTGCTACTCGTAAGGACCCTTTTGCTTGACATAACTGGCAAGCGGGACATGATCTGTTGGGGCTGAACAGGTAAAACATGATCAGAACATAGTAACACGGGATAAACAGGAAAGTCTGCAGATTCATAGTTAATGTTTGTGATACAGTTATGTTTGCTTTGAGCATCAGTTTCACAGCTACACAAATAATCGTGCTTCCAAAACAAAGAAGGTCATTTAACAACATTTAATGCTGTTTATTTGAACCAGTCAGACAGCTGAACAACAGTTTTGATTCACAGATGTGCACGGACATGACTGACCATTTAAGCTTTAGCTAACTGCTCAATCACCAAGTTACAACTGGGTGAACGTTAACTAGAGTGATACCGATCACTCTTACCGATCGATAAACAATCATTCAGAGCCTCCACTGTGTTTAAACAGATAACTGAGCTAATGTTTGTTTTTATCGACTCATATACCGTTAGCTTCGACTGGATTAGTTACCGTTAGCCGTGTAGCTAAAACAGGCTAACGTTCATGTTGACACTAGCGATTCAGCATAAATGTATAGTTAGCTAAGTTAAATTATAACACTGATCGTATTCATATACATTCTGAGCAGCCTTTCTGCTACCCCTCGTTTAATTTGAGATGATTAAAGAGAGTTTATAACTTAATTACCTTAACTGAGGACGACCCTTAGCTTCAGATCTCTCCAACCTCCGTCTGCGGCCGTTTGAATTTCAAATTGAACTGTTTTGGTGGGCGCTTCGGACGAGCTGCTGCGATTGGTCGAGCCAGGGTAAACCCCGCCTACGTGTTTGGTACGTTTGTTGACACGTTCGGAGTGTGCCGCCCGGGCGGATCACATGCTGTTGGCAGTTAACTCCGTCCTGGAGGAGACACTTAACTACAATCCAGACTACAGAGGTGATAAATCGAACATTACGTTTCATTAGAGTTACGTCATTTACTTTATTTTACTTTATATTTAATTTAATAATTTTACTAATATATATAATTTAAATATTTAAATTAAATTATAATTTAAATATTTAAATTATATATTTTTTAAATCTATCCTCTTTTACTTTACCTATTTTTTCCCTTTGAATTGACCCTAATATAATCGTGCTTCCTTTTTTTGTTTGACATTTTCTACATGCTGAGTCTGTGGTTTATACTTAATTTATATACTAATTAAAGCAGTTAATTAAGTTAAGTTAATATCTATATTCAGCTAAGCTCAGATCAACCAAACTCAAACTGTTATAGCTATAAGTCACTTAAATTCTCTGACCTCTTTTGCTTTACATTTTCTTAGATTAACTACTGAGCGTCAGGTTTAATCAAATCAGTAAAAACAGACAAAGACAAATTCAACCTGGATTTTGATAAAACAAATCGTGGCGTTTGTTCATCATAAACTGTTTTCAAACTTTATTCTCCATAAGGGAAGAAACAGTCTGTTCAGATGAGCAAGAGGTGTAACTGTGCATACAGTATGCAAGAGTGTAGCATAGGAGGGCAGTTAATAACCATATTATTATCAGGAGCATTGGTAATAACATTAATAAGAATATTGAGAATGTGTTATTTTTCATAAAAAGACAATGAAATACAAGGAGTATACATGACGACAGCCAACTGTGCAGGCTGCTTGAACATTTTGAATGGGTAGAGATCACTTGTGCACAAAAAACATGGCAGCGGTGTCCTAGGTCACATCTGTCACAACCTCGTTTAATTAAGATCTACTCCGATCATTAGTAGAAATCTTTATGAAGGAATAATGTTAAAAATCGCAGAAGTTCTCATTCACAGTGTCACAGCGTTCTTGTCTAATTAAGCACAACAACAGGCCCTGTTAATGATTCCTGCACGTTATACAGTCGCCTTGTCTGACAAATTTCAGGCTGTATCATGATTACAATGAATATCACCAGATATTATGGAGAAGTGCAGGAGACAAGACATGTTTTTCATACTTTAACAAACTTTTGGTAAAATTCCCAATCATTTCAGGACTGGAATTAAAAATCTTTGTTGAGCACGGAGTTCAGGGTAAAAGTGACCTGGGACACAGCCAATGATTTGGTACTTGATAATTTGAGTTCTTTTAGTTTCCATATATGCTTTACACATGACATACTTCCCTTTTACAGATGAAAACGTCTTTTCTACCTATTTTATGTACAGCATACTGCAATACAATAATGCCTCAGATTGATAATAATGTGGATAGCATTTGCAATACAGTTATAACGAAAGTAGTAATAATATGTATGAAAAGTTCTTTAAAAAAAGATTGATAACAGTACCTGTCAGCCATATTTATCACACAATCATTATTTCCACAACAACCATCCTGACAATGATGAGCTGGGTTGTCTGTACTCACTGGAAGATAGTAAGCTGTCTTATCAACGAATAGTAACAAACAAAATGGGACAAAACACTCTGTTAGGCCTTTTCTCTCTGCTCTTTTCACATTCATGCACTCACTTTGCTTCCTCTCGAGTTTGTTCACTCGTTCATCTATTGGTAGAAAAATACATACATATGATATATAAAAAAAAGTACAATGATGACAAACATAGGCATGAAGTACAAGCTTCATCAAGTGCTTTCTTTATGACCCCTCCCACCCCACGACCACCATCTTTCCTCTTGTGTTTCCATCCCGCTCTGCTGCAGATTCCTCACATTTAGTGCATCCTTGAACCGTTCCGTCCCTTTTGTTCAACGCTTTAGGCTCTGACAGAGAAATTGATCCTCAATTCCTTGCGGTCTGAGGGGAAGTGGGTGTAAATAAGGACATGACAATCTTCTGAAATGAACACTTTGAGATTCAGCCGCAGACTTCAGCCAAATCTCACATTACACCACATCCCTTTCTTCCTGCTGCTCCTCTTCCTTTGTGGTATTTTCTCAGGCTACAATTCAGCCTTTTCAAGCACCTTGACAGTGCCATTCATTCACATCCATTCACATGTATTTATTTAGTTCTTCCTCACTTTCATTGCTATGGTGTTGCAGTCGCTGTTATGAACTCTGCAGTCTTTCATCCCTGGTAAATGTCTTATTTCTTTCCCTTGTTTTGGCTTGAACTACAGAGTGAAGAATGCTCAGATTAATGTGATCTGATTGTTTTAAAAACCTACACCATTCTCTGGACCACAAATGTGCAGAGAATGGCGTATTTTAAAATTTATTTTACAGATATTTTACACTGTCATCCTCTGACGATGCCTATTGCAAACAATGCAATAAAAAATGACAAGTGAACCTCTTCAATCAAGATTCTCAAAGCAGCACTGCTGGTTCAGGATCTGTGTATTAAATGTGTGTTACAAACTAAATCGTACACTGGTCCACAGACTGATTATTGATTAAAGGGTAAAGATGCTTTTGAGAATTTTAGGAGTGGATTTACCAACTCATGCATCATGCCATAAAAATTTAAACTGATCCCCATGATATTCCGGTACAGTGTTATATCAGTGCCCTAAACTAGTATTTCTATTCAGAGACACTTGGCACAGGGGAGATTGGGATTCCAGATGGGCATTGTAAAATATCTGTTTTCTAACAAGTAATTTAATGTTGTACTCAGCATTAAAGCTTCTTTGGACAAAGGCAAATGGCAACAGGTAAATTTAATTGAAATGATTCAACAACCTCTTTAAAAGTTAATGCCAATCAACAGAAAAGTGAACCTAAATTATTTCTATTAGTGTCTTGTTATGTTTTCAGTTTCAATCAATGGCCAAAAGACTTTTCACCCTATCAACCACTTAACCATTTTCTGTTAAGCAGACTCTGATACTGAGTACAGTTAAATGACTTGTTCATATGGACCTTTTTACACTGCAGACAAGATTAGTAATTCCTTGCAGAGTGGGAAGACGCAGCCTATGAGTTCATATGCTCCACCTGAATGGCTGATGTGGAGACAGTGAGGCAGAGGTCTTTGTGGGCCACTGGCAGGTCTGCCACAGTGACTGGTTTGTACTGGATCTCGCTTGCTGACACTGTTTTGTACTGGTGCAGGTCAAACGGACATGGAACGACAGCGTCTGTGGGTTGCTGAGGTGGCTGGTAGCTGCCTGGGGGTCCAGCGTTAGGGTTCTGGTTGGTATTGTTTGGGTTGTTCTGAAGATGGCCCGCTCTGCCCGCACCTCTACCTCGGCCACGGCCACGACCCCTGCCCCCTCCTCCGCCTGGCGTAAGGCCCTGGGCCTGCTGAGCAGCTACTGTTGCTGCCACTGTTAGTGGATCTGGATTGTGCTTCCTCATGTGTTTCATTAAATATGTCTCCTGGAGTTGGAGAAAAAAATAATGAGAATCTGCTCAATAAAAAATTGAATCAAAGTTTTATTTAACATAAATATAGAGATAGTGTATGTAAGTAAGTAGTAAGGAATTCAGAAATGTACTGAACAGTTATATACTATATGGACTATAATGGACTTTATTACCCGCAGAAACAACAAATACAACTACATCCATTCTCCAAGCCTGTAATTCCTGTCAGTTTCCTTTCACATAGTATAATCGGTCTGTGCATTACGCGAATACAATGTCTGATGTTGGTTTGACAAATCAGAGCTTACCGATGTATAGGATCGGTTACACAGGCCACAGGAGAAGAGCTTGGCATGTTTGACGGTGTGTGTGGACAGGTGCACCTCCAGGCTGGCAGCATCTGTGTAACCACGGTTGCAGTTGTGACATTTGAACGGTTTGTCTTTGTTGTGCTGCCGACGGTGAGACTGTAGAGAGAGGACAGGAGATTGAGAAAAAATGATGAATATTTAACCTAACCTTGGGACACACAAAAAAAATCCATTCTGACAGTTTACATTCGTGGTGCAGGCATTTAGCCAAGGGAAAAGAAAACCTGTGAGCAGCAAAGTGCATCTTCTAGAACCTGTGAATTAATTTACCTGTAGATTTGACAACTGAGTGAAAGCCTTTTCACAGCCGGGATGGTTACACTTATATGGTCGGTCACCAGTGTGAATCCTAAAAGAAAATCAGTTAAATACCATCAGTTAGTTAACTCTCTATTAACTGCATTTTCAATGTACTTGGCATAAAGACATTAACAGTGACAGTATGAGGAAAAGTAAACATGGCATACATAAACAATCTATCGTATTAAGCCATCGGATGCAGAAAATTACCATAAGCCAGAACATGGTTGTAGCTGACAGGTAATCTGTTGTTCAGTAAATTTTGAACTAAATTAAAACTGACAACATCATGTGCAAACCGATATGAATTATTTATAACATATCATAATAAAACAGCATGACTGCCACATCTGAGAAATGCTATAAACACAAAAAACTCACAACTCCATAATTCTCCACACACCTGCTCCCATACAGCCACACATAAAAACGCACTTGGCCATTCACACCCGCCCAGCCCAGCCCAGTACCGTGTGTGCTGCTGTAGGTGACTGAGCTGCCTGAATGTTTTCTGGCAGTAGGAGCAGGTGTAGGGCTTGGCCCCGGTATGGATGCGGATGTGCTGGGACAGGTAGCTGGAGTTGGCAAACGACTTGGAGCAGTGGGGACACTTGTGGGGCTTGGCCTCCGTGTGGTTTCTAACACGGGAAACCGGGATGGGAGGGTTGAGAGAGAGAAACAGAGAGAGAAACAGCGAGAGATTTTTAAGCTACAGCATGACCAAACTTCATTATGAACTGTAGACCAAATCATGCGCTGAGGTTAACAGGCTCTGTGATCAGTCATGTTGATCATAGATCATTAAGTTTGACAGTGTGCTCTTTGTGCTGTGTCTGAGTTGTGAAAACACAGAACAAAAACATACAGCAAGCACAGTCACGCTTTTCTCTTTCTCTCTCTCTTTCTCTCTCGCAGTCTCTCTCCATTTCGTGTGCCCTGCTTTGAGTGGAGTGTGAGTGAGTCTATGAATGTCTGGCACTGCTGCGGTCAAACTGAAAAGTAAATTCAAGATGAGTGGCAGGCCAGTGAAGTGTATCATCCTGTTTAAAATTAATGGTCTGACGCTCACAAAGAAAACAAGTTAACAAGGGAAATGAAAACTAGAAGGTGAATGAATAGAAGGTCAAACTAAATTAAAACATTTATCAGAGTTGTGATGGCATGAACTGAGAAAAGGTGATTTTATCTCTAGACTGTCAAATATAGATGTATGTAATTGATGGAAAACCCTTCTCTGTGTCAGATCAGCAGCTTTTTGCTTTTTTTTAATAAAGGTGTGTAAAACATGCAGGCTGACTCAGTACAGTAAAGAGGGGAAAGACAATAAGAAGGTAACTACCAAACACAGTTAGTATGTGGAGTGTACATACATGTGGAATTTGAAAAAAGAGACTGGCTTTGCAGCTGGCACTAACTGAACTTTTGCCATTTGTGAATATAACCAGTGCTACAGTGTGGTTTTGTTGTCACTGCTTTTTTTGCCAAAAGTAGAATTTTATTTATTTTAACATAAATAAGTAAGTAGCTCAAATGACAATCACCAGAAGGCGAGACTAAAGAGGGGATGGTTGAAGCATAAGCATGAAAGCAGATGCAGATCTAAGGAAAACAGCAAAAACTAACATAAGTTGAAATGCATGCAGGAACAAAGCGAGCTTATGATGGTATCTACAACAGGATGAGAAAGTAAACACCAACCTGGTAGTTAAAGGTATACTGTGGTAACTGGTACTGTAAGTTGACCAAAGTGACTCACAGAATACATAAGAGCATGCATCCACCTGTCTCTGATTTATTCTAAGAATACTTTAGTTTGTAAATCATAAAAGCCTCTGTTAAATTTAATGCTTCCTGTTCTTTCAATGAATCAGTTACCAGATATTAACTTGTCTGTATTCATATATGCACAAAAATAGGAGACGCAGAACTAAAGTTTACTTTAGGTGTGGTGCTATGTTGCAGTTTCAAACGTGCTATTGAGATTGTGCAAAAAGAGCTTTACACTGTCAAGTCTTCCAAAAGACCCCAACACAGGCCCACCTCACCAACCCCTCCTTCGACCATCCGTCACCACAAACACACACACACAAGCAAGCAAACACGAAGAACCTCACAAACCACTCAGTCCAGTACCGTGTGTGCTGCTGTAGATGACTGAGCTGCCTGAATGTTTTCTGGCAGTAAGTGCAGGTGTAGGGCTTGGCCCCGCTGTGAATGCGGATGTGCTGGGACAGGTAGCTGGAGTTGGCAAACGACTTGGAGCAGTGGGGGCACTTATGGGGCTTGGCCTCCGTGTGGGACTTGGCGTGGATCTGCATGTCTGACTTGCTGAAGAATGTCACTGCACACATCCGGCACCTTAAAAAGTGAGAGAAGAAAGCCTTTATGGCCCACAAGGCAGTCGGGCAAATATTATGTAGACTTATAAATAAATGCTTTCATTTAGTGTCTGTATTAGCAGTAACTCTAATGCAACAGACAATAATTATAATTAATCTTAACATCTACTACCTGTAGGTTTTAGGGCCATCTTTGTTTGGATGATCATCCTCATCATTTGACAGGTCATATGGGTCAGCAGTATGGTGCTGTAACACAGTAACAACATAAAGGAACAAACAATGAAATTCATGTTGTATAGAAAATCACTAACTCATAGAACAGATGTATAACAAACTATAAGCAAAAGAAAGAAAGACTATAAGAGACCCTCACCTGTCCACCAGCAGCAAGGTGGGCCAATATTAATGCATCACTTCCTGGAGGGAGGACCCCTGCCACTCTGCTCATCATCTGTTTGCTCTTCCTGCCTCGTTTTGATGGTGTTGGCATGACAACTGCAGGGGGAACAGAAATATCCTCCTTCTTGTCTGAAAACAATAAAAAAAAAAAGACAAACACAACAAAGATGGGAAAGAAGGAAAAAGTTGGTGAGCGGTGGGTGAAGACAGACACAGATCCCACAATCACCTACATGAGTTGTTGTGCAGAAAAGGGATGTCTTGCTCAGGGGCATTACCACATCTTACAAAAGAGATATACACAAGTGTGTGTAAAATTGCATGCGCATGGATGTAACAACACAAAAATGAAGGCAAAATTATGTTTGGAAATCAAAATGAGATTTGGCCTCAGGACAAAAATGCTTTAATTCGGAATACTGTGAAATTATTAATTCAAACTAATAACAAATTATCTTGTGAAGTTTGTGTTTTGGAGCCCTGGGGTGAAATTCAGAGTTTCACCAGCTTGACCAGACATAATGGTACGTCTGTTCACTCTAGTAGTGTTAGTTGTGTGTGTTTTTTGCATTAATCTTTGCAGTACTCATTTTAGCACAATGCAGTTGTTGTTGAAATAATGTTGAAAAGACTGAAATGATGGTGCACTGTGCCCGTGTTTTACCTGCATTTGAGGGGTGCAATGCAGACACTATCATGGTGGTGGCAGTGGGAGGCCCAGTTACAAATGACTGTGTGGAGGCAGTGGGGAGCAGTGTGCCTTGAGGGGTGGTGATCACTAACCCAGCTAAAGGGAAAAGAAAAACTGTCATCTGGCTGTCCAGTTGTTCAAAACAAACACATCACATTTATTGTCTTTATTATCTTATCTTGTTTGGCTACCTTTTCTAGCAACAATCAGTTCTAGAACAACCTTCATTTCTAACACTACCAACAAAATACTGTGTTTAAAGTTAAAGATGGAGTCAAAGCTGCAACACAACTCACTTGTTGTTTAGCTAAAATGTTTTACAATTCAATCAACAATCCAAACAGATCAAAATTAGTAGCAGCTGCAGTTGAATATTTAGAGTGTTCCTGACTCTCATGTCCTCATCTTAAAGTGATACTAACAAACAAATATAATAAGACAACTGAGAAATGACAAATGGAGTGGGGAGGATGTCATGATTCATTCAGAGGAAACACAGAGCAGCCCACTCACCTGCAGTCATGATACCCGTAGAAGGAACAGGCACAACGGTGACGTTCTGGGAGGTGTGGGACTGATGCAGGTGTCCACCGACTGTGCTTAAAGGTAAGCTGCTGCCACCACCAGCAGTGCCTCCACCTCCTTCCTGTTTGGGGACCACCCTCACCCCAGCTCCTGCGTCCACTGAGCCGGGGATGGCAAGCACAGCCGTGGGGTAGTGAGGACCGGAGGTGGAAGACGCAGAGGAGTGAGAGAAGGAGGGTGCATTGGCCTTCTCTGGACCTAGCTGCTCCTTTGCCTTGTTCAGGAACATGGCGTTCTCGATCTAGATAGGGATGAGTTCAGGGGTGGATTTGTAGTAAGAGGAAGGAAGGGCAGCATGGAGAGTGTGCAGAATGGGTTAGGGTAACATGAGATTTGAAGAAGAGCACAAGGTGAGGATAAGGTGATAATGGACAATTAGAGAAGGGAAGGATGATAAAGGATGAAATGCATGAGGGAAAAGGCCACAAGGGACATTGGGAAAATGGATGAGGGGTTGAGGAAAAGAGTGGATTATTAAAAGCAATAGAGGTGATGGACAGATGTATGAAGAAAGAAGGTAGTAGCAAAAGACAAATTAAAAAGGACACAAAAGAGGGAAAGATGATGATGGATAGGATTGACAGGAGGAAACAGAGGAGAGAAAGACAACGGGAGAGAAGAGAGAATGAAGGCATGGTGAGATGCCAAAAAGTAAATGAAAAAGGAGGGTTGAATGAGAGAGGAGAGGGACAGGAGTGATCATGTAATCGATTCACGTCACGTTGTTAAGATATTCAAATTACTTCAACAACTTGTGAGGTTAATCCAGCGTCATCAAACAACCGAGAATTAATTGGACAAATTATTGTGTATTATGTCATTTTTTAAGTATTTCCACAAAGAGTCAATGTGATAATGAATGTCGGGTATCTTTTGCCATAACATTTACTAATAAACCATGTGTATTTCAAGACAGTTTCAACAATAAGGTTGTCTCTACCTGCCCTTGTACAGTGGGGACGGGAGACCAAAAGTATGATGAGTTGAAATGGGAATCGTCCATTATTTCTGTAATTAAAAAGCAACACACTTAGAAAACACCTGTCCTCCTCCTCATTGGCCTCTGTGTTACTATGATCTTGTTTTTTGTAATTTTCATGTGAAACAAAACCATGCTTAGCTGCGTTTTAAACATCTTTATTTGTTTCCTTTCCTTGTATCCTCTTCTTTTTTGGTTGACAAACTGAATGTGTCATGTTTCAATATTAATGTGGAGTAATAAAACTAGAAGATGTGACATTGCTGGTGCAAAATCTGGGGGGAATTTTGTGCCTATAGGGTTGTTTTGCACTAATATTTGATCATATTTACGTAGAAGAGGATGTGAAAGGAAGCAGCCAAAGATGTTCTATCCCGGAAGGGATGGACATTTTAAAATCTTAGGAGGATGGGAGAGACAACAGCTGAGAAAACACTGATAACCAATTTTTGAAGATTTTTATGTTTAGTAACACAGTCCACGCAATTCCTCACTGGTCTCCTACACACTATGTGTTGCTGTTAACACAGTCTCAAAGCGGCTGCTTTATCAGAATCATGTCAATGTGTCTAGTTTTGGAAAACAATCCAGTGTTATCAGTCAGCAAACTATTAACTATTTGTTGCCTGTAAAATTGAGAGGCATGTTTTCCCAAACTAGGTGCTAGTAGGCTATTAGTTGAGCATGACATTTCTAAGAGTGCAGAGTTTGTTGCTAACACTCACTGTTTAATAGACTACTGTCTAAATTTTATCATCAAACCTCCGATCTTCTGTTCTCTGATTATCTCCAACTGATACACGAGAAACATGTTTGCTGCAGCAAAAACAAGGAAGTTTGACAGTTTCACTGTTTCATATTGGCATGCATGTGCACTTTTATTTTTCATTTTCTTTGCTAATGTTAAAAACCAGTCCTAAAAAGCAGTTTGGGGGTTTATGCATGTGAAGACTGTGAGTGCCATGCATAGCTCTATTGCACACATAGCAAGAAAAGCATGCATGTAAATACATGTTAGTAAAGCTCAACTGACATTTAATGCAAGTGGTAACTGTTGGGCCCATGAAAAATAAACGCAAAGTATTACACTGTTAAAATGAACTGTGCTCATTATATATTTCATGCAAATCACTTGCAATGCAAAACTCTAAACATGTTTTTATATTTTTCATGAGCCACCTTTCCCCTCTGCAGCTGCACAGCCTATAAATAATGTGGCAAGCAACTAAGGATAATTAATTAAATCCCCAAAGGCTGTAGCCAAAAGAGGTTATTAGTGTAATAAAAGTCAATGTCTCAGTGCTGTGAGAGCCATTTTTTGTCGAGGGGCACAAGCTGGCTCCAAAACTGTAACCCTGCTAGCTGCGGGCTAACGTTAACTAGCAGTGATTGGTGAAATTCTGTAAATACGAACTTGCCATAAATCATTTAAACTATGGATCACCGTGCAAAGCACTCAGCCTAGATGTAACTCTGCACCTCAACAGCTGCCAAGAGCTTTACGAGGTATCTGGGTTATAAACAAGCATGGCTAGCGTTAGCTGGTTAACGCAACAAGACCGGGGGGAGCTAGCTAACGTGCCTCCATTAATTTTCTCCTTTTGTTCGCTGGCTTTGCTCTAGCTACACGGAGGCCCGTGTGTTCCTGTGATTGTGTGTAAACACACGCCGCCTGGCTCCCTACGCCTCCATTCCTCACTCCCTGCTCATCTCGCTCGGAGAAAATAAAAAAAGAGAAAAAAAAAAGTCTCGAATAAAAAAAAAACGAAGACAGAAAAAAAAAAGCGTCGACGCCGTTCGACTGGGAGACGCAGCTTCATGCAGACTTCCGGCGGTCGGGACGACGGCGCTGTGAGACACACTGGAAAAAACAGTTAATTAACACCCGACTAATCACTCCTGCGTTAATTACCGGTGAGTCCGAGGCCCCGTCCACCCCCCCGGAGCTTCCTCGGGTCGGGACAGTCGGGAAACTTTGTCCTAATCCGCCCTCAAACCGCTCTTCGGCCTTTTATTCTTCGGTTTTTTCCTTTTTTCCCTCCAGCTCCGCTCGACAGCGTCAAGACAGCGTCAGGTGCGCGGCGCCGCTTCCGGCCGCACCTTTCAAAATAAAACGTTTTTTTTTTTTTTTTTTTTTTTAAAGCGCTGTTTGCATCTTAATGAACGAGGTGAACACTGTGAAATTTACTGCGACCGGTGGAGATGAGAATGAAAATACTGCACTTAAATACAGTTTGAGGTTCTTGTACTTTGTTGGACTATTTTCATTTTATTTTACCTTTAATGACTTTTTACATTTATTGAACAGTCACCCTTACTTGTTTCTTAATTACTAGTTACCTTTTTCATCAACACAATGTAAAAATAAATAGTTTCTCTTAAAAAAAATCACTACATTTCTTTTTTGCTACTAACCAAAGAGTGAATTTCTGAATAGGAAAGGAGCACAAATGTGAGGTTCTTTTGTTTACTTGATGGTTGTTTGTTTCTTATACTGTTTTTTTTTTTTCTTTGATAATTATTTTATTCTTTTTTATTTTATATATGGCACAAACTGGTTGGCACCTTAATCTCGCTGTACAATGTTGCAATGACAATAAAGTTTATCTTATCTTATTTTAATTGATCTATCTGTGGACTGTGCTCTCCTTTTGTAATGTATCTGTTGTATGATTGTATAGTAATCTAATTATACAATTAATTTTATTATTAAATTCTAGTATTGCAGTCACAAGGGACATTTCATTACAGTGACTACTTTTGCTTCACTTATATTTCTATTATTATATGGAAGTTAAGTCATGAAAACTGGATTTCCCTCAGTTGAAACGCTTCACTACTCATCCAAGTAGCTTCTTCAGTCTGAAGGAAGTGCAGTTGCCATGACTCAACTTCCAGGTAACTTCACCTGGACGACTGAGAATCTTCACCGACATATTGCTGCACATTTTGGGGCAGAAACCCGCAAGTTGGTGCGGGAATATGAAAGGACAGCCAGATAGGTTTTATTATTATAGTATCGTAATAATAGTGCTTACATACTTTAATTTAATGCACATATTTTGGCATGTACACATTTTAGTAGGAAGACCTAGCTGAAATTAAATCAGTCTAACACAACAGTCATGGAGCAAATAGTTTATGAAAGCTGTCATGGTCAATATTTATTATAATGAATCAACACTGAAGTCACAGTGTGTCCGGCTGCATTATACTGACAGGTGTTACTACTCTTTATTACACATTTGTATTTTGCCTTTTTTCTGTCACATAAATAGATCCACTACTTTTCTCAAGCAATAGGGAGGAGAAGGTTTGAGGATATGGTCTGAACTCTTTGACAATAACAAAGATTCACACACTGCTTAGCTGCAGCTAAGTTGTATGGTTTGAATAGAAAACTGAAGCTCAGGTAAAAACTTAATCAGACACGATCCATGAAAGTTTGTTTATTTGGACCCCCATGCTATTTTTCCTGTGGTCTCCATAAAAACATTATTCAGTTATATTTCAAATAAAAAACAATCTGTATATTGATGAACATAAAAATAAAAACTGGAAAAAAACAAAACAAAAACTTTTCAAACATCTTATGTGTAAACGGAAAATAAACAGTAGAATATGGGAAACAGTAAAGGACAGTAAAGAAAGTGGTGTCCCTTTTCAATTTGATGACAAGTGCGGTATATTTTTTACAGGGTTGTTTTCCTTAAAACACAAAATTCCAAAATCCATCAAAGTGGTACCTGCAATTCTAATATAACATCTTCAACAAACCACAGCAGGAGCTGAAATAACATAGAAAACTCAACTAAAGTGACACAAGATAAAAAACACTGGGGCTGCTGTTAGTAAGAGTTAGTAGAACTGTTATTGGTGACTTGTGAATTAAACAGTGCTACATCAGTACTGCAGCAAATATCAAATATATACTGTATAAATACATATATATCCATATGACGTGCCACTTTACACTGAAAACATCACATTATAGAAGCACATCTATCTTTTTCTATAGCTAACGAACGTGATCTCCTCCTACTTTGGTTATTCCACATCCTGACTGAAAAACTATGCATTAGTAAAATTAAATTACAGCTTAAGTGTGACAAATATCAGTGCATGCATAATAAAAGTTAATCCAAAATTAATCAAATTTAACTACACAAAGCCATTTCAGTACATGTGGCTGTACATTAATGAGCAATGCAGAGAGGTCATAAAGAAACAGTGAGGAGTGTAGGTCTGGGTACCATGGAGGAAAAGACCATTCCATACAAATACAAATGATAATAAATAAAAACAAATGTTAAAGTATCTTTGAATGATATAAAACATATGCAAACACCAAAAATAAATAAATTAATTAAATAAAATAAATAAAAGTCTGCATATAACACATTTCAATACCCAGACCCAGAGCTTATGATGAGGTAGAGGGCAACAGTATGATAGAGATAAGGCAATTTGGAAACACTTTATAGGAACAAACACTTCAGAGCCAGCTCCTAAACTTGAGTAGCATTGCATTCTGGGTGAAGGATGCATTGATTCTAAGATGGGAAATGACTCGTATATAATGTTTAGTGAACATGTATTATATACAGTATAGTGACAGAGTGTGGTATACTGCTACTGCACAGGATTCGAATGCCTGATACTATAATGTACTTGTACCTTAAGCAAAGAAAATGTCTTAAAAAATCTACAGACACTGTGGATGGAGAACGCAAATATGTACAGAAAACAATGATAGATGTCCAAATATAATACATAGCAGTTCCATACATATTTACTGATGGTGTCACAGTTCTGATTATCTGTCTACAACCATACACGACTGTAAGCACCAAAATAAATAAAGCACATTTAAATTCAGTGAATTCAGTCTGAGATACACGATGAGAAAAGAGCGACAGCTACAACCACAGACTGTGGATTCGATCTAGTGTTATATATGATGCGATGTTAGTAGCATTAGTAAATGAAGGTTTGAATGCATGTTTGTGTTGAACGCTGATGTTAAGATGCACTTACGGTTCAGTGTATACAGGCAGATTATGGAGGAGACACGAACAGGTGGGGAGAGACTCGAGACTTTCTTATAAATGCAATAAAGCAAACAAAATGCATCATACTACTACATACTACAAATAAGGAGATGATAGGACTGTAAACACAAAGTCAGATGAATGTAAAGGACTTCAGTTACAGCTGTTTCTTGGTTCAATGCTTTTTAAAAATGTGGTCACACCATTTAAATAAATTCACAGACCTGAATTCCTTCTGGAACATTTATAACTGTAGCCAGAGGAGCATAGTGACAACAATCCAAGAAGTGAAAGTGTCATTTTCACAAAACACAAACTTCACAGCCAGATGTTGACAGAGCCAGACACATAGCTATAAAGATGAAGTACGACAGACACAGGAGTAGAGGAAAGAGGCAGCAGGCTGAGGGGGCAGTGTGGGGTCTGCCTGGTCACCGGTTTGGGTGATTCTCTTCAGCCTGTACGAGATTTCACCTGCAGAAAAAAGTTCACTTTATGACTGAACAAACCTACAGAGGAAACAATCGCTCAGCTATGCGGCTGTACATTGATTTTCAGCCTCTTTTAAAGTAGCTTCTTTTTTTTGGTTTTACTACCAGCAGCAGAAAGCAGCAGCTAAAAAAACACTGACTCAAGTGAGCTATGAAGAAACGAAAAGTGTTTGGGGAGCGAGTTTTTCCTCAAAGGTTGATGGTTGGACCAAACAAAGCCAAAAGTAAAGATAACATGACTCCAATGGGATGACAGTTTTAGAGGAAGTTGTTTGCTAATTTACTTTATGTTGTTATGTGTCATGCATGTGTTTTTTTTTAGCTTATTATGGAGTTATTCTGCTCTCTAGTGGGCATTTTGAGTCACGTCCTCCATGACACGTTTTACATTTCACATGCATCAGCAGGGAATAAATTCAAACTGCACTACAGGATAAAATAGTGAATGTAGTTCAAGCTAGACCATTAAACCGTGACACATTAAAGAGACTGGAAACACGAACGTGTGCCAGACCGAGTTACCTGGGAGATGTTGACTCCAGTCAGTTTCTCCACCGTGTCAGGGAGGCGGGTCATGATGTCCAACACCTCTCCAGACAGTTTGGCTGCTCCCACCTCCCCACCTCCACTGGACACCATGGTGACTTTGTTGGCTTCACACAAAGGCTTGCTAATCTCTTCTGCCATCTGGCGGAAGACAGAAATGATCAAATGTTGGAACCTTAATCATTTAAAGGTTTCTTCAAAGGCAGATAAAACATAAAGAACATTAAGAAAGTGTGTGACTAGATAAGACGGGTGCGAGATCTAAGGAGTGAAACCGTTTGTCCTCCTAAAACCATTAAATTAACCAACTCATACTGGGTAATTAAGTGGATTAAATTAGCCAACATGGATTAAATTAACCCTAACCCTTACAAATAAGCACATATACAGCAAATAGGATAGAATAACAGTGGGAAGAACAGTGTATACAGTGTAAGTAGTTGTTATTGAGTGTTAAGTATGGAAGCTCTAACCAGAGGCAGTTTCTCCAGCAGCATGTCCACCATCGCTCCATCCCTGTACTGCTGGAAGGCCTCCGCCTTCTTCGCCATCTGCTCTGCCTCTGCACGGCCCTTGGCCTCCACCGCAAACGCCTCAGCCTCACCTTTAATCTGACAGAGACAAAGGGAGGGGATTACTTTCCCTGAAGCCCCATCTGAGGTACTTAACAGAGTTTTTGTACATAAGATCAATATTATATATACAAGATTCTCAACATGAACTATTCAAAAAACAAAATACAGATGAGTTAAGATTCTTCCTCTAGTGACTCACTCTGATGGATTCAGCTTCGGCTTCTGCCTCCATAATCAATTTAAGGCTGGACAGAGAGAGAGAAAAGCAGAGTCAGGGGAAGAGCACAGAGACAGATTGGTTGAACCATCTGTGGTCCATCTGCTACTAAAAGGTTGACAGATCCCGTTTCAAACAGTCAATATACAGTGTTACCTTTAACATCTGGCTGGATCGCAGATGTCAAACATATGTCTAAAGTTAGTTAGCATAAGCAAATGAGAACCAAGACTGCAAAGCAGCTTGTATCACAAACAACATTAAACATTAGGCAAAAGCAAAAACACCTCATTTCACATGATCCTAGTATGATGCTGGGTTTGCTTTCTTAATATTTATTGGCTGCTGCAAACAGTGAGAGCAGTAACATTCTGCCTATAAGAGAGACAACGTCCTGCAGGGAGCTGGGCCTTAAGCTCTTGTACTACAACTTAAAGACCACCTGCCTCTTCAAACACCTCCCTGCTGTTTGGGGAGAGCAGCTCAGCTGTACGTGAGAATAAACCTGCAACTCACCGCTGAGCCTCAGCCAGCTTCTCCAGGCGGTAGCGCTCAGCCTCTGCAGGTTTCATCACCTTTGCCTCCAGCTCCTTCTCCCTGCGGGTGATCTCCTGCTCCTGCAGAGTGATCTGCTGAGTTCGCTCCACCACCTGGACCTGCATCTTCTCCTCCTCGATGCGCTGCTTCGTCTTCGCAACCTGGCGAGGAAAGAATAAATTAAAGACAACTCACATCCATGTGTAAACCCTTACGTTACTCTAACATAAATAAGTATCCAGTACCTGCAGCTGGTAGGCCATTTCTGACTCTGCCTTCTTAGTGTTGACCTCAATGTCGTAGGCGGCCTTCTTCAGCTCATAGTCCCTCTGGGCCTTTGCCATGTCGATCTCGTTCTTGTACTGAGCCGAGACTTTCTCCTGCATTGCATGGGCTTCCTGCAGAGAGATGCAAGAGGAACATGAACCATGAAGTACAGGCTAGAATGTCGACACATATCACGGGTGTCTAAACAAAACAGACTAAAAAGAGAAGAGACAGGATCCTAGGAAAAAGATGTTCCAGAGGCAAAATTAGTCTTTGAGTGATTCCAAAAATAAAGAATATTAAAGCATGTTGCCTTTTGGTGAAAGAGGGCATTGTGTTGGTCAACAGATCAATAAAAATATCCCTGGAGATGGAGCCAGTGTGATTTATCTCACCCTTATCACAGCGTCTCTCTTATTCTGGGCCTCTCCAATACGAGCGTCTTTCTGAACCTGAGCTGTGCGAGCTTTTCCCAGTGAATGCAGGTAGTCCTGTGAACCAGGAGGAAGAAAAAAGATCAAATGTGTTCAGGTTTTAGAAAAGTTGGAAATATCTCTCCTCCTGGAAACCACTTTAGTACCTGGTCGTCGTGAACATCTTTGAGCGTGTAGCTGACCACGCTGATGCCCATGTTGACCAGGTCAGAAGAAGCCACCTTAAAAACCTGCTCTGAGAACTTCTTGCGGTCTTTGTAGATCTCCTGTAAGATAAGAAAGATTGTGATGGGATGGGTGTTGTGAATTACAAAAGAAGTTTCACTTATTAAGTTCCATAACATTTACAGTGATACTGCTGTTAGCAAAGAGTCAGTTGAGAACAATCCATAGTAAAAGTTCATATCTGTACCTCAACAGTTAGGTGGGCGATGATGGCCCGCTGGTGTCCCTCCAGTGTCTCCAAGGCGATCTGAGCGATCTCCGGCTCTGACTTCCCCATGAACATCTGGCAAGCTGCAGCCAGCATCTGTTTATTCTGACCCTGGATCTTCATCTGTAGGAAAAAGCAACATGTTTATAATTAGAACCAGAGTAAAACACAGAACATAATGTTCACTGTACACATACATTGTTATTGAACCATACCAACTCGGTCTTGTTTAGTAAATGTCACAGGTGTAAATGTGCTTGACCAGTGTTTTACTCACCTGGGCTATTCCAGTGACAGAGATGGGGACGCCGTGGCGGGTGTAGACTTTATCGCTCTTCACATTGAGAGTCAGAGTGTTGAGGGAGATCCTAGAGAGAGTCAGGGCAGGATGCAAAAAGGCAAAGATGATTATTGACTATCCACTGCTCTAATGGGACACATTTAAATCTAGTAACTTCCATTTTGTGCTGGTGTTGAGCTGAGTGCTGGATTGTGCAGGCACAGGATCATCATAGACAAACAAAGCATAATGGCTAAACTTGAACTAATACAGCAAGAGCAGCACTGGACAATCTAAATGTGCCCTGGATGATCCTGTTTCCAGGGAAAATGTTTACTGCACGTTATGGTTTATGTGCAGCACAAACAGTATTAAACATTATATAGATGTTACTAATACATTTTATTGGATGATGAGGAGAGAACTGAAAGCACGTCTTGAATGTTTCCATCATATAATCACAAACTGTTAACCACATTTATATTTATCAGTTAAAAGTGTGTGTAATATTTCGACTAATTAATGATGTTGAAAGAAAAGATCACTTCCTACCTTTAGCAGACTACCTTTAGTGTGTTGTGTACACATAATGTCAAAATATAGCAGTCAATAGCAGAAGATAAAACAACAGATACAGACTTTTACCTACCTCTGTATCTGCTGAATACACGGGACGACAAACACTCGTCCTCCAGCTATCATCAGAGGAGGAGAACGACAGAACCCTGAGAGAGAAGAGAGCCTCAAATCAGTTTAGACAGGATCAGGTCATGTGATATAGAGACATAAAGTGATATAAACAAAATAAATCAACAAATATTTTATAATTTCTGAATATTAGATAGATGTTGTCCACTTTGGAAACTGCATTTTAGTGGATTAATGGTGACTGATGTTCATTTTTTATAAGATTTAATAAACTGGTTATTACACAGGGCTTATTTTATACCTGACACCACCATCGCCTCGTTGGGACCACAGGTGTAGAACATGGTTGTTGATCTTCTTTCAGACTGAAAACAGAAGAAATATAAATAATAGAGACGAGCATTCACATATTGTAAACACTCATTTACAAAAGGATAGTCTGGAAAATCCAGAGGCATCAATGAGTGTTGGACATAATCTCTGCACTATGTTAATAATTTCTTTTTAGAAATTAGGGCTCACAAATAAGAAACACATCCGTTATATGGCTCCCAGAATTAGAGAGGAGGGAGGGGCTGTGGTGGGAGCAGAGCTAAAATCTAATTTACTCTAATGCTGCGCAGCAAAACCCCCAAAGACAAGATGTGAGAATGAGAGAGAAAATGCAGATATGGAGCCACATATTAACAAATATAAACGCGTTAAATGTCTGTATAACGCTGCTTTTCCACCGGATGGCTGTCCACCCATTGACTCCATCAATTTAATTCGTGTTTATATTCGATGATGGATGTAGATAGAGGAGTAATCCAGCCACACACTTACCCGTTCGTCTATAAACGAGGTGGTTCGTGTAGATTTGGAACAAAATGTCGAAATAAACAGCGGTCTGTGTTGGTTAAATGTCAAATAACGTTATCCCAGGTGCAGGTTATTCCCGTTACCAGCTGATGCGCTCAGTAAATACAACACAGGCTGCAGCTCAGCGGTTTGATCGGTGCACAACCATCCTGCAAAGTGCGAGCGTCCGGCATCTAGTGGTGCGGTGGAGAAGTGTCATCTCCCAACGTGCAGCCTGCAGCCTGCAACCTGCACAGCTTCAGTGTTTCCTCCTCAAATAATGCAACTCCCTCAATAAGTAGATACTTCCATCCTTCATCCTCCATCCAGGATCGTAAATAAATTAAAATTTACCATGCATTTACTAGTTGAAGAAGTACTGCAGTAATACCACAGTGTAATACTTTGCTAACAATAAAATGCATGCATTCAGGGTGTTATTGAAGTAAAAGTGCAGTGAAAGTATTATCAGCAGCATATAGTTGAAGGAAAAGTAGTTAATTTGCAGAATGACTGTTTTTTAAAATAAGGTAGTGAAAACTTTACTGTATAAATTCAGCTGCAAAATAATTTTGGTTCAGTAAAAAGAAAACATTGGCTTGTAATAGAGTACTAATATTTCAACAACCTGCCATTGTGCATTTGGGATACTTTTACTTTTTTGTTCTTTAAGATACCGGTTCTACAAAGTAACTATGATAAGATACTTGTACTTCTTTAATTTTATGATACTTTATCTTATCTTACGTTATTTATGACTTTTACTTAACAGAGTATTTCTACAGCCTACTGTGGAACAGCAGTATAAAGTGGAAATACTCGAGTAAAATACTAAAAGTACTAATATTTGAGTGATTTAACTCAGATTTCTGTTCTTATTGTTTCATCAGCTCCAACGAGGCACTGATGACGAAACACGGCACTCCCTCTCTTCTTCCGGTCCCTGCTTCTGAGACAGGGAAACCCCTTGTCCATCATTTCAACCAATCAGCGCCGCGGCTGCAGCGACCACAGCCAATCAGAGCGGTGAATGCAGCGTGTCCCCGCCCACAGCCCTGAGAGCCGTGCAGCCAGGACCCTGCAGCCGGACTCAGTCCGTCAGTGGATCAGCTGCTCTCATCTCTGCTTCACCTTCATCACCAACCTCCAGCCAACATGAGGGAAATCGTGCACATCCAGGCCGGCCAGTGCGGGAACCAGATTGGTGCCAAGGTAAGAAGAAGTATTGAAAACAAGTGCACTGATTTTTTCAGTTGTTATTCCAGTTTTTAAACAGTTATGTTAAACTTTTTTTTTGTTGTGTGCTTTGGCACTTTTAGACTTTAATTTATTCTACAGAAATAATTAACTGCTTATTTTCAGTATTTTATACTGTGTATAAAGATGCAAAAGGACCAGAAAACACTCAGCCCCATTGTTCCACTTTATTCTTTAGGACCTATTTAATCTATCTTTAAGTAGTTTATGAATATGTGGCTTTATATTAATATTATGATATTAAATGTATAACTTATTAAAAAAAAAAGAATTTTTTTAAATAAATGTTAAGTTAGTTTCTTTTTGTCTTTCTAGCACCAAATTAAATAGTTTTCAGTGGCAGCTACCTTCATCTAGCTTAATTATATGCCTTTGTTTAACTGCAATATATTTCAGAAGGCTAATAAATGTTTTTATTAGTAAAAGTTTAAAAAGTGTAGCAAAGAAGTGCTCTAAGAATTAAACTATAATGAAAGTATAAGACAGAGACAATAAAAAAGACTGTAGCATTACTCAGTCAAGAGTCAAGTAAGATTGTAAAGCACTAAAATGATTAACATAAACTATTTTAAAGGTCAGTTAAAGTGAGAGATACAATTAAAAACTATTTAAAGAATAATTAAACCTCCAATAGAAAGCCTACTACTACTACCACAGCCCATAGAAATGTTGTAGTTATACTTTATTACTTGGAAGTCACCGTTATAACCATACCCCATTTCTATTTATCAGCAGTCTTCATAGAAATACAGTAAAAATTCACACGTTTGAAACAGTTGACAAAACAGTGACTGGCGTCACTGATCTGTGATTAATGAATCTGGCCAGACTGGAGCAGACGCGCAGGGCCAGCTGCTGCCTCGGCCGCCTGATGAGCTGGAGTCTTTGTCACTGAGAAAAGAGCGAAGAGACAAGACAAGAGGAGAGGGTGAAAAGAAAAGGAGAATTTTGCTGAGGCAGAGGAGAGGAACGCGGCAGGAGGGGGCTGCAGGGGGAAAGACAACAAGTGGTTCAGTGTCTGCTCTGAAAGCACAGATGAGGTCATTTAAATAGTCAGTGTATCACATGCCCACGCCCTGGGGGCCCCCAAACCAACAGTGACCCTGAAAACCTGTTTACACATGAACTTAGATTTGTAGAGGGCTTTCTGTGTATCAGCATTGGTTTTGACTGCAATTATTTTTTATATAAGGATGTATTTCATCACATCTGAAGAACAGAATAGAAAACAGTGTTGTTTCATTTGAGTTTGTTTTCTGGTCACTGGTTTATTTCCAACTGTGGAAATAAATAAAGTGAAGACTATAAAATTAAGAGTTAAGTAACATTTCCATGATATTGAGAAACTACTTCACTGCTTTGATGTGTGAAACATTACGGGGAATTCCTCACATGAATCCAGTAAACCAGCCTGAATGATTCATTACCTAGTGCGGGAACTGCATCGAGTTCAAGTCCAAACAGAGGATAGTGAACACACCTGGAGAGGTCTCACTGACGATGCACCTGAGAGATCCTTAGCATTATGAAGCACCACCTCCCACCCTTTATTAGGCCTCTTCACCCTTCTGACTGAAGTTACTGGAGCATCAGTGTTTCCTCTTTTAGCCATCACAGCCACAGGTTCTGTTCTGCATGTTGACCAGGACTATATGACCTTTGTAGTTTGAACACATGCAGACTCATCCAGCTGATTTGATTTTGGTGGGACCACAACACATATAAGGTGACTCAGACTCCACTACACAGACTGATCAGTGAAGACAAGTGTATTTACAGAGTACTTAGCGAGGCCGAGGTTGTCCCCGATTCACATGGATTAACTCCTGCTGCTTGAATCCCGTCACTTTTTAAAACTAAAATCTGGTCTCGTCTGTCACTGGATGCTGCTGGATAACGTCTCATGGACATGAAGGAGCAGACAGAGACAGATTATTAAAAACTTAAACGTAAATCTGGGGATTTAGAAATGTAAATGTAGAGGAGAGTTTGTTTAAGGAGATAATGATGATGATGATGATAAAAAAACAAAGATTTTCTTGCCCACCACTCTCTCTGCCACGCGTATAAAGCCGTCTCTCTGCTGCTCGTTCCCTTTTTTCCTTAAACACACTCACACTGTGTTTGGCACAGATTAGGGTCAGTTGCCTGAGCTGCTGTGACATTCTTCGCTCTCGTCTTAACTGAGTTTGGCGTTAATGTCTCAGCCTGTAGGAACGAGGCCGACTGAAGCCTCTGAGAAAGCTCCGCTCCTACTGACTCTCCGACTTCAAATAGAACAAGTACTTAAGGGGTTTCTGCAGGTCACGAAGAGTCCTAATAAACAGGGTCTGTACTTTGAAATGCTGAGTTCTGGTTAACAAACTCCCGTTTTCTATTAGTGTTCTGCTGCTTCTCTTATATCATGAGACAACAGGCTGCTGGGCAGAGACGGTCATATGGTCAAATTATTTTTAGTTGTTTTCTCTCAGTTTGATGTTGTGTTGTCTGTAGTTTCATCTGTAGGAAGCATCAACAGAACCTCTCCACAATAATTAGTGTGCAGAGGTTCTACACTGTACCATGATTAATCTGCTATTTAAAGAAACAATCAGCAGATGAATCCATTATGAAAATCGTTCGTTGTGGTTCCAATGAGCTCTTTTTTGCTTCTTTCGTGACCCAGTAAATCCTGTTTTTCATTCTGCCCTCAGTGCTGAACTTCCTCCGTTTGTTGTCTCTGAGCTTTTGAAATTCTGTCGGTTCTGCTTCTTCCTGACGTTTCCATCTAATACTGGATGACATAAATGTGGTTAATCTGGGAATGAAGTAGATTTAAATAAGATGCTCTGTTTTTTTTAAAGTAGTATTTCTGATCCACTTTGAGATAAATGTGACTTTAGTGGCAGCAGGTAAAACAGCACTGTCACTATTTCTTCCCACATGTACCAACAAAATGCAGCTTGTAATGAACAGAACAGCTACAGACCACGTTGCATGTAAAGAAGGTTTCTTTCAGGACGGAAGAGTGATTGATTGCAAACCACTTTTCTGCCCCCCAGTAAAGTGGTTTGCAGTTTTGGCTGTAATGAGCCCACAATGACACCTCTTTTTAAGACTTGTTCAGAACTGGGAGTGAATTACCTCGTTGAATATGCAGCATTTTATTCAACTGCCTCAGATGGGTCAGTTTAAAATCCAGGGAAAGGGTTGGACTTAAACATGAAGACTGGGATTTATGAGTTTCTTTAGCTGAATTAAAAGGCGCAGAGACACAGAGAGATCAATAGTTTGTAAAACTTAAATTTAACCTGCAGATACTGTCAGTAGTGATTATTAGTAGAAGCATTACAGCTTCTGTACTGATGGTGTATCGGCCTGTGTTTGTGTGTGTTTAGTTCTGGGAGGTGATCAGCGACGAGCACGGTATCGACCCAACAGGAACCTACCATGGAGACAGCGACCTGCAGCTGGACAGGATCAGTGTTTATTACAATGAAGCCACTGGTAGGTGCATCCTGACACACGCTGAGTCCTGTGTTTGATAAGATGAAGTGAGGTAGTGGGAGTGAGAGCCGCCCTGCGGAGAAACTGTCTCACTGCAACTGAAAGGAGAGAAAGCAAAACAATAGACTTTCTTTAAGGCTGGTAAATGCTGATGTTATGCACATTGTTATGTAAGATACTAGAATTAAGGCTGTGATGCACCTGTAGTGTTTGTTATACAGGACACAATGATTTACATACTATATACAGTAAAATGCACTGTGTTTTAATATGATTTCTTTTTTCCTTTTAAAAATAAAAACCATAAAGTAGTTGTTTTATTATTGTGCCGATTTTCCATAGACAGTTGCAGAAACGTATGTTATTGTTAATTCTGACACAAATGAAGTACATGTGTGCCTGTGTTGCAGTTCATATAAATAATACTAAAAATACATACATAAATCTTAAACTTATAGTTTTCTTACATATTATCTTTACAGATATTCAGTGTGTTCACTTTAAAATCAGCTGTATGTTCCTGTAGTTTAATAATGAGTGGCTCCATCTAGTGGCCAAGTGACATACTGCACTTGTATGCTTCAGATCTAAAACCTTTTATTGCTCTACTGAACTGAAGTGTGGTATTACCATACCATAAGTATTACCACCAACGACATAAAATCAACTATCACTCTTATTAGCAAATTAAATCCAATGTCCTTCTCTCTTTGTTGTTTTCAGGCTCTTACACAGTTTTCCTTATACAGTTTTAATTACATGTTTCTTATTGGTTGACAGTAGTCGTGTCTCTGTGTTTACAGGAGGGAAGTACGTGCCCAGAGCCATCCTAGTCGACCTTGAACCAGGCACCATGGACTCAGTTCGCTCTGGACCCTTTGGGCAAATCTTCAGACCTGACAACTTTGTCTTTGGTGAGAACCTGCGCTTCTGGAGAGGAGTTGGTCTTGATTGGTCACAGTGGGATATTAAATCATGCTTAAACATGGCTGTTTTGGGTTTTCCCAGGTCAAAGTGGAGCGGGAAACAACTGGGCTAAAGGTCACTACACAGAGGGGGCAGAGCTGGTGGACTCGGTCCTGGACGTGGTGAGGAAAGAGGCTGAGAGCTGCGAGTGTCTGCAGGGTTTCCAGCTTACACACTCCCTGGGAGGAGGCACCGGCTCCGGCATGGGCACCCTGCTCATCAGCAAGATCAGGGAGGAGTACCCCGACCGCATCATGAACACCTTCAGTGTGGTGCCCTCTCCTAAGGTAACTCATTACATATTGTCCCGTTGATTTTTTTAATATTTGATTGTATTTTAGATACGGGGCCATGTTTGTTCCTAATTCTGTGGATAATTTTCCATGACTTAATTCATTTTTGTTGACCCGTGCTGCCGATTAGATCATATTTTAACTAAGTGGATGTGTCTCAGGAGTTTAATTGTTAATAAAGTTGTTAAAATAAAAAAGAACGTCAATAATCTGTAGCACTAATAAAGTTCTGTTGCTGTCTAACATGACTCCCTTGCAGCACTGTTCTCCACCACTGAGTCTAAAATGGATGTGGGAAGCCAATAAAATGAGTTGTGAGGAAATGAAATAACCTGTCGAGCTGTGATTTTCTCTGAATGCCGTGTTTATCAGCCGGTATTGATTTCCCTTCTCTTTGTCTGCAGGTGTCAGATACAGTGGTTGAGCCGTACAACGCCACGCTGTCAGTCCACCAGCTGGTAGAAAACACTGACGAGACTTACTGCATTGACAACGAAGCCCTTTATGACATTTGCTTCCGCACTCTCAAACTTACTACGCCCACCTACGGGGACCTCAACCACCTGGTCTCAGCCACCATGAGCGGCGTGACCACCTGCCTGCGATTCCCTGGGCAGCTTAACGCCGACCTGAGGAAGCTGGCTGTGAACATGGTGCCTTTCCCTCGTCTCCACTTCTTCATGCCCGGCTTCGCGCCTCTCACCAGCCGGGGGAGCCAGCAGTACCGCGCCCTGACTGTGCCCGAGCTCACCCAGCAGGTGTTTGACGCCAAAAACATGATGGCGGCTTGCGACCCTCGCCACGGACGCTACCTGACGGTGGCCGCCGTGTTCCGTGGCCGCATGTCCATGAAGGAGGTGGACGAGCAGATGCTGAACGTCCAGAACAAGAATAGCAGCTACTTCGTGGAGTGGATCCCCAACAACGTCAAGACCGCCGTCTGTGACATCCCTCCACGTGGCCTCAAGATGGCCGTCACCTTCATCGGCAACAGCACGGCCATCCAGGAGCTGTTCAAGCGCATTTCTGAGCAGTTCACTGCCATGTTCCGGCGCAAGGCCTTCCTCCACTGGTACACCGGCGAGGGCATGGACGAGATGGAGTTCACCGAGGCAGAGAGCAACATGAACGACCTGGTGTCCGAGTACCAGCAGTACCAGGATGCCACGGCCGAGGAGGAGGGAGAGTTCGAGGAGGAAGTGGAGGAAGATGCCTGAAGAAGAAACATAACTAATGTCACATGAGCTGAAGGAAGAAGAAGTTAATCAGAAAAAAGTAAAAAAAAAAGAAAAATATTGAAGGAATGTAGAAGAACGGAAAAAGAAGATGGTTAGAGAAGAGTTGAGGATTTAATGAAGGGAAAGAAATGGTGTGAAGAGAAAAAGATGAATGTAGGCAGAGAAGGGAACGGGAAGCTTGATCAGAAACAAAGAAAATGACCAAATTTATGTGCCATGGTTTACAGATTAATGTTGGACGGCTTCACCAAGACTAGACTCCAAAAACCTTTTTAAAAAGTAGACCATGAAGTAAACAGAATAATAACCCCCCTTCAGTACAGTAAAGTTTAATTAGTTACTGATATTTCAAATGTTCACTCACACGAGTTGGAACCAAATCGTCTCGCATGAGAAACAGTATTAAAACTAAGGTGAAGTCAAACAGGGTCACATCACCAAGCCTCGAACCTGAACGTGAAATCATGCCATTATCAGTGTTATTATTTCTGTCAGTGTTCACTTATTATTGTTTAAAGCAGCGTTTCTGATCCATTTTGAGATAAATGTGAATTTAGTAGCAGCAGGTCAAACAGCACTGTCAGTATTTCTTCCTCCTTCCTGTATTTAATGGACATTACAACCTCAGCTAACAAAACCTCAGTCGGATCCTTTTCTTTCTCAAATTATAATGTGTTTTATCCTGAAACCACGAAATAAATATGTTTCAAACGTTGAAGAAAGACTGTCTGGAGCAGAATTATCACAGATTCTGCAGAACCTGGGTCTGTTTCATTTAATAATTGAACAACAAACACTGACTTAATGCAGCAGCAGCGGGAGGATTTCTCTCAGACGCCAGCCAACGTCGTGATGAGGACCACACGCTGCAGCTGCTCAGAACCCAGGTCAGGTCATGGAAAGTCCACTAGTCTGATCAGTATCTGTGAGTCATCAAGTTCAAGAACGCCCCACAGTCTTTGTTTTGTATGATTTGAAACACATATGTGCCATATACTAAACCTCCACTGTGAGAAGAACAGTATGATGTATTTTAAAGTATTAGTCATGGAGAGAAATTAAAAAAACTGATGTCATCACAGTGAGAATCCAGAAACGTTCAGCTGAGCTCCGGCTCTGATGCTTATTTATATTTGATAGTTCACCATCATTTCACCAGTTTAATTATTAAGACTCCTAAAAACCCATTTCAACAATAAAACACTCGGGTGCTTCTGCTTTTTAAAGGTCGACTCAAACTTTATACTTTAAAATGATCAAATTTTAAGTTCTGTGTTCACCGTTAAACGTTTAATGTTTACAGTCTGAGCCACTTCAGCATTCAAATCAACAAACACGTGCTGTTTTTATATCTGTGTGTGTTTCGATGTGCTCTACTGTTTGTTAGTACCTTTTTATTTTATTATTATGTGGATTTGAGATCCCACTGACTGTGAAACACTTGGGAGAAATAATAAAAAAACATAAAACCTGTTTTTATTCTGTCAGTTATTATTAATGATCAGCTTTTAGGGTTTTTAATGTGAGCTGCCAGGAAGTCGTTACACTAATACTGAAACTGAAGCATTTAGCAGACGCTTTTATCCAGAGCAACTTGTGAGGAACAAGGTGAAGGCAGTGTCAGCATGAGGAGGTCCTGCCTTAGGACCTCTACTGGAGGAAGGAGGAACATAGATACTGAAATATTCAGCAGCACATTTAACATAAAGTCTGTTTGTTTGTTTTTTGAATCACAGTAACTTAAAGTGTAGTTACAGTAATAAAACTAAAAACAGGACCAGTTCTACTCAGTACCCTCACATGTAGTTTAGACTGAGTCCTTGTTTTCAGTCTCTTCATGTGGTCCTGGTCTGTGGGGGTCAGACCATCTGCCACAGGACCAATGACCAATCAGGTGTCTTACTGCTGGACAAACAATTAATGTTTAATGTGGTCAATACCTCTTCACAGTCTCAGTTTCAAACTGTGCTAATTAAGTTTAAATCAGGCCCCCAGGAGCCCCCACCACACCACACGGGTTAGGGGCTCATTCAGGACCATAGAAAACTGGATCAGGACCTTGGACAGCACCACCTACACATGACTGGAGGCTCCAGGTTTACTCCATATATAATAACTGATTCTAGTTTTAACACCTTAATTATTTTAATAATATAACTTTTACATCTCTGACCAAACAACACAAGCTCCACTGTTTCCTCCTTTAAACGATCTGTTAGAGATATTTGAACACCTGACTGGAGGAGTCCTGGGCTGTGAAGACCTGAGGGGAAACTGCGGAGCGCCAGAACTGACGACTTTTACCGAAGCGTCCCGAGCATCACCGACCTCCAATAATCCACAGACCCGACATCAACCGAAACTCCTCAGCTAGTCCCGATTTGGCCCATTGAATCCTGCTGTTGCCGGGCTGGGGGTGAAGGGGAGGACCCGGTTAATGAAGGAAAAAAGGGGCTTTTCAGCAGGCATCACTCCGGAGCCCCTCCCAGTCCAGTCTGTCGGATCCGAGGCTTGACAAAGGTAATTACCACGCTCCGATTCTAACTGTATCTTAAACTAATGCACTCATTTCTGCAGTATTTCGTTAAACATGGAGGTAGCGGGTTAAATCCTGCAGTTTAGACTGTTTTCTTGCGGCCGAGCGGCCCCCGGTCGGATTCAGGGCGTGTAGCCCGACAACACGCTCTGCACACGGCTGCAATTATTACAGGCATCGTCACCCTATAATAACACAATTAACGGGCTCCAGACATGGAGGAGAAGGGGAAACTTTCTGAATTACCTGGGAAATAACGATCCAGTTTGACTGGACTCAGATATAAACGCTGTGGTGACACATTATTCCTCCTCCTCCTGTGTCTTTGTGCTGATTTTAGGTTTCTTCTATAATAATCATGGATCTTTCTGCGACACTAGATGGTTTTAACACAAGATTTGATCCCATTGCTTTAGCATGTCCCGTCTGCAGGATGTACCGTCTGAATTAAGAGGAGATTCTGGTCCATCCCGGTTTAAATGGTTGCGCAATGTGCTGGGACTCTATGGCACAAATGAAAGCGAAGTCATGGTTAGAGACAGAAGACATGTAAGTTAGTGTGTTTGACTGCAGCGACAATAAACCGAGCTGCTCCAGCTGGATGTAATGAAGGCTGATCCTACATTTCAGGAGCTCTGATGTTTGTGGAGACAGGAGCAGAATACATGCTTTATATTTATTGATCACATTATTGACAGGCCTTCCAGTGTAGCAGTAAATCCAAACACGACTTCTCTTTCATTCATCATTCATGCCCATTTTGCCTTCTCGCTTTTATTTTTCCTCCATCTGTCGTCCGGGCATCCCCCGACAGGGGAGGCCCCCGTTTCCGACACACCCTTGGCTGCACCAGCAGCTTCTCTTGGCTTTATGGGCTGCGTAAAGGGATCAGGAGGAGGAGGAGTGCAGGTAGAGGTGCAGAGAAGTGTAGGGGATAGGCAAGTCCACTGCAGGGATTCACTTTTAAGGTGATATTGACTTTAGTATCGTTAGATTCAAAGATTTACTAATAAAAACACAAGTTTAAAGAGACTCATGGCTCAGACATGACATTAAATTAACAGAAGCTCTTGGAGCCAGTTGTGGATGATTTTCTACTTAAGTATCGTAACTAAAACTGTCACATGTCGTCCAGCTGTGGACGACATGTGACTGTAGATGTTTAATATACAGCCAGGTATATTAGTCATCAGTCTGACTCAGTCTAAGAGGAATTAGTGAGCAGCATATTAAAGAAGACAGCTGAGGAAAGACATGTGAGAACACAAGCAGGAAGAAAGAGTCGGGCACTCAGGGAAGCAGAGAGATGAGACAGATAGATGTGTAACAAGAGGAGGATGGAGCTGTGATGCTGCCGCCTGCCTGGTTCGTGTAGAGACGAGAGGAAAAGGCTCTTAAATGTGTCAGTCACGACAGAGGAGGAGGATGAGATCAGCCTGAAAGATGTAACCTCCGCAACTCTCACCACCAAAGAGGTTTCTGGTTGTGTCCCACACACTCGCCTCAGTTTGATTGATCGAACTGGTCGTTACAGGAGGTGGGAGAGTGGAGTGGTGACCACATTTAGGCTTCAGTCCATCTGCAAAAGGACAATGGTTACATCTGGATCCCAGGCTCATTAGCTGAGGCTTTTATCCAGGACATCCAGTGGTGAAGCAGAAGTCTTTCATGGATTTCAACTTCAATTACAGCACCTCCACTGTGACGAAGCAACGTTTATACAAAGATTTTATTGAGTTTAAACCTGCTGGATTAAAGTTTGTTTTATTCAAATGGACTATAGTTAGGCAGTGGAAGTAGTACTAAGTACCAAGAAAAGATGTTTCACATGTTTTTTAATTTTTTTCTCATGTTGTTTGTGAAAATTGTCGATAATTTGAACAATTTACACCTGGAGAAATGTTTTTTAAATGAAACCGTTTAAAGAGGGAAACCGCTTTTACGGGGTCTCTGGGTCAAATCTTTATTTTAAAGGTTTCTGGTCACTATTTCAGCAAAAATATTTGTCGTTAAAAGTGAAGTAACATGAATTACAAATACTCAGAGTAGAAGGAATTAAAAATTTCCCAGTCCTTGAACTCACTCTGGTTGTTTTCCGCTACTGACTTTAGAACTGTAGAACTTTTGTATGAAGTTTGGTGAAAGCACGGCTTTGTGCAGACCAGCTCTGCATACTTCACTGAATACTTTGTTCATGTGCACATGTGCTCTGACCTTTACACAATCAGCAGCAGCCTTTCATTTTCTCATCAGATGTATAGGTCTCTCCATCAGAGAATCAAACCCTGTGATTTTCGTCTTTGCAGCGCCGCAGCACGAGCACTCACAAATGCAATAAGCTAACATTAGAGCAAGACAATTCAAACCTGCTTCGCAGGGTGGCGATTAGAAAATATGCTATGATTACTATGTTCTGCTGAAGGACTAAGAGCCTCTTGAGCAAATTTTCTGCTCACTTTAATTCTAGGGTGTAATTTTGAAGACTTTGCAGAACGAACGTTGATGTGCTTTCTTCTTCTTCTTCTTCTTCTTCTTTTTTACTTTAAATAGTTCTCTAATCCCTCATCTGAAAGAAACTGACAGAAATTCAGTGGCTTTTTATTTTTCTCTCTCCGAGTCTGAAGTTGCAGTAATTTGCTCTATTCCATGATGCTGCCCTGAATCTCATCAGGAATAAAACTTGGTCCTACGAGTGTGGTGCAGAACTCTTTAACCTGCTTTATGTTTTATAACATTTTGCAGAATGAAATCTTTAGAACATCATTTGAGTAAACGTGAAATAGTCTGTTTGAATAGTTTGTTTAGTTAATGTAAAAGCTTCAGTAAGATTACTGTCGAGCTCATAGATACGCAGATGTGCAGATTTGCTTCTAATCAGTCCGAGAATTTCAGTGATTTCTGCTTTTATGTTTTGCAGTTTCTTATTTTTTGTTATGTGTTGATGCACATTACAGGACATATATTTTACTGTAGCTTTAACTATAGTCAGTGTTGATAGAAATCTGACAGATTCAATGTGAATACAGGATGTGTAGAGATTTTCAAACATGACACTGTTTAGACACACGTCAGCCTGTCTCTACAGGCTCTAACTTCATTCTACTGTGAGGAATATGAGTCAAAAACACCAGTTCTTGCTCCAAAGAATGCTAAAATGGTAAAGAGCCTTGCGTTGACAAAGCATCTTCTTCAAAATGCCCCCTTCCTTTAAAAATCTGCTTTATATTTTACTTCTCTGTGTTGTTGTCTGTTTTCTTGAGTCTATAAAGCAGCTTAAACACTGGACTCCACCTCCTGTGTGCACGGAGCTGCAGAGAGAACAGTGAATTGCTCTGTAAAGTGGTTGCACCAGTGTCCATTTACTTGACTTGATGTAGTTTGGAACCTTTTTCTCTCTCGTTTCCCTTTTTCGCATTAATTTTAATGTTCAATAAAAACACAATCAAGTAACATGAACATTTTGTGGCAAAAAACTATTTCCACCGTTTGTTTTGAGCAGATGAATTTTAAAAGGCGTAATGCATGACTGGAGATTGATTTGAGGTTTTGTGGCAGGAGAAAGTATAAAGGAGAAACAATAAAATGGAGGAAATCTACACGAGGATGCTGCTCGTGTGGCACATATTCATTTGTTTTATGGTCCTGTTGCTGTTTCTCAGGCTCTATAAAGGAAGTGGAGGTACTTAAGTTGTTACTGGCGTTATTCTCCATTTAAATCTCCACGTCTTTCCAGCTCTGTCACTGCCTTTCCATCTAATTATCCCACCTTAATAACTGTGCTACCACTGCTTAGTCCAGCCAGTGCAGTAGTGATAAAAGGTCAGCGTGTCTTCAGGCCTTCTGGCTGCTGCCCATCTCATCGTCCCCGAGGGATGACCACTCAACTCTGGCATGTTAAGTCTCTTCCACTCTGGTAGAGTTTGTCTTCGTGTTCATAGTTTGTGGTCATGAGTGGAGAGAGAGATACATAACATCATACACTCAGTCATATTTATATGACCAACCAATAGAGCTTGGCTTAATTGTGTGTTTGACTTTAAAGCAGCAACAAAGATTTCTTTTCAGGGGCTGTTGGCAGCTCTCTCCCACAGGTATTTGAAGGGCTAATTTGCAAAATGCTGTTTAGTGCAGGTGGTGCAGAGCAGGAGGGGGAGCTTCTTCAAAACCTGAGGACATTTATTGAAGTTGGCATGAATCTACCTTGCAGATATTTTAATTTAACACTGAACCAGAGCTAACCTCACGATTAAGGCAAATAAAATAAACCCATTTTGATGTAATTATAGCAGATATCCCTTTTTAGAACGTCTTGTTTTGATCCTTTGGAACCATAATCGTGCTATAATAAGCTTTTTAATTTGTTGTGTGTTGTGTGTGGGTGTCTTTTTTGCAGAGGCTGACTATTCAACATGAAGGTAATCAGGGCTGCAGTGCTTGGCATCCTGTTCTGCACCGGTAAGCACAAATATAATCAGTCACTGGGGAGATGGGCGGATGAATGAATGGCTGCAACAGACTTCTTGTGGAACCAAATTAGTTTTAAGTGATTAACACTGATCCTATGAAAACCACAGAAAAGAAACAAAATAATTTTGTGATATATTTAATTTTCACTCATTTGCTTTGTTTCCTGTCTTTACATCCAGTCTATTATTAGCTGCCATAATTTGGGACATTTACATTTCAAGAGCTTTCATACTTTTTGGGGACGTTGTGTTTTTTCACTTTGAACTAAAGAACTCTGACTTATCCAGAGAACTTTGTTTGAATTAGCACAAAAAAGTTCTATTTTAAAATAAACTTTTATCTTTTCTTTCACAGCTGTGTTAGCATCTTCAAAAGGTAACATTACATGCTAGTTTGAATTGTGTTTTATGACTAAGAGATTATAAGCATGAGAAAATAATAATAATAGTTTGACCATGTTCAAATAAAGAGAAAGTGGTTGTCTCTCATATCTAATAAAATATTTTGATTATTTCTAGCACGCAAAGACGAACGCAGGGTAGCCTACTTTGGCGAGAACATTGACATCACTGTCCCGCCTGGGAACGTCAGCGAGGTCGTGTTCATCCCCTCCAATCAGTCATTTGATCAGGTGGTTCTGATGCAAGCGGGTCAGGTGGTGCAAAAGGACCAGGTGGTGCAGACGCACCAAGGTTTGAGACCACGCTATTACGTCAACACTCAGGGCCACCTGGTGCTGCAGCAAGTGAAGGAGGAGGACGAGGGCATGTACGTCGTCAGGAAAACGAATGACTCCACCGTGATCAAGAGACTCATACTTACTGTTCGGGGTAAGACGTGCTGTCCTCTGCCTGAATAAAGACATAGTTTCAGTATTATATATTCAAGAAGCAAATTATTATTATTATTATTATTATTAATATTATTTCTATATAGAAACCTCTGTTAAAGTCTGAGAATTTAAACTTAAAGTTCTGGATTTTGTTTTTTCTTGCTTTATTGATCAGACTGTTCTGTGGAACAAGTGGTAAAGTATGGAGAAAGCTACTACATGCATCTGAACCCAGCCGACAGCCCCATTGTCCTCGAGTTCAGGTATCATCAAAAAACTAAAACAATTCAGTAATCTGAATTCAACATGGAGATATGTTGATACCAGATTGTTTTGCTGTTTTGACCCAATTTTAAAAGCCAACTAAGGATTCAGGCTAGAGATTATTCGGTGGATGCTCTGTCTAGTTACTGTCTTATTGTTTTCTCCACTCTAACAGTGTTTATCTGTACGAGTCCCTGTTAAATGAAACAACAACAAATTAATTAGTAGGATAGAAATAGCCGTTGTTCTGTTGTTGGATTTAATCCTGTGATGTTACTACAGGTGTTTCTAGTCAGCAGTTCCAAATTCCACTTCTTTTCTCTTCGCAGGCCCAGTCCGGCTCAGGTCAATCAGACGGAGGGAATCCCGGTTACAGAGCCTCCTCCCATTCTGCTGTACAACATGTCGACAGTGACGGCAGAAGAATATGTGGGACGCCTCAGTGTGACGGACAAACGTGTGACGCTGCACTCGGTCAGGATGACGGACGAGGGGAGCTTCACAGTGAGGGACCGTCAGGGCGCCGTCAAGGGAAGGAGCTGTCTGAATGTCAGAGGTGAGGAGTGATGCGTGGCAGTTAATGCAACAAGCCACGTGTTTTTATATAAGCCTGTAATCATCATGTTTCCAGAGGTATTAATGTTTATTTTTTATCTTAAATGTAAGTTATACATTATCTGCACAGTCTCAGTGTTCACTGTTAATGCGCTGCTCTAAGAAAAGGTTGTAAGTCTTTATTTAATGTATGTAAAATAAGGTTAGACCTGCCTGGAGGGACACTGGACTGCAGCAGCAGAAAAGAACAGATTAAAAAAATCCTTTAATGAAGGTCATTGAACAAAATATTACAACAGATATAAAATAGACATACACTGGGTTCTGTGTGCTAAAAAGAACAACTACTGCTTTAAATATTAAATATAATAATACGACATGGTAAATGCTAATATTAGCCTGCAAACAGTCACAGTGCTGATATGTAGCAGGTGATATTCATCATGTTAATGTGCATTTAGACATAAAGACACACTGTGCATTAGTATATTTCTACTTTTCCCCCTCAGAGCACCAGAACTTCGAGCACATCCCCTACGGAGAAAACCTGAAGATAAGACTCTACATGCACCGTGCCAACCTCAACATCGTCTACAGGCCCAAATCAGACAATCAGGACCGGGTCATCCTGGAGCAGGGGGTCCTAGTGACACCACTGGACCCCATGCTGGAGGGCAGGCTGACGGTGGAGGGCTCAGAGCTCATCATGAAGAAAGTCCAAGTGTCTGATACGGGTGTCTTCAAAGTGACAGACCTGGCTGGGTTTCCTGTGGCTCATGTCTACATCGAGGTAGACGGTAAGAGAAAAAGACACATTTAAATAAATGTTAATTAACTAATAGCTGATTAACTCCATCATACAGCAAAGAACATTCAGAACAGAGATGCTCCCTAGTTGGAAGCAACATGTCTGCAGCTTATTATTTTTCTCTCTTCCATCCTCATCTCGCTCTCAGCGTACAAGCTGCCTCCGCTGACCGTGGCCATCCTCTCCATGCTGAGCCTGATCGCCTTCATGCTGCTGGTGTGCCTGCTGTCCTGTCTCTATAAAGTGCATAAGAGGAATGAAAAGAACAAGAAGCTGACGCTCATTGCTCAGCAGGCTGGCAAGGGAGATGGCGAGGCTTTCAGACAGGTAACACCCACCTGGTGCATTTACATGTCTCTGCATTTCTCTGTAATGAAGAGTTATTTTAGGAATAAGACAAGGATTTAGTGGAACAGGCGTTGGAGGCAAGTTAGAGCTTGTTGTGTGTTAAGAGTGAGGTGTGTGTGTGTGTGTGTGTGTGTGTGTGTGTGTGTGTGATTGTTGGCGAAGCCTGCAGTGGGAGTCAGCTGGTCGACTTCCTCCCCTACAGCGCTGGACCAGGCACAAGTGATTACAGCCAAATTAAACATAGCTGAGAACAACTCAGGGAAGAATACGTTTCCAAGTTTTAAAGCTACATAAATCTGCCCCAGGACCATTAGTCAATATAAAACAGATATATAAATATAAACAGAAACTATTAAATATAGTTTTATGGCTTATTGTTCTGATTAGGTTAGAGAACACTATTACTATAGGACGTACTTGCCGTAGAAGTTTAGTTGCATAGAATGTAATTTTGGACATGAAGTTGCTGAAGCTGCTGGTGGAGCAGTAAAACGTGTAAACACAAAGGTAAATGTTCATGAATAAAATGTGAATTCATGTATATAATGTCCCAAACCAGCTCCTGGAGTTGCTTTAAATCTGCACAGGACTCTTTGATTGGTGGATAAACGCAGCCTAATCACACAAAGACTCGATGTAGCACCCACTGTTTAAACATGCTCAGTTTAATTATAATAATAATTTTTAATCGTTAATCCGTTTTGTGCGTCTATTTGAAAGGTTTTGATAACAAACAGCCTTTTTAAGAGGCTGTCATTGTTTCTCATTTCTAAAATGTCAATGCTGAATAAACCCCCCAGTTAAAACCTGCATCTCTACAGTAATGCTGAGACTACACAGAAACAAAATAAAAACCAATGATTGCTTTTTATTTGGCCATTTAAAATCTCCTCTCCTCCATTCACCGGCTCAATACTGCTGATTAAATGACTGAGTGGATAATTTAGGAGAGTTGACATTTAACCCTTCATCCAACTCGACCATCCATCCAGAATTCCCAGTAGGGTTTTTATTCCCAACCAACAAAATTTATGGACCAATTAAAAACTCATTAGAAACTGATGGCTCAGCTATTAAAAACACCAGGCTGAGAAATTGATTGTACCACTGAGGGATAGTTGTTCAATACAAGAACAAATAATGGAAGAAATACGCCCAGATCGACTGTATGAGTGTTTTATTAAACACCTTCAGTGTTGGATTTAA